>NC_135236.1:12784383-13409383 GCF_051348905.1 Ranitomeya variabilis
AGTCTTGTATGCCCTGCACACGAGTAGCCAGCTGGTCCACACTTGTAATCAAGGTCTGGACATTCATGTCTGCAGCAAGCATAGCCACTCTGAGGTAAAGGGGAAGAAGAAAAAAACAAAAAACAAAACTCAGAATCTTCTTTCTTATAATCCCTCTTCTGCAATGCATTAAACATTTAATACTGGCCTGGCAAACTGTTATGACCCCAATGGCGAGGGTCTCAGAGGAACGTGGAAGTCTGCAGAATACCAAAAATCCAGCTCATAGGGCAGTGGTAGCTGGGTTGACCATATATCTACTCCTAACGCCAACACTAGAAGTAGCCGGGGATCATTCCTACGTTGATTCTAGATGACACGCTCCAGCCGGAGAATCTAGCTACCCCTAGTAGAGGAAAACAAAAGACCTTTCTTGCCTCCAGAGAAGGGGACCCCAAAGCTGGATAGAAGCCCCCCACAAATAATAACGGTGAGGTAAGAGGAAATGACAAACACAGAAATGAACCAGGTTTAGCACAGAGAGGCCCGCTTACTGATAGCAGAATAAAGAAAGGTAACTTATATGGTCAACAAAAACCCTATCAAAATCCACACTGGAAATTCAAGAACCCCCGAACCGTCTAACGGTCCGGGGGGAGAACACCAGCCCCCTAGAGCTTCCAGCAAAGGTCAGGATATATATTTGGAACAAGCTGGACAAAAATACAAAACCAAAACAAAATAGCAAAAAGCAAAAAGCGGACTTAGCTGATATAACTGGAACCAGGATCAGTAGACAAGAGCACAGCAGACTAGCTCTGATAACTACGTTGCCAGGCATTGAACTGAAGGTCCAGGGAGCTTAAATAGCAACACCCTTAACAAACGACCCAGGTGCGGATAAAAGGAATGACAGAAAAACCAGAGTCAAAAAACTAATAGCCACTAGAGGGAGCAAAAAGTAAATTCACAACACATAAGAGCTTACACTCTACAGGAGAGAGAGGATCTCACTGACCATAAGAGCTTACACTCTACAGGAGAGAGAGGACCTCACTGACCATAAGAGCTTACACTGTACAGGAGAGAGAGAGGACCCGACTGACCATAAGAGCTTACACTCTGCAGGAGAGAGAGGACCCCACTGACCATAAGAGCTTACACTTTACAGGAGAGAGAGGACCCCACTGACCATAAGAGCTGACATTCTACAAGAGAGAGAGATGACCCCACTGACCATAAAAGCTTACACTCTACAGGAGAGAGAGGACCCGACTGACCATAAGAGCTTACATTCTGCAGCAGAGAGAGGACCCCGCTGACCATAAGAGCTTACACTCTACAGGAGAGAGAGGACCCCACTGTCCATAAGAGCTTACACTCTACAGGATAGAGAGGACCCCACTGACCATAAGAGCTTACACTCTACAGGAGAGAGAGGATCTCACTGACCATAAGAGCTTACACTCTACAGGAGAGAGAGGACCCCACTGACCATAGGAGCTTACACTCTACAGGAGAGAGAGGACCCCACTGACCATAAGAGCTTACACTCTACAGGAGAGAGAGGACCCCACTGACCATAAGAGCTTACACTCTACAGGAGAGAGAGGATCTCACTGACCATAAGAGCTTACACTCTACAGGAGAGAGAGGACCCCACTGACCATAGGAGCTTACACTCTGCAGGAGAGAGAGGACCCCACTGACCATAAGAGCTTACATTCTATAGGAGAGAGAGGATCCCACTGACCATAAGAGCTTACACTCTACAGGAGAGAGAGGACCCCACTGATCATAAGAGCTTACACTCTACAGGAGAGAGAGGACCCCACTGACCATAAGAGCTTACACTCTGCAGGAGAGAGAGGATCTCACTGACCATAAGAGCTTATACTCTACAGGAGAGAGAGGACCCCACTGACCATAGGAGCTTACACTCTACAGGAGAGAGAGGACCCCACTGACCATAAGAGCTTACATTCTATAGGAGAGAGAGGACCCCACTGACCATAAGAGCTTACACTCTACAGGAGAGAGAGGACCCCACTGATCATAAGAGCTTACACTCTACAGGAGAGAGAGGACCCCACTGACCATAAGAGCTTACACTCTACAGGAGAGGACCCGACTGACCATAAGAGCTTATACTCTACAGGAGAGAGAGGACCCCACTGACCATAAGAGCTTACACTCTACAGGAGAGAGAGGACCCCACTGACCATAAGAGCTTATACTCTACAGGAGAGAGAGGACCCCACTGACCATAAGAGCTTACACTCTGCAGGAGAGAGAGGACCCCACTGACCATAAGAGCTTACACTCTGCAGGAAAGAGAGGACCCCACTGACCATAAGAGGTTACACTCTATAGGAGAGAGAGGACCCGACTGACCATAAGAGCTTACACTCTACAGGAGAGAGAGGACCCCACTGACCATAAGAGCTTACACTCTACAGGAGAGAGAGGATCTCACTGACCATAAGAGCTTACACTCTACAGGAGAGAGAGGACCTCACTGACCATAAGAGCTTACACTGTACAGGAGAGAGAGAGGACCCGTCTGACCATAAGAGCTTACACTCTGCAGGAGAGAGAGGACCCCACTGACCATAAGAGCTTACACTTTACAGGAGAGAGAGGACCCCACTGACCATAAGAGCTGACATTCTACAAGAGAGAGAGAGGACCTCACTGACCATAAGAGCTTACACTCTACAGAAGAGAGGACCCCACTGACCATAAGAGCTTACACTCTACAGGAGAGAGAGGACCCCACTGACCATAAGAGCTTACATTCTGCAGCAGAGAGAGGACCCCGCTGACCATAAGAGCTTACACTCTACAGGACAGGGAGGACCCCACTGTCCATAAGAGCTTACACTCTACAGGAGAGAGAGGACCCCACTGACCATAAGAGCTTACACTCTACAGGAGAGAGAGGACCCCACTGACCATAAGAGCTTACACTCTACAGGAGAGAGAGGACCCCACTGACCACAAGAGCTTACATTCTACAGCAGAAAGAGGACCTCACTGACTAAAAAAGGTTACAGGAGAGATATTGGAGATGGAAAACTGTGCAAATTGTGTTCCACTCGGACCTACTGATCCTTTGAGACCCAGGTACTGACCACCACTGTACATGGTATGATAATACACTAGAAGTCACAGATGTTTGACATTATGAGGAAGCCTACTCAACAAGGCAAAACCACATTAGCCTCTCTTTGGTACTTTAGCATTGTTGGAAATGGCGCCGGGGATGTTGTGGGAAGCAACAGGTCAGACTCTGCCAAGGTGAATATATATAGATATTTTTTTTTTCACTCCCTACTTTAATTTAAGTCACATAGAATAAATCTGATGTGATTAAAATTTCCCTGCCAAAATCGAGAAATCTGCTGATTTGTTCATCTCTAGAAATAATTTACCCACAGTAAAATGTGGAATATTTGTTCAGAATTAATTATCAGGAGCTTCTTAAAATTGCAGTAAGATTAATAAAATTTGTGCCTTTTAAACTAAAACAGTCAACTTTCATTATCAAATAAAAAAAATTAACTCCTATTGGTCATTAAGTTTTTTTTTATCTTTCTGGATTTTAGTAAATCGATTCCTCATGTTAAGAGTCCCCTCAGATTGTTGAATCGTTTCACGATGGTCATCCGGATTTCCTGGTTCTTCAGGCTGTAGATGATGGGGTTTAATAAAGGTGTCATCACAGTGTAGAGTAAAGGCTGGTTTCACACTTGCGTTTTTGTCTGCAGCGTTTTTTGCACAAAAAACGCATGCGTTTTTTCCCTATATTTAACATTGAAAACGCATGCGTTTTTTGCACATGCGTTTGGTCGCGTTTTCAAACGCATGCGTTTTTTGTCTGCATGCGTTCATTTTCAAAAATGCTACCTGCAGTATTTTCTTGCGCGTTTTTTTGCCGCGAAAAAACGCATGCGTTTTTTCGCGGCAAAAAAATGCATTGCTGTCTATGTAAGGCTACGTTCACATTTGCGGCCAGCGCCGCAGCGTCGGGCGCCGCAGCGGCGCCGCATGCGTCATGCGCCCCTATATTTAACATGGGGGCGCATGGACATGCGGCGCACTTGCGTTTTGCGCCGCATGCGTCGCTGCGGCGCCCGCGTCGGGGCGCAGAGGACGCAGCAAGTTGCATTTTTGCTGCGTCCAAATTCAATGAAAAAAACGACGCATGCGGCGCAAAACGCAGCGTTGTGCATGCGTTTTGCTGCGTTTTTGTTTGCGTTGTGCGCTGCGGCGCCGACGCTGCGGCGCACAACGCAAATGTGAACGTAGCCTAAACGCATGCGTTTTTAAGCACATGCGTTTGTTTGCGCTAAAAACGCATGCGTTTTTATAGAAAAAAAACAGAAAACACTGAAAAGCCACCCACCACCATCAAGGTGATAAAGGGATCCAAACCCTAAGGCTACTTTCACACTAGCGTTAACTGCATTACGTCTCAAAACGTCTTTTTTCAGAAAAAACGCATCCAGCAAAAGTTTTTGCTGGATGCGTTTTTCCCCATAGACTTGTATTGGCGACGTATTGCGACGGATTGGCATACGTCGTGTCCGTTTTACGACGGATGCGTCGAAATTTGGCCACACGTCGTCGGCAAAAAACGTTGCTTGTAACGTTTTTTGTCTCCGCCTAAAAAACGTGTCGCGACGCATCCTGCGGCATACGTCGTTGGCTACAATGGAAGCCTATGAGCGACGGATGCGTCGGGACACGTCGTACGACGCAATGCAGCGCTGCAATACGTTTTTTTACACTTAGCATGCTCAGAAGCTGGATTTTGTTGCCAATTGGCCAGACACCCCCAAATCTATATAAACCTGGCCTGGGCCTTCAACCCCACATATGCCAGCAAGACCCAGAGAGAAGACTGCCAGCCACAAGACCCCAGCCAGCCACGTATTTAAGTGCCACGTATATAAGTGCCACGTATATAAGTGCCACGTATATAAGTGCCACGTATATAAGTGCCACGTATATAAGTGCCACGTATATAAGTGCCACGTATATAAGTGCCACGTATTTAAGTGCCACGTATATAAGTGCCATGTACTATAAATACTATAACTACGTGGTTATACGTGGCACTTATATACGTGGCACTTATATACGTGGCACTTATATACGTGGCACTTATATACGTGGCACTGAAATACGTGGCACAAATACGTGGCACAAATACGTGGCACAAATACGTGGCACTTAAATACGTGGCACTTAAATACGTGGCACTTAAATACGTGGCACTTAAATACGTGGCACTTAAATACGTGGCACTTAAATACGTGGCACTTAAATACGTGGCACTATGACTGTCAGAAAATGTTCATTAAACGGTTAGGGGTGAGGTTAGGGGTAGGGTTAGGGTTTGGATCCCTTTATCATCATCCGTAGTTCATTAATCGGATGTATCCAGAGTCGCCTCCGTCTCCGTTGCTGCAGAAGCATCCTACGCCTTTCCGCTGCCGCCTCCTTCTCCCGCACTATGATATCCAGGCGATTCGTCTCAAAGATAACGTTGGTAACCAAACTAGCAATCCTCCCAAGAACACCTTCCATCGCTGCCACAAAACTAAAACCCTCAAAGATGGGCTGTAAAAACAGTAACTATATAGTTTTCCATATTTTCCAGTAGCCAATCAAATTTGGGAGCCTCCCATTTTAAAAACGGATCAGTCGTAAAAACGGATGCAACGGATGGTAAAAACGGATGCAACGTATGCAACGCATCCAGTATTTTCGACGGAAACGTTTAACGGATTTGCGACGGATCCGTCGAAATGCTGTATGCGTTGCATAAGTTTTTCACTTTTTTGACGCATCCGTTTTTTCGGCAAAAAAACGGATTTGCGACGTAATGCAGTTAACGCTAGTGTGAAAGTAGCCTAACCCTAACTCTACCCCTAACCTCACCCCTAACCGTTTAATGAACATTTTCTGACAGTCATATTGCCACGTATTTAAGTGCCACGTATCACGTATTTCAGTGCCACGTATGCCACGTGCCACGTATTTAAGTGCCACGTGCCACATATTTAAGTGCCACGTGCCACGTATTAAAGTGCCACGTGCCACGTGCCACGTATTTAAGTGCCACGTGGCACATATTTAAGTGCCACGTGCCACGTATTTAAGTGCCACGTGCCACGTATTTAAGTGCCACATGCCACGTATTTAAGTGCCACGTGCCACGTATTTAAGTGCCACGTATTTAAGTACCACGTATTTCAGTTGCACGTATTTCAGTGCCACGTATTTCAGTCACGTTTAGGGTTAGGGTTAGGGGTAGGGGTAGGGTTAGGGTTTTCTTGTTTTTTCTTGTGTTTTCTTGTGTTTTCTTGTGTTTTTCTATAAAAACGCATGCGTTTTACCGCGTTTACATGCGTTTTTCACACATGCGTTTTTTTTAAAAAACGCATGCAGATAAAAACGCAAGTGTGAAACCAGCCTAAGGACAAGATTTTGTTCATGGTAGATGTTTTTTTACCGGATGGAGACACATAGATGGCAATGAGTGATCCATAGCACATGCAAACTACAGTCAGGTGAGAGGAGCATGTGGAGAAGGCTTTCTCCTTACCGGTGGTTGTTGATATTTTTAGTATAGAGCGAACAATGCAAACATACGTGGACAAGATAAACCCGGTTTCAATGATCATTTCATGGGTGGTTATAATTACTACCACTGTTTCCAGAACAAATGTATCTGAGCAGGAGAGTTGCAAAAGAGGTCCATAATCACAGAAGAAATGGTTCACAAAAATATTTGAACCACAGAAATCAAGACTGAGGATCAGTATAATGGCTAGGATGGTCAGAAGAGAACCTGAAGCCCAACAAAAGGCAATTAATTGAAGGCAAAATGTAAAGTTTACAGTAGTAACATAATGCATTGGTTTGCAGATGGCGACATATCTATCATAGGACATGACAGTTAGAAGAAGACACTCGGTTACCATGGACATCGAAAATGCAAATAACTGGGTTATGCAGCCAACCTTCGAGATGGTGGAGCCATCATTAAAAACAACAAGAAGAGTGTTTGGGCATATGGTTGAGGTGATCACGAGATCTGAGAGAGACAGCTGGCTGAGGAAAATGTACATTGGAGTCTGGAGACAAGTAGTCGTTGACACCAATAAGATGATCATAAAGTTCCCAGCTAAGATGGCCATGTAGATCAGAAGAAGGACTATAAAAAATACAATCCAGAAATTGTGTAGATTCTCAAAGCCTACAATGAAGAACCCATTCACTGATGACAGATTCAGTCCAGGAATCATCCTTAAAGAGTGTAAAATAAATGGTGAAGATATGAACATTTGAGGAACTGAGGCTCATGAACCAATCACGATTATCACTGAACCCAACTACATGATGAATAACACATAATGGTGAAGAAAACACAACATTTTATGACAGAATAAATAATTTATAGCCGCAATTCTAGGAATGTGGAATCTTTCTTACCTTGCGTCTCTAATTGTGTTGGTTGGATATGTCATGAAAGAATTATGAAAATAATCGTGTCTATCTATGCATGGTAAAGCTTCTAAGAACCTAGAAATTAGGATATGGAGAAAATAAATAATGCGGATTGTTCCTTGAGTTTTAGATGATTTTTTTTTGTTGTGGTCTCATCGAGTTTATCTCTTCTTACCTGAATCTTCAAAATCCGAATATAAGACTTTAACCATCAAGATCAAAATCTCAAGTTTTGGTTAATAAAGATAAAATAGAAATATTTTTCTTGAAACAAATGCTATGTCCTTCTTTACATAAACTCCTCTGGAACACAAATGCTGCAGTGTAGGACGTGGATTTATAGTTAAACAAACCTCGTAAGAATATTACTAAAAGCAATTATACAAATAAATGGAAAAACTGCTGAGAATTGTTTGGAAGATATTAGGAAATTATTAATGTTATGTCCTACTTGTTGTGAAAAAATTGCACAGAAATTTTAATACCTAAAGGGAAGCTTTAACCGGAAAATGACTTGCTGTATAAATCAGATTTTCTATTTACCCTAAATTAATTTTTTTTTTCAGTGTAAACCTGATGCTGATTATGAGGAAAGGACAGGAAGTAAAAACTGTATGGAGCACAGATCTGATGAATCAGATGAATGAGCTGCTGCGAGCGCAGGCTCAGTGATTAGCAGTGACCTCATCAAAGTTACCGCAGGTCACTGAGGCTGCATTCCCAAATGTGATTCTGAACTGCAGTGGTCACCGATAGCACAATGAGAAAAAGTCTCACAGTGCAGTGGTGGGTACATCATGAGAAATTTCTCCTCGATGCACCGTGAGGCTTTTTGCCACAGTGCTACTGGGGATCTCACTGAGATCACCGCAGTTCATTTATTAACAAATTGCCAAGGGCAAATAAACCCTCTCTAAAGACCATATAAAATTAACTTTTAATTACACGATTTAAAGGAAAAAACTTTTAAAATCTGCTTAGTCAATATATCTCTTAGGATATTGGTATAGTGCTTATTAGGGCTCATAATCGTATGTGAGAAACATGGACGAGCGCAATCCGATAAAAATCTGATTGCACTCTGACCAATGTTATTCAGTGGGTTACATCTTATCTGCGATTTTTTTCTCAGCTGAAATCGGGCTGAGAAAAAAAACGAAGCATGCTGCGATTTACTGCATATCTTGGACGAGACTCGCCAATGCAAGTCAATGGATGCGAGATAAAAATGCACAGCTCTTGCACCATGCATTTTTATACATGTCAGTAACACACACATATACACTCACCGGCCACTTTATTAGGTACACCATGCTAGTAACGGGTTGGACCCCTTTTGCCTTCAGAACTGCCTCAATTCTTCGTGGCATAGATTCAACAAGGTGCTGGAAGCATTCCTCAGAGATTTTGGTCCATATTGACATGATGGCATCACACAGTTGCCGCAGATTTGTCGGCTGCACATCCCAAAGATGCTCCATACAAGGCAGGATGGATCCATGCTTTCATGTTGTTTACGCCAAATTCTGACCCTACCATCCGAATGTCTCAACAGAAATCGAGACTCATCAGACCAAGCAACGTTTTTCCAATCTTCTACTGTCCAATTTCGATGAGCTTGTGCAAATTGTAGCCTCAGTTTCCTGTTCTTAGCTGAAAGGAGTGGTACCCGGTGTGGTCTTCTGCTGCTGTAGCCCATCTGCCTCAAAGTTCGACGCACTGTGCGTTCAGAGATGCTCTTAGGCCTACCTTGGTTGTAACGGGTGGCGATTTGAGTCACTGTTGCCTTTCTATCAGCTCGAACCAGTCTGCCCATTCTCCGCTGACCTCTGGCATCAACAAGGCATTTCCGCCCACAGAACTGCCGCTCACTGGATTTTTTTTCTTTTTCGGGCCATTCTCTGTAAACCCTAGAGATGGTTGTGCGTGAAAATCCCAGTAGATCAGCAGTTTCTGAAATACTCAGACCAGCCCTTCTGGCACCAACAACCATGCCACATTCAAAGGCACTCAAATCACCTTTCTTCCCCATACTGATGCTCGGTTTGAACTGCAGGAGATTGTCTTGACCATGTCTACATGCCTAAATGCACTGAGTTGCCGCCATGTGATTGGCTGATTAGAAATTAAGTGTTAACAAGAAGTTGGACAGGTGTACCTAATAAAGTGGCCAGTGAGTGTATATGTATTCATATTGCACAGGAAGATAGATAGAAGAAAAAGCTGGTAATTAGTGTTGAGCATTCCGATACGGCAAGTATCGGGTATCGGCTGATACTTGCGGTATCGGAATTCCGATACTGGGATTCCAATTCTTGCCGCATATCGGATACCGGAATCGGAAGTTCCCAGGATTCAAACTGCACAAATTCAGCCAATGAGAATGATTCCAAGTGTGGGCACATCCTGTTCAGCATGGAGGGCATGAAACTACTGGCAAGGCTGTGATTGGCTGCTGAAATGATGTCATGCTGCAGTTTAAAAGTCGCTGGCGCCATTTTTCGCTCACTCTGCTGTGAATTCAGTTAGTGACAGGACGCTGTTTGCTGACTGAGGGCCAGTTTAGAGATAGCGATTTGCTTCTTTGTGCTTTTCCAAGGCTAATTTAGCAACCGCTGTGTTCACCTACTAATCACCTTGCTTTTGCCTTGCAGCGCTGTTTTCACAGCGATCTGCAAGGTCTGTGTGTGTGTGTGTGAGTGCAGCCCACTCTCTAGTCTGTGTGCAGCCATAGGCCATCCATAGCTGGTTGTATTCAGTTCAGGGAGGGTGGTTCATTGCCTCATACTGTTCTATTTTTTTTTTTTTCAAGTAGTGCAGGCTGCTGCACATTTTTTCTAATAATTCCTATTAGTGTCTTTCCACCCGTATCCAGCTAACTTGTGAAAAAACACTACATAGGATAACGTAGAGGAGTGTTTTTGGGCCTTGCAGCGCCGTTTACGGCTGTCTGCACGGTCTCCGTGTGACTGCAGCTCGCCCTGTAGTCTGTGAGCAGCCATAGCCTGGTTGTATCCAGCTCAGGGTTCTTCACTGCGTCATACCGTAAAATCAATTTTCCTTTTGTTTTAAGTAGTGCAGGCTGCTGCACATTTTTTCAAAAAAAATCCTATTAGTGTCTTTCCACCCGTATCCAGCTAACTTGTGGAAAAACACTACATAGGATAACGTAGAGGAGTGTTTTTGGGCCTTGCAGCGCCGTTTACGGCTGTCTGCATGGTCTCCGTGTGACTGCAGCTCTCCCTGTTGTCAGTTCAGCCCCCCAAAAATAAATAAATAATAAAGTTCACCAAACACACCACTTTACAGTTGTGTAGGCCACATTAGCTCATATTAAAGTCTAGTCCACACTTTAGAAAATTAGTGTTTCTTATACCTGTTAGGAGCTGTTCAGGAATAAGCACACAAAGCCGTTAGTACTTTTCTGCTTATCTTTATCAGTCAACCAAGATGAAGAAGGCAGGGAGTAAGGCACGTGGGCGTGGGCGCGGAGCAGGGAGAGGACGTGGGGATTCTGTGCCTGCTGCGGGCACCGGTGACTCATCAGCCCCCACTTTCAGCAGGGAACAGTCGTTCATGCGCAGCTTTGTCGGAGAGCGCCGTACACCGCTGCTGCGTGAAGACCAAATTGAAGCCGTTGTCAGATGGATGGCAGCTAATGCATCGACTTCAATTAGTGCCACATCCTCTCAGACACAGAGCACTGGAGAGCACCCATCTGTCTCTTCACCACCTGCCAAATTGCCCAGGCAGATAGAGAGCCCAGGACAGGAGCCGTCTCTACTTCTGTTCTCTGAATCTCTTGGCTTGGAAACAGGGGGCCAGACAAGCAGCATTGGAGAAATGGAAGAAGAGGCAGGGTGCAGTGATGCCCAACAGCTTTTTCTCTCTGAGTCTGAAGAGGCGGGTGGGCCAGTGCCTCCGGTCACCACATCGCAGGACGCATCCGCTGATGACACTCAGGTGCCACTTTCTGGTGCATGCTCTGCTGCTGAGACTACCCAGGAGGAGCAGTTGGTGGCAGAGGGTAGTGTAGATGATGAGGTCCTTGACCCATCTTGGCGTGAGGGACAGGAAGGTGGTGGGAGCAGCTCTGAGGAAGAGATTCCCCGAACGGGCCAAAGAGGGAGAGGGACGGGGAAGACTGCGGATCCTGCAGCCTCCACTTTGGCACCCGTTAGGAGCATGTCTCTTCCAAAAGCCAAAAAGGGCGCTCCCAAGACTTGCAGTGCTTGGTCCTTTTTTGACACAGTTGCAGATGACATTTACTATGTCAAATGCAAGATGTGTCATCACAAAGTCAAAAGAGGGAGAAATGTCAGCAACCTCAATACCTCCAACATGTGGAAACATGTGCGGACCAGGCACGCGGTGGAGTTAGAAAAACACACTGAAGAGCTAGGCCAACCAACAGCGGCAGCTACCACCTCTTCAGCTCGTGTTGCCTCTTCCTCCAGCTCACACGCAGCTGGTTCGGCTTCCTCCCAGGATCACCGTGGAAGAACCTCTGGCCCTGTTGTCCACTGTACTTCCACCCGCAGCACCACGTTCCCAGTCATCAACACACTCCCAGGCCAGTCTACAGCCATCGGTAGTACAGGCATGGGAGAAAAGGCGGCCTTTCTCGTCAAACCACCCACGAGCACAGGCTCTGACTGCAGGCATTGCCAAACTTCTGTCACTGGAAATGCTGTCATTCAGGCTGGTGGAGACTGACAGCTTCCGTGACTTGATGTCATTGGCAGTCCCACAGTACAATGTGCCCAGCCACTTTTACTTCAGCAGGCAAGCTGTCCCTGCCCTGCACAAGCATGTGGAGGGACACATAAAAAAAACGCTACTGAACGCCGTCAGTAGCAAGGTCCACCTCACCACCGATGCATTGACCAGTCAACATGGACAGGGGCGATACCTTTCCCTCACAGCCCATTGGGTTAATGTTGTTGAGCCGGGTACAGATCGTGCGAGTGGTGCAGGACGTGTCCTGCCCACTCCAAGGATTGCAGGAATCCAGTCTGTACGCATTGACTCCTCCTCTTACACCAGTTCCTCAGAATCATCGCTGCAGGAGCCGTCACAGTCCACCTCCACATGGACCCGTGAACGTTTACCTGTTACGACCGACATGAGCACAGCCGTGGCCAAACGTCAACAGGCCGTCTTGAAATTAATTTCTTTGGGGAATCGAAGCCACACAGCGCAGGAGCTCTGGAATGCCATCAAGTAGGAGAGCGATGTGTGGTTTGTGCCAGCGAATCTCCAGCCAGGCATGGTAGTGTGTGATAATGGCCGAAATCTGGTGGCAGCTCTGGGCCTCGGCAACCTCACTCACATCCCATGTCTGGCACATGTGCTCAATTTGGTCGTGCAGAGTTTTTTGAGGGACTATCCGGATCTTGATGCACTGCTGCACAAGGTCCACCTAGAGTGTGCTCAATTTGCGGCGTTCCAGCACGGCAAAATCGCGCATTGCGGCTCTGCAGCGCCGATTCCGCCTTCCGGAACATCGCATCATATGTGACCTACCTACCAGGTGGAATTCCACGTTACATATGTTGGAGCGGTTGTGTGAGCAGCAGCAAGCAGTAATGGAGTACCAGCTGCATCAGGCGCAAAGAAGTCGCACTCCGCACCGTTCAGACTTGACAACCACAGAGTGGGCCACGATGAGGGACGTCTGCCAGGTTTTGCGTCCCTTCGATTATTCCACGGGGATGGCGAGAGCAGATGATGCACTAGTCAGCATGACTGTCCCCCTTATCTGCCTGCTTGAAAAATCACTGCAAGCGCTAAGGGATGATGTTGTGGAAGAGGTGGCGGATGAGGATTCACCATTTCCATCATCTTCTGGACAGTCAGCGCCACGTGGTTCCTCACAAACGCGTAGGCAGGGGACACTTTGTGAGGAGGATGAGGAGGAGTCAATGGAGGAGGAAGACATCCATCCAGAGGAGGGAGTTACACAATTGTCCAGTAGTCAGTGTGTACAGCGAGGGTGGGGTGATGACGAGCGGGCAGAGATCACGCCTCAAGCAGGAGACAGCGTTTCTTGGCCAGTTGGCAGTCTGCAGCACATGGTGGATTACATGCTGCAGTGCCTGAGAAATGACCGCCGCATCGCCCACATTCTCAACATGTCTGATTATTGGGTGTTCACCGTCCTCGATCCTCGCTACCGGGACAACGTAGAAAGCGTCATCACACCGTTGAACCGGGAGCGAAAAATGCGGGAGTACCAAGAGACACTGGTGAATTCCATCATCTTCTCCATTCCAACTGAGAGAAGTGCTGCTAGTGCATTACAAAGCAGCTCAGTGCGTCCAGGCAGTGGAGGAGGCTCTGCACAAAGAGGGAGCAGAAGCAGTGCCTCTGCCCAAGGCAAGACCAGTATGGCCCAACTGTGGCACAGTCTACACCATCACAGACGGCTCCAGTCAGCAGGAGGCAACGGTTCCGTCAGATGGTGACAGACTACATGTCTTGCCCTCTTGCTGTACTCCCAGACGGCTCTTCCCCTTTCAAGTTTTGGGTCTCAAAGCTGGATACATGGCCAGAGCTAAGCCATTATGCATTGGAGGTGCTGACTTGCCCTGCGGCTAGTGTATTATCAGAACGCGTCTTTAGTGCTGCAGGTGGTGTACTAACTGACCGTCGCATGCGACTATCCTCCGATAACGTTGACCGGCTTACTTTCCTGAAAATGAACCAGGCCTGGATCTCGCAGGAATTTGCCACTCCTCTTCCTGATTAAATAATTAGGTGACTGTCAACAGTATCCAGGTCTCCAGTTGTGTTCATCTTTCTACCACCTGAACTTTAATTCCTGGGCTCCAACACCGCCAGTTGAGGCTCAGAAGTGCCGTCTGCACAGTCAAAACATACGACCCAGTGTTATTGGGTGTCAGTAACGTCAGCTGATCCCCAGCTGTGTAGCCGGCAATGTGTCCTGCGACCGCCACGCTGACACAACAACTGAAATGTAAGGGAACCTGTCCCCCCCCCCAAGGCCTTTGTTACTGAAAGAGCCAGTAATGCTGCACAAGGAAAAGGTAGCTATTTTTGTTTAGCTCCTTGCACACGCAGAACTTAACACTTATAAAATGTGTTCACTGATACCGTAAAACCGTCCTGGAGGTGGGACTTTCCTTCGTAATGTGACGCAGCACAGCCATCATTCTTACCCCCCCCCCGGAGCCGTGCGCCGGCTCCTCAGCATTGTTTGATTCTGTCTCGAAGCCTGCGCTGTTATGTTATCCCTTGGCCAGGCACACTTAGCGCTGCCCCTCTTCTGACATAATTTGGTGTCATGCTGACTGCGCCTGTGCGGCCGCGCTGGCCGAGATCCCGCCTCGCAGTGTCTTCTGATTTAATCACACTGCGGGCCTAGGATCCATGGGCATGCACAGTGCATATCTTCACCTCCGCCTCTCACTCATCTCCCTTCGCCTTCTTCAGACTGTGTGCCGTCAGCTGATCCCTAATAGCATGCCATGGCCGTGACACTGTACAGTCTGAAGAAGCCGGAGGGAGGGGAGTGAGAGGCGAGGATATGCACTGCGCATGGCCATGGATCCCAGGCCCGCGGTGGGATTACATTAGACGACACTGCGAGGCGGGCTCTCGGCCAGCGCGGCCGCACAGGCGCAGCCAGCCTGACACCAAATGATGTCAGAAGATGGGCAGCGCTAAGTGTGCCTGGCCAAGGGATAACATAACAGCGCAGGCTAAGGGATGGAATCAAACAACGCTGAGGAGCCGGAGCACGGCGCCAAGGGGATAGGAATGACGGCTGTGCTGCATCATATTACGAAGGAACGTCCCACCTCCGGGACGGTCTCATGGTATCAGGGGACACATTTTATAATATGTGTTTAGTTCTGTGTTTGCAAGGAGCATAATGAAAAGAGCCACCTTTTCCTTTTGCATCCTTTGTGCTGCACAAGCTGGCTCTTTCAGCTACAAACGCCTTGGGGGGGGTTAAAGGTTCCCTTTTGACTTTCTCCAATCGGGTTTCGGCCTACACTGTGTTCCTCTGCTCCTCCTGCTGTCCCTGGGCTCCAACACCGCTAGTTGTTGTCTGGAAGTGCTGTCCGCACAGTCAACAGTTGCTCCTCTGTTATTGGGGTTCAGTAACGTCAGCTGTTCCCCAGCTGTGTGTGTGGCAATCCCTCCTATCTCCTCCACCTCCTCCTCCTGCAGTCCCTGGGCTCCAACACCGCTAGTTGTTGTCTGGAAGTGCTGTCCGCACAGTCAACAGTCGCTCCTCTGTTATTGGGGTTCAGTAACGTCAGCTGTTCCCCAGCTGCGTATGTGGCAATCCCTCCTATCTCCTCCACCTCCTCCTCCTGCAGTCCCTGGGCTCCAACACCGCTAGTTGTTGTCTGGAAGTGCTGTCCGCACAGTCAACAGTCGCTCCTCTGTTATTGGGGTTCAGTAACGTCAGCTGTTCCCCAGCTGTGTGTGTGGCAATCCCTCCTATCTCCTCCACCTCCTCCTCCTGCAGTCCCTGGGCTCCAACACCGCTAGTTGTTGTCTGGAAGTGCTGTCCGCACAGTCAACAGTCGCTCCTCTGTTATTGGGGTTCAGTAACGTCAGCTGTTCCCCAGCTGTGTGTGTGGCAATCCCACCTATCTCCTCCACCTCCTCCTCCTGCTGTCCCTGGGCTCCAACACCGCTAGTTGTTGTCTGGAAGTGCTGTCCGCACAGTCAACAGTTGCTCCTCTGTTATTGGGGTTCAGTAACGCCAGCTGTTCCCCAGCTGTGTGTGTGGCAATCCCTCCTATCTCCTCCACCTCCTCCTCCTGCTGTCCCTGGGCTCCAACACCGCTAGTTGTTGTCTGGAAGTGCTGTCCGCACAGTCAACAGTCGCTCCTCTGTTATTGGGGTTCAGTAACGTCAGCTGTTCCCCAGCTGTGTGTGTGGTAATCCCTCCTATCTCCTCCACCTCCTCCTCCTGCAGTCCCTGGGCTCCAACACCGCTAGTTGTGGTCTGAAAGTGCTGTCCACACAGTCAACAGTTGCTCCTCTGTTATTGGGGTTCAGTAACGTCAGCTGTTCCCCAGCTGTGTGTGTGGCAATCCCTCCTATCTCCTCCACCTCCTCCTCCTGCTGTCCCTGGGCTCCAACACCGCTAGTTGTTGTCTGGAAGTGCTATCCGCACAGAGCCAAACACCTCGCCAATGTGTTAGTGGGGTTCAGTAATGCCTGCTGCTCCCCTGCTGTGTATACGACAACGTGTCATGCGACCACCACGCAGGCACAACAACTTTAATTTAAGGGAACCTGCCCCCCCCAGGCGTTTGTTACTGAAGGAGCCACCTTGTGCAGCAGTAATTATGCAAAAGGAAAAAGTGCCTCTTTTCGTGGTGCTCCTTGCACTCGCTGAACCGAACACTTCTGAAATGTGTCCCCTCACACCGTTAAACCGTCCGGTCGGAGGGACTTTCCTTTGTCATGTGACGCAGCACAGCCGTCATTCTTACCCCCTTGGCGATGTGCGCCGCCTCCTCAGCGTTGTTTGAATCTGTCCCAGAGCCTGCGCTGTTATGTTAGCCCTTGGCCATGCACACATTTTGCGCTGCCCGTCTTCTGACATCATTTGGTGTCAGGCTGGCTGCGCCTGTGCGGCCGCGCTGGACGAGATCCCGCCTCTCGGTGTCTTATTTATTTTGACTGCGAGGGTGTGATTGACGGGCATGAGCAGTGCATATCTTTGCCTGTTGTCACTCATCTCCTTCTGCCTTCTTCAGACTGTACGGCTTCATGGCCGTGGCATGCGATAAGGGATCAGCTGATGTCGCACAGTCTGAAGCAGGTGTAAGGACCCGAGTGTGAGAGGCGAACATATGTACTGCGCAAAGCCATGAATCCCAGCCCCGCAGTGTGAAACACTGTAAAGGCACTGCGGGGCTGGGATTCATGGTCATCGCAAACCGCACCGGCCGACATGAAATGATGTCAGAAGACGGGCAGCGCTAACAGCGCAAGGCCAAGGGATAACACGACAGCGCAGTCTCCTGTACAGCAAATAACAACGCTCAGGAGGCTGCGCCTAGCACCAAGGTGGGATTTTTGACAGCTGTGCTGCGTCTCATTATGAAGGGAACTCCCGTCTCCAAGACAGTTTGACTGTATAAGGGGCTAAATGTCATACGTGTTTCATTCAGCGTGTGCAAGGAACAAAATTTAAAAGAGCAACCTTTGACTTGTGCAGCATTACTGCTGGCCAAGGTGTGTCTCTTCTAGTTTGTAACCCCTGAGGGGGGGTTAAAGGTTACCTTTAAAATTGGTTCAATTAGGCTTCGGCCTACACTCTGCTCCCTCTCCTCCTGCTGACCCCGGGCTCTAACACTGCCAGTTGGTGCCCGGAAGTGCTGGCTGCACAGAGCAAAACACCCGCCAATGTGTCAGTGGGGTTCAGCACCACCAGCTGTTCCCCTGCTGTGTAGCTGGCATCGTGTCCTGCAAATGCCACGCAGACACAACAGACCTCCAAATGCCTCCAGTGCAGGCTTCGGCCTACACTCTGCTCCCCCTGCTGACCATTTGCTCCAACACCACTAGTTGGGGCTCTAAAAAGACCAGCTTGAATAGGTCCTCATCCTGGTTCCAGTACCGTCAGCTGGTTCCGGGCAGAGCCTTTGGCTTAGGTGCCTCCCTCTGGGTATCCGAGTTCCACCAACGTCAGGTGGTCCTTGGTAGTGCTTTCAGGCACGGGTACCTCCTGCTTAGTAACCGGGTTCCAGTAACGTCAGCTGGTCCTCGGTAGTTCCATTGGCTCTTGGACCTTTGGCTACCCATCCGGGTTCCAGTACTGTCAGCTGGTTCTCGGCAGTGTCTTTTGCTCTTGTACCTTCTGCTCCCCATCCTGGTTCCAGTACCGTCAGCTGGTTCCGGTCAGAGCCTTTGGCTTAGGTGCCTCCCTCTGGGTATCCGAGTTCCACCAACGTCAGGTGGTCCTTGGTAGTGCTTTCAGGCACGGGTACCTCCTGCTTAGTAACCGGGTTCCAGTAACGTCAGCTGGTCCTCGGTAGTTACATTGGCTCTTGGACCTTCGGGTAGCCATCCGAGTTCCAGTTCCATCAGCTGTTTCTCGGCATTTTCTCAGCCTTCTTGTACCTTCTGCTACATTTCCAAGTACAAGACCCTAAAGACGATGACCCGGAAGACCACCCCTAAGATGACGACGACACCAGAGACGACAACCACTGAGATGACGACGACCCTGGAGACGACGACGATGACATGGGAGACCGAGAAGCAGAAGAACAAGAGGCTGCAGAACAAAGAGCAGAAGAACATTAAGCATAACACTAAATATAAGAGCAAAAGATATTATCTAAATTATAAGCAGAAGAAGACTAAGCAGTGTATGGGGGTGAGTCCGTTCCTCCTCGTGGTGCCCCTGGATAAAGCCTGATGCTGCAGGCCAAACTGAACGCGGACAAATGTAACTCTTTTGTGACAGGCAGAACGGAAGGTGTAATCTTCAAACTTTTATAGATAACAACTACGGGAATGCCTGTCACAAATAAGAATTTGATGAAGAACTTGAAAATGAAGAAGAATAATAGTTAAATAAAAAGAATATGAAAAATGTAACAAAAAATAATAGGTAGAAGATGAAGAAGAAGATGAATAAGGTGAAGAAGAAGTTGATGTCAAAGATGCTGCTGCTGAGGATGATGAAGAAGAAAGTGTCGGAGAAGTAAAAAAGAAGGTGAAGGGCGTGGAAGTAGTGAAACATCAATATCTGACAAAATAAAAAAAAATCTTAACATAGTCAATATCTTTGTAACTCCGAACGTCTTTAAAAAAAATTAAAATTCCTGCTATTCTATTTGATTGGGCTAAACCTCTATGCCTTTAATGTCTCCGCCACCTCCCCCAATACATCCTACATTATTCTTAGTTGTTTTCCTTCATGTAGAATGAACCTACAATGAAAGAAAGGGTTTATTTTAATTCCGATATTTTCGTCCCATTGACTTGCATTGGGATCGGGTATCGGAATCGGCGAGATCCGATACTTTGCCGGTATCGGCCGATACTTTCCGATACCGATACTTTCCTATATCGGAAGGTATCGCTCAACACTAATATCAATGTGTAAAATAAAGAATTAAAATAAAAAATAGGGATATACTCACCTCTCCGGCGGCCCCTGGACTTTACCGCCGTAACCGGGAGCCTTTGTTCTTAAGAATGCTCACTTGAAAGACCTTAGATGACTGTTATGACCTGGTGGTTAAGGAGCAACACTGATATGACCTGGTGGTTAAAGAGCAACATGGGACGAGCTCTGAGGAGGTGGCATCTATACTGACCGCAGTTCCTAATCCTAACACCAACACTAGTAATAGCCGTGGGATGTTCCTGTCTCTCCCTAGACACCTAGTCACAGCCTGAGAACTAACTACCCCTAAAGATGGAAACAGAAAGCTATCTTGCCTCAGAGAAAACCACCAAAGGAAAGATAGCCCCCCACAAATATTGACTGTGAGTGGAGAGGGAAATGACATACACAGAAATGAAAACAGATTTTAGCAAAGGAGGCCAATACTAATCTAAATAGACAGAATAGGAAAGGTTACTGTGCGGTCAGTATTAAAAACTAAAAATTCACGCAGAGTTTACAAAAATGATCTCCACACCGACTCACGGTGTGGAGGGCAAATCTGCTTCCCCAGAGCTTCCAGCTAGCCTGAATAAATCATAATGACAAGCTGGACAAAAAGAAACATTACATGAGCTGAGCAATAAAGTCCACAGTAAATGGACAACAAGAACTAGCAAAAACTTATCTTTTGCTGAAATGGACAGGCCATAAGAGAAATCCAAGGAGAGATCTGAATCCAACCCAGAAAACATTGACAGCTGGCATGAACTGAAGACCAGAGCCAGGTTAAATAGCAAGGCCAGGAGAGACGATCAGTGAAAGCAGCTGCTACAGCTAAACTCAAGGAGCAGCAGTTCCACTCGAAACCACCAGAGGGAGCCCAAGGGCAGAACTCACAAAAGTACCATTTACAACCACAGGAGGGAGCCCAAAAACGGAATTCACAACAGATGACGTCGCGGCTTCTGATTGGTCGCGTAGCAGTCCTTGCCTTTCCTTGGCTATATCATCTCCACCCAGGGATTGGCTATGGATCCTGCCAAGCTACAGGCTGTGATGGACTGGCAGGAACCCAATTCTCTCAAAGTGGTGCAGCGCTTTATGGGGTTCATTAATTACTATCGCCAGTTCATTCTCCACTTCTCAACTTTGGTAGCTCCCTTGGTTGCCCTCACCAAAAAGGGAGAAAATCCCAAATTGTGGTCGAAGGAGGTCTCCGAGGCCTTCCTCTCTATTAAGTCCCAATTTGCTAGCGCTCCCATTCTACATCACCCTGATGTAGATAAACCTTTCATAATGGAGGTGGATGCCTCATCTGTTGGTGCTGGAGCAGTCCTATTTCAAAAGGATGCTCAAGGTCGGAAGCATACTTGCTTCTTTTTCTCTAAGACCTTCACACCGGCAGAGATGAATTATTCCATCGGGGACAGGGAGCTCCTAGCCATGAAGTTGGCTTTCTCGGAGTGGAGACACCTCCTGGAGGGGGCTCTTTTTCCCCTCCAAGTTTAAACCGACCACAAGAATTTTGTCTATACACAGACTGTCCAGCGGCTAAATTCTCGCCAGGCCAGATGGTCCCTGTTCTTCTCCCGCTCCATTTCACCCTCCATTTTCTCTCTGGGGAGAAGAGCATTCTTGCCGACGCTCTCTACCGCTCCGTAGTGTCATCAGCGGAGGAGGAGGAGGAACCTCAAATTATTGTCCCTTCTGAGAGCCTGAGGACCATGACTCCGGTTTTGCTAGAGTCTGTGCCCCCGGCCAAGACTTTGTGCCATCAAATTTGCGACCGGAGGTTCTCTCTTGGGCTCACTCGTCCAGGGTCGGTGGACACTTTGGGACCAAAAGGACATCTGAGCTTCTGGCGAGGACATACTGGTGGCTGCATATGGCCCATGACAACGGAAACTATATTCGGCATGTGTCTCCTGTGTCAAGAATAAGTCTCCTTGACAATGGCCAGCTGGGTTACTTTATCCCCTGCTGGTTGCAGACAGGCCCTGGGAGATCGTTGGGATGGACTTTGTGGTAGACTTACCCAAGTCCCGTGGCTGCACCATCATTTGGGCAATCACCAACCATTTTTCTAAAATGGTGCACTTGGTGCCGCTTCCATGGCTACCTACTGCACGGGCCTTGGCAGAGTTGTTTATAAAACACATTTTCCGCCTGCACGGTATGCCGGACAAAATTGGCAGTGACCGGGGTCCCCAGTTTGCGTCTCGGTTCTGGAGAGAGCTTTGTCGTCTATTCAGCATCGAGTTGAATCTCTCTTCAGCATACCATCCCGAGATGAATGGATTGGTAGAGAGGGCCAACCAGACCTTGGTCACATATCTGAAACATTTTGTTTCAGCCAGGCAGGATGACTGGGCATCCTTGCTACCATGGGCGGAGTTTGCACTGAACAATGCCATAGCCGACTCCACTGGGCAGACCCCATTCCTCCTTAACTACAGTCAGCATCCGTGGGTTCCTGTGCCTATGCCTGTGTATTCCACTGACTCCAGGGTGGCAGACTGGGCTGTGGAGGCACGGGACATTTGGGATCGCACTCAGGATGCCATCCGGGCCTCCAAGGAGAGAATGAGGTCCTCCGCCAATGCACATCGGCGCCCTGCTCTAACCTTTGCTCCTGGCGATTTAGTGTGGCTCTCCACCCGTAACATCAGGCTGTAAGTTAAGTCCACTAAGTTTGCACCTTGCTACTTGACCCACTTCAAGGTCCTGGAACAGGTTAACCATGTGGTCTACCATCTGGCCCTTCCTCCACGTCTAGGTATCACTGACACCTTTCATGTGCCCCTCTTAAAGCTTGTACACATGTCTCGATTTTCCGAGTCATCTGCCAGGACATCTGGTTCATCTACGGTTGAATACAAGGTAAATGCTATCTTGGGGTGTAAGGTGGTACAGGGTAAAATATTTTATTTAGTTGATTGGAAGGTTTATGGCCCAGAGGACAGGTTCTGGGAGACTGCTGAGCACATTCGAGCTCCACAGCTCATTGCTGCCTTCGAGCGTAGCGAGGTCCAAGGAGGGGGGGCTCTAGGATGGGAGTAATGTCATTTATCAAGTTCCCTCCTCTGTACAGGGGGAATCTCGAACCATCTCCACTGCGGTCTCCCATTTTTCTCCAGCCGCAGTGGAGTCTGCTCAGTCGAGACGTCTGTCCCAGCATCTGGCTCAAGCTGATACTGTGCAACTGGTTACTGCTGCCCTTCCAGGCTCTGCCTTTGTAGCCAGCACTGATCAGCAGTGAGCAGTCCTTTCTTGGACCAAGTCCTGCTTTTCCCACACTGAGCATGCCCACGGAACGACCTCCAATTGGAGGTCGGGGGTCACATGCTCAGGTCCTGTTGTGGCTCCTATTGGATCATCTGAAAGGTCCCGTTGCACAGATGCTATAAAAGGTTCGCATGGCCGCTCGGCCATGCGCTAGTGTATACTTGAAAACGTGTGTGTGTAGATGTGTGACAGTCGCTCATTAATCATCCCCCTTCCTAGTGTTGTTGATTGCTTGCGAATGGTGGATGCATGCTATCTAGCGCCCGACTGTGCTATCTGCAACTAACAAACGATATTGTGTCCTATTGCAGTGACCACCAGTACGGCGCCGTGCGCTAATATAGTGCTTTCCTGACCCAAGTCTGGGTGGCTAGTGGCATCCGCCAGAGCGGCACTGCACGCACTCTTGTGCATTTAATTATTGTTTCCGTTTACTCTGGCACCCAAGTAGCGGTGTCGAAAGTAAGAGGTCTAGAGGAACTCTTTCCCTGAGTTATGGGATAGAGTTCTGTGATTCTCTGCTTGCGCTCTTTGTGCGGTACTGAGGCCCTGTGACGCAACAGAGTTCACTTCCTTCTCCGGGTGAAGCTAACCCGTGTGTGTATCCACATTATACTGCCCTATAGTCCATCATTATTCAGCAGCAGGTTCCATTTCTGCACGGTGGACCCAGGGCTGCGAACGCACATTATACCATCTTCCTAATTATTTGGTGCATTCTGCTAGCCCTAACACTTTCTAACATTAGTGATCTACCAAGCTGATATTTGTGCCACCTGAGATTGGGTGGGAAAAAATTGATCTGTTGCATGAGGTATCAGGGCTCCTAGCAAAGAAGACTTACACCGCTCCCTTAGCCATCATATCATAATTGAAACTTCAATTCCTCACTCTGCTGGGCCAGACCCTGATACTACATGCATGGTGTATTGCTGATTGCTGATGTGTCATTATAAAATGTTCTACTATGGGTCAATTGATCAGTCAATTAACTGTTTTAGTATCCATACAATTTTATGCTAATAGTAGTGTATAAAATTGATGTTTGTACCATCTGAATGTGGCTGGAATAAAAAAAACATTGAGCTGTTGACGGAGGTATCTGTGTTCCCAGCTAAGAAGGCTTACACCACTCTCTTAGCCACCTCATCTTAAGTGAAACTTCAATTCCAAGCTGTAATTGTTGTGCCAGACCCTGATACCTCATGCATGGCCTATAACTGAACACAAAGAATCAAGAGGACTGATAGAGACAGACTGGATGAGCACCACTCCGTCCTCTTTGTACACATGTGGCCTCTTTTCTGGTAGGTCATATTATTTGATAGCTCTTTCTCAGACAAATAACTCTTAATTAGTCAGTGTTCACATGACCATACTTGCAGTTATCATGGGAAAAACAGACATGACATAGACAGCACAATGCAGAGATATTTAATTCCAGATAACCATTTTGTCTCTTGTGCATAATATCAAACTAGAAACAAAATCTTAGCAGGCGCTAGTCTCTATTATATTTCACATGAGACTTGGCCATACATATCTATTGGTGTGTAAAAAAAGTGAATTCTATATGGATCAACCTACAAGCATCGAATTTTCATGGATGTGTTGCTATTTTAAATTTTGGTTTTGTAAATTATTTTAACTTCTGATATATAAAAACAAATTTCATGTGGATGCCATAAGGGTGTCATAATGACAATACAGATGAAAAATTATTAATCTTTATGTCTAAAAATTAGATAATTATTTATACGCTGGATGGAACTTAGCCCTAAAATTGATCATCTTGGATAGAGCCACCATCTTTTCCTGTGGAACTAGGTCAGCACTTTAGTCTCTTAGTCAGTCTGCATCAGAAAACCAGAGCCATTTGACACGTCTCCAAGCACACTCAACTCTTACTATGCCATCCACAATCTGTCTCCTCCCTACATCTCCAAGCTAATCTCCCGATACCTCCCCACACATAACCTCTTGTCCTCTCAAGATCTTCTCTGCTCTTATATGATCATCACCCAATCTCCACCAAGACTTCTCCTGATCGTCCTATGGAATTCCATGATTGTGCCAACATTCCGAACTTTTCAGAGAGAACCTGAAAACTCATGTGTTCAAGAAAGCTTACAGCCTGCAATGACCCTGCTTCCAAGCCATCATCACTGGCCCTGCTGAAACCTATCAACTTAGCTTCTCCTTCCACATTGCCTTGTAGATTGTAAGCCCACGAGAACAGAGACCTCTCCCCTCTGTACCAGTCTGTTCACTTTTATTTTAGACATGTTATATGTATGTAACCCTTCTTTCATGTACTGCACTATAGAATCAATGCTGCATTAAAAATAAAATAATAATTCTTAATAACTATTCTTACACCTCCAACACATTATTTATTTTTATGGTACTCAACTTCCACAGCAAAACTACATGCCTCTTCTCCGGGCTGCTTGCTGTGGCCATGCCTAAGCTACGGTGAGATTCCTGTACCCTTCCCACAGGGCATCTTGTAGTTCTGTCTCGTTTCCCCAGTACCACCATCTACACGCAAGGTGCTTCATGCCTGGGGGCATCCCAATAACTATGAAAATAAATGTGTAATAGGACCTTTTTCAGGCACTGTGAAAGAATGCAGGGCGCACAGAGGACACTTCAACGTCTTTACTCATGGAGACAGTAAGCTTGGGGTTTCCAGAATCTTCCAAGATACATCTTAGGCCATGTGCACACGTTCAGGATTTTTAGCGTTTTTTTCGCGTTTTTTCGCTATAAAAACATGATAAAAACGCGAAAAAAACGCTAACATATGCCTCCTATTATTTACAGTGTATTCCGCATTTTTTGTGCAAATGTTGCGATTTTTTCCGCGAAAAAATCGCATCGCGGAAAAAAAAGCAACATGTTCATTAAAAATGTGGAATTGCAGGGATTCCGCACACCTAGGAGTCCATTGATCTGCTTACTTCCCGCACAGGGCTGTGCCCACCATGCGGGAAGTAAGCAGATTATGTGCGGTTGGTACCCAGGGTGGAGGAGAGGAGACTCTCCTCCACGCACTGGGCACCATATAATTGGTAAAAAATAAAAGAATTAAAATAAAAAATAGTCCTATACTCACCCTCGATGTCCCCCGCAGTGTTCCCGCCTCACCGCTGCACGCTGCCGTTCGGTTCCTGTAGCTGGTGTGCGGTGAAGGACCCTGCCGATGACGTCACGGTCCTGTGATTGGTTGAGATCGGTCATGTGACCGCTCACGTGACCGTGACGTCATGGAAGGTCCTGCGCGCACACCATCTATACGGAACGGACGCCGGTGAGGAGATCAGCTGTCTGCGGGTGAGTATAAGCATTTTTTTTATTTTTTTTATTATTTTTAAACATTCTATCTTTTACTATAGATGCTGCAAAAGCAGCATCTATAGTAAAAAGTTGGTCACACTTGTCAAACAGTATGTTTGACAAGTGTGACCAACCTGTCAGTCAGTTTTCCAAGCGATGCTACAGATCGCTTGGAAAACTTTAGCATTCTGCAAGCTAATTACGCTTGCAGAATGCTAAAAAAACGCAAAAAAAACGCAAAAAAAAAAAGCGGATTTCTTGCAGAAAATTTCCGGTTTTCTTCAGGAAATTTCTGCAAGAAATCCGGACGTGTGCACATACCCTTACACCAACAGATCTACAGGGACAGTTAGGTTAGTTCCTTTGATATTACAATAGGTTTCCTCTGTCCCCTTT
Source organism: Ranitomeya variabilis (assembly GCF_051348905.1). Lineage (NCBI taxonomy): Eukaryota > Metazoa > Chordata > Amphibia > Anura > Dendrobatidae > Ranitomeya > Ranitomeya variabilis. Next base: position 12,811,022 of record NC_135236.1, read on the forward strand.
ACTGTAGAGATATAACTTTGTTTTCAAAGTTGCCTATTTTGCTGCCACAAGTCATAGTTTGGTGCTTTAACAGATGTAATATTACAGCATGAGTGATGTGAGGAATTGAAATGCCTATGTTAGCTATTGCCTGACAGATGCCTGTCATTAGGAGTGAGGATTCCTTTCTGTTCAAGCATTAAGTTTCTGGTGACACCACCGGGTAAGAGGACAGATTGAGGTCACACCCTTGAGAGTGCACAGACAATATGAAAGTTTCCTGTTTGCTACCAGAATAGGTCAGACATGAGCAGGCAGAGCATAGAAACAGAACAAGAATGTATATGGGAATGGGTGGAGAGAATGTCTGAGTCACAGCTAGCTTGCAGTGGGGGTGAGTGATCACTTATCTATTGGTAACCCAGGGCTTAGTGAGTGCCACAGAGGAGCTTGTACAAAGCTCCAACTTGAGCTACAGTAATCCAGCCAAAGGAGGCCTTCACCTTTAGAAGAAGGCATAAATTATCACAGCAGAGGGGAGCAAAGACCTTAAGGTGAAGAGTAGTGATGAGCGAATAGCATTGTTGCTCGGGTGATCTCCGAGTATTTGTTAATGCTGGGAGATTTTGTTTTCCTCTCCTCAGCTGCATGATTTACGGCTGCTGGACAGCCTGAGTACATGTGGGAATTCCTTAACAAATAGGGATTCCTCACATGTATTCAGCCTGTCTAGCAGCCGTAAATCATGCAGCTGAGGAGAGGAAAACTATATCTCCGAGTACATGCAAATACTTGGAGATCACCCGAGCGTGCTCTGGGACACCCAAGCAATGAGTATACTCGCTCATCACTAGTGAAGAGCAAGACTGAGGGCTGAACTGAGCACTGAGATAGAATATGCAGTGTTTTAATAGTCATGACACATAGACTGTGCCTGGGTAAAGATGAAGTTGTTGAGGAGTTTGTACGCAGGCTACATACCTCTATTCAATTCAGTAATTTTTGTGAGGATGTTCCACTCACAGGAATAGGTCATTCTTCTCCCTTCTGTAGGTCAATTGTCACCCTTTCTCAGTAATGGTGGGATGATCTCCTCCGGCTAGCGCAAACTACTCTGACATCAGTACAGACTGTAACTGAGTGAATGATCTTTTGTATTCATCTTTAAATAGTAGGGCAGCAAATGCTACTCACCCCTACTTGGTTCCTAACAGTGGCCAGACACTTTCTGGTGCTGCACAGATTATTCTATTTCACCCATCGTACTTTAGTGGTGGGTAAATAAGAACTTTATTTTCTATGGAGCACTCCATGCAGGAAATAAGGTGCTCATAGAGTTTTTTGTAAAAGTAACATCTTCATGACAACAGGGTCAATGGTAAACCGTAATAACAAGTATGGTGGCACAAGTCTTCATTTTTTGTACGAAGAAGATGGACTAATTTTAAACTCTTTTTAAAGCTAATTAAACTTGTTTTTTTTTCAGATCTTTTGATAATGTGTGCAACCTGTAAAGCGCTGCGGAATATGTTAGCGCTATATAAAAATAAAGATTATTATTATTAACGAAACCTCTTAACGACCGCCGATATGCCTTTTAAGGGCTGCAGTTAATAGTAGTTATTCCTAAGCACCACTTTTTAGCAGTGCTGAGAAATAATGGTATAGCTCCTCCCCAGCGTCGGAAAATCTCCAGGGTCTTTACTACCGGGGATAGCTGAAACCCCAGAAAACATGATTCGGGTTGGTTTTTACAGTCCCCTGTCATGTTATCGCTATTATTCACTGATTTTCCATTCATTTCTCTCTCCTCTGATATGATCTAGCATACTAGAGGAGAGAAAAATGTGATCCACCAAACCCCCCGGTACCTCCGCCATCCCCACATCCTCCTGCTTCATCCCACTGCCCTCAACGCCATCTTCCTGAGAAAAATGTTGGACGCATGCGCAGTGTGCCCACTGAGATCTACAAGCTTGCAACGATAGGAGATTTTTCTTATTGGTTCATTTTGATCACTGTGATAGACTCTATCACAGTGATAAAAAAAAATAGTAAACCAAACCCCCTTTTATCACCCTCTTAGGTAGATAAAAATAATACAATTTAGAATTTTTCCATTCTTTGAACTAAGGGTTAGGGTTAGGTTTAGAGCTAGATTGACAGTTGTGTTAGGGTTGTGTTTAGGGTTGAGGAAGAGTTGGGGTTTAGGTTGTGTTGGGGTTAAAGTGGTTTTGGGTTTAGGGATGGAGTTAGAGTTGGGGTTAGGGTTGAGATTAGGGTTTATGTTAGGGGTGTGTTGGGGTTAGGGTTGGGTTTAGGGCTGTGTTAGGGTTGGAGTTAGAATTGGGAGGTTTCCACTGTTTAGGCACATTATTGGTCTCCAAATGCAACATGTTGCTGCCATCGATTCCAGACAATTTTGCATTCAAAAGTGAAATGGTGCTCCCTCCCTTGTGGGCCCTGCCATGCACCCAAACAGTGGATTTCCCCCACACATGGGGTATCGGAGTACTCAGGAGAAATTGAACAACAAATTTTGTTATCCATTTTCTCCTGATACCCTTGTGAAAATAAAAGTTTGGGTCTGAAGTCAATTTTTTGCGAAAAAAGTAATTTTTTTCCTTCCACATTGCTTTAGTTTTCATGAAGCACCTGAAGGGTTAATAAACTTCTTGAATGTGGTTTTGGGCACCATGAGGGGTGCAGTTTTTAGAATGGTGTCAGTTTTGCTTATTTTCTGTCATATTTACCCCCAAACTCTATTCAAATGTGAGGTGGTCCCTAAAAAAATAGTTTTGTACATTTTGTTGGAAAAATGATAAATCACTGGTCAACTTTTAACCCTTATAACGTCATATATATATATGTTTCCAACATTGTACTGATGTAAAGTACACATGTGGTAAATGTTATCTATTAACTATTTTGTGTGGGCAAAAAAATTTAAATTTTGAAAGCTGCTAAATTTTCAAAATTTTTGCCAAATTTCCATTTTTTGTCATAAATATCGATCCACCTCCAAACATCGAGCAGCCGAAGATGCTGAGGAGCAAAAACCACAAAAACAATAGATTAGAATAGATTTTTACCACTAACATGAAGTACAATATGTCATGAAAAAATAACCTCAGGGGGGCGTGGCCAGCTGCTGAAGGATCAGGACGTGCTTTCCCTGTGCTCCTCTGCTGGACACCACAATCTTCCGTTTTTCATAATATAAAGGTCCAATCCATTACACCTGAAGGAACCATTGGCCTGCCCTCAGTCCCTGGAAGCATTGTTGTGCTATATTGATCGCTTATTTTTTCACTACAGACGCTGCAAGAACTTGAGGCCTTAAGGCAAGTCTGGGGCCTAGTCAGAGCCACCTCCGGTCCGCCTTCTCATAGCTGGGCGCTGTGATACTCTCCCCTCACCAAAAGCAACATCCCTCCCTTCTGCGTACCTGGAGATTGGAGGTGCGCCTCCCGGGGCTTCGGTGTGGTGGGGGATCCCGTGAGGGGCGAGGACCGCGATTCTGTTGGCGGTGTTTTCCCGCGGCTGCCTCTCTCGGCCGCCATCTTTGTTGCGACCCCGAGGCGTGAGACCCTGTGCGGCGTCCACTCACCTGGCTGCTGGACGCTCTGAGGTCGCCTCCTGCCGGGCTGCCTTTTGCCCGATTCAGCGCTGCATCCACAGAGGCTGACTGTGGGTGGAGAGCCACTCTTCTGTTGTCGCCTGCCCATCCCGTTGCTGTCTGGCGGTGGAGGGAAGTTCCCAGACGTCGCTCTCCCGGCTCTGCTGCCCAGCTAACCAGCTCCTGGGAAATCCCCTAAAGGTAACCTGCGCGGCAGTCGTGCCGGGGAAAGACTGCTGCAAAGCTGAGACGGCTACTGGGCCCCTATATCAGACGCCATTAACACAGACTCGCTAGAGTCATTCTTTACCCCCTGGGGCTGTGGGAGGCCAACTGTGGAAATATAGTAGACGCATGAGAGGCTTGTTGCGATCTAGGCCTCATCAAATTCACTCTCTGCCCCCAGGGGCTATGGGAGGCCAGCTGTGAGACTGATAGCAACGATAAACAGGGATTGCTGTGATTTGTGGTCCCCCTGCAATAAAGAGAAGAGACTCCTTTTGAGACACTACACTACCATTTAACGGGGACATAACAGATTAGCTTTTATTTCTTTTATGGTGAGCATATTATAGCCACTTTGTAAAGGATAATCATACCTTTATTTTAACTCTCCTGCAATCTGTGCCTTACATCGTAATAAACTGTCTCACGCAATATTGAAGATAAAAATCCATCTGCGGAATGGGCCTTAAACAAAATGAGCCATTACATGGTACTTCACTGCCACCTAGTGGTGGCTTAATGGAAGACTTTTCCAGATCTCATCCCTTTTCAGTTTATTTTTATTCCTTTTTTTTTTCCTTTTCTTTCCATAATTCTATTTAGTTTTTATAGATTTTTGAAATATTTCAACAGTGGACACACAATAGAAGTCCTCATCTAATTCTTAATCCTTTTTCAGTTAATTTTTATTTCTTTTTTTTTTTTTCTTTGTCTTTGCATAATTCTACTTAGTTGTTATAGACTTTAAAACAGCTCAACATTGGGGTGACATCTCTTGACAAACTCAAGAGAATCACCTTACACAAATAAATGAATAACTGATCTCTCTCTGAATGTTCAAGTGGTGATCATCGCATATCACGCTTTCAGAAGCTTCAACATAGGTAAATCAAATAAAGAGCGTGAAAAAAGTTCGATTAAAGCTTTAACAGAAAGCCAGAAACGCAACACACATGGTGACCTTGATAAATATCTCAAAAAGAGACCTGATGCAACCCAAGCTCCTTAAAAAAAAAGCGCCTAAAAGGGCTATCTCCCTTGACAACTTGGAAAACACAGACTCTAGTGGAGAGGGTTCTGAGTGCGAATCTACTGTGGAGGACTCTGTGCCAATCTCCAGAGCCTTTATGAAAAAGCTGATGGCTCAGAGCATGCAACCACTCTTGGAGGAAATAGCTGGCTTCCGAGCCGACATACAACAAATGGGACAGAGAGTGGAGACCTTGGAAGTGGCTAATGTGGAAGCGACAGAAACAATAACTTGCCTACAAGACCAACTTCTTCAACAACACCAGCTAAACACAGCTCTACTGGCAACAGATTACCAGGAAAATCGCAGCAGGAGAAAGAATATCAGAATGAGAGGTATTCCTGAGTCCTTTGCTCGTGAATCCCTAGACAAGGTTTCCAGAGAAATTTTTTCTAACCTTCTTGGCAAAGAGAGGGCCGACACAATTGTCATCGAAAGAGTTCACCGTGCTCTTAAACCTAGACCTAAACAGAACGATCCTCCAAGAGATGTCATATGCGGCCTCCTGAGTTTTGTAGACACTGCAGCCATTCTAGCTAACGCAAAGGAGAAAGACAGTCTCTTATATGAAGGCTCTCAGCTTCAAATTTTTCAGGATCTGGCCCCATCCACCCTCGCAAAGAGGCAAATTCTCAAACCCCTTCTGACAGAACTGAGAGCAAAAGGATTGTTATATAAGTGGCTTTTTCCGTTCGGTTTGCTATTACATTAGGGAATCGCCAGATTACAATACGCTCCCCTGCTGACCTGGAAGACGCCTGGAAAGCTCTCGATATTGCTCCAATAGACATTCCTTCCTGGATGCCAGTTGACACAGGTTGGAGCCTCCCCCAGCTGTCAAAACCACAGGAGTGGATTGTCAAGAGGAAACATGCCTCCCCAAAATCAAAGAAGACCGTCTCAAAAAATCATCCCACCTGAACTCTTTAAAGCGAAAATGCTGGATTATATTTGATAGACTGCCATGGATAGGCGTAATTCATTGCCGTTAATACTATTTTTCACTAGGTCTTTTCTCGCCTGAATTGGAGACAGACTTATATAGAGTCGAGAAGTCTCCTCCTGTTGTTTATCTTGGTATTATTTTCTTCTCTACTTTTGATTTTACAGGTTTTTCGGGAATAATTCCCCATTTTCCGTTTTGATTTTTCAGTAATCTTTTTTCTAAAGATCACCACTTGAACAAACCTTGCTCATGTTTGGGTCTTTATACCCCCCTGCGATGGGCGAGTACTATAATGTACAAAGTTGGTTATTTACCTTGTTATATTGTTTTTTCAGGCTCTATGGTGTGACGGAGGACCTTGAGGACAGGACTGATGGCTGAAGGTGGGTCTGATGTGGGTTCGATCACGGTGGCATCCTTTAACGTGAAAGGCCTCAATTCCCCCGCGAAGCGCAATCAAACCCTTTCATTGCTGAAGAAACAATCTGCACAAATAGTGTTTCTACAAGAATCACACTTTAAAATAGGTAGAGCTCCGAATGTGTCATTCTCTTCTTTCCCCACTTGGTATAATAGTTGCTCCTCCTCTGCTTCTAAAGGTGTGAGTATAGCGCTTAAAAAGGGAATTCCCTTCACATTCGGGGACAGTTTGGCAGATTCGGAGGGCAGATATATTTTTGTAAAGGGTCTATTGGCCAACACGAAAATTACCCTAGCCAATCTATACGCTCCCAACACCAACCAAACTCAATGGCTCATTAGAACTCTAGATACCCTTTGTCTTTTCCAGGAAGGGTTATTGATCATGGGGGGCGACCTAAACTTAACGTTTCAACCAAGTATAGATGCCTCCAGTGGTTCCTCCCCCATACCCCAGAAATCGAGACAAAAATTCCTAAATAAACTAAGATCTCTTAAATTAGTTGATCCTTGGCGTAACTTTTTTCCCACCACAAAAGATTACACCTTTTTTTCGCCTCCACATAATTCATACCATATTGATTATTTACTTGTGCAATCTCGCACTCTACACTTAATCAAATCTTCCCGTATTGGAGAAATTACAATTTCGGATCACGCACCTATTTTCCTGGAGATACTAATCTCCACCTTACCTAGAGCTACCATGACCTGGCGACTAAATGAATCACTGCTTGACAATCCAAAACATGTGAACAGCTTAAAAACCTTTATTTCTCGATTCTTTGATGAAAATATTAACACTGGGCATATCTCTCCCATCATCTGGGAAACACATAAAGCCGTCCTCAGGGGGGAACTTATCTCTTTAAGTTCGTACATCAAAAAGCAGAGAGATAAAGAGATTCAGTCTCTTTTACACCAAATTAACTTATCAGAACGCAGCCATAAAACTACTGGATCGAGTGAGTCTCTTCAAGAACTTATTTCCCTCCGCAACAAACTCAAAGATCTGCTAAACGTGAAATCAGCAAAACTGTTCATGTATTGCAGACATCGCTTCTACATGCATGGAAACAGGAGTAGCAAACTTACTACAAAGCTGCTTAAACAGCAAAAAGAAAAGAAATTCATTAAACATATTCTCACTAAGACTAACAAGAGAGTTGTGGACTCTAAGGAAATTGCTGAGACTTTCCGCCAATATTATGAATCTCTTTACAACCTGCCCCCCCTCTGAGGATATGAAAGACTGCTCAATAGCCATAACCAAAATTCAAAATTTCTTGACCCCTCTCTCTCTCCCGACAATCTCCCCTAGGGACTGCGATACACTTCTTGCTGAAGTTACACTAAAAGAGGTAGAGGACACTTTAAAAGACACCCCCAATGGTAAATCCCCTGGCCCTGACGGGTTCCCGGTAGGATACTATAAAAAATTCTCTGACATCCTCCTACCCCATTTAGTAAATCTTTTTAACTCCTTTTTTGGACAGATGACCCCACCCCGCCAAGCACTGGAAGCTTACATTGCCATCATACCAAAAGAGGGGAGGGATGACAGCCTCTGCAGTAATTACCGACCCATATCGTTGCTAAATACGGATCTGAAACTGTTGGCTAAGATATTGGCCTCAAGAATCAAGAAAATATTAAGCGGGATTATCCGCCCTGACCAGGTGGGGTTTATGAGAGGCCGTGAAGGCAAAGACAATTCTGTAAAAGTTCTACATGCTATTTCTTACACTAAGAAGACTAAGACGCCGCTGGCCATCCTGTCAACTGACGCTGAAAAAGCGTTCAACAGGATCAGTTGGCAATATATGGTTTGCGCATTACAAAAATTTGCCTTCCCGCCCCCTTTCATAGACGCCATTATGTCCCTTTATGCAGATCCATCTGCTAGAGCCGGGGTGAATGGGATCTTCTCGGAGCCTTTTAAAATACGTAATGGCACCAGACAGGGCTGTCCTCTTTCCCCTTCCCTTTTTATAGTGGTAATGGAAACCCTGAAGGAAAGGATAAGGCAAGACACTGATATTAAAGGCCTTAAGGTGGGCGAGACAGAGGTTAAGGTGGCTGCTTTCGCTGATGATCTCCTACTTCTAACCACTAATCCAAGTTCATCTTTCCCCAGACTTATGTCATTATTTGCAGAATTTGGTGAGATCTCTAAACTTTAAAATAAATATGAATAAGTCAGAAGCTTTAAATATCTCGGCAAGCACCGCAGATATCTCAATATTAAAAAGGAACACCCCCTTTAACTGGCCCGTAGACAAATTAAAATACCTTGGAATCTATTTAACAGCTGACCCCTCCTCCCTTTATAAGTATAACTACATTCCCCTCTTTGCCAACCTACAAATAGATTTAAAAAAGTATGACCTTCCATATCTATCTTGGATAGGTAGGATAAATGTTATAAAATCCTACATCTTTCCTAAAATTTTCTACATCATGAATATGGTCCCTATAACCCTCCCTAACTCTTTCTTCCTTTCAATTAACCAATTGGTCTCTCAGTTTGTGTGGAAATACAAAAAAGCTAGACTTCCTCTAAGAATCCTCTCTTTACCCAAAAGTGAAGGTGGTCTCGGTTTGCCTGATTTTCGCACCTATCAAAAAGCAATACACCTTGCTAGATGGATAAACTTAGTTAAACCTAACCCGGATAACCTAAACACGCAACTCGAATTGGCCCTTATGGGTAAAGGAGCTGATCGGTATATCTGGACATCTACCATCCCCCCACAACAAAAATTCGACAACATACTTTTTAACACCTTATCTATTAGACGTACCCTTATCCCAAACCGCCCTCCATTGTGCCATTTTCTAGATAGTATTCCGCTCAAAGTTACTCCCTGGCTAACAGACCCTAACTACGTAGATGCCTTCGGACTTTGGGACTCCCTGCCTAATGTCACAATCTCTCAATTTCTGTCCAAGCAGATTCATTGCACCGACAATTGGCCGTCTAACGCGACTAAACAACCCTCCAACCTCCTTCAGAAAAACCATATTCGATATGTCATGTCGAAACTCAAACCAATTGAGAAACAACCCACGGAATGGTTATGGCTAGAATTTCTGATTAGGCTGAAATCGCCAATTACTAAGCTAGTTTCTAAGTTATACGCTAATCTCTTAAAACCCCCAAATAAATTTAAGCCACTTTATCTCTCTTCCTGGGAGACAGAATTAAAAATTACACTATCCCCCCGAGAAACTAAACAGGTACTTGCTAACTCCCACAGGTTTTCTAGATGTATCTTTTTACAAGAGAACGCGTTTAAAATTCTTTCTAGGTGGTACAGAACCCCAGAGCGACTTTTCCTCTTTGGGCTAACGGACTCCCCATTATGCTGGAGATGCTCCCAATCAACAGGGACTCTTCTGCATATCTTTTGGTCCTGCCCGGACCTAACACAATTCTGGACTGACATCAATAAATCTCTTCATAACATGGGTCTAATGTCGCGAGACCTGACTCCCCAGGATGTTTTACTTTCCCTCCCTTCCACAACTTTTAATCCAGGGAAACATGAGCTCCTCCCCATACTAGTTGCAGCTGCCAAACATTTGATTTCCACACATTGGAGACAATCAGCTTCCCCAACTCTGAAAGAATGGACCTCAAAGGTCCAAGACTTATTTCGCTTGGAAGAACTTTCTAGTTGGGAAACTCGTTCACACGAGAAGTTTCAAAACTCTTGGCTTCCCTGGATTGAATTTTCATCCCATTCGAGTGGTCTTGACCCCCCCAGGTACCCATTTTCACCTATATAGACATTCATTGCTATAAATGATTTCTCCCTCCCCCCCCCCCCTTTTTTTTTTTCTCTTCTCCGGGGTTCTATGATGCAACGACGTGACCATGCCCACCACCTTGGCTGTCCTGCCTTCTTGACTGACTTACCTTCTATATGTGCCTCATGTCCTTCCTTACTTCCAGAAATGAATAAAATGCTTGCGAAAACTTCCTACCGTCACATCCTATGGCCTTTACTTATTCTATATGTTTAATAATCCAATTCTTAAGCTATCTTTTCCGGGCCTGAACCAGTGTGATGTATGTTTCTTATGCTCACTTGTCTACTTCAAGCTATATCTGCACTGAACTCCTGTTGCTTTCAGTGCTCCATGTTTTCTCTTGTAACTATATATAACAGAGATGTACTTGTGAGCATGATTCTTTTGATATTTTTGTTTATGTTATTTGAAAACTTAAATAATTTAAAAAAAAAAATAACCTCAGAATGAGTGGGATCCATTAAAGCGTTCTAGAGCTATAACCTCAAAAAGTGACAGTGGTCAGAATTGTAAAAATTGGCTCGGTCATGAAGCTCAAAATTGGCTCTGTCACTAAGGGGTTAAATAAGACTATAACCATAGCTGTTTGTAGACTGCGGTTGACAGGAACAGGTGAATTGCCATGGTTCTGACCTGTTTACTAGGTAAGTAAGGATCTTACATATTGAACCCTTAAAAATCTGACATTGATGCTCAATCTATTTCTTTCAGCAGCCACACCAATCCACATCATTGTTTTCATTGATGAATATTGATCGTTATCTGTGGATCTTCTTTAAATAAACATATAATTTTAGGGTTTTCCATAATTTTTTTCTCTCTAATGTTTGATTTGACCATTCTGCTTTCTGTGCATTGTTTTGCTCTTGATTTTTTTAAAACTTTTTTTTGCAGGATAAACTGCAGCAGAAATATGTTGCCTGTAAGTCAAGTGGAAAATTGTAAATAGGCTACATTGTGTTTTCTTGGCTTTTGGAAAGGATCTCCTGCTTAGCACTTATGAGGGGCAAATACTCTAAAACACCTCTGCAAAAGGAATGTTTGGTGCAGTTACTTTGTCCAGAGTCATCTTGCCAGGCTCATTAAAAGGTTAATCTTGACTCTCTGATGAAATGATTTGCATATTGGTTGGCTATTTCACATTTTGGCATATTTTTGGTTCCCCAGAGTTTTTTTTTTAAAGCAAGTATTCCATGTGTGGCTCCTTAATATGAAAAACAAAATAATTGTGCAAGAAATGCCGCAAACAAACATTACCAAAAGAACAGTAGAAAATATGGCATTTTTCACAAGCAAAAAAGAAAATTAGAATTTTTTTCTAAAAATGTTTCCTATTGCATTTTTGATCTCTTGATTTCTTAAGCTATAAATAACAGGATTAAACAATGGGGTCAACAGAATGTACAGTAAGGATCGGAACCTATTCAGAGATGTTCCTTCTGATGGAACTACATAGATAGCAATAAGAGTCCCATAATAGGTGCAGACAATACTAAGGTGGGAACTACAGGTGGAGAATGCCTTCTTCCTCCCATATGTGGAGGCCATCTTCAGAATCGTGATAATAATAAAGACATAAGTCACAATAATAAAAATGAAGGGTGAGATAATGACTGGAATAGAGAATATAAAGTCTTCGAGAAGTACAGAAGTGATATCGGATGAAGAAAGTTTAAGTAGAGGTGTAAAGTCACAGAAGAAGAAGTCAATAGTGTTAAATCCACAAAACTCCAAGTCCCATATAAAGAACATCTCAAACACCATGACCCCAGTGTCCAAGACCAAGCAGCCAACTGTATCTGAAACCTAAAATTCATAATAGAGAAATAATGTAGGGGATAACAAATGGCCAGATATCGATCATAGGACATGGCGGTGAGGAGGAAACATTCAACCATTCCGGCAACACTGTGGAAGTAGAACTGAGCCATACACTCAAAGAACGGTATGGACACCACATCCCAAAGGATAACTTGTAACATCTTGGGAACAACATTGGTGGTGAGAAAGATGTCAGCCAAAGCAAGATTTTGTAGAAAGAAATACATAGGGAGCTGTAGAGAGGAACTTATCTTCACCAATATGATGAGCAGGACATTGACAAATATAATAATGCTGTAAATGAGGAGAACCAGGGAGAAGAAGAGATTCTTTATGTTGTGCAAAGAAGGAAAACCCAGCAGCAAAAATTCCTTCACAGCCGTTTGGTTCTCATTGCACATTGTTTTCAGGCACTGATGTCAATAGAAAATCCGTCTTCTTACAATATATACTTATCTGTAGAGGATCCAAAGTCACCGTCAAGGTGGAAAGAAACACATTTTACTTGAAAGACAATGAAAATGACCAAATTTACATAGGAGGCAGAACATTTTGTAATGTTTAGAAACAGACTTCTCAGATGTCTTAGACTTTGGCAATCATGTAAGTCAAACTCCAGTGGGATTTTCACTCATTTTTCATTTTATTTTTAATGGACCCATGGTGGTCTCAATATAAAAAAGCAGACACTCACCTACCAGTCCCCTATCATTCCTCTGAATTGCCATGTGTCTCTCATTGGTCTCTCCGTTCCAACTCTGGCCAGGCCCGTCTTGTAGTCATTGCAGCCAATGAGGATCTACTGATTGACTATAGCAGGGACATTCTGTCTGAGCCAGAAGAAGGACCTCATGGACAAAATGCCCCCTGTGCAGCGGTGGGAACTCGACACATAACACATGTCAAATAACCTGCTCCTTGATTGTCATGAATAACAAAGCCAAATTATTATTTTTTTTGCTTATCGTTCCTACCAACTGTCACCCCCTGTTCCTGCTCATGCGTGCGTGCCTCACATCCAACTTCTGCAAAAGTCATGCGTGGATACACACGCAAGTGCTCTTGCAGGGCCTGTTTCAACAGTGCATCTCTCAACCCGGTAACTAACTGGTAACGCAATACTACATCAATCGACCCTATCCCCATGCCATCTTTTCTGGATATGGCAGGGTTTTGGGGTGTTTGATTCACCCTTTCCTTTCCCGCTGGCTGCATGCTGGCCGCAATATTGGATTGAAGTTCATTTTCTGTCCTCCGGAGTACTCGCCTGCGCAAGGCAATATTGCCTTGCACTGGTGCGTACTATGGAGGACAGAGAATGAACTTCAATCCAATATTGTGGCCAGCATGCAGCCAGCAGGAAAGGAAAGGGTGAATCAAACACCCAAAAACCCCGCCCATATGACCCAAAACCGGTCCCGCCAAATTCAGCTGACAGGTTCCCTTTAACCTCGAATATCTAGAGCTGAGTGGGGCAGGATTAATGTCCTACCCTGCTTCTACTCTACCCTCACAGAGCATAGCAGCTACAATAGAAAGGGGTCAGAACTCGAAGAGCGTGAGTGCTACAACACACAGGTGTGAGGACCTGCAGAGCATAGCAGCTGTTATAATAAGGTGTCAGAACATGCAGCTCATCGCACCTGGACATCCTATGGCAGTATACAATGGGTGAAATTAGCTTGTATTTGTAAAGTTGATGTCTTCTATCTTGAATCGAGATCAGGCTAACCCATGATGTGCTACATCGGACTCAAGTCAGGTAAGTAAATATTAGTCGTTATTTTCCATCATGTGGAGGGTCGGGTGAGTGTGCGTTTCTTACCCGGGGAAGAGAGGCCACCAGGATTCACTAGGTGAAGAAGACAAGTCATTCTCCTCTAGGACGTTGCACTCTAAAGAGCTCACTAACAGATCTACCTCTCCGCATGGTCTTGTATTTTTTTTACCTCTGTTATGTCCAGAATGCACAACTTAAAGGGAACAGTACCGAGTCATGGGTCAATGTTCTACTTGCATCATGTTGATGTGACACATGCCAACAACATAATCACTGCACAGTCACCCCTCATGGCGACAATATCATTTAATGGCTGCGCCTCTTTCAGCAGGATACTGGGTGGTCAGGAATGTTCTGAGGAGCATGAAAAAAAAATCACTGTAATTACTTGCTGTGAGATCCTGAGAACTCGGTCCTTTCAAGAATTTGTGAGATGCTCTGGAAAACAAGTCGGATCCATGGAACCCAGTTTACGTGACCGAACGGAACTGCTTTGGATAGAGCGGGACATATTTAGAGGTCTTCTAGAGCCAAGGCCTCCATGAGTCACAGCACAGAAGAAGTTTACAATGTTTGAGGCAGATGGAAAAAATGGTTTGATTGATCAGAAGTGTTCAGCTTTACCTTTCCAAGAATTTGGCTAAAGACTCCAAATCTCACAATGAATATCAATAAAAATATAACGTGTTAGAAAAACTCTCTATAGGCTGTAAGATACATCACATCACAATCACATGAAAATAGGAATGAGAATGAGAATGTCCTACATTTTGGCATTTAGGAAAGGTAAAGGAGGATAAATCTGTATTCACCAGAACAAACCCAATGGCCCGTCAATATCTAAATGTATGATTTCGGCTGTCGTCTGATCCAACATCTCCCTTAACATAAATACCCACATCCCAATGTAAAATGTTAAAGAGCTTCTCTCGTGCTTCCCCTACCCTTGAATATTGTGTATCCACTGATCTTGTGTGATGGCCCTGATGGTGACCTGGGCATCTAGTGAGCAGCAGCCGATGTCAGGGCTGTAGATGAAAGCTTCAACAATGGTGGTGTGGCCTTTATAGGACTTGTGTGATCCTGTTCATTATGGGATTTAGATCCCAGTGAGGCTGGTCTAATGCCAAAAAGAATAGCAAACACCAAAGAAATGTCTGAAATCCCATGACAGGTATTTCAAAACCACATGGGGATCTGCCAATGTGGAATTATAGAAAGAATGAGAAGAAAATATCAAGATTACATAAAGATGAAGAACCATCGAAAACGTCAATTATAACATTGTTTTAGTAGGAATAAAGTAAAGGGGCTGCCTTCCTACAAAAATGAACCCCGCTATTAATTTTGTCCTATTTTGCAGCTCAGTTCCATCATAGTGAATAGGTTTGACTCGCCATACCATGTGCAACCTGCAGATTATTTTTGACAGAAAGCAGTCATGGTTTTGTAATTCTAGACTATTAATTTAGTTCTAAAGGAAAAATTATCTGTAATTCATAAATCTGCTCCTCTCCATTATACTGTCTTGCATGCTCCACTATATGTCACGTAAGGGGTGTACACTAGTGATGGGTGATGGGCGTTTGAGCAAATTGGAACGCTCGGGTGCTCGACCCGAGCAACGAGCCCAAAGTAAGTCTATGAGAAACTCGAACATTTTTCCAGCGGCCCACCCCACGGTCTTTAGAGCGCCTAGAAATTGTGAAAATGGATCGGAACAGTGTTTAAGTCACATGGGAACAGCATGGGGAAGACCCCTGGAAGCATTTCTGACTCCCAGGTCACTGCTGTGAACAATGCTGTCAGAGTCCTACTCCACTTTTACAGAATCACAATAAAATGGATTTTATGTTCAGGAACATCCTTTCCATGGTAATGACTTGTATATAAGGCAAAATAAATAACCAAAAACAAAAATGCTCCTCCACACCTTGGTCTATGTTCACACGTAGCGTTTTTGATGCGTTTTTGAACTTTAGCATTGATTTCAAGCAAGACAAATGTATTGACTGGGAAATGTAATTGTAACATTTTACAACCTTATCTGGCCATGTGGTGTATGACACATCATCAGACCCTTCCTGTTTCATTTATGAAGGAGGGTCTCTGAAAGTCACAAAGCCTATTTCTATAGGGCCAGCAGTCGGCCCATACTATTCTTAGAGATGCATCCGCTGGCTATGCTTTGTTGTTCCCATTATTAAACAGTGGGTCTCTTATACTGTTAATGGATATGCAGTGAGTGGCAGGGCTGCCAAAAATTAGGACACACCTCAATACCCCTTTAATGAGACGTACAGGAGGGCCTAATGAAAAAAATGTTCCTATTATAAGGAAATGGGTCTCCCGTATTTGTTGCCTATGCAGTGAATGCAAAGCCTTTCCAAAATTAAGATGCATCCCAATACCCCTTTGAGGAGACGTGCAGGAGGGCCTCCTGAAAACAATGTTCCCATTATTAGGAAGTGGGACTCCCATACTGTTTGTCTATGCAGTGAATGTGTAAGGAGAAGACCCGGATCAGGCATACCTACTCCACGATGGATCCGGAACTGTCGGGCTGTCACCCAGGTTGCACGGGGGGAAAGCATAAAGCCCCAGACCAACCTTTGCACTAAGGAGTAGGGGTCACGGCAAAGATAAAAGAGCTGCAGCACACAGGAAATCAGTCAGTCTTAGCGTGAACGTGCAATGTGCAGGAGGGCAGTGTCATGGCTCTTTCTGTAGAGCATCCAGACAGAGCAGGCCCAAGCCAGGAGGGTCTGAGAGCCATGACCAGTGACTGCCGACAATGACGCATCCGGTCCCCAATGACATCGCAGTCAGGACATAGATGCATGCATGCACTGATGGGAAAGCCGAGTAACCCGCCATGAGTGGTTTCCCTTTATACCTGCTTTCAATTGTTTAGTGTCTCTGGACTCTGACAAGGAAAAAGACTGTGTTCTTCCCTTCTCATCATTTCACGACCCGCGGATCATCAACTGGAGGACGAGGAATCACTGCCACCATCAGGATCCAGGATGCCAGCTTCTCCAGGACTACACCAGACCCCTTACCTGCCACAGCCTTGGTGCCAATGCTCATGGGTCACCCGCCAGGGCTGTAGGGTACTTGGTACCAGGTCCGGGGTTCACAGGGGAATGTCACAGTGGCTGCGACCCGGTCCGTGACCCTGGGCACCCATGTAAAAGGGAAAGGTCTTTCGAGAGATAAAGTTTATGTTTGTGACGCCACCTGTGGTATTAGGTCCGGGTGACCGACGCTGCCCCTGCTGTTCTGTTAGGTCAAAAATTACCGTTTTTGAAATTCTATAATGTTATAAAAATTCAGCGTGTGATTCTGAGACTTGAGGCTCCCTGACTTTTCGTCATTAGGGGGGTACTCTCTGTGGGAATTTTTTTTTTTTTAAATTTTTGTTTACTTTATTTGTATGTACAAGTGTATGTGAAATCTAAACAGAACAGCAGGGTTAAGGGGTCCGCTGGGGTGATATTATGGCAGCTAGATGGTATATCTTCCCACAGGAGAAGTATATCCCCAGGGCTCTCGGTGTGTAGATGGTGATATGGTGAGAGGTGCAGAGAAGAACGAGGACACAGGATTGCACTTTACCTTGTTTACTGTTGGTTTCAGCAGCCACAGTCCAGGGCACTGGATCACAGGGCAAATAGGGTCTGGCCGGTTTGGAGGCAAGTCCAGAGTCCCCTTATCCAGGTGGAAAATAGAAACCTTCCTTTGTGCTGTAGAGGTGTAGTCCCTTACTGCTAGAAGCTTCACATAAGGTGATGTTATCTCTCTTTCTCTTTCCCCCAGATAGGATAGGACAAAACCGGTATGACTGGTTACTTGTGCCTGTTTATAGGATCTCTTAGATGATCCGGCTCTGTGGGGTGTCACTGTGCCCCCTGGGTGTGGGTGCGGACAGGTACCGTGCAATTAGCTGTCCTGCCGGTCTCTGATGTAAGGCTTGGAGGTCCTTACAACCTCAGTGCTCCAGCTACCGGTGTTCTGCGCCTCAGAAGGAGGCAGCCTGCTCAGGGCTGGTCCCCTTCTGGTATCCTCTTCTGTGCTTCCTCTCCTGCACGCTCACTGCAATCAATTCTGCTTTCTAAATGTCTCTTTCCAGGAGCTGTAGCACTGTGGCCTACACAGCTCCGTAAACCTTCTGTCCTCCTCAGACTGATGTCTGGAACTTCCTGACTTTCCCTACAGACTACCAGTTATATATATATATATATATATATATGGGAGTCACCTAGTAAATAGGATCTAAAGCTCCCCCTGGTGGCCTGGAGTGTGAATGTGTTGCATGTTTGTGGTACCTGGTTACAGTTATCCTTTCTTGCCTCCAAACGTAGCATCACTCCACCCGAGAGGAAAGCAATGCTACTGTGATGACCAGGACCCTGGGGCGCCACACTCACATCCCTAAAACTGCATTTTGACATAGTCGGATTGATAAGTTTGCTATTCTTGAACTTTCTACCTTATTTACTATACCTGTTTCCCCTGAGTTTCAAGCCTCTTGTTTGATTGTACTGTTTCCTCCATTTTCTCCCTGTGAGGAGTATACCTGTTAAAGTAAACCCCATATTAACCCTTGCTCTGCCTCTGACCCATTACTGCATTTTGCATCCTGCTCACACTTGGCGTAGTCAGCAGGATACAGTCTACCAGCACAGAGGGGGCAGACCAAACATCTGGGGAGGGCCCAAGGTCCATTATTTCTTTTGGGGACAATGTTGAACAACCTACCAAAATTTAATGGGAACAATACCATGTTGTGGAGCTGGACTGAATGTATTAGAGGGATGATGAGGATGCACCCTATGATACCTGTCCTACAGGCGGATGACACATGATGGCCCTGGATGGAGAGGCTAGGGATTCAGTGATGCTATGACCCCCCCGACTGCAGGAAACATTTGACAAAGTGATACATATACTGGTGGAAACATATAGGGACCTCACCGATGTAGGAGAGCTGTGCATGCGACTGTTTAGCCGGGATCAAAGAGTGGGGGATACGGTGACAAAGTACATGAACGTATTGCAGGAGATTCACACTGCCATATCCAGAAAAGATGGCATGGGGATAGGGTCGATTGATGTAGTATTGCGTTACCAGTTAGTTACCGGGTTGAGAGATGCACTGCTGAAACAGGCCCTGCAAGAGCACTTGCGTGTGTATCCACGCATGACTTTTGCAGAAGTTGGACGTGAGGCACGCACGCATGAGCAGGAACAGGGGGTGACAGTTCCGGTGGTGAAGGTCCGGACCGGAGAGGTGTTATGATCCTAATGGCAAGGATCGCAAACTGACCTGCTGAGTAACAGAAATATAGGACAAGGTTTGGGGACGTGGGAGCTTTACTGACCGCAACCCTGATCCTATCAACACACACTATAGGCAGCCGTGGAGCGTTTCCTAAAATCCTAGACGCCTCTTCACAGCCTGAGAAACTAGCTACCCCTAGAGAGAAAGCAAAGCCTCACTTGCCTCAGAGAAATTACCCCAAAGTTTAGACAGCCCCCCACAAATAATAACGGTGAGTTAAGGGGAAAACACAAACGTAGAAATGAAAACAGGTTTTAGCAAATGAGGCCCGCTAACACTAAATAGTCAGAAGATAGCAAGGAATCTGTGCGGTCAGTATAAAATGCTATCAAAAATAATCCACGCAGAGATTACAAGAACCCCCACACCGACTCACGATGTGAGGGGCGCAACTCTGCACCCCAGAACTTCCAGCATGCGAGAAAATTACATATAAGCAAGCTGGACTGAACTCATCATATACTGAGAAACATTTTCAAGGAAATAATGAGCAAACATGAACTAGCAAGACTTAGCTTCTCCAGGAGGAGACAGGTCACAAGGGAAGTCCAGAGAGATCAGAAATAGTACTGAATACAACGACAGCAGGCAACAAGTGAAGGTCCAGGTGGAGTTAAATAGGGGCCAGACTAGCAGAAAACGAGGCAGCTGGATTCCAGCTACAGACCAGCAGTAACGCTAAAGGCCACCAGAGGGAGCCCAAGAACAGAACTCACACAGTACCACTCATGACCACAGGAGGGAGCCCGAGAACGGAATTCACAACAGTACCCCCCCCCCCTTGAGGAGGGGTCACCGAACCCTCACCAGAGCCCCCAGGCCGATCAGGATGAGCCAAATGAAAGGCATGAAACAAATCGGCCGCATGGACATCAGAGGCGACAACCCAGGAATTATCCTCCTGACCATAGCCCTTCCATTTAATCAAGTACTGAAGCTTCCGTCTCGAAACACGAGAATCCAAAATCTTCTCCACCACATACTCCAATTCTCCCTCGACCAACACCGGAGCAGGAGGATCAACAGAAGGAACCACAGGCACCACATACCTCCGCAATAATGACCTATGGAACACATTATGAATGGTAAACGATGCTGGGAGGTCCAAACGAAATGACACAGGGTTGAGGATTTCTAAAATCTTATAAGGACCGATGAAACGAGGCTTAAACTTAGGAGAGAAAACCTTCATAGGAACATAACGAGAAGACAACCATACCAAATCCCCCACACGAAGTTGGGGACCCACATAGCGACGGCGGTTAGCAAAGCGCTGAGCCTTCTCTTGTGACAACATCAAATTGTCCACTACGTGGTTCCAAATCTGTTGCAACCTATCCACCACAGAATCCACCCCAGGACAGTCCGAAGGCTCAACCTGACCTGAGGAAAAATGAGGATGAAAACCAGAATTACAAAAAAAAGGTGAAACCAAAGTAGCAGAACTAGCCCGATTATTGAGGGCGAACTCAGCCAACGGCAAAAAGGTCAACCAATCATCCTGATCAGCCGAAACAAAACATCTCAGATAAGTTTCCAAGGTCTGATTAGTTCGTTCAGTTTGGCCATTCGTCTGAGGATGGAAGGCCGACGAAAACGACAAATCAATGCCCATCTTAGCACAAAAGGACCGCCAAAATCTGGACACAAACTGGGATCCTCTGTCAGACACGATGTTCTCCGGAATACCATGCAAACGAACCACATTCTGAAAAAACAGCGGCACCAAATCAGAGGAGGAAGGTAGCTTAGGCAAGGGCACCAAATGGACCATTTTAGAAAAACGATCACAAACTACCCAGATGACAGACATCCTCTGAGAGACTGGAAGATCCGAAATAAAATCCATGGAAATATGCGTCCAGGGCCTCTTCGGGACAGGCAAAGGCAAAAGCAAACCACTGGCACGAGAACAGCAAGGCTTGGCCCGAGCACAAGTCCCACAGGACTGCACAAAGGAACGCACATCCCATGACAAGGACGGCCACCAAAAGGACCTAGCCACCAAATCCCTGGTACCAAAAATTCCAGGGTGACCCGCCAACACCGAAGAATGAACCTCGGAAATAACTCTACTGGTCCATCTATCCGGGACAAACAGTCTCTCCGGTGGACAACGGTCAGGTCTATTGGCCTGAAATTCCTGCAGCACCCGTCGCAAATAAGGGGAGATGGCAGACAAAATCACCCCCTCTCTGAGGATACCAGCCGGTTCAGAAACTCCCGGAGAGTCAGGCACAAAACTCCTAGAAAGGGCATCAGCCTTCACGTTCTTCGAACCCGGAAGGTATGAAACCACGAAATCGAAACGGGAGAAAAACAGCGACCATCGAGCCTGTCTAGGATTTAACCGTTTGGCAGACTCGAGATAAGTCAAATTCTTGTGATCCGTCAAGACCACCACGCGATGCTTGGCCCCCTAAAGCCAATGTCGCCACTCCTCAAATGCCCACTTCATTGCCAACAACTCCCGTTTACCAACATCATAATTCCGCTTGGCAGGCGAAAACTTTCTTGAAAAGAAAGCACATGGCCTCATCATAGAGCCATCAGAGCTTCTCTGCGACAAGACAGCCCCTGCTCCAATCTCAGAAGCGTCAACCTTGACCTGGAAAGGAAGAGAGACATCCGGCTGAAGCAAGACAGGAGCCGAAGAAAACCGACGTTTCAGCTCCTGAAAGGCCTCCACGGCCGCAGGAGACCAATTTGTCACATCAGAACCCTTCTTGGTCAAATCCGTCAAAGGCTTAACCACGCTAGAAAAATTAGTGATGAAGCGACGGTAAAAATTAGCAAAACCCAAGAACTTCTGAAGACTCTTCACCGATGTAGGTTGAGTCCAGTCATAAATAGCCTGGACCTTGACTGGATCCATCTCAATAGTAGAAGGAGAAAAAATAAAGCCCAAAAAGGAAACCTTCTGGACTCCGAAGAGACATTTAGAGCCCTTCACAAACAAGGCATTGGCACGCAGGACCTGAAATACCATCCTGATCTGCTTCACATGAGACTCCCAATCATCAGAAAAGACCAAAATATCATCCAGGTACACAATCATAAATCTATCCAGATACTCTCGGAAGATGTCGTGCATGAAGGACTGAAACACGGAAGGGGCATTAGAACGCCCAAAAGGCATCACCAAGTACTCAAAATGGCCTTCGGGCATATTAAATGCTGTTTTCCATTCATCTCCCTGTTTTATACGCACAAGATTATAAGCTCCTCGAAGATCTATCTTGGTGAACCAACTAGCCCCCCTAATCCGAGCAAACAGATCGGACAGCAATGGCAAAGGATACTGAAATTTGACCGTGATTTTATTTAGAAGGTGATAATCTATACAAGGTCTCAGAGAACCATTCTTCTTGGTCACAAAAAAGAACCCCGCACCCAGAGGGGACGAGGATGGGCGAATATGCCCCTTCTCCAAAGACTCCTTTATATAACTCTGCATAGCGGCATGTTCTGGTACAGATGAATTAAAAAGTCGTCCCTCAGGGAACTTACTACCAGGAATCAAATTTATAGCACAATCACAATCCCTATAAGGAGGTAGGGCACTGGATTTGGGCTCATCAAATACATCCTGGTAGTCTGACAAAAATTCAGGGACTTCAGAAGGAGTAGAAGAAGCAATTGACACCAAAGGAGCATCGCCATGAATCCCCTGGCAACCCCAACTTGACACAGACATTTCTTTCCAATCCAGGACTGGATTATGAGCCTGCAGCCATGGCAGACCCAACACGACAACGTCATGCAAATTATGTAACACAAGAAAACGATTCACCTCCTGATGTGCAGGAGTCATGCACATGGTCACTTGAGTCCAGTACTGAGGCTTATTCTTGGCCAATGGCGTAGCATCAATTCCCTTTAGTGGAATAGGAAATTGCAAAGGCTCCAAGACAAAACTCAGGGCAGCACCTGAATCCACAAAAGCCATAACTGAGTAGGATGACAAGGAGCAAATTAAAGTAACAGACAAAATGAATTTGGGCTGTACAGTACCAATGGTGACAGATTTAGCGAACTTATTTGTGTGCTTAGAACAATCAGAGATAACATGAGCAGAATCACCACAGTAAAAGCACAACCCCTTCTGACGTCTGTGATTTTGCCGTTCAATTCTGGTCAGAATCCTGTCACATTGCATAGACTCAGGCTTCTGCTCAGAAAATACCGCCAGATGGTGCACAGGTTTGCGCTCCCGCAAACACCGATCAATCTGAATGGCCAATGACATTGACTCATTCAGACCCGCAGGCGTGGGGAACCCCACCATAACATCCTTAATGGCTTCAGAAAGACCCTTTCTGAAAATCGCTGCCAGGGCACACTCATTCCACTGAGTGAGCACAGACCATTTCCTAAACTTCTGACAGTAAACCTCTGCTTCATCCTGACCCTGAGAGAGAGCCAGCAAAACCTTTTCTCTCTGGTCTACTAGATTAGGTTCCTCATAAAGCAATATAAGCACCAGAAAAAACGCATCCACATTTAGCAATGCAGGATCTCCTGGCAGCAGGGAGAATGCCCAATCTTGAGGGTCACCATGTAACAAAGAAATAATAATCTTAACTTGCTGAGCAGGGTCACCAGAGGAACGAGATCTCAGAGAAAGGAATAATTTGCAATTATTTTTGAAATTCAAAAACCTAGATCTATCTCCAGAGAACAACTTAGGAATTGGTATTTTAGGCTCTGACATAGGACTGTGAACTACATAATCCTGGATGCCTTGTACCCTTGCAGTGAGATGATCCAGACTAGAGGACAGACTCTGAATGTCCATGTCTGCAGCTGAATTCTGAACCACCCAGAGATTAAGGGGAGGAGAGAGGCTAGACACACTGCAGAGGAAAAAAAATGAACTCAGGACCTCTCTTATCCCTCTTTTGCGATGCATTAATAATTTACTGGCCTGCTGTACTGTTATGATCCTGATGGCAATGATCGCAAACTGACCTGCTAAGTAACAGAAATATAGGACAAGCTCTGGGGACGTGGGAGCTTTACTGACCGCAACCCTGATCCTATCAACACACACTATAGGCAGCCGTGGAGCGTTTCCTAAAATCCTAGACGCCTCTTCACAGCCTGAGAAACTAGCTACCCCTAGAGAGAAAGCAAAGACTCACTTGTCTCAGAGAAATTACCCCAAAGTTTAGACAGCCCCCCACAAATAATAACGGTGAGTTAAGGGGAAAACACAAACGTAGAAATGAAAACAGGTTTTAGCAAATGAGGCCCGCTAACACTAAATAGTCAGAAGATAGCAAGGAATCTGTGTGGTCAGTATAAAATGCTATCAAAAATAATCCACGCAGAGATTACAAGAACCCCCACACCGACTCACGATGTGAGGGGCTCAACTCTGCACCCCAGAACTTCCAGCATGCGAGAAAATTACATATAAGCAAGCTGGACTGAACTCATCATATACTGAGAAACATTTTCAAGGAAATAATGAGCAAACATGAACTAGCAAGACTTAGCTTCTCCAGGAGGAGACAGGTCACAAGGGAAGTCCAGAGAGATCAGAACCAGTACTGAATACAATGACAGCAGGCAACAAGTGAAGGTCCAGGTGGAGTTAAATAGGGGCCAGACTAGCAGAAAACGAGGCAGCTGCATTCCAGCTACAGACCAGCAGTAACGCTAAAGGCCACCAGAGGGAGCCCAAGAACAGAACTCACACAGTACCACTCATGACCACAGGAGGGAGCCCGAGAACGGAATTCACAACAGAGAGGTAGCCGTGAATATACTGTAGTTGCTGCACCAGGATGAGTGGAAGATTCGCGGAAAGAAATCCAAGTGATGAGAGAAGACTTGACAGAATCTAAAAAAAGGTGACCTCACTGAGCAGATCTGCGGGCAGAGCTTTCTCAGAACCACGACGGGGCAGAAGAGTGTCTAGACTGGAGGAATTACTACCTGAAAAAGAAAATCCCACCAATTTAGTTTCAGTTTTTCCTTTATTCTGGGCCGAGATGGATGGACGGGCCATACGTTGCCTGGTAGATACCGGCTTTCGATTAACTATGATGCCAGAGAAGTATTTCAGAAATAATTTTCCTGAAGCGATGAGACCTCAGTGGGGGCAGGTGTTAAAATTGACAGCCACTGATCAGCTGCCCATCCCTGTCGAAGGGGTGGCATGGATGCAAATTAGGGTCTACCGCAAATAATTGGGCCCCAAAGGTGTGGTACTGACTTCGGGCGACACTGAGCATGGATATACTGTTACCCTGGGGATGAATGTACTTAAGGACTTCAGAAGTTTGCTTATCAATGAGTCCTTAGACATGTTTCTGAAACAATGGAGCCCACAAAAGCCTCAATGGAAAATTTTCCAACAGTTGATTCGGAAGGCTCAAACGCAAGAGGTCTCCTGCGATGGAAAAGTGCTGGGAAAAGTGATCATTTTGGCTGCGAACAATCTTGAAATACCTCCGGGGCAGACCATGCTTTCCCTCCCTGTTCGGGCCTGCACCGCTCTAGAAGGAGTTGAAGTCCAACTAGAGCCAGCTGCTGTGGAGAACCTACCACCAGGACTCTTAGTTGTCCAGACATTGGCTACAGTACATGATGGAAAGGTACCCGTGCGATGTGTAAATTTGAGAGAGGACACATTATCACTTCCCCCAGGAGCGAGATAGCTCAAATTGTTAGCAAGCCAGAGGAGCTGATACCACCACAGACCGCCCAATTCAAGGCAAAGAAAGGAGACCCTTGGACTGTGGCTGTAGAAGCCCATTTGATGTCAAAACACCTACAACAGAAAAAGGGCAAAGAATCTTAGAACAAATGTGGACTGAACTAACAGAGCTCACATCACGACAGATACAGCAGGTGGAAGACGTACTCGGACGCTATCAAGACGTATTCGCTCATCATGAGAACGATTTCAGCTATACCACTTTAATCGCTCACCAGATCCCAACAGGCAATGCTGCGCCTGTAAGAGAACGCTACCTTCAAATTACACCACAGCTGTACCAGGAGGTGAAAGGGATGCTCACACAGATGTTACAGAACGGTGTCATCCAGGAAAGCCAAAGCCTGTGGGCTGCTCCCATAGTCCTAGTATGGAAAAAGACGGCACTCTGAGATTCTGCATGGACTATAGCAAATTAAATGCCTGCACTGTATGAGATTTGTACCCATTACCCCGTATTGTGGAGTCCTTATCTGCCCTGGAACAGGCGAGATACTTCTTCACACTAGATCTGGCCAGTGGTTATTGGCAAGTGGCGATGTCCAAACATGACCGAGTGAAGATGGCCTTTATACTACCCATGGGCTTGTTTGATTTTAACAGAATGCCATTCGGGCTGGCTAATCCTCCTGGAACTTTTCAGCAACTCATGGAAAGGTGTTTGAGTGATCTGAACTTTGAAGCCACTTTGATCTACCTAGATGATATAATTGTTTATGCCATCATGTTTGAAAACACCTGCAACGTTTAGAACAAGTACTGAGTCAGCACCAGAGTCATGGGCTGAAGGTAAAACTGTTAGAGTGTCATCTGTTCCGCACCCAGATCGAATAACTAGGACATGTGGTGTCTGCGGAAGGAGTAAGGCCATCCCAAGAAAAGATTGCAGCAGTACAAGATTGGCCCACCACGAAGACTGTGAAGGGTGTCGAGGCCTTTCTGGGATTAACCGGGTACTATCGGCCGTTCATGAAAGACTTCACCCGCATCATGAACCCGTTATTAGAGCTACTGAAAGGAGTCTTGTCTGCAACCAAAAACAGGGAAATTCAGTGGGGAGAAAGCCAAGAGAAAGCATTTCAAGCCTTGAAAGTGGCTTTGACAGAAGCACCGGTCCATATCCAAAAAGATCAAAAAGACAGCGCCACAATAGATAGTTCGAAGTATAGCTTACATTTTAATCTGCCTCCTGCAGCGACGTTTCGGTCAGAAGACCTTTATCAAGCACAGTACATAGCGTTCTAACCACCATTATATACATTTAACACCACCCACTAGTTAACAAAGAATAAGAGTTTAGCACAATGGTAAAAAAAATACATTATAACTAAAAAATAACATACAATCATAAAAACTGTTCCAGTTGAGCAGCAGCCGTATTATCACCTAGTCTAACGATAAACTACTAACTCTGATCACTCTTATGCATATGTCCATGCACAAAAAGATATAAAATGTATCCGTCTGTAAGAATGTAAACAAACAAAGTCCCACCAATCATTACATAGCATTTCCGGTTACCATAACAATAGCCACCCCCACAGGTGTGTCTATGGAGGCCATAGTCCAATCAAAAGTATCGCACCATATGATAGATGACGACGCCATCCCAACATACAGCGCGCACCATTGCGCATGTCCAATCTTCTCATATGGCGTCCGAGCAGTGGTCCCGTCCATGCATGACTCAAATCCTCAAGTGATATCCGCACAGCTATGTGCTCCATAAACATCAGTGCGCATGCCTAATCTCCCATCTGATAGCCGTATGGTTGTCCCATCTGCGCATGTCTCAAATCCTCTCATGGCATTAGCACAGATAAGTCCTCCACGTTCTTTACTGCGCTTGGCACAAATTCCTCATATACAGTATCTCCATCCATGGTATATACATCCAGTCATGCTGGTCCAGATAATACATATAATATATATGGAACAAATAATCTAAATTGTTAAATTAATTTACAATAACCGATAGGAATCCACAGTATGCAAGATGACAAAAACATAAATGCAAATAAAAAAATAAAAATTGAGACATATCATTATGGAAGGTGCACACGCCAATATACACCATTTCCTCTTATTTTGAATCTGTAATGAATGTGAACACATTCGTGTATAGCATAGGCGCAAACAGAAAAACAAAAAAGATATAATTGAAACAAATATAGAAATTAATAAACAACAATTCATCTTATTACGAACCATACAAAGAGCTCATATAAAAAATTACGTCCAATGGGACAAAAACCTTTATCACCACATACTTTCCCATCTATACCACATAAAAAATCATACAATATACACGGGATACATAGTCCAGACATTTAACAGACCCAACAAGGACATAATCCAAATTTCATACAAGGGACACCAAAGGCTAAGAGCCTATATATAATTCCAAAAACCGGTTTTTAATATATATGCCCCCAGCAGGGGTTATTTAAATATTATAGTCAAAGACCAAACCGCATTTTAGCTAGTAACCTCAAAAATATAAATATAATTACCCTATAAGTGGAAAAGTCCCTGTTGAGTCTGTGACAGAATTAGATTCTGGTATGATCCGGTGACCTTGGAGCCACATGAGACATTCTCTGGAGTAGGTGGGACCCTAAACTGACACCGCAACTAGAAGTAGCCGTGGGGTGTACCTAACACATCCTAGACACCTCGACACAGCCGGAGGACTAAATACCCCTATAGATGGAAATGGGAATTCTATCTTGCCTCAGAGCAGAACCCCAAAGGCTAGGCAGCCCCCCACAAATATTGACTGTGAGTATAAGAGGAAAGACACACGCAGGCAGAAAACAGGATTTAGCAAAAGAGGCACCTCTAGCTAAATAGAAAAGGATAGGACAGAATACTAAGTGGTCAGTATTAAAACCCTAAAAATATCCACAGCAGATTATACAAAAATTCCACATCTAACTAAAGACATGGAATGTATATCTGCATCTCCTGAGAATCCAACATGACTGAAAAAATCCAAACACAGTCTAAGCTGGACAAAAACACAATGAATTGCACTGAATTGTAAAGCACACAGCATGTGTGCTGCAGAGACAAAAAAAACAGACACTTATCTTAGCTGAATTGGCAGCAGGGCAGGAGGAACCAGACAGAGATACAAAACCTCCAAGAACAATGGACAACTGGCAAGGGCTAATGGATCCTGCACACCTAAATACCCCAGTCAGAGCTGCAATCAGCAGAAACACCTGCCCTGGATTGCAACCCAGACACAACTGCACTACCACCAACAACCACCGGAGGGAAACCAAGAGCAGAATTCACAACAGTACCCCCCCCTTGAAGAGGGGTCACCGAACCCTCACCAGAGCCCCCAGGCCGATCAGGACGAGCCAGATGAAAGGCACGGACCAAATCAGCAGCATGGACATCAGAGGCAAAAACCCA
Organism: Ranitomeya variabilis; assembly: GCF_051348905.1. Taxonomy (NCBI): domain Eukaryota; kingdom Metazoa; phylum Chordata; class Amphibia; order Anura; family Dendrobatidae; genus Ranitomeya; species Ranitomeya variabilis. Next base: position 12,840,155 of record NC_135236.1, read on the forward strand.
AGAATTATCCTCCTGGCCATAACCCTTCCATTTGACAAGGTACTGAAGCCTCCGCCTCAAAAAGCGAGAATCCAAAATCTTCTCAACCACATACTCCAACTCCCCATCAACCAACACAGGGGCCGGAGGATCAACAGAGGGAACAACGGGCACCACATATTTCCGCAATAAAGATCTATGGAAGACATTATGGATAGCAAAAGAGGCGGAAAGGGCCAATCAAAAAGACACCGGATTAATAATCTCAGAAATCCTATAAGTACCAATAAACCGAGGCTTAAACTTAGGGGAAGAAACCTTCATAGGAACATGACGGGAAGACAACCAGACCAGATCCCCAACCCGAAGCCGGGAACCAACACACCGACGATGGTTAGCAAAACGCTGAGCCTCCTCCTGAGACAACACCAAATTGTCCACCACATGAGCCCAAATCTGCTGCAACCTGTCAACCACAGAATCCACACCAGGACAGTCAGAACGCTCAACCTGCCCCCCAAAAAAACGAGGATGAAAACCAAAATTAAAAAAGAAGGGCGAAAGCAAGGTAGCCGAACTAGCCCCATTATTAAGGGCAAACTCGGCCAATGGCAATAAAGCCACCCAATCATCCTGATCAGCAGACACAAAGCATCTCAAATAAGTTTCCAAAGTCTGATTAGTTTGCTCGGTCTGGCCATCTGTGTGAGGATGAAATGCGGAAGAAAAAGACAAATCAATGCCCAGCCTAGCACAAAAGGCCCGCCAAAACCTAGAAACAAACTGGGAACCTCTGTCGGACACAATATTCTCCGGAATACCATGCAAATGAACCACATGCTGAAAAAACAACGGAACCAAATCAGAAGAGGAAGGCAATTTAGGCAAAGGCACCAAATGAACTATCTTAGAGAACCGGTCACAAACCACCCAGATAACCGACATCCTCTGGGAAACCGGAAGATCTGAAATAAAATCCATAGAAATATGCGTCCAGGGCCTCTCAGCGACCGGCAAAGGCAAAAGCAACCCACTAGCACGGGAACAACAAGGCTTGGCCCGCGCACAAGTCCCACAGGACTGCACAAAAGAACGCACATCACGCAACAAAGAAGGCCACCAAAAGGACCTACCAACCAAATCTCTGGTACCAAAAATACCAGGATGGCCAGCCAACACAGAACAATGAACCTCAGAAATCACTCTACTAGTCCATCTATCAGGAACAAACAGTTTCCCCACTCGACAGTGGTCAGGTTTGTCAGCCTGAAATTCCTGAAGAACCCGTCGTAAATCAGGGGAAATGGCAGAAAGGACTACCCCTTCTTTCAGAATGCCGACCGGTTCAAGGACCTCAGGAGAATCAGGCAAAAAACTCCTAGAGAGGGCATCAGCCTTAATATTCTTAGAACCCGGAAGATACAAGACCACAAAATCAAAACGAGAAAAAAACAGGGACCATTGAGCCTGTCTAGGATTCAGCCGTTTGGCAGACTCGAGGTAAATCAGATTTTTATGATCGGTCAAGACCACAATACAGTGCTTAGCTCCCTCAAGCCAATGTCGCCATTCCTCAAACGCCCACTTCATAGCCAACAACTCCCGATTGCCAACATTATAATTGCATTCAGCAGGCGAAAATTTATGGGAAAAGAAGGCACACGGTTTCATCAAGGAACCAACAGAATTCCTCTGAGACAAAACGGCCCCTGCCCCAATCTCAGAAGCGTCAACCTCAACCTGAAACGGAAGAGAAACATCCAGTTGACACAACACCGGGGCAGAAGTAAATCAGCGTTTAAGCACCTGAAAGGCAGAGACAGCTGCAGAGGATCAATTCGTTACATCAGCGCCTTTCTTCGTCAAATCGGTCAAGGGTTTAATCACACTGGAGAAGTTAGCAATGAAACGGCGATAAAAATTAGCAAAGCCCAAAAATTTCTGAAGGCTCTTCACGGATGTGGGCTGAATCCAATCATGAATGGCCTGATCCTTAACCGGATCCATCTCTATAGATGAGGGAGAAAAAATGAAGCCCAAAAATGAAACCTTCTGCACTCCAAAGAGACACTTAGACCCCTTCACAAACAAAGCATTATCACGAAGGATCTGAAACACCATCCTGACCTGTTCCACATGAGACTCCCAATCATCGGAAAAAATTAAAATGTCATCCAAATATACAATCATGAATTTATCAAGATAAGTCCGGAACATATTGTGCATGAAGGACTGAAAAACAGATGGAGCATTAGAGAGCCCGAATGGCATCACAAGGTATTCAAAATGGCCTTTGGGCGTATTAAACGCAGTTTTCCATTTATCACCCTGCTTAATACGAACAAGATTATATGCCCCTTGAAGGTCAATCCTAGTAAACCAACTAGCCCCCTTAATCCTAGCAAACAAATTGGAAAGCAAAGGTAAAGGGTATTGAAACTTGACCGTGATCTTATTCAAGAGGCGATAATCAATACAGGGTCTCAAGGAGCCATCCTTCTTAGCAACAAAAAAAAATCCCGCTCCCAACGGTGAAGAAGATGGCCGAATATGCCCTTTTTCCAAAGACTTTTTAACATAACTCCGCATGGCGGTATGTTCAGGCACAGACAGGTTGAAAAGTCGGCCCTTAGGAAACTTACAGCCTGGAATCAAGTCAATAGCACAATCACAGTCCCTATGCGGTGGAAGGGAACTGGACTTGGGCTCGTCGAATACATCCTGAAAATCAGACAAAAACTCTGGAATTTCAGAAGAGGAAGAAGAGGAGATGGACATCAAAGGAACATCATTATGAACCCCCTGACAACCCCAACTAGTCAGAGACATAGACTTCCAATCCAACACAGGATTATGTACCTGCAACCATGGAAAACCCAGCACAATAGCATCATGCAAATTATGCAACACCAGAAAATGACAATCTTCCTGATGGGCTGGCGCCATACACATGGTCACCTGTGTCCAAAACTGGGGTTTACTTTTAGCCAAAGGTGTAGCATCAATGCCCCTTAAAGGAATAGCGTTCTGCAAAGACAGCAAGGGGATAGCACAACGCCTGGCAAACTCAAAGTCCATTAAGTTCAAGGCGGCGCCTGAATCCACAAACGCCATGACAGAAAATGATGACAATGAGCAGATCAAGGACACCGATAACAGAAATTTAGGTTGTACAGTACTGATGGTAACTGAACTAGCGTTCCTCTTTGTACGCTTAGGTGTTGTGAATTCTGCTCTTGGGCTCCCTCCGGTGGTTATAAGTAGTAGCGCTGCGGTCTTTGGATCGCTGCATTCATCAGGTGTGTCCACTTATGGCAATTCTGACTGGGCTATTTAGTCTTGCTTGACCCTTTAGTCAGTGCCAGTTGTCTATTGTTCCTGGAGGATTCACATCCCTGCCTGGTCTCTCCTACTTTGCTGTTCATTTCAACAAAGATAAGTTCTGGCCTTGATTTTTGCAGTCCACATGCTGTGGGCCTTATTGTTCAGTTATTTTCCATGTTTTGTCTTGTCCAGCTTGGTCTGTATAAGGATTTGTTTAGCCAAGCTGGTATCTCTGGAGATGCAGATATACCCTCCATATCTTTAGTTAGATGTGGAGATTTTGTATTTTCTGTGGTGGATATTTTCTAGTGTTTTAATACTGACCACATAGAACTCTGTCCTATCCTTTCTATTTAGCTAGAGTGGCCTCCTTTGCTAAATCCTGATTTCAGTCTGCGTATGCTATTTCCCTCTCCTCTCACAGTCAATATTTGTGGGGGGCTGTCTATCCTTTGGGGATTTTCTCTGAGGCAAGATAGTTTTCCCTTTTCTATCTCTAGGGGTATTTAGTCCTCCGGCTGTGTTGAGATGTCTAGGGAGTGTTAGGTACATTCCACGGCTACTTCTAGTTGCGGTGTTAAGTTCAGGGTCTGCAGTCAGTACAGGTACCACCTTCTCCAGAGTATGTCTCATGCTGCTCCTAGGCCACCAGATCATAACACTTAGGGCAGACTGAAATGACATGAGAAGAATTGCCACAATAAAAACACAACCTATTCTGATGTCTGAATCCTTGTTGTTCCATTCTAGACAGAATCCTATCACACTGCATTGGCTCAGGCATCTGCTCTGAGGACAACGCCACAGCGCGCACAGTTCTGCGCTCCCGCAAGCGCCGATCAAACTGAATGGCCAGAGACATAGAATCACTCAGACCGAAAGGCGTGGGAAACCCCACCATAACATCTTTAACAGATTCAGAAAGACCCTTTCTGAAAATTGCCGCCAAAGCATCATCATTCCATTTAGTCAACACAGACCATTTTCTAAATTTCTGACAATACAATTCTGCCACTTCTTGACCCTGAGACAGGGCCAACAAGGTCTTCTCCGCTTGATCCACAGAATTTGGTTCATCATATAATAATCCTAAAGCCTGAAAAAAGGTGTCTACATTAAGCAAGGCCGGATTCCCAGATTCAAGGGAAAATGCCCAATCCTGAGGATCGCCACGCAGCAGCGAGATGACAATTTTAACCTGCTGAATGGGATCACCAGAGGAACTAGGTCTCAGAGCAAAAACAGTTTACAGTTGTTTTTAAAACTCAAAAATGTGGACCTGTCCCCAAAAAACAAATCAGGAGTAGGAATCCTAGGCTCTAAAACCGGAGTCTGAACAATATAATCAGAAATACCCTGTACCCTAGCAGCAAGCTGGTCTACACGAGAAGCTAATCCCTGAACATCCATGCTAGCACAAGACTCCTCAGTCACCCAGAGAAAAAGAGGGAAGGAAACAAAACAGGCCACAGAAAAAAAATTGGCTCAACACCTTTCTTCCCTTCTTGTTGTGAAATTGGATTTTGGGCTCCCCCGGTGGCCACTGGTGGAATTGAACTGGTGTGCATCATCCTCTCTGTTCACCTGTTTCCATCAGGATGTGGGAGTCGCTATTTAGCCTTGCTCCTCTGTCACTTCCATGCCGGTCAACATTGTAATCAGAAGCCTTTCTGTGCATGTTCCTGCTGCTAGACAACTCCCAGCTAAGTTGGACTTAGTCCTTGTTTGTTTTTGCATTTTGTTCCAGTTCACAGCTGTAGTTTCGTTTCTGTGTCTGGAAAGCTCTTGTGATCTGAAATTGCCACTCTGATGTTATGAGTTAATACTAGAGTCTTAAAGTAATTTCAGGATGGTATTTTGATAGGGTTTTCAGCTGACCATGAAAGTGCCCTTTCTGTCTTCCTGCTATCTAGTAAGCGGACCTCAATTTTGCTAAACCTATTTTCATACTACGTTTGTCATTTCATCTAAAATCACCGCCAATATTTGTGGGGGCCTTTGTCTGCCTTTCGGGGAAATTTCTCTAGAGGTGAGCCAGGACTATATTTTCCTCTGCCAGGATTAGTTAGTCCTCCGGCCGGCGCTGGGCGTCTAGGGATAAAACGCAGGCTACGCTACCCGGCTACTGTTAGTTGTGCGGCAGGTTTAGTTCATGGTCAGTTTAGTTTCCATCCTTCCAAGAGCTAGTTCGTATGTTTGCTGGGCTATGTTCTCTTGCCATTGAGAACCATAACAGTTTGACCGGCCACTAAAAGGGTTAAATTAATTGACAGAGAAAGGAGAGAAAAGAGAAGTCTGCTGAAGATTTTTTTTTTTTCTCAGTTCTGAGTGTGCTTGTAATTGAATCTCTTGCAAGTCTGCCTATATTGCAGCCTTTCTCTCTCTCTCTCCTTCTAATCCTGGAATGGCTCTGTGTTCACCTGTTTAAAATGGATATTCAGAGTTTAGCTGCAGGTTTGAATAATCTCACCACGAAAGTTCAAAACTTACAAGATTTTGTTGTTCATGTTCCTATATCTGAACCTAGAATTCCTTTGCCTGAATTTTTCTCGGGGAATAGATCTTGCTTTCAAAATTTCAAAAATAATTGCAAGTTGTTTTTGTCCCTGAAATCTCGCTCTGCTGGAGATCCTGCTCAGCAGGTCAGGATTGTGATTTCTCTGCTCCGGGGCGACCCTCAGGATTGGGCTTTTGCATTGGCTCCAGGGGATCCTGCGTTGCTCAATGTGGATGCGTTTTTTCTGGCCTTGGGGTTGCTTTATGAGGAACCTCAGTTAGAACTTCAGGCGGAAAAGGCCTTGATGTCCCTATCTCAGGGGCAAGACGAAGCTGAAATATACTGCCAGAAATTCCGTAAATGGGCTGTGCTTACTCAGTGGAATGAGTTCGCCCTGGCGGCGAATTTCAGAGAGGGTCTCTCTGATGCCATTAAGGATGTTATGGTGGGGTTCCCTGTGCCTGCGGGTCTGAATGAGTCCATGACAATGGCTATCCAGATCGATAGGCATCTGCGGGAGCGCAAACCTGTGCACCATTTGGCGGTGTCTACTGAGAAGACGCCAGAGAATATGCAATGTGATAGAATTCTGTCCAGAAGTGAACGGCAGAATTTTAGACGAAAAAATGGGTTGTGCTTCTATTGCGGTGATTCAACTCATGTTATATCAGCATGCTCTAAGCGTACTAAGAAGCTTGATAAGTCTGTTTCAATTGGCACTTTACAGTCTAAGTTTATTCTATCTGTGACCCTGATTTGTTCTTTATCATCTATTACCGCGGATGCCTATGTCGACTCTGGCGCCGCTTTGAGTCTTATGGATTGGTCCTTTGCCAAACGCTGTGGGTATGATTTGGAGCCTCTTGAAACTCCTATACCCCTGAAGGGGATTGACTCCACCCCATTGGCTAGCAATAAACCACAATACTGGACACAAGTAACTATGCGGATTAATCCGGATCACCAGGAGATTATTCGCTTTCTTGTGCTGTATAACCTACATGATGTGTTGGTGCTTGGATTGCCATGGCTGCAATCTCATAACCCAGTCCTTGACTGGAAAGCTATGTCTGTGTTAAGCTGGGGATGTAAGGGGACGCATGGGGACGTACCTGTGGTTTCCATTTCATCATCTATTCCCTCTGAGATTCCTGAATTCTTGACTGAATATCGTGACGTTTTTGAAGAACCTAAGCTTGGTTCATTACCTCCGCACCGGGAGTGCGATTGTGCCATAGATTTGATTCCGGGTAGTAAATACCCTAAGGGTCGTTTATTTAATCTGTCTGTGCCTGAACATGCTGCTATGCGAGAATATATAAAGGAGTCCTTGGAAAAGGGACATATTCGTCCTTCGTCATCTCCCTTAGGAGCCGGTTTTTTCTTTGTGGCTAAGAAAGATGGCTCTTTGAGGCCGTGCATTGATTATCGGCTTTTGAATAAAATCACGGTTAAATATCAATATCCGTTGCCACTGCTGACTGATTTGTTTGCTCGCATAAAGGGGGCCAAGTGGTTCTCTAAGATAGATCTTCGTGGGGCGTATAATTTGGTGCGAATTAAGCAGGGGGATGAGTGGAAAACCGCATTTAATACGCCCGAGGGCCACTTTGAGTATTTGGTGATGCCTTTTGGTCTTTCAAATGCCCCTTCAGTCTTTCAGTCCTTTATGCATGACATTTTCCGTGATTATTTGGATAAATTTATGATTGTGTATCTGGATGATATTTTGATTTTTTCGGATGACTGGGACTCTCATGTCCAGCAGGTCAGGAGGGTTTTTCAGGTTTTGCGGTCTAATTCCTTGTGTGTGAAGGGTTCTAAGTGCGTTTTTGGGGTTCAAAAGATTTCCTTTTTGGGATATATTTTTTCCCCCTCTTCCATCGAGATGGATCCTGTCAAGGTTCAGGCTATTTGTGATTGGACGCAACCCTCTTCTCTTAAGAGTCTTCAGAAATTTTTGGGCTTTGCTAACTTTTATCGTCGATTTATTGCTGGTTTTTCTGATGTTGTTAAACCATTGACTGATTTGACTAAGAAGGGTGCTGATGTTGCTGATTGGTCCCCTGCTGCTGTGGAGGCCTTTCGGGAGCTTAAGCGCCGCTTTTCTTCCGCCCCTGTGTTGCGTCAGCCTGATGTTGCTCTTCCTTTTCAGGTTGAGGTCGACGCTTCTGAAATCGGAGCTGGGGCGGTTTTGTCGCAGAGAAGTTCCGATTGCTCCGTGATGAGACCTTGTGCTTTTTTCTCGCGTAAATTTTCGCCCGCCGAGCGGAATTATGATGTTGGGAATCGGGAGCTTTTGGCCATGAAGTGGGCTTTTGAGGAGTGGCGTCATTGGCTTGAGGGGGCTAGACATCAGGTGGTGGTATTGACTGACCACAAAAATCTAATTTATCTTGAGTCCGCCAGACGCCTGAATCCTAGACAGGCGCGCTGGTCGTTGTTTTTCTCTCGGTTTAATTTTGTGGTGTCCTACCTGCCGGGTTCTAAGAATGTTAAGGCGGATGCCCTTTCTAGGAGTTTTGAGCCTGACTCCCCTGGTAATTCTGAACCTACAGGTATCCTTAAGGATGGAGTGATATTGTCTGCCGTTTCTCCAGACCTGCGGCGGGCCTTGCAGGAGTTTCAGGCGGATAGACCTGATCGTTGCCCACCTGGTAGACTGTTTGTTCCTGATGATTGGACCAGTAAAGTCATTTCTGAGGTTCATTCTTCTGCGTTGGCAGGTCATCCTGGAATCTTTGGTACCAGGGATTTGGTGGCAAGGTCCTTCTGGTGGCCTTCCCTGTCTCGAGATGTGCGAGGCTTCGTGCAGTCTTGTGACGTTTGTGCTCGGGCCAAGCCTTGTTGTTCTCGGGCTAGTGGATTGTTGTTGCCCTTGCCTATCCCGAAGAGGCCCTGGACGCACATCTCGATGGATTTTATTTCAGATCTTCCTGTTTCTCAGAAGATGTCTGTCATCTGGGTGGTGTGTGATCGTTTCTCTAAGATGGTCCATTTGGTTCCTCTGTTTTTTCAAAATGTGGTCCGTTTGCATGGTATTCCGGAGAATATCGTTTCTGACAGAGGTACCCAATTCGTGTCTAGATTTTGGCGAGCATTCTGTGCTAGGATGGGCATAGATTTGTCTTTCTCGTCTGCTTTCCATCCTCAGACTAATGGCCAGACCGAGCGGACGAATCAGACCTTGGAGACATATTTGAGGTGTTTTGTGTCTGCAGATCAGGATGATTGGGTTGCTTTTTTGCCTTTAGCGGAGTTTGCCCTCAATAATCGGGCCAGTTCTGCCACCTTGGTGTCTCCCTTTTTCTGTAATTCGGGGTTTCATCCTCGATTTTCTTCTGGTCAGGTGGAATCTTCAGATTGTCCTGGAGTGGATGCTGTGGTGGAGAGGTTGCATCAGATTTGGGGGCAGGTAGTGGACAATTTGAAGTTGTCCCAGGAGAAGACTCAGCTTTTTGCCAACCGCCGTCGTCGGGTTGGTCCTCGGCTTTGTGTTGGGGACTTGGTGTGGTTGTCTTCTCGTTTTGTCCCTATGAGGGTTTCTTCCCCCAAGTTTAAGCCTCGGTTCATCGGCCCGTACAAGATATTGGAGATTCTTAACCCTGTGTCCTTCCGTTTGGACCTCCCTGCATCTTTTTCTATTCATAATGTTTTTCATCGGTCATTATTGCGCAGGTATGAGGTACCGGTTGTGCCTTCCGTTGAGCCTCCTGCTCCGGTGTTGGTTGAGGGCGAGTTGGAGTACGTTGTGGAAAAAATCTTGGACTCCCGTGTTTCCAGACGGAAACTCCAGTATCTGGTCAAATGGAAGGGATACGGTCAGGAGGATAATTCTTGGGTGACTGCCTCTGATGTTCATGCCTCCGATTTGGTCCGTGCCTTTCATAGGGCTCATCCTGATCGCCCTGGTGGTTCTGGTGAGGGTTCGGTGCCCCCTCCTTGGGGGGGGGTACTGTTGTGAAATTGGATTTTGGGCTCCCCCGGTGGCCACTGGTGGAATTGAACTGGTGTGCATCATCCTCTCTGTTCACCTGTTTCCATCAGGATGTGGGAGTCGCTATTTAGCCTTGCTCCTCTGTCACTTCCATGCCGGTCAACATTGTAATCAGAAGCCTTTCTGTGCATGTTCCTGCTGCTAGACAACTCCCAGCTAAGTTGGACTTAGTCCTTGTTTGTTTTTGCATTTTGTTCCAGTTCACAGCTGTAGTTTCGTTTCTGTGTCTGGAAAGCTCTTGTGATCTGAAATTGCCACTCTGATGTTATGAGTTAATACTAGAGTCTTAAAGTAATTTCAGGATGGTATTTTGATAGGGTTTTCAGCTGACCATGAAAGTGCCCTTTCTGTCTTCCTGCTATCTAGTAAGCGGACCTCAATTTTGCTAAACCTATTTTCATACTACGTTTGTCATTTCATCTAAAATCACCGCCAATATTTGTGGGGGCCTTTGTCTGCCTTTCGGGGAAATTTCTCTAGAGGTGAGCCAGGACTATATTTTCCTCTGCCAGGATTAGTTAGTCCTCCGGCCGGCGCTGGGCGTCTAGGGATAAAACGCAGGCTACGCTACCCGGCTACTGTTAGTTGTGCAGCAGGTTTAGTTCATGGTCAGTTTAGTTTCCATCCTTCCAAGAGCTAGTTCGTATGTTTGCTGGGCTATGTTCTCTTGCCATTGAGAACCATAACACTTCTTCTGAGATGCATTTAACTCATTGTTGGCCAGTTGTACTGTTATTATCCAGTGACCTTGGAGCCGCATGAGACGTTCTCTGGAGTAGGTGGAACCTGTACTGACCGCAAACCCTAAACTGACACCGCAACTAGAAGTAGCCGTGGGGTGTACCTAACACATCCTAGACACCTCGACACAGCCGGAGGACTAAATACCCCTATAGATGGAAATGGGAATTCTATCTTGCCTCAGAGCAGAACCCCAAAGGATAGGCAGCCCCCCACAAATATTGACTGTGAGTATAAGAGGAAAAACACACGCAGGCAGAAAACAGGATTTAGCAAAAGAGGCATCTCTAGCTAAATAGAAAAGGATAGGACAGAATACTAAGCGGTCAGTATTAAAACCCTAAAAATATCCACAGCAGATTATACAAAAATTCCACATCTAACTAAAGACATGGAATGTATATCTGCATCTCCTGAGAATCCAACATGACTGAAAAAATCCAAACACAGTCTAAGCTGGACAAAAACACAATGAATTGCACTGAATTGTAAAGCACACAGCATGTGTGCTGCAGAGACAAAAAAAAACAGACACTTATCTTAGCTGAATTGGCAGCAGGGCAGGAGGAACCAGACAGAGATGCAAAACCTCCAAGAACAATGGACAACTGGCAAGGGCTAATGAATCCTGCACACCTAAATACCCCAGTTCTGCAATCAGCAGAAACACCTGCCCTGGATTTCAACCCAGAGACAACTGCACTACCAACAACAACCACTGGAGGGAACCCAAGAGCAGAATTCACAACAAGATTCATCAATGCATAACCATAGGAACATAAGCACCGAACTACACTAGGGTATGGGGATATATACATATGCAACTTTTCATATAGAGGATATCTCTCAAAACACCCCCTAATAGCACCATCACCCAAATTGATGATGCGGCTCTCAAAGAAAACAGAATAAGTATATAATACAGTTAAAAACAATATACTAATAAGGTACCTCATTAAAAACCTATAGAATATTAAAGAAGACAGTTCTGCTGATAATCAATGTTCATTCCCTTCGGATGAAGGGTATCAAGTAGTGTTGAGCATTCCGATACCGCAAGTATCGGGTATCGGCCGATACTTGCGGTATCGGAATTCCGATACCGAGTTCCGATATTTTTGTGATATCGGAAATCTGAATCAGAAGTTCCCAGTGTATGGTTCCCAGGGTCTGGAGGAGAGGAGACTCTCCTTCAGGCCCTGGGATCCATATTCATGTAAAAAATAAAGAATTAAAATAAAAAATATGGATATACTCACCCGTCTGGCAGCCCCTGGTCCTTACCGATGTAACCGGCAGCCTCCGTTCCTAAGAATGAGGAGTTTAGGACCTGCGATGACGTCGCGGCTTGTGATTGGTCGCGTGAGCGGTCACATGAGAGGTCACGCGACCAATCACAAGCCGCGACGTCATCGAAGGTCCTAAACTCCTCATTCTTACGAACAGAGGCTGCCCGTTACATCGGTAAGGTCCAGGGGCCGCCGGACAGGTGAGTATATCCATATTTTTTATTTTAATTCTTTATTTTTTACATGAATATGGATCCCAGGGCCTGAAGGAGAGTTTCCTCTCCTTCAGACCCTGGGAACCATCCAGGATACCTTCCGATACTTGTGTCCCATTGACTTGTATTGGTATCGGGTATCGGTATCAGCGATATCCGATATTTTTCGGGTATCGGCCTATACTATCCGATACCGATACTTTCAAGTATCGGAAGGTATCGCTCAACACTAGTATCAAGCTCAAATATCCACTTTAATTCTTCCTCATTTCTGTCTATCGGCCTAGCCGACTGCTGCGCTCTGCAAACGACTTTTGACTAACCTCTGCACTAATCCGTACCTCCCACTCCCGACTCCAAGACTTCTCCCGTGCTGCGCTAATCCTCTGGAATGCTCTACCCCAAGATATTAGGACCATCCACAACTTGCATAGCTTTAGGCGCTCACTCAAAACTCATTTGTTCAGAGCGGCCTATCACGTTCCCTAATCAGTCATTTTATGTTTGTGTGTGTAACCCATTCACTATCTCCATCTTCCCCCCACCCCCTGAAGATGGCTGGACCATCATTGTAAATACATCATTGTAAATACACACCTGTTCTTTGTATCTCCCCACCTCATTGTAGATTGTACGCTCTCACGAGCAGGGTTGTCTTATTTTGCTTTATTACTGTATTGTTAACATTGTTACCTATGACTGTTGTGTTTGAAACTGTTAAACTGTAAAGCACTGCGGAATATGTTGGCGCTATATAAATAAAGATTATTATTATTATTATTATTTTCTCTTCAAAAGAGAGATACCGTCTCTTTTGAAGAGAAAAGAAAAGTTGTTTTTAACTGTATTATATACTTATTCTATTCTCTTTGAGAGCTGTATCATCAATCTGATCTGCTGAGTATAGGGTGCGGTTCAATGTCTTCTGTTTAGAAGCACCAGTCCAGGCATATGCCGACTTCTCTCAACTCTTCATCCTACATAGCGACTCGGAGCTGTGTTGTCGTAGATTCAGGACAGGAAAGAGTGGGTGATTGCTTATGCGAGTCGTTCTCTACGTGAATCTGAACAGAATCCGTACAACTACAGTTTGTTCAAATTCGAACTGCTGGCATTAGTGTGGGTTATCATGGAGAGGTCTGCGGAGTACCTGTCGGGGTCTGAAGTTCTGGTGCACACCGACAACAACTCACTGTCCCACCTGGAGAACGCAAAGTTATGGGACCAGGAACAACGATGGGTGGCTACAATGGCTAAGTGCCAGTATAAGATTGCCTACAGAACGGGAGCCGAAAACACCCACGCAGATGCGTTGTCCAGAGTGACACACAAGAAGCCTGGTTCCAACCGAGACGAAGAGCTTGAGGCTGAAGAAGTTCCCGAGTTCTGGAGTCCAGCCAGGATGTTGGCTGCTAGGTGAGATATGGAATGCTGTATCACGTTTAGCAACAGAAAAAAATATTTTTTTCTACTTTGCATCAGTTCTGCACAAAGTTGAATTTCACCACCACAAAATGAGAAATGACCCCCTGATGAAGGAGCATCGCGCTCCGAAACGCGCGTCGTCGTTGGACCTGGTCTCCCATTCTTCCTGCGCCAGTTAGGTATGTACATACGTTACCTGCTGGATATCTTATACATCATGGCTGTTGCACTTGCCCAATACTCTATGTATTCTACATTATATTCAGCCTAAATTTCTGGCATGGCAGGTTTGTTTGGGCAGTCCGGTCCTTCTCATGGGCCATTGTAGCATGTATGTTCCCCTGTGAGTTTCCTTTGTAACTGCTCATCTAGTTTTTATTGTTATCTAATAAAATTTGTACTTTTTATGGGACTATATGGCTGCTTGTTCGCTTCTTTTGGTATCCACAAAATGAGAAAGTGGGATATGGCATGCTGTATCATGTTTGTAACAGAAATAGTTTTTTTTACTCTACAACAACTTTGCACAAAGATGAATTTCACCACTAATAAATAAGAAGGTGAGATACAGTATGCTGAATCACATTAGCAGCTGAATTTTTTTTTACTCTGCAACAGATGAATTTCACTGCCACTAAATGACAAGGTGGGATACGGCATGCTGTATTATGTTTAGCAACAGAAAAAAATAGTTATTTTACTCTGCAGCAGCTCTGCACAAAGATGAATTTCAACTCCACAAAATGAGAAGGTGGGATGTGGCGTGCTGTATCACATTTGTAACAGAAAACAATAGGCTTTTTTACGCTGCAACAGCTCTGCACAAACATGATTTTTACCACAACTAAATGACAAGGTGAGAGATGGCATGATGAGTTTCGTTAACTACTGAATTTTTTTTTTTTTATGTCTGGAACAGCTCTGTACACAGATAAATTTCACCGCCACTAAATGACAAGATGAGATATGACATGCTGTATCACGTTTAGCAACAGAGAACAATATTTTTTGTACTTTGCAACAGCACTGAACAAAGAAGAATTTCACCACCACAAAATGAGAAGATGGGATATGGCGTGCTCTATCATGTTTGTAACAAAACAAATATTTTTTTTTGCTCTTCAACAGCTCTGCACACAGCTGAATTTTACCCCCACAAAATGAGAATGTGGGATATGACATGCTGTTTCATGTTTGAAACCGAAATAAATAGTTTTTTTTACTCTGCAACTACTCTGCACAAAGATGAATTTCAATTCCACAAAGTGAGAAGATGGGACATGGCATGCTGTATCACAATTGTTACAGAAGAAAATAGTTTTTTTACTCTGCAACAGCTCTACACAAAGATCAATTTTACCACTACTAAATGACAAGGTGAGATATGACATGCTGAGTCAGGTTAGCAACTGATTTTTTTTTTTTAAATACTGGAACAGCTTTGCACACAGATGAACTTCAATGCCTTTAAATGTCAAGGTGAGATATGGCATGCTGTATCACGTTTAGCAACAGAAAAAAATAATTTTTGCACTCTGCAGCAGCTCTGCACAAAGATGAATTTCACGGTCACAAAATTAGAAGATGGGATATGGCGTGTTGTATCACGTTTGTTACAGAAAAAAATAGCTTTCTTTTCACTCTGCAACAGGTCCGCACAAAGATGAATTTCCCCACTACTAAATGACAAGGTGAGATATGGCATGCTGATTCACGTTAGTAGCTTAAAAAAAAAAATTTAATCTGCAACACCTCAGCACACAGATGCATTTCACCGTCAATACATGACAAGCTGGAATAGGGCATGCTGTAACACGTTTAGCAACTGAAAAAAATAAAAATAGGTTTATTTACACCTGCCCTGCTTCCGTTCCCCAGGGTCTCCGCATGCCTGGCAGATCTTCTGTTAATGCAAGCTCCCTTTCTCTTAGAGAGACAGTGCAAACTCTCCTAAGGTGTCCCCAGCCAAAGGCTGGGAGACACTTGCTACTTAAGGCACCCCTTCCTGGGAGGTGCCAGAGCAACATTTGTGCAAAGTTAGTTTATACTTGCCTGCCTGCTGTCAGATCCCCTTGTTCACTTTTTCTGATCTTGATCCTGTCCTGTCTAACCTGTCTCCCGCCTTCATACCTAACCTGTTTGCTATTGAGAAAACCCATAGTCTGTACCGCACCAGAAGCCATCCCATCTTTTATCCAGAAGTCGCAGAGCCTTTTCCAGTACCAATAGCCTTCCTATCTTCTATTTTTGAGTCGACACAGTCTGGACCAGTACCAATGACTAACCTGTCTGCTATTTAGAAGCCACACAGTCTGAACCTGTAGCAGTGGCCATCATGTCCTGGCCTGGGAAGCATTATCTGAACCAGCGCCTCTGATCACTGGAGTCAGCTGCTACTGCTCCGGACTTTTGCCTGCTGTGGTGCCTGGCAGCTACCTGCTACTTAAGTTTGACATCACCATCAGAGACTCCAGTGAATACCAGGTAGCTGCTTAGCTATGCCTCTCCAGGGTAAGCCCGACCCGTAGTACAGTGGTCCATGATCCACAGGCGTTAAGGTACAGAAGATGTAGGCAAAGTGAACCAAGATCATTTATTTAATACATGCAGAAAAGGATTTGGTAACCAGGTAGCTAGGGTATAATGGTACTGGATCAGCAAAAGGACTCAAATACAGTAAAGTGCTTACAATATGAATTGATCAATTCAGAGTAGAACAATTTTAACAATTTAGCACTGCAATGCAAATAGAAGTACAATTACTATAATTAATGTCTAAATCTAACACCTAATGTTTAATGCATCAGAGTCTGCCCTGTGGTTAATGCCATCGTCACTAAAGCCCCCGTCTCACTAAGCGAGATCGCTAGCGAGATCGCTGCTGAGTCACAAGTTTGGTGACGCAACAGCGACCTCCGTAGCGATCTCGCTATGTGTGACACGTAGCAGCGACCAGGCCCCTGCTGTGAGATCGCTGGTCGTGTCGGAATGGCCTGGACCTTTTTTTGATCGTTGAGGTCCCGCTGGGTAGCACACATCGCTGTGTTTGACACCTTACCAACGACCTCGTTGACGACTCAGACACTGAATCCTCATAATAGCTCCCATGTGACATCGTTGTACAGGTCGCTACAGGTCGCTGGTAAGATGTCAAACAGTGAGATCGCAGCTGCGATCGTTGGAGATCTCACTGTTTGACATCTCACCAGCGACCACATAGCGACGCAGCAACGATCCCTGACAGGTCGTATCGTTGTCGGGATCGCTTTAGCATCGCTAAGTGAGACGGGGCCTTAAGTCACCTTGTCTACAATAATATGCACAACACAGGCCCTATCAGAAGATAACAATGCTGCTGCGGTAAGCCTCAAGTCTACTGCTCTCGAGTCAATTCAGCAAAGCGTCCCCAGAAGCATGGCCCCGATCTCCTCCATGCTGTCCTGTATGTCTCAGGTCTCAGCTCACTTGATTGTCCTTCTCTCTCTGTCTGTTCTCACGGTCATCTGGGTCCCATCTACCCACTCACACAGTTCTGGCTCTGCACATAGCATTCTAGCTCTGCTCATTTGGACCTGGTTCTGTTCACATGGATATGGTTCTGCTCACTCGGATCTGGCTCTAGACTCGGATCTAGACTGTGGCCTCACTTCCTTGATTTCTCTCACTCTGATACTTATGATTATAAGCCAGCTCTGCTGCTTCATGCGTCCATCTTGGTACAGGTGCAGGTGCTGTTGACTCCCCCCTCTCTCTGTCCATGTCGGCCTTTTAAAACTCAGAGAGACAGGATCCAGCTATGCACACCTATATTTATACTAAGTTGTCTCTGACTAGGACTAAAATTCAGATGACTGCTCAGTTGCTAAGCCAGCCTCCTTCTCTGTCAGGGCCAATAACAGAGAAGACAGAGAAGTGGCGATGACAACACCCCTCAGCTTCCACATCTTTTCAACAAGGGGATATACCATGGGTGAAGGTGGAGGAAGACAAGATGGTGAGAGAAAGACTGACAGGTGCATGTGGGTACATAACTTAGAGACCTTCACCAAACCATTTTATATACTTTTAGGAGTACCTCTAAAATGAGGTGAAGAAATGAGAGCAAAGAAGGAACACGTTCTCCTCTACTAGGTGGAAGCTCAGGTGGCAATAACCAGCCCAGAAAGGCAAGAAGAAGTCCTCGTTTTAAGCTATGCTATGCTGTGGTTCCTGCTCATCCCTGTGTATATTCTTGGTTGTAAGGATGCCAACATTTCTCAAAATTGTCTTTTAAATTTCATTATTGCAGCTCTTATTTCTTGATTTCTTAGACTGTAGATAATGGGATTGAGTAATGGTGTCACCATCGTGTACACAAGAGCTAAAATCTTATTTACTGAGTGTTGAAAGGATGGTGTCATATATACAATGATGAGTGTTCCATAGTAGGTGCAGACAACCATGAGATGGGAACTACAAGTGGAGAATGATTTCCTTTTACCGCTAGTGGACTTGATCTTGAGAATGGCAAATAGTATCAATATATAAGTCTGAGCAATGAAGACCAAAGGGAAAACAAGAATTGGAAATGACAAAACAAGATCTTCTATTTCTAGAACCGAGGTGTCAGAGCAGGAGAGTTGTAGAATAGGAGCTAGATCGCAAAAAAAGTGGTCAATGACGTTGGGTCCACAAAACCTCAACATGCTTATGAGAAAGGCTGCAGGCAATGAGATCAAGAAACCAGTTAACCAAGAGCAGCTAATCATAGAGAGGCACAACCTCTGGGTCATTATATATATATAGTTAAAGGGATTACAGATGGCCAGATATCGATCATAAGACATAAATGAGAGCAGGAGACATTCTGCAGTCGTGGAAGACGAAAACATATAATATTGAGTAATACAGTCACTTAAAGATATGGTTCCTCCACCACGGTAGGTGACCTCCAACAATTTTGGAATTATATTTGAAGTAAATAAAATTTCCGATATGGATAGATGACTAAGTAAGATATACATTGGAGTCCAGAGATGGCCATTCATATGCACTAGGGTGACAATCAAAAAGTTTCCAATCAAAATAGCAAAATAGACTGTAAGCACAAGACAGAAAAAAAACACTCGAATGGAGTGAATGTTCTCGAAAGACACCAGAAAGAATTCTTTGACTGTTGAGTTTTCAGAATACATTCACTACAAGAAAGAGAAATAAATATTGTCAGTTCAAGTCCTGACACAAAAAGTACTGCAACATACCTCCAAAGCATCAACTTCCTCTAAAAACAAGAACCCACAAACTGCTCTTTTACTATTCAAAAGATAGCAATATCTGCACACAGTCAGGAACCTGAGGACCAGACATTTCCGATAGAACTAGCCATCTTGTCTACCTATGAGGGTCACCAAGAACCTTAAAGGTTTATTTTGTTAGAAGTCATTACATAGTTTTTCGGGGGGAGTAATGAATTGTCTACTTGAGCATGGGAGGTTATTTAAGCCTGCCATGGTCAATCCTCTTTTCCTTTCTCTTAACCCATAATTGAAAGACTTTATAGACTGAATAAAACCCTTCTGTTAAATCATTATAGGTGGAATGTGACATGATTTAGCCCTAAAAGTGAAACTTGGAGCTTTTTATGTGCCATTAACATTGGCGTGTCTTATGTTCTAGATGGGTCCACAGTCAATCTCAGGCACCAGGACTAGAGGCAACTCCTCCTTCATTGGTTTTCTTGATCTATTATGCTGTTTCCCCTATTTTTTTAGTGTATGTTCGTAGATGCATGAGTGATTGCTAGTCATTAGTATGATGGTCTGTCGCAAAAGAGAATTGTGGTGGTGGATAATTTTGGTGTGTTCATTAATGTTACCAGGGGCATGATAAAAGTGGCTTTTAAGATTGCAGTCACAACATTCAGGCCATGGAACGTGGGGAGAGGTTGGTGAGACAGATGGGAGCAAAAGTTCCCTCTGATCCATAAAGAAAGACCAAACACTGTTAAACAACTACACAGAAGAAAATTCGGAGCACTGATGATAATGACCATCCAAAGAATAGTGGATGTAGTCAAGGTTCCTTTATTGGTTGGGGGCCAAAAAAACATTTAGCATTAGGGCTCAAGATACACCAATGAGTGTGAAGAATAAGGAACGGTCATCTCTGAGGGCAAGAAAGATTACTGGAATAATGTAACATTCCCAAAACCTTATGGAATGGTATAAAGGATATACACTTGATTAAAAATGAAATATCACAGTATTGATGTTAATCATGTCCTTTCTGAAGAAAGAGGTAGAATTATTAGAAAGAGGGAAATTCTGGCCCTGCTGTAAATAGCGGAAGGGAGACTACATATGGAATATTGCAGTTCTGGGGACATCCAATACAGATAGACATTGATAAAATGGAATCCATAGATGGTCTTGAAAAATGGTGGAAAGTCTTAAGTATAAAACTCAAAAAGACTTAAATGGCTCCAAATTATAAAAGTAATTATTCAAAAAAAAAAAAATATTACTCACTAAACCTTCCTTTTTGGCAGTTGACCATTTTCACTCAGGTGGTCCTAACAGACGGTGCTTACATTCAATTAGAAGGTGACCACTGCAGCCACTCAGTGGCCACAGAGGTCATGTTTTGTATTACCACCACCATTATCAATCGCATTCCACCTGCATGTCAACATCGACCGGGGAAAAACAATAGTTGAGTGGGTGTAGATGTTTGTATGTATTTTCTTTGTAACATTTACAAATGTATACTGTGGAAAACAAGCAAAATGGAGAGAAATAATGGAAACCTTTCTCTGTGATATACAAGGGGGCACATCCGAAAGTTTTTAAGGAAAAGATCAGAACCAATGTCAGGTAACATTACTTTGAATAGTAGTAATGTGGAAATCTGCATTCCAAGCAAAGTTTCAGTCTTCACACGGGATTTGAATATAAATAAAATGTATTCAGATTAAATAAAGACAATGATAAGATATTAAAGACTAATATGAGACCTCTATGACTATTTGAGAAGGATCTCGCCCTTTACAGAAAGGTACGATATTTAAATTAAAATTCTGCCCCATCGCCCGGTGAGAATTATTCGTTCTCAAGGATAAATCTGATGGTGGAGGCTTCAAGGTGTCATGTGTCTGAGAGAATATCTAATCTATGGATCAAAGTCTTCATTTCCTTTAGCTGAAGCAAAACATAATTTTATAAAGCGGGTAAATAACAAGTAATATAACATGTCGGCAATTATGGATTATGAATTACAATATCTGTATTCATTATTTCCTTTATCAGTAGGAAACATTCATAACAAATTTCCTGCAGATGTATTTGGGAAAGCAATGAGAAGTGAATGTAAAGATTCTTTTTATCTGATCCCTAAGATAAAGAGGCCAGTTGACCGACCATGTGCTCATCACCTGCCACCAATCCTGTATGTTCCTTGTTTCTAAATGTTGATGTTTACCACCCACAGTCCACTTTATGCAAGTCTTCATCAATGAGTAGGTGTTTCGAGAGAGAGGCAACAGTCAGACCTTAGTAGCCTTCTACTGTTCTAGGTGCCTAAATGAACAGTATGCACAAAAGATGTACCGGTACGAATTGAGCTTAGTGACCTTGCCGACAGGAGGGGTCATCTCAAGACTTCACCATTACCTGACATCTAATGAAGTCCTCTGTAGTATCTGGCAAATGAATCACAATGTTCAGTAGACCTCTACCGTAAAATGATACGTCAATTAAGCCACCTTCTTATCTTTCCTTAGAAACAGTAGACGCACTTTATAAATAATTGCTAATTGTTGAAAAGATTTATAGTGAGGAGATTCTATTTTCTGTTCTCTCATAAAAGAAGGTAACCAGAGTTAGCCACAAGATAGAGACATAAATGATGACGGGCAGTCAGAAGATTCCTTGTGTTAATCGAAGATGTTCCGAACGGAGCACAATTTATAGTGTTCTCTGCAGACAATCTTCCTTGAAGATTTCATGGGCACCTCTTGGGTATTTATCAGAGACCCATTAATTACTCATTAACAGAAAATTATTGCTAATATTGGGATGCATCAAAAATAAATATCTGCATGTAAAAATAATTTCTATAAAAAAGATGCACAAATACATCATCATGTGATAACCTCTACACCAAGCTGACCAAAAGGAATATAGACAGTCAAAGCCATCAAAGGGTTCAATAAAAACAGAACTTGTTCAGGGTCAAATGTGGAAGAAAACACAAGAAATTATAAATACGGATGAACATATCCGAACTGTAAAGTTCAGCGTCCATACCGGACAACTAGTGTCAGATAACGAACCCCGAACACGGACTTTTTACTATATGTTCGGTTTCCTGTTTGGGTTTGCCAGTCCAATAAAGCTTGCCAATCAAAGGAATAAGGTGGCACTCACTTCTTTGTTCATTAAACACCAGTATTTGTTAAAGCAATAGTAGATAGCTGACAGATATAAAGAGACTCCAACTTAGACTGTAAAAACATGCATTTGTAATTAATCTATAAAACATATATTCATAAAAAGATGGCAAGAAAAGCCTCCATGAAAAATGAAGGCGACAACGACAATATGAACTGATCCAACCCTAAGGGATATACATAAATATAATACACTATATATAGAGCCTAAAATGCAGGAATGTCGGATACTTCTAAGAGGTATTCCAGGTAAAGTGCTAGTGCAACAGTTGTTCTCCAGCTACCCATCCACAATCTGTAGGAGTTTTAAAAAATGAATTGGAGGGGGGTATAATGAAATGCAGGAAACTCCTAATAACTATAATAAGTAAGGTGCTAGTGCAGCAATTAGATCTTGGTCATAGGAATATATGCCCTACGTTTCAAGGACTCCACTAGGCTAAACAATCCAAAAAACCATATCTGACAATAATCAATCATATCAATTATAATAGAAAGGTACAATACCTGAAAATAAGATTAGTCAGAGAAGAGGTAACAGAATGTATAATCTCCACACCTGACAGACGCCATTTCACCTATGCTTCTTCTGGGGGCTCTATATATGCTATTTTCATGTACATCACTTATAGTTGGGTCAGTTCATTCTTTGCTGGTGTCCCCCCTTTTTTCTTGGAGGTATTCTTGCCCTGTCTTTTCATGGACATATGTTTTCATAGATTAACTAGATGGGTATTTCCTGAAGGAACTACAGATAGTGCTTTGGAATGGTGCCGGGGCTGCCCCTGCAAGACTTTCACACTTGGGTGCCCCTCAGGCGCTGGTTTGGTAGTTGTAGCCCCTAAAGGGGTGAGGCCACTCTGGTTCCGATTTGGTGGGCGGGGTCACTCTGGGTCCGATTTGGCGGGCAGCGCCACTCTGGGTCCGATTTGGCGGGCGGCGCCACTCTGGGTCCGATTTGGCGGGCGGCGCCACTCTGGGTCTGATTTGACGGGCGGCACCACTCTGGGTCCGATTTGGCAGGCGGCGCCACTCTGGGTCCGATTTGGCGGGCGGCGCCACTCTGGGTCCGATTTGGCGGGCGGCGCCACTCTGGGTCCGATTTGGTGGGAGGTGCCCCTCTGGGTCCGATTTGGCGGGCGGCGCCACTCTGGGTCCGATTTGGCGGGCGGCGCCACTCTGGGTCCGATTTGGCGGGCGGCGCCACTCTGGGTCCGATTTGGCAGGCGGCACCACTCTGGGTCCGCTTTGATGGGCGGCGCCACTCTGGGTCCAATTTGGCGGGCGGCGCCACTCTGGGTCCAATTTGGCGGGCGGCGCCACTCTGGGTCCGATTTGGCAGGCGGCGCCACTCTGGGTCCGATTTGGCGGGCGGCGCCACTCTGGGTCCGATTTGGCGGGCGGCGCCACTCTGGGTCCGATTTGGTGGGAGGCGCCACTCTTGGTCCGATTTGGCGGGTGGCGCCACTCTGGGTCCGATTTGGCGGGCGGCGCCACTCTGGGTCCGATTTGGCGGGCGGCGCCACTCTGGGTCCGATTTGGCGGGCGGCGCCACTCTGGGTCCGATTTGGCGGGCGGCGCCACTCTGGGTCCGATTTGGCGGGCGGCGCCGCTCTAAGTCCGATTTGGTGGGAGGCGCCACTCTGGGTCCGATTTGGCGGGCGGCGCCACTCTGGGTCCGATTTGGCGGGCGGCGCCACTCTGGGTCCGATTTGGCGGGCGGCGCCACTCTGGGTCCGATTTGGCGGCCGGCGCCACTCTGGGTCCGATTTGGCGGCCGGCGCCACTCTGGGTCCGATTTGGCGGGCGGCGCCACTCTGGGTCCGATTTGGCGGGCGGCGCCACTCTGGGTCCGATTTGGCGGCCGGCGCCACTCTGGGTCCGATTTGGCGGGCGGCGCCACTCTGGGTCCGATTTGGCGGCCGGCGCCACTCTGGGTCCGATTTGGTGGCCGGCGCCACTCTGGGTCCGATTTGGCGGGCGGCGCCACTCTGGGTCCGATTTGGCGGGCGGCGCCACTCTGGGTCCAATTTGGCGGGCGGCGCCACTCTGGGTCCGATTTGGCGGGCGCCGCCACTCTGGGTCCGATTTGGCGGGCGGCGCCACCCTGGGTCCGATTTGGCGGGCTGCGCACCTCGGGATCCGATTTGGTGGGCAGGTCACTTTAAGAGTTGATATTATCTGGCAAAACTGTGTCTTGGTACAGTTCGCAGGCGTTGGCATAGTAACTGAGTCTGACTGCGCATATCAATGAGCTAATCAGCCAGGTGGCAGTTATTTTTAGAAATTGCCTCAGAAATCAGGCCCATTATAAACGTTTGGGAAAATTTCCCTATTGAAATGCATTGAAACACTTTTTTCAAACGCAAATTGCGCCAAAACTACAAATCTGATCGACACGAAAAAAAGATGGGTATTTCCTGAAGGAACTACAGATAGTGCTTTGGAATGGTGCCGGGGCTGCCCCTGCAAGACTTTCACACTTGGGTGCCCCTCAGGCGATCCGATTTGGTGGGTTGGGTTAATCTGGGTCTGATTTTGTGGGTGGGGTAAATCTAGGTCCGATTCGGTGGGCGGGGTCACTTTTGGTCCGATTCTGTGGGCGCGGTCACTCTGGGTCCGATTTGGTGGGCGGGGTCACTCGGTCCGATTCTGTGGGCGGGGTCAATCTGGGTCTGATTTTGTGGGCGGGGTAAATCTAGGTCCGATTCGGTGGGCGGGGTCACTTTGCGTCCGATTCGGTGGGCGGAGCCACTCTGGGTCCGATTTGGTGGGCGGGGCACCTCAGAGACCGATTTGGTGGGTGGGGTCACTCAGGGTCCGATTTGGTGGGCTGGACACCTCAGGGTCCGATTTGGTGGGCTGGGCACCTCAGGGTCCGATTTGGTGGGCGGGGTCACTCTGAGTCCGATTTGGTGGGCGGGGTCACTCTGGGTCCGATTTGGTGGGCGGGGTCACTCTGGGTCCGATTTGGTGGGCGGGGTCACTCTGGGTCCGATTTGGTGGGTGGGGTCACTCTGGGTCCGATTTGGTGGGCGGGGCCCCTGGGGGTCCGATTTGGTGGGCGGGTCCCCTGGGGGTCCGATTTGATGGGCGGGGCCCCTCTGGGTCCGATTTGGTGGGCGGGGCCCCTCTGGGTCCGATTTGGTGGGCGGGACCACTGGGGGTCCGATTTGGTGGGTGGGTCCCCTCGGTGTCCGAATTGGTGGGCAGGGCCCCTCGGGGTCTGATTTAGTGGGCGGGGCCCCTCGGGGTCCGATTTGGGTGGCGGGGTCCCATTTGGGGGCGGGGCCCCTTGGGGTACGATTTGGTGGGTGGGGCCACTCGCGGTCCGAATTGGTGAGCGGGGTAATCTACTATATAATTGTCTAAGGGCGCTTCCGTCTTTCTGTCTCCGTTATTCGTTCGCTGATTGGTCTCGGCAGCTGCCTGTCATAGCTGCCGCGACCAATCAGCGACGCGCACAGTACGGAAGAAAATGGCCGCTCCTTACTCCCCGCACTCACTGCCCGGCGCCCGCATACTCCCCTCCGGTCAGCGCTCACACAGGGTTAATGGCAGCGTTGACCGCGGTGTAACGCACTCGGTTAACGCTGCTATTAACCCTGTGTGACCACCTTTTTACTATTGAAGCTGCTTATGCAGCACGAATAGTAAAAATATCTAATGTTAAAAATAATGAAAAAAAAAAAATAGTTACATTCTCACCCTCCGGTGGCCCCTCCGGTTCAGGAACCGGCCTTTCCCGCTCCGCGCGACACCCCGGTCACCGCTGCATGCATTGCGGTCTCGCGAGATGATGACGTGCGGTCTCATGACACCGCTACGTCGTCATCTCATGAGACCGCAATGCACTCTTGGGACCGGAGCGCGCAACAAGCATCGGGTACCGGCCGCTCCAGGAGGTGCAACAAGCATCGTGTACCGGCCGCTCCAGGAGGTGCAACAAGCATCGTGTACCGGCCGCTCCAGGAGGTGCAACAAGCATCGTGTACTGGCCGCTCCAGGAGGTGCAACAAGCATCGTGTACCGGCCGCTCTAGGAGGTGCAACAAGCATCGGGTACCGGCCGCTCCAGGAGGTGCAACAAGCATCGTGTACCGGCCGCTCCAGGAGGTGCAACAAGCATCGTGTACTGGCCGCTCCAGGAGGTGCAACAAGCATCGTGTACCGGCCGCTCCAGGAGGTGCAACAAGCATCGTGTACCGGCCGCTCCAGTAGGTGAGTATGTAACTATTTTTTATTTTAATTCTTTTTTTTTTAACAGGGATATGCAGTATACTATGTGACTGGCAGGGCCGGTTTTAGGCAAAGTGGGGCCCTAGGCAAAAGTTTAAAATGGGGCCCCAAATACTAACATATTGCACATCACACAGAAATAGTAAAAAGATCTAATGTTAAAAATAATAAAAAAAAACAAAAAACCTGCTATTCTCACCTTCCGTCATCCGCCAGTGCGCGCGGCTGCCGCCAGCTTCCGTTCCCAGAGATGCATTGCGAAATTACCCAGAAGACTTAGCGGTCTCGCAAGACCGCTAAGTCATCTGGGTAATTTCGCAATGCATCTCTGGGAACGGAAGCTGGCGGCAGCAGCGCGTGCATCGGGACAGCTTCGCTGGACGCCGGAGGTGAGTATATATCTATTTTTTATTTTAATTATTTTTTTTAACATGGATATGGTGCCCACACTGCTATATACTACGTGGCCTATGTTATATACTGCGTCGCTGCTATATACTACGTGGCCAGTGTTATATACTGCGTGGGCTGTTATATACTACGTGGGCTGTGCTATATATTACGTGGGCTGTTATATACTGCGTGGCTGCTATATACTACGAGGGCAGTGTTATATACTATGTGGGCTGTGTTATACACTGCGTGGCCACTGTTATATACTGCGTGGCCTGTATTATATACTGCGTGGGCTGTGTCATATACTGCGTGGACTGTGTTATGTACTGCGTGTCTGCTACAGTATATACTATGTGGCTGCTATATACACACATACATACATATTCTAGAATACCCGATGCGTTCGAATCGGGCCACCATCTAGTAGATTACATAACCACGATATGTCTGGTATCTGCTCTACATATACCATACATACATACAGATACACATATAAATACAGTATATGCAAACACATACATATACCATCCGTAAAAAAAAGGGAAAAAAGTCGGACCGCACCAACAGTCTGGGAGAGATGTGGTGGGAACCGCTCACCTGCACGCTGCTGGCCAAGGCATCGAGTCCTGGGTGCCGAGTTCCACAGAAGAAATCCAATGGTAAATGTCAGTGAACGTAGAAAAGGAACGCACTCACTAGACGTCCGATGCAGGTGACTTTATTGATACATGAAACACATCTTCACGGCCGGGGGTGCTGGATGGGGAGTGCGGCGAAGCTGGACAACAGCTGTTTCGCGCCTGGCTGGCGCTTCAACAGGTCAGTGCATACATATACCATACATACACACGGATACACATACA
Organism: Ranitomeya variabilis; assembly: GCF_051348905.1. Lineage (NCBI taxonomy): Eukaryota > Metazoa > Chordata > Amphibia > Anura > Dendrobatidae > Ranitomeya > Ranitomeya variabilis. The sequence continues at coordinate 12,867,544 of NC_135236.1, forward strand.
TATACTGTCATACATACACATAGCGTACATACACATGCATATACCGTACATTCACACACATACCATACATACATATACCGTACATACACAGATACACATACATATACCGTACATACATATACAGTGGGGCAAAAAAGTATTTAGTCAGTCAGCAATAGTGCAAGTTCCACCACTTAAAAAGATGAGAGGCGTCTGTAATTTACATCATAGGTAGACCTCAACTATGGGAGACAAACTGAGAAAAAAAAATCCAGAAAATCACATTGTCTGTTTTTTTATCATTTTATTTGCATATTATGCTGGAAAATAAGTATTTGGTCAGAAACAAAATTTCATCTCAATACTTTGTAATATATCCTTTGTTGGCAATGACAGAGGTCAAACGTTTTCTGTAAGTCTTCACAAGGTTGCCACACACTGTTGTTGGTATGTTGGCCCATTCCTCCATGCAGATCTCCTCTAGAGCAGTGATGTTTTTGGCTTTTCGCTTGGCAACACGGACTTTCAACTCCCTCCAAAGGTTTTCTATAGGGTTGAGATCTGGAGACTGGCTAGGCCACTCCAGGACCTTGAAATGCTTCTTACGAAGCCACTCCTTTGTTGCCCTGGCTGTGTGCTTTGGATCATTGTCATGTTGAAAGACCCAGCCACGTTTCATCTTCAATGCCCTTGCTGATGGAAGGAGGTTTGCACTCAAAATCTCACGGTACATGGCCCCATTCATTCTTTCATGTACCCGGATCAGTCGTCCTGGCCCCTTTGCAGAGAAACAGCCCCAAAGCATGATGTTTCCACCACCATGCTTTACAGTAGGTATGGTGTTTGATGGATGCAACTCAGTATTCTTTTTTCCTCCAAACACGACAAGTTGTGTTTCTACCAAACAGTTCCAGTTTGGTTTCATCAGACCATAGGACATTCTCCCAAAACTCCTCTGGATCATCCAAATGCTCTCTAGCAAACTTCAGACGGGCCCGGACATGTACTGGATTAAGCAGTGGGACACGTCTGGCACTGCAGGATCTGAGTCCATGGTGGCGTAGTGTGTTACTTATGGTAGGCCTTGTTACATTGGTCCCAGCTCTCTGCAGTTCATTCACTAGGTCCCCCCGCGTGGTTCTGGGATTTTTGCTCACTGTTCTTGTGATCATTCTGACCCCACGGGGTGGGATTTTGCGTGGAGCCCCAGATCGAGGGAGATTATCAGTGGTCTTGAATGTCTTCCATTTTCTAATTATTGCTCCCACTGTTGATTTCTTCACTCCAAGCTGGTTGGCTATTGCTGATTCAGTCTTCTCAGCCTGGTGCAGGGTTACAATTTTGTTTCTGGTGTCCTTTGACAGCTCTTTGGTCTTCACTAGGGTTGAGCGAAACGGGTCGATCATTTTCAAAAGTCGCCGACTTTTGGCTAAGTCGGCGTCTCATGAAACCCGATCCGACCCCTGTGCTTGTCGGCCATGCGGTACGCGACTTTCGCGCCAAAGTCGCGTTTCAATGACGCGAAAAGCGCCATTTCTCAGCCAATGAAGGTGAACGCAGAGTGTGGGCAGCGTGATGACATAGATCCTGGTCCCCACCATCTTAGAGAAGGGCATTGCAGTGATTGGCTTGCTGTCTGCGGCGTCACAGGGGCTATAAAGGGGCGTTCCCGCCGACCGCCATCTTACTGCTGCTGATCTGAGCTTAGGGAGAGGTTGCTGCCGCTTCGTCAGAAGCAGGGAGAGCGTTAGGCAGGGTCCACTAACCACCAAACCGCTTGTGCTGCAGCGATTTCCACTGTCCAACACCACCTTCGGTGTGCAGGGACTGTGGAAGCTATTTTTTTTTTTTTTTCCCCTCAGCGCTGTAGCTCATTGGGCTGCCCTAGAAGGCTCCGTGATAGCTGTATTGCTGTGTGTACGCCACTGTGGAAACCAACTGCTTTTTTCAAAGCACATATCCTCTTGTTCCTTTCTGCACAGCTATCTTTTTTTTGTCCACACTTTTTATTTAATTTGTGCATCAGTCCACTCCTATTGCTGCCTGCCATACCTGGCTTAGATTACTGCAGGGAGATAGTAATTGTACGACAGTCCCTGTTTTTTTTTTGTTTTTTTTGTGGGAGATTAAGATTGGCATTTCTGCTACAGTGCCATCCCTGTGTGTGCCATCTCTCACTGAGTGGGCCATAGAAAGCCTATTTATTTTTTCCGTGATTTGTGTTCTAAAATCTACCTCAACACAAAAACACTACATCAATCAGTGGGAGAAAAATATTGGCCTCAGTCAGGGCTTGTGTGCCACTGCTGTGTGTGCTATCTCTCATTCAGTGGGCTATAGAAAGCCTATTTATTTATTTATTTTTTTTCTTATTATTTGGTTTCTAAAGTCTCCCTGAAAAAAAAACAAAAAACATAAAAAAACAGTGGGAGAGTAATATTGCCCTTTCAGCGTGTGTGCCAGTCTTGACTCCTGGGTGTGCCACCTCTCTCTCTCATTCAGTGGGCCATAGAAAGGCTATTTTTTTTTTTGTTTTTTTTAATATTATTTGGTTTCTAAAGTCTCCCTGAAATAAAAAAAAAAATTAAAAAAACAGTGGGAGAGTAATATTGCCCTTTCAGCTTGTGCGCCAGTCTTGACTCCTGGGTGTGCCACCTCTCTCTCTCTCTAATTGTGGGCCATAGAAAGCCTTTTTTTTTTTTTTTTTAATATTATTTGGTTTCTAAAGTCTCCCTGAGAAAAAAAAAAAAATAAATTAGGTGGGAGATTAATATTGACATTAGTGCTTGAGTGACAGTCCTGCGTGTGTGTCATCTCTGTGATTTTGTGCCACAGAAAACAGAGTGTGTAACATTGTGCCTGATTTTCCTTGTGGTCTCACCAACCTGTTAAGGGATATTGAAATCATACTGAAGTTATAGCTCACCGTGTAAGTTGTTTGACAGCAACAAATAAAGTTACTTTGGTTAAGATTTTAAAACAATGAGGAAGTCTGGTGCAAGAGGTCGTCGTGGGCGTTCATTGTCAGCTGGTAATGATGGTAGTGGTAGTGGAGCATCAGGTGGTCGTGGGGATAAAAATATTCCACCTAAGTCTGGAGCTGTGGAGCCAGTTTCGTCGTCAGGCTACACAAGGCCTCGAACGCTCTCTTTTCTGGGAGTAGGAAAACCGCTTTTAAAGGCGGAGCAGCAACAGCAAGTTTTGGCTTACATTGCAGACTCAGCCTCTAGCTCTTTTGTCTCCTCTTCCGAAACTGGTAAATGTAAAAGCAGCGCGTCGCTTGTGGATGTTCACGGTCAGGGACAAGTCGCTTCCTTGTCCTCCTCAGCAAAAACTACAACAAGAGAGAAGGATGCAGCAGGCGACACAACGGGTCACTCCATGGAGCTCTTTACACATACCGTCCCTGGCTTAGAAAGTGAAACATTTAACAGGCCATGCCCATTACAAGTATATTCTGACATGGAGTGCACTGATGCACAGCCACAGCCAGAGTACTATGCTGCTCCTTTGACTCAGACCACCACATTGCCCTCTCAGGGTACAGATCCACAATCAGACCCTGATGAGACTATGTTGCCCCGCCACGAACGCTATACCACCGACCGACACAGTGACACAGACGAAGTTGCACACGAGCTCGAAGAGGAGGTAATAGATGACCCAGTTATTGACCCCGATTGGCAGCCATTGGGGGAACAGGGTGCAGGCGGCAGTAGTTCAGAAGCGGAGGTGGAGGAGGGGCCGCAGCAGGCATCAACATCGCAACAGGTTCCATCTGCCGGGCCCGTATCTGGCCCAAAACGCGTGTCAAAGCCAAAACCTGTTGGAGCACAGCGTTGCCATCCGGTTAAAGCTCAGTCTGCAATCCCTGAAAAGGGATCCGAGTCTAGGAAGAGTGCAGTCTGGCATTTTTTTAAACAACATCCAACTGATCAGCGCAAAGTCATCTGTCAAAAATGTTCAACTAGCTTAAGCAGAGGTCAGAATCTGAAAAGTCTAAATACTAGTTGCATGCATAGACACTTAACCACCATGCATTTTCAAGCCTGGACTAACTACCAAACGTCCCTCAAGGTTGTAGCACCCTCGGCCAATGAAGCTAGTCAGCAACGCAACATCCCTTCCGTCACTGTAAGGACACCATTTTCCGCACCACCGGCAGTATCTGTGCAGGTTTCTTTGCCAGCCAAAAGCAGTCAGGGTCAGGGAATCACCAGTTTTGTAGGAGGAAATATTGCATCTAGGGCACCGGCGGAAACAATACCGTCTCCAACCGTCTCTCAGTCTGCCATGTACACCGGCACACCCGAAAGTTCCACGATCTCCAGCTCTCCAGTCCAGCTCACCCTACATGAGACTCTGGTTAGAAAAAGGAAGTACTTATCCTCGCATCCGCGTACACAGTGTTTTAACGCCCACATAGCTAGACTAATCTCGTTAGAGATGATGCCCTACCGGTTAGTTGAAAGCGAAGCTTTCAAAGCCCTGATGGAGTACGCTGAACCACGATACGAGCTACCCAGTCGACACTTTTTTTCCAGAAAAGCCATCCCAGCCCTGCACCAGCATGTTAAACAGCGCATCGTCCATGCACTCAGGCAATCTGTGAGTACAAAGGTGCACCTGACTACAGATGCATGGACCAGTAGGCATGGCCAGGGACGTTATGTGTCCATCACGGCACACTGGGTGAATGTGGTGGATGCAGGGTCCACAGGCGACATCAATTTAGGGACAGTTGTGCCTAGCCCACGGTCTAGGAAACAGTTGGCTGTAGGCGTTCGCACCCCCTCCTCCTCCTCCTCCTCGTCCTCCTGCAGAAGCTACAGCTCTTCCACAGAACGCAGTCTGCCAACCACTCCATCGGCAGATGACACTGTTGCACACCAGTTGTCCCATTATGGGCCAGCTACTGCCAAGCGTCAGCAGGCTGTATTGGCTATGAAGTGCTTGGGCGACAACAGACACACCGCGGAAGTTCTGTCCGAGTTCTTGCAACAAGAAACGCAGTCGTGGCTGGGCACAGTAGATCTTGAGGCAGGCAAGGTAGTGAGTGATAACGGAAGGAATTTCATGGCTGCCATCTCCCTTTCCCAACTGAAACACATTCCTTGCCTGGCTCACACCTTAAACCTGGTGGTGCAGTGCTTATTGAAAACTTATCCTGGGTTCTCCGACCTGCTCCTCAAAGTGCGTGCACTTTGCTCACATATCCGACGTTCGCCTGTACACGCCAGCCGTATGCAGACCTATCAGCGGTCTTTGAACCTTCCCCAGCATCGCCTAATCATAGACGTTGCAACAAGGTGGAACTCAACACTGCACATGCTTCAGAGACTGTGCGAACAGAGGCGTGCTGTTATTTATTTGTGGGAGGATACACGGGCAGGCAGTAGGATGGCAGACATGGAGTTGTCAGGTGTGCAGTGGTCTAAGATACAAGACATGTGTCAAGTCCTTCAGTGTTTTGAGGAATGCACACGGCTGGTTAGTGCAGACAACGCCGTAATAAGCATGAGCATCCCCCTAATGCGTCTGCTGATGCAAAGTTTGACGCACATAAAGGAGCAGGCGTCTGCACCAGAGGAAGAGGAAAGCCTTGATGACAGTCAGCCATTGTCTGGTCAGGGCAGTGTACAGGACGAGGTAGCGGGCGAAGAGGAGGTGGAGGACGAGGAGGATGATGGGGATGAGTATATTTTTAATGCCGAACCTTTCCCGGGGGCACAGGAAATTGGTTGCGTGTCACGGCCGGGTTCTGGTTTTTTGAGGGACACAAGTGACGTAGATTTGCCTGCAACTGCCCCTCAACCAATCACAACCGGAGATTTGACAACTGGAACTTTGGCCCACATGGCGGATTATGCCTTACGTATCCTAAAAAGGGACACACGCATTACGAAAATGATGAACGATGACGATTACTGGTTGGCCTGCCTCCTTGATCCACGCTATAAAGGCAAATTGCAAAATATTATGCCACATGAGAACTTGGAACTAATATTAGCAACCAAACAATCAACTCTTGTTGACCGTTTGCTTCAGGCATTCCCAGCACACAGCGCACGTGATCGTTCTCACACGAGCTCCAGGGGGCAGCAGACTAGGAGTGTTAGGGGTGCACACATCAGAAGTGGCGTTGGACAGAGGGGTTTTCTGACCAGGTTGTGGAGTGATTTTGCTATGACCGCAGACAGGACAGGTACTGCTGCATCAATTGAAAGTGACAGGAGACAACATTTGTCCAGTATGGTTACTAACTATTTTTCATCCCTTATCGATGTTCTCCCTCAACCGTCATTCCCATTTGATTACTGGGCCTCCAAATTAGACACCTGGCCAGAATTGGCAGAATATGCATTGCAGGAGCTTGCTTGCCCGGCAGCAAGTGTCCTATCAGAAAGAGTATTCAGTGCTGCAGGTTCAATATTAACCGAAAAAAGGACTCGTCTGGCTACCCAAAATGTTGACGATCTAACATTCATTAAAATGAACCACAACTGGATTTCGAAATCTTTTGCCCCACCTTGCCCGGCCGACACCTAGCTTTCCTATGAAAAGCTCTTGCCTGTGAATTACTTTTCTAATGTCTAATTTGCTGCAGCTGATTGTCCAGCATACGACATGTTTACACCTCCCTAAATGGCCAAACTCCCCACACGGGGCCGTGGTATCGCGACTTGGCGCAAGCACCCGTGAGACTGCTGTTTGTCTGAAGAGGTGGGTGTGCTCGCTTTTGGTTGACGGCATTGCTACTGGGTCCCTCATAGTACAATGTAGTGTCTCTGGCGGTGGTGGTGCGCACCCAACGTCAGACACACCGTTGTAACATGAGGGGCCCTGGGGCGGTCCCGCCGGCCTCAAGAGAGTTCCCCCCTACCCCAGCTCAAAATGTGCTCTACCACGTGCAAAATTATGTCGCACAGCTCCACCAATCTTTAGTCTATTCGCTGACATCATTCAATGTCTGGCACTGACAATACAAATTTGTAGACATCTATGATGCAACTTAAAGTAGTCTGTGTCTGTGTCCTATATTGGCACCATTAAATAGTTACTGCCAAATTACTATGTCAGAAACTTTTTTTTTGTTTTGGTTGTTTTGCGAGACATTAACATCTATTTATATTTTGGGAGTACTGGGACAGACACTCCTTGCACTACTCCTCCACTCACCACCAAGCTGCCCGTGTATCCATGTAACCGCTGTAAAACTGCCATGAGCCTATTGTTTGTTATTTTAGGCCTTTGAAGCCTGTCTGCGGTCCCTCCTTCCACTAGTCCTCCACTGACCAGACCACTGCTGCCCGTGTACCCCTGGAACCAATTATAAAGTGCCTACAGCCAGCCCATTTTTTTATGTTAGGCCTTTGAAGCCTGTCTGCGGTCCCTCCTTCCACTAGTCCTCCACTGACCAGACCACTGCTGCCCGTGTACCCCTGGAACCAATTATAAAGTGCCTACAGCCAGCCCATTTTTTTATGTTAGGCCTTTGAAGCCTGTCTGCGGTCCCTCCTTCCACTAGTCCTCCACTGGCCAGACCACTGCTGCCCGTGTACCCCTGGAACCAATTATAAAGTGCCTACAGCCAGCCCATTTTTTTATGTTAGGCCTTTGAAGCCTGTCTGCGGTCCCTCCTTCCACTAGTCCTCCACTGGCCAGACCACTGCTGCCCGTGTACCCCTGGAACCAATTATAAAGTGCCTACAGCCAGCCCATTTTTTTATGTTAGGCCTTTGAAGCCTGTCTGCGGTCCCTCCTTCCACTAGTCCTCCACTGGCCAGACCACTGCTGCCCGTGTACCCCTGGAACCAATTATAAAGTGCCTACAGCCAGCCCATTTTTTTATGTTAGGCCTTTGAAGCCTGTCTGCGGTCCCTCCTTCCACTAGTCCTCCACTGGCCAGACCACTGCTGCCCGTGTACCCCTGGAACCAATTATAAAGTGCCTACAGCCAGCCCATTTTCTTATGTTAGGCCTTTGAAGCCTGTCTGCGGTCCCTACTTTAAATACTCCTCCACTCACCACCAAGCTGCCTGCCCGTGTATCCATGTAACCGCTGTAAAACTGCCATGAGCCTATTGTTTGTTATGTTAGGCCTTTGATAGCCTGTCTGCGGTCCCTACTTTAAATACTCCTCCACTCACCACCAAGCTGCCTGCCCGTCTATCCATGTAACCGCTGTAAAACTGCCATGAGCCTATTGTTTGTTATGTTAGGCCTTTGATAGCCTGTCTGCGGTCCTTACTTTAAATACTCCTCCACTCACCACCTAGCTGCCTGTGTATCCATGTAACCGCTGTAAAACTGCAATGAGCCTATTGTTTGTTATTTTAGGCCTTTGATAGCCTGTCTGCGGCCCCTACTTGCAATACTCCTCCACTGACCACAATGCTGCCTGGAGTGCCTGCCTGTGTATCCATGTAACCGATGTAAAACTGCCATGACTGCCTACTGTTTGTTATTTTAGGCCTTTGATAGCCTGTCTGCGGCCCCTACTTGCAATACTCCTCCACTGACCACAATGCTGCCTGGAGTGCCTGCCTGTGTATCCATGTAACCGATGTAAAACTGCCATGAGTGCCTACTGTTTGGTATTTTAGGCCTTTGATAGCCTGTCTGCAGCCCCTACTTGCAATACTCCTCCACTGACCACACCAATGCTGCCCGTGTACCCCTGGAACCTATTTAAAAGTTCATAGAGCCTAGTTATATATTTTATTTACTATTAATAAGGCCATGATGGACTACGCTGTACCACGCTACAAGCTAACCAGTCGACACTTCTTTTGCGAGAAAAGCCATCCCAACCCTCCACCAGCATGTAGAAGACCGCATTGTCCATGCACTCTGGCAATCTGTGAGTACAAAGGTGCACCTGACAACAGACGCATGGACCTGTAGGCATGGCCACGGAAGATTACGTGTCCATTACGGCGCAATGGGTTAATGTGGTGGATGCATGGTCCACAGGGGACAGCCTACTAAGTCTGTCTGCAGTCCCTAATTCAAATTGTCCTCCACTGTCTAAATCGGAGCTTCCACCTTCTGGCTTTCGGCCTATAGTATCAGAAATTAAACTGCATTTGGCCTTCAACTTTGGTTAGGGCCTACTAACGGCTTCTGCCCCTCCCTGGTGTTGCCCTCAACTAAATAAAGCTGAGCTTCAACCTTCCGGCTCTCATTAAGTGGTTTTTAAAAAAAAAAATGGTGGTTAGGGCCTACTAACGGCTTCTGCCCCTCCCTGGTCTTGCCCTCAACTAAATAAAGCTGAGCTTCAACCTTCTGCTCCAAATTACCATTTTAAAAAATGCAATAGGCTTTTCCGGCCTACTAAAGGTGTCTGTCTGTGTGCCCCTGCCTGGTGTTGTCCTCAACTAAATAAAGCTGAGCTTCAACCTTCTGCTCCAAATTACCATTTTAAAAAATGCAATAGGCTTTTCCGGCCTACTAAAGGTGTCTGTCTGTGTTCCCCTGCCTGGTGTTGTCCTCAACTAAATAAAGCTGAGCTTCAACCTTCTGCTCCAAATTACCATTTTAAAAAATGCAATAGGCTTTTCCGGCCTACTAAAGGTGTCTGCCCCTCCCTGGTGTTGTCCTCAACTGAACAAAGCTGAGCTTCCACATTCTGGCTTTCGCCCTATACTATCAGATATTAAACTGCATTTGGCCTACTAGTGTGGTTAGGCCCTTGAAACAGTGTCTGCTGCTCTTGGGTTTGCTACTCCACTGAACAAAGCAATGCCGCCTGTTTAGTCCTGTTACCAATTTTGAACTGCATTTAGCCTACTTTATTCTTTGGCCCTATATCTGTTTCCTCCTCATCCTGCCCATTGCCCAGCCACTGCTAAATGAGTCTGCTGGTACATTGACCTAGACCACTACATTCCCCTTGTACTCTACACAGCCAGAATCTGACCCTGCTGAAAGTAAGGTTCCCCTTCCCGCATGTTATACCACCTTACACAGGGACAAAGAGGAAGGTGCAGATGAAAGTGCAGGTTCCTTCATCAGGTGGGGGGGCATACTCGTTGGCGACGTCACTGGCACAGGGCCCCTCAGAGTACGCAAAAGTGTCGCTGCTGGTGGGAGGCGCCCCCGCCATGCAAACACACCGCCGTACTTTGAGGGGCCCTGTGCCAGTGCCAATGCGAACGAGTGGGCCCCCCCCTGCTTGCTCAGGATCACAGCACTTGCAACGTTTAAATACTTACCTTTCCCTGCAACACCGCCGTGACGTAGTCCGCATTTCCTGGGCCCACGAAAAACTTGAGCCAGCCCTACTCCCCCCACAACTTTCCCCCAATTCCCTATGCCCAACTATTATTATACAGTTAATTAAGATTGGCAAGCTTCAGAAACAAGAATGGATGTTTTTGGCATTAAAATGGGCACTGTAGGTGTTTTCCTGGCCTCCACTCACTGCCGACTATGCTTCCCCATTGACTTGCATTGGGTTTCGTGTTTCGGTCGATCCCCGACTTTTAGCGATAATCGGCCGACTGCACTCGACTCGACTCTGGACAAAATCGGGTTTCCCAAAACCCTACTCGATCTTAAAAAAATGAAAGTCGCTCAACCCTAGTCTTCACCATAGTGGAGTTTGGAGTCAGACTGTTTGAGGGTGTGCACAGGTGTCTTTTTATACTGATAACAAGTTTAAACAGGTGGCATTACTACAGGTAATGAGTGGAGGAAAGAGGAGACTCTTAAAGAAGAAGTTACAGGTCTGTGAGAGCCAGAAATCTTGATTGTTTGTTTCTGACTAGTGTTGAGCATTCCGATACCGCAAGTATCGGGTATCGGCCGATATTTGCTGTATCGGAATTCCGATACCGAGATCCGATACTTTTGTGGTATCGGGTATCGGTATCGAAACAACATTAATGTGTAAAATAAAGAATTAAAATAAAAAATATTGCTATACTCACCTCTCCGACGCAGCCTGGACTTCAGCGAGGGAACCGGCAGCGTTGTTTGCTTAAAATTCGCGCTTTAACTTCCTTACTTGAAGTCCCGGCTTGTGATTGGTCGCGCGCCGCCCATGTGACCGCGACGCGACCAATCACAGCAAGCTGTGACGTAATTTTAGGTCCTTCAGGATTTTAAAATTACGTTCCGGCGTTGTGATTGGTTGCATCGCGGTCACATGGGCGACGCGACCAATCACAAGCCGTGACGTCACGGGAGGCAGGACACGCGCGCATTTTAAAATGCGCGCGTCTCCTGCCTCCCGTGACGTCACGGCTTGTGATTGGTCGCGTCGCCCATGTGACCGCGACGCAACCAATCACAACGCCGGAACGTAATTTTAAAATCCTGAAGGACCTAAAATTACGTCACGGCTTGCTGTGATTGGTCGCGTCGCGGTCACATGGGCGGCGCGCGACCAATCACAAGCCGGGACTTCACGTAAGGAAGTTAAAGCGCGAATTTTAAGCAAACAACGCTGCCGGTTCCCTCGCTGAAGTCCAGGCTGCGTCGGAGAGGTGAGTATAGCAATATTTTTTATTTTAATTCTTTATTTTACACATTGATATGGTTCCCAGGGCCTGAAGGAGAGTTTCCTCTCCTTCAGACCCTGGGAACCATCAGGAATACCGTCCAATACATGAGTCCCATTGACTTGTATTGGTATCGGGTATCGGTATCGGATTAGATCCGATACTTTGGCGGTATCGGCCGATACTTTCCGATACCGATACTTTCAAGTATCGGACGGTATCGCTCAACACTATTTCTGACCAAATACTTATTTTCCACCATAAAATGCAAATAAAATGATAAAAAAACAGACAATGTGATTTTCTGGATTTTTTTTTCTCAGTTTGTCTCCCATAGTTGAGGTCTACCTATGATGTAAATTACAGACGCCTCTCATCTTTTTAAGTGGTGGAACTTGCACTATTGCTGACTGACTAAATACTTTTTTGCCCCACTGTACATGCATATACCGTACATACCTACACACATACCGTACATACATATACACATACTGTACATACACACATACAGTTATGTACACATATTGTATACACATACCGTACATACATATACCATACATACACACATATACACATAAATACAGTATACCGTACATACATACACATACCGTACAGAGATACACCGTGCATACACAGATGCACACATATACCGTACATACAGATACACATACATGTACCGTACATACACACAGTATATACACATATAGTATAAACATACCGCACACATATACATACTGTATGTACATGCACATAAACATACATATACCATATATACATACAAATTTATTGCACATACAGATACACATACATATACTGTGCATACATACACATACTGTACATGCATACACACAGCCATACAAATATACCATACATACACACATATACCGTACATATATACACAGATAGAAACATACACATAGACACACACACATACAAGCATATACATACACACATACCAATGTGTGATATCAGCTCACAGGTGATCAGAGGAGCCCTGGATGAGGTCACATAGTTCAGCAGGAGAGGGCTGCAGAACCCACTACTGTGGGGGATGGGGCATAGAGCAGGCAGGACTGATATCAGCCCCCTGGTGCTGCCGTGTTGTGTGTTGTCCCGTGCACTGAGCCTCCTCCCCCATCTCTTCTCTGTGAGGTGCAGCCTGCTCTGATTAGAACAGTGGAGGGAGCAGAAGACACACACTAAGTCCTGCTCTTCCTCCATGATGGCTCTATGTGCTGTGCGGCCGGGGCCCCTGACTGTAGGTGAGCACTCACCATTAGGACACGCCATGCAGGAGGACAGACGGCAGCCAGTGAGCACTCTCCTCAGTCTGGTCACTGTGAGGTAAGGAAAGCGTTCATTGGCCAGCGTCTCTCCCTGCATGACACGCCCCCTTTTTGATCTCCTGCACTTCGCGCCCCGCTCTCTGATTACAGGAGGGAGTGAGAGGGGCCCGATCCTGCATGATACCGGGCCTGCCTCCAGGGCCTCCCCTCCACCTCTGGGCCCTGGAGCAGTGCCATCAGCTGTATGTCCAACCCTGGCTGCCTAGTCTGCCTGCCCCTAACGCCGGCCCTGGTGACTGGACAATATACTACGTGACTGGACAGTATAACTACGTGGCTCTGCGCTGTATGCTGCGCGGCTCTGCGCTGTATAATGCGCGGCTCTGCGCTGTATACTGCGCGGCTCTGCGCTGTATACTGCGCGGCTCTGCGCTGTATACTGCGCGGCTCTGCGCTGTATACTGCGTGGCTCTGCGCTGTATACTGCGCGGCTCTGCGCTGTATACTGCACGGCTCTGCGCTCCATACTGCGCGGCTCTGCGCTGCATACTGTGCGGCTCTGCGCTGTATACTGCGCGGCTCTGCAATATACTACGTGGACATACATATTCTAGAATGCCCGATGAGTTAGAATCGGGCCACCATCTAGTAATAATAATAATAAGACTACAGATAGTGCTTTGGAATTGTGCTGTACTGTCACTTTAAGAGCTGATATTATCTGACAAAAGCTGTGACCTGGTGGGCTGATGTAGAGTTCATAGGCGTTGGCATAGTAACTGTGTCTGACTGCACATATCAATGAGCTAATCAGCCAGGTGGCAGTTGGCAGTTATTTTTAGAAATTGCCTCAGAAATCAGGCCCATTATAAACGTATAGGGAAATTTCCCTATTGAAATGCATTGAGACACTTTTTTCAAACGCAAGTTGCGCCAAAACTACAAATCCGATCGACACGAAAAATACTTAGCACACCTCTTGGGGACGCTGGCTTCGAAATGACACCTCACTGGAGTCTGTGAGTGAAGCGGTTCGGGCCGCATTAACTGCGGACTGAATAATAATAATATGAAGTTTACCACGATGGAATAACAATATAGTGCTTTGTGTCAAAGCACTATAACTAGATGGACACCCAATGCTATCGCATCGGGAGGGCAGTAATGTCATGATAGGGGCAGGCTTAGCAGCGTTGAGAATCTCTCCCCACCCTCACCTATCCACTCTCCCTTTCACCATGTGCTGACTTCTCCCGTCTGAGCTCTCTTCTTTGACCTGTCTACCCCATGTGCTCTCCCCCTCGTCTGCTGTCTTTCTCCTTTCTGTGCTGTGTTCTCCCCTCATGTGCTGTCCCGTTTGCACTGTCTCCCCCCTGTGCTCTGTCTCTCTCACCCTTGTGCGCTTTCTCTCTCCCCATCTGCTGTCTTCTCCTCTCATGTCATCTCTTATTTGACCTGTGTACCCTATGTGCTCTTGTACACGGAAAGACACAGACAATTTTTAAAATGAACTTTCGTTCATGGGGAAAACCCCTTTAATGTGACCGGCTTCCTCTGCTTGTAGACACGTCGCACATCTGCTGCCAGGATCAGCAGAATGATTCACTGCCCCTGTGCCGAATTCACGTAGGCTGTTGTGAATTCTGCTCTTGGGCTCCCTCCGGTGGTTATAAGTGGTAGCGCTGCTGTCTCTGGATCGCAGCATTTATCAGGTGTGTCCACTTTTTGCAATTCTGACTGGGCTATTTAGTCTTGCTTGACCCTTTAGCCAATGCCAGTTATCCATTGTTCCTGGAGGATTCACATCCCTGCCTGGTCTCTCCTGCTTTGCTGTTTATTTCAACAAAGATAAGTTCTGGCTTTGTTTTTTGCAGTCCACATGCTGTGGGCCTTATTGTTCAGTTCTTTTCCATGTTTTGTTTTGTCCAGCTTGGTCTGTATAAGGATTTGTTCAGCCAAGCTGGTATCTCTGGAGATGCAGATATACCCTCCATATCTTTAGTTAGATGTGGAGATTTTGTATTTTCTGTGGTGGATATTTTCTAGTGTTTTAATACTGACCGCATAGTACTCTGTCCTATCCTTTCCATTTAGCTAGAGTGGCCTCCTTTGCTAAATCCTGATTTCAGTCTGCGTATGTTATTTCCCTCTCCTCTCACAGTCAATATTTGTGGGGGGCTATCTATCCTTTGGGGATTTTCTCTGAGGCAAGATAATTTTCCCTTTTCTATCTCTAGGGGTATTTAGTCCTCCGGCTGTGTCGAGATGTCTAGGGAGTGTTAGGTACACCCCATGGCTACTTCTAGTTGCGGTGTTAAGTTCAGGGTCTGCGGTCAGTACAAGTACCACCTTCTCCAGAGTACGTCTCATGCTGCTCCTAGGCCACCAGATCATAACAGTAGGCACAGTAAATCAGACAGCGGCTATCTTTGTGCAGACAAATAGCGGTGGTCACATTAAAAGTACACATGCACTCCTCCTGTACAAAGATGGCAGCGGTCAGTGAATCATTCGGCTGATCCCGTAAGAGGCAGAGTACGGCGTATACACAAATGTTGTGACGTCTTTGCCAACAAGGATGTGGTTTCATCACAGCTCCCTTGCCCAAAATTCAATGGCCTATAACAGTACAAAGCATGTTCACCCTGGTCATGTAGTAAGTCAGAAATAAGGAAGAAAGATTGCAGGAAACCGAGTTAAGAAGAAGGCCCAATGTAGGGGTGTGGGTGTCTGAGACTTGTAATGGAGTGCATGGCCTGACAAACATTTGCCCAAGAGGGGTAAAATTTACAAAAAATATTTCATGGGGATCATAGACACCCTTGCCAAAAAATTGACAGTCTGTAGCATCACGGAACACGTGAACCCTGGTGACATAGTGGTGGAAAATGATGAGAGGTGGAGGAAGGCCTCATTAAAAACTAGTCCCATTTTAAAGGTGCGGGTCTCCTAAACTTGTACAGCACATACACTAAGTGTATGGGCTAACAAAAATGTCCCCATGGGGGGAACATTTTTAAAAAATATAATATGGGCATCATAGACACCCTTGCAAAAACTTGGACTGCCTTTAGTGGCACCCTGAGCCTGGTGATCTAGTGGTGGAGAATGATGAGACATTGCTGAAGGCCTCATTAAAAACTAGGCCCAATTTAAAGGAGTGGGTTTCTTAGACTTGTAATGCCCATACACTAAGTGTATGGGCTGACAAACATTTCCCCATATGGGATACATTTTTTAAAAATATACTATGGGCACCATAGACACCCTTGCCCAAAAATTGACTGTGTGTAGCAGCACAGAAGACGTTAAGCCTGGTGATCTAGTGGTGGAGAATGAGGAGACATAAAGTTGAATCATAGTTAAATAAAAAAAATAAATAAAAATGTGAATCCATCGATGAAAGTAAATAACAAAAGGGGGGGCGGACACAGGTTCATAGATTTGAAGCCAGAATGTGTCCAACGAAATATGATTGTCCCTAGCAACAGTTCAGAGACAGGGCTATAAATAAAAATATAATATAAAAGTCTTAAAATTATTTTCTATTGTAGAGGTATACACTACCTCATTAGAGGACTGTCCAGAGCTAGGGAAAATGGAAAATATAAGAATAAATGGGACTTATAGACGTACATCTCTTTTTTATGACATTTCCCCCTGTGGGAGTAACATTTGTTTTGGTTTCCAATTAGTAACGGGCATCATAAAAACAAACACCCTTGCACAAAAAACATTGTGACTTTAGCATCAAGGAATCTGTTCACCCTGGTGTTCTAGTGGTTGTCGATGATGAGGATGAGGATAAGGAGGAGGATAACAACAAACAGACAACACCTGGAAGCGTATACCCATATGTGGTTGTTAAGAGGGGCATGAGAATACATCTCTCCAAAAAAAGAATATATTAGATGATATGTTTTGCTGTTTTCACTTGGTGGTGTACAGAAGTCTTTCCCAATCCAGCCCATGTTCATTTTTATAAGAGTCAGCCTGTCAGCATTTTCAGTTGACAGGCGGATGCTCTTATCTGTTATAATTCCAACAGTGGCACTAAAAACCTGTTTTGACAGAACGCTAGCAGCAGGGCAGGCCAGGACCTCCAAGGTGTGGAGAGCCAGTTCATGCCTCGTGTCCAGCTTGGATACCCAATATTTTAAAGGCAGAGAGGAATCCTGGAGGACGTTTTTACGATCTGCAAGGTACTAACATTGCACTTCTTGTGACAGCACCCCTTGCCTCTGTCCCAGCACGATGGGAGGGACTGAGAAAACTGTCCCAGAACTTTGCCATTGTTTCCCTGCCTGAACTTGATTATACTTCTGTCTCTCTTGCTTGGACTCCTTGGTTGTACAACAAACTCTGACGTCTGCTGCCAGCATTCTCAAATGGGAAATTTCTAAGTAATTCTGCTACAAGGGCCTTCTGATACTGCATCATTTTAGTACACCTCTCTGCCTCTGGCAGAAGAGATTGAAAGTTCTCCTTGTAGCGTGGGTCTAGAAGTGTCACCAACCAGTAATGAGTGTCGCCAAAAATTTTTATAATGTGAGGGTCACGTGAAACGCAGAGCAACATAATGCGTGCCAGACTGCTAACAGGTAAGACTTCCATGACCTCAGCAACAGGACGACTGACCATGCTGTACTCTTCCTACTTCTAATCCTCCTGCTTCCTGTCCTCAGGCCATCCCCACTGAACAGACAGTATGACTGCTGTGCTTGTAGTACCGTCTATAGCGCATAAAAATAGCTCCTGTTCTTCCTCCTCCTCTTCATTGCCTACCAATCCACGTTGGGAAGACATGAGGCTGGGCTGAGTGTAATCCTCCTGCATGGTTCCTTGATCAATGTCCTCGTGCTCTGCTGGCAATGCATCCTCTTTAATTGTGAGCAGAGAGGTTTTCAGAATGATGAGAAGCAGGATGGTGATGCTAATTATGGCATCATCGCCGCTGACCATCTTGGTGCAGTCCTCAAAGTTTTGTAGGATGGTGCATATGTCTGACATCCATGTCCACTCCTGAGGTCTTATGTGTGGAGTCTGAACTGAATATCGCCGACCTTGTTGATGTTGGTAGTCAACAACTGCCCTCTTCTGCTCACAAATCCTTTCCAACATATGCAGCGTAGAGTTCCAGCGTGTGGGGACATCACACACCCGTCGGTGAGCCGGAAACTGCATACGATGCTGAAGCACGTCAAGGGCAGCTGAAGCTGTAGCTGACTTTCTAAAATGGGCACACAGATGGCATACTTTCACTAGAAGATCCGGCAGCTCCGGGTAGCTTTTCAGAAAACGTTGAACCACGAGGTTAAGCACATGGGCCAAGCAAGGTACATGTGTAATCTCACTTTGCCTCAGAGCTGCCACCAGGTTCTGGCCATTGTCACACACGACCATGCCTGGCTGTAGGTTCAGCGGTTTCATCCAAATATCTGACTGCTCTTTCCCCGCTGTCCACAATGTCCGTGATGTCCTTCAGCATTGTGCGGTTTGTCACCTATGCAGATTAGCTTCAGCACAGCCTGTTGCCACTTGGCTGAGACAGTGCTGCAGTGATTTCAGCTTCTGCCTGATGTGTTAATTTCACATTTGGAGGCTGAAGAGGAGGAGGAGGAGGTGGTGCAGGAGCTGTAGACTGTGGGGGCAACCCTGACTGATGTAGGGCCCACAATTCTCGGCGTGGGATTTGTTCCATCCCAAGGTCCGACTGGGTCCCGACTTCCACTATGTTTACCCAGTGTGATGTCTGTGAGATGTACTGTCCCTGGCCACAAACACTTGTCCACATGTCCATGGTTAGGTGGACTTTCCCAGTAACAGCATTGTTGACGGCATGGGTAATGTTGTGGGACACATGCTGATGTAATGCCAGTATGGCACACTGGGAGAAATATTGGCGACTGGGGACCCAGTACCTTGGGATGGCCGCCGCCATCAGGTTGCAGAAAGATTCTGTCTCAGCGAGCATAAAAGGCAACATTTCGATTGCAAGCAGACGAGAAATGTTAGAATTTATGACTGGGGCCTGTGGGGCGTTGGCTGGGTATTTCTGCTTGCGTTCCAATGACTGGGGTATAGACTACTAAAGGCTGTGCTGGGACAAGGATGTGGTCGGGCTTGATGATAGTGCTGCTTGACTGTGGGCTATAACAGGTGCAGGACTAGAGGCATCTTTACAAGCACAGTGGACTGGGAATTGGCTTCTACGCAAAACAGTGGAAGAAGCACTGGTGTCCCCTGCAGACAGTGTTACTGGAGCTGGGGGGGTTGGCCCACAAAGTCGGGTGCTTTGCTGCCATGTGCCTGATCATGCTGGTGGTGGTCAGGCTGGTAGTTTTGCTACCCCTGCTGATGCAGGCATGGCAGGTGCTGCAAATGGCCTGTTCGGGGTTATCAGCAGAGTCTTGAAAAAATAACCAGACTTGGGAAGATCTAACAGTTAAAATAGCAACTACCCTCATGTTGGTGTTACAGGGAACGGATGTACACCTTCTGTCTGTGTCCACCACACTGATTCTTCCTGCCTGTTGGGGTGATATGCCTCCTTCCCCATGTGTGCTGCTGTCCTCGCTCTGCATGTCCTCCTGCCAGGTTTCTTCAGTCACTATGTCATCCACCACCTCGTCTTACACATCCGCACCCTGCTCCTCCTCCTGACTTTCTGGCATTTGTGTCTTATCATCGTCCACATCTTGTAACACTTTCCCACCATCACCTTCATGTGACGATGGATGGTCAAAGCTTTGGGCATTGCTACATGCGATCTCATATGTCCCCACTTCAAGTTGACCTGCCGAGAGTCCAGAATCTTGGGATTCAACGGTTGAATTCTTGCCAGGCCAGATGGTCCTTGTTCTACTCCCGATTCCATTTCACCCTCCATTTTCTCTCTGGGGAGAAGAACATTCATGCCGACGCTCTCTCTCGCTCCGTTGTGTTATCTGAGGAGGAGGAAGAGGAGCCTCGGCTTATTGTCCCTTCTGAGTGCGTGAGAACCGTGGCTCCAGTTTCGCTAGAGTCTATGCCCCCGGGCAAGACTTCTGTACCTTCAAATTTGTGCCCGGAGGTTCTCTCTTGGGCTCACTTGTCCAGGGCGGGTGGACATTTTGGGACCAAAAGGACATCTGAGCTGCTGGCGAGGACGTACAGGTGTCCGCATATGGCCCGTGACGTCGGAGACTATAATCGGGCATGTGTCTCCTGCACCAAGAACAAGTCTCCTCGACAATGGCCAGCTGGCTTTCTTTACCCCCTGCTGGTGGTGGACAGGCCCAGGGAGATGGTCGAGATGGATTTTGTGGTGGGCTTACCCAAGTCTCATAGCTGCACCATTATTTGGGTGATCACTGACGATTTTTCCAAAATGGTGCACTTGGTGCCTCTTCCACGGCTACCTTCTGCATGGGCTCTGGCAGCGTTCTTTATTAAACATATCTTTTGCCTACATGGTATGCTGGACAAAAATGTCAGTGACCGGAGTCCCCAGTTTGCGTCTCGGTTCTGGAGAGAGCTTTGTTATCTACTCAGCATTGAGTTGAATCTCTCTTCAGCGTATCATCCTGAGACGAATGGGTTGGTAGAGAGGGCCAATCAGACCTTGGTCACATATCTGCAACATTTTGTTTTAGCCAGGCAGGATGATTGGGCATCCTTACTACCGTGGGCAGAGTTTGCTTTAAACAATGCCGTAGCTGACTCCACTGGTCAGACCCCATTCCTCCTTAATTACAGCCTGCATCCGTGGGTTCCCGTGCCTATGCCCATGTCTTTCACCGACTCCAGGGTGGCAGACTGGGCTGTGGAGGCACAGGACGCTTGGGACCGCACTCAGGATGCCATCTGGGCCTCCATGGAAAGAATGAGGTTCTCCGCTGATGCACTTCGGCGCCCCGCTCAGACCTTTGCTCCTGGAGACTTAGTGTGGCTCTCTGTCAGTAAGATCAGGCTGCGGGTTGAGTCCACTAAGTTTGTACCTCGCTTGGGTCCCTTCAAGGTCCTCGAACAGGTTAACCCTGTGGTCTACCGTCTGGCCCTTCCTCCACGCCTAGGTTTCACCTACGCCTTTCATGTGTTCCTCTTGAAGCCTGCATACTTGTCCCAGTTTTCCGAGTCATCTGCCGGGACATCGGGTTCATCTATGGACGATTACGAGGTGAACGCTATCTTGGGGTGAAAGATGGTACGGGATAAAAAATTTTATTTTGTGGATTGGAAGCGTTATGGCCCAGAGGACAGTTCCTGGGAGCCTGCTTAGCACATTCGAGCTCCGCAGCTCATTGCTGCCTTCGAGCGTAGCGAGGTCCAAGCAGGGGGGTAATGTTAGGTGTCGAGCTCCCACCTCTGCACAGGGGGAATCTTAAACCCTCTTCCCTGCGGTCTCCCATTCTTCTCCAGCTGCAGTGGAGTCTGCTCAGCGGAGACTTCGGTCCCAGCGTCTAGCTCAGGCTAAGGCCGGCGTCACACTTGGCGTAAGACAATACGCCACGTATTATACGTCCGTACTACGGCCGTAATACGGAGAAATGTTCCCAAAATAGTGATCCGTAGTCAGGGTGTTTCAGCGTATTTTGTGCATGGCATCCTCCGTATGTAATCCGTATGGCATCCGTACTGCGAGATTTTCGCGCAGGCTTGCAAAACCGACATCTAATGGATTTATGTGCTCAAATGTTCGGGAAAACATATATACAGTATATATATATATATATGTCATTGTGACACATATATATATATTCTGTATTTAGATTTCAATCAGCGCGATATCTGTGAACAGCCGGTAATTCAATTGCCGGCTTTTCATTTCTCCTGCACAAACCCGACAGGATATGAGACATGGTTTACATACAGTAAACCATCTCATATCCCCCTTTTTTTTGCATATTCCACACTACTAATGTTAGTAGTGTGTATGTGCAAAATTTCAGCGCTGTAGCTGCTAAAATAAAGGGTTAAATGGCGGAAAAAATTGGCGTGGGCTCCCGCGCAATTTTCTCCGCCAGAGTGGTAAAGCCAGTGACTGAGGGCAGATATTAATAGCCAGGAGAGGGTCCATGGTTATTGGCCCCCCCGTGGCTACAAACATCTGCCCCCAGCCACCCCAGAAAAGGCACATCTGGAAGATGCGCCTATTCTGGCACTTGGCCACTCTCTTCCCACTCCCTGTAGCGGTGGGATATGGGGTAATGAAGGGTTAATGCCACCTTGCTATTGGAAGGTGACATTAAGCCAGGTTAATAATGGAGAGGCGTCAATTATGACACCTATCCATTATTAATCCAATTGTAGGAAAGGGTTAAAAAACACACACACACATGATTGAAAAGTATTTTAATGAAATAAACACAGCGGTTGTTGTAATAATTTATTGTTCTCTCAAATCCATTTACAGTCCCTCGCTTGGCAACATAATAAACGCACAAGATACATACCTTCTGATGTACTGTCAGGTCCAACAATGTAATCCATCTGAAGGGGTTAACTAATATTACAGGCAGGAGCCCTGCTATAATGCAGCTGTGCTCGTGCTTGTAATTCCCCTGCGAATGAATGAAATGTAGGTCATTGACCTACATTTCATTCATTCGCGGTGAGGCGCCCTCTGGTGGATGTTCTCATGAACTGCAGCCTGGGAACTTTTTCCCACGCTCCAGGTCATATGAGGACATCCACCAGGGGGCGCATCACCGCGAATGAATGAAATGTAGGTCAATGACCTACATTTCATTCATTCGCAGGGGAATTACAAGCACGAGCACAGCTGCATTATAGCAGGGCTCCTGCCTGTAATATTAGTTAACCCCTTCAGATGGATTACATCGTTGGACCTGACAGTACATCAGAAGGTATGTATCTTGTGCGTTTGTTATGTTGCCAAGCGAGGGACTGCAAATGGATTTGAGAGAACAATAAATTATTACAACAACCGCTGTGTTTATTTCATTAAAATACTTTTCAATCATGTGTGTGTGTGTTTTTTAACCCTTTCCTACAATTGGATTAATAATGGATAGGTGTCATAATTGATGCCTCTCCATTATTAATCTGGCTTAATGTCACCTTCCAATAGCAAGGTGGCATTAACCCTTCATTACCCCATATCCCACCGCTACAGGGAGTGGGAAGAGAGTGGCCAAGTGCCAGAATAGGCGCATCTTCCAGATGTGCCTTTTCTGGGGTGGCTGGGGGCAGATGTTTTTAGCCACGGGGGGGCCAATAACCATGGACCCTCTCCTGGCTATTAATATCTGCCCTCAGTCACTGGCTTTACCGCTCTGGCGGAGAAAATTGCGCGGGAGCCCACGCCAATTTTTTCCGCCATTTAACCCTTTATTTTAGCAGCTACAGCGCTGAAATTTTGCACATACACACTACTAACATTAGTAGTGTGGAATATGCAAAAAAAAAGGGGGATATGAGATGGTTTACTGTATGTAAACCATGTCTCATATCCTGTCGGGTTTGTGCAGGAGAAATGAAAAGCCGGCAATTGAATTACCGACTTTTCACTAACACCGCTGCGTATTTCTCGCAAGTCACACTGCTGGTCCGTGTGGAATCCGTATTTTTCTCGCCCCCATAGACTTTCATTGGCGATTTTTTTGCGCAGTACGCTGACAAACGCAGCATGCTGCGATTTTGTACGGCCGTAGAAAGCCGTATAATACTGAACCGTAATATACGGCTAATAGGAGCAGCCCCATTGAGAATAATTGTGCCGTATGTTATGCGAGTTTTACGGACGTAGTTTCTGCGCTCTTACGTCCGTAAAACTCGCCAGTGTGACGCCGGCCTAATACTGGACGACTGGTTACTTCTGCCCTTCCAGGCTTTGTCCTTGTAGCCAGCAATGTTCAGCAGCGATCAGGTCTTTCTGGGATCTACGTCCTGCTTTTCCCATACTGAGCATGCCCACAGGGTACCTCCCATTGAAGGTCAGGGGTCACATGCTCAGGTCCTGTTGTGGCTCCTATTGGTCCATCTGGAAGGTCTTGCAGCACTGCCGCTATAAAAAGGTTTGCATGGCTTGCGCTAGTGTACATTTGAAAATGTGTGTGTGTTGATGAGTGCAGGTCGTTCTTTAATCATCCCCTCCCTTGTGTATGACTGCTTGCGTAAGGTGGATGTCTGTCATCTAGTGCCCGGCTGAGCTATCAGCACAAAAACACACAAAACAGTGTCTAATTGCTGTGACTGCCAGTGCGGCGCAGTGCGCTATTAGAGCGCTTTCCTGACCCAAGTGTGGGTGGTTAGTGGCATCCGCCAGAGTGTCACAGCATGCACTCTTGTGCATATAAATTACTTTTTCAGTTACTCTGATACCCAAATTGTGGTGTTGAGCGCAAGAGGTCTACACAAACTCTTATCCTGTGGCCTGGGATAGAGTTCTGTGAGTCCTTGCTTGCGCTATTTCTGCGGTACCGAGGTCCTGTGATGCAACAGGGTTCTCTTCCTTCATACAGAGTGAAGCTAACCCATGTGTGTATCCACATTATACCACCATATAGCCCGTCATTACTCAGCAGCAAGTTCCATCTCTGCACGGTGGACCCCGGACTGCGAACGAACCTCATACCTTCTCTCTAATTATTTGGTGCATTCCACTAGCCCTAACAGTATATCAGTAGAGAAACAGACAGCAAAAACAGTGGAAAACCGGCCTAAAATGCCCAAACTTGGAGCACACAAATATATGAGGCGTGTCACGGAAATACCACACTGCCAAATATGTGGCCTGTATTTTTTATTTTTTTCAATGCAAAATAGTGCTGTATATAGGTAGAATAACCACACTGCTTCTTCTTGCCTGTAGGGGTGATATGCCTCCTTCCCCATGTGTGCTGCTGTCCTCGCTCTGCATGTCAGGTTAGGTCAGTCACTATGTCATCCACCACCTCGTCTTCCACATTCGCACCCTGCTCCTCCTCCTGACTTTCTGGCAATTGTGTCTCATCATCATCCACCTCTTGTGACACTTTCCCACCATCGCCTTTGTGTGACAGTGGCTGGTAAAAGCTTTGGGCATCGCTACATGAGATCTCATCTGGCCCCACATCAAGTTGACCAGCCAAGAGTCCAGAATTTTGAAAGGGAAAACTGAACAGCTCTTCGGGTTGTCCAAGTGTAGGATCAGTTGTCTCAGGGCACTCGGCATGGAGGAGGACCAGGTTGAGGAATGTCCGGTCCACACTCACAGATACTCAGACTTGACTGTGTAGAAGACATGGTGGTGGTGGTGGCTAAGTGACTGGAAGCATTATCCGCTATCCAAAAACAACTGTTTCACACTTCTCTGGCTTCAATAGTGGTGTGCTGCGGTCCCCTAGAAACTGGGACAGAACGGTTGAGCGAGAAGATGTGGTTCCTTGTTGTGGCATACTTTCAGCTTGGCCACGGCCTCGTCCTCTGCATGCACCATGAGCATCAGGTCCACTTTTTTGCCCTTTGCCCCTTGACTTGTCCATTTTAAATGGAGTACTGAACTATTTCAAAAGCTCAACACAAATGTATTTATTTGGAGTTAAATTATATCAGAACAGTATGCCTTCAAAACTACGATTTTTATACTACAGACACAACAGGCCCCAGACACAGGTAAGAGACTGTATATTTTTTTTTCTCTTGCATATTAAATTTGGCAAAAAATTTAAAATGAGTACAACAAGGCTAGCAGACAGAACTATGAAACTTTTGCCTGCGAAGCTATTATTTTTCCACCTCAGATACAACAGGCCTCAGACTGACATAACAGACTGTAATACATTTTTGGGGGGTTTTGAATAATAATTTTTAAAATAAAAAAAAGAGTGGAGCAAGGCTAGCAGACTGAACTATGAAAATTATGCCTGCAAAGCTACCATTTACCCACCACAGAAATAACAGGCCCCAGCCTGACATAACAGACTGTATTACATTTTGGGGGGCTTTTGGAGAATTTTTAAAAAACAAAAAGAGTAGAACAAGGCTAGCAGACAGAACTATGCTACGTATGCCTGCAAAACTATCATTTTTCTACAGATGCACAGGCCTCAGTCAGACATAATAGACTGTATAAAAAATTTTGGGGGTGAATTTTTGAAAAAAAAATAAATTGAAGACTGCAGCTAGGAATTTAGTAAATAAGCAGCAGCAGGCAATTATGGAGCTTTGGGGGGGATGCAGTGGGAGCAGTGGGACACACGAATTAGCCCTAAAAAGGACTGTTGGTTTCTCAGGAGTTGTGGACTGAACAGTTGCAGACCTATACTTACTGTTAAAAGCACAATTCTGACCCTATCTTAGCAGCAGCTCTCCCTAATCTTGCTGAATCCGGAGCTGAATGCGGTGAGCAGGGCGGCGCCAGGTCTCTTATACTCGTGATGATGCTGTGCAGCGAAGCCAATCACTGCACGACCACAAAAAAGATGGCTGCGGCGTTTCATGGCCTGGCAGACAATCCCTGCACCATGATTGGGTCTCTAAAGTCCGCCAAAACTGCTGAGTGGAGACACCAGCGCCTGCCGAGTAATCCCGGAAATGATCGGTGCTCGCCGATTATGACGAGTAGTGGCGAGTGCGTTCGCTAGTTATGGGCGAGCACTAAAATGCTCAGGTGCTCGTTGTTCGGGTTAAGCAAATTGGAATACTCGGGTACTTGGCCAGAACAACGAGGCCAATGTAAGTCTATGGGAGACCCGAGTAGTTTTACCGCGTTTCCCCCCGGGGGTCATTTTAAGGTCTAAAAACATTGGAAAATGATGGAAACACTGATCAAATGACACAGGGACATCATGAGGATCGCTGCTGGAAGCGTTCCTGACTCCTAGTTCACAACCTTAATCATTTTGTTCCGAGATTCATGCCATTTTTCCCAGTGCAAGAAAAACACACTAAAACGAAACCAAAACAGATTTTGCTGGGAAATATATCAGAGTCCATCCTTTGCAGGTTAATGACTTGCCTGTAAGGCCATATATTTCACCCCAGACCGAAAATTTCCTCCCCCACTTGGGCTTAGTTCAGATGCAGCACTTTTGAAGCGTTTTTCAACTTTAGCATTGCTTTCAACCACTACAAATGCATTCCTGGGAAAAGTCATTGTAACATGTAACAACCTTAGCTGGCCATGTGGTGTGTGACACATAAGCAGACCCATCTTGTTTCATTTATGAAGGAGGGACTCTTAAAGTCACAGACCCTATTTTTACTGGTACATCAGGCGGCATTAATCTTTTTAAAGGGCCATTATGAAACAGTGGGTCTCCTAAGCTGTTGTAGCCTATGCTGTGAGTGGATGGGCTGCCAAGAATTACGACGCACCACAATACCCCTGTCATAAGATGTCCAGGGAGGACTCCTGAAAAAGTGTTTCATTGAATTCAAGGCGTGCCCTGCTACCAATTCATATGAACCCCAAATAAGCCTTTGAACCCATACACTGGATGGGCCCTGGAAAATCCATTTCACAATATGCATTTTGTGTTCCATACGCCTTTGTTTTACACGTTGGCGGCAAGGCCAGCCCTGCTGCATAGTCAGTCATATGCACCCCATTAGGCCTTGGAACCCACATACTAAATGGGCCCAGGAAAATTAACTCATATTTTTAAATGAAGACAAAAAGAGAAATGATCCAGCTGGAGGTGGAGGCAGTTCAGACTTTGTGAGACTTTATTAGACAACTAAAGCGATAAATAGTTCTTCAAAAAGAAAAATCTTTACATAGCAAACACCTGGCACACCAGTGAGGAGGATCAACGCGTTTCAACTATGAAGTCTTACTCATGATCGATCATGAGTAAGACTTCATAGTTGAAACGCGTTGATCCTCCTCACTGGTGTGCCAGGTGTTTGCTATGTAAAGATTTTTCTTTTTGAAGAACTATTTATCGCTTTAGTTGTCTAATAAAGTCTCACAAAGTCTGAACTGCCTCCACCTCCAGCTGGATCATTTCTCTTTTTGTATTCATTTGCTGTGGGTGTTCACTGTTATGATCCTTAGTGGCATAGGATCGCTGAACTGACCAGCTAAGTAACATACAGGACCAGCTCTGGGATGTGGGAACTGGACTAACCGCAAACCTGATCCTAACCGCACACACTATAAGTAGCCGTGGAACGTTACCTGAAATCCTAGACATCTCTTCACGGCCTGAGAAACTGACTACCCCTAAAGAGAGAGCAAAAGCCTCACTTGCCTCAGAGAAGTAACCCCCAAAGATAAAGAAGCCCCCCACAAATAATAACGGTGAGTTCAGGAGAAAATACAAAACGCAGAGATGAAATTAGATTCAGCAAAGGAGGCCTGCTAATCA
This sequence comes from Ranitomeya variabilis, assembly GCF_051348905.1. NCBI lineage: Eukaryota > Metazoa > Chordata > Amphibia > Anura > Dendrobatidae > Ranitomeya > Ranitomeya variabilis. The sequence continues at coordinate 12,895,612 of NC_135236.1, forward strand.
CTAGATACACAGAGGATAGCAAGAGTCTGAGCGGTCAGTAGAAAACCCTAAAAATATCCACGCAGAGATTGCAAGAACCCCCGCACCAACTAACGATGTGGGGGGAGCAACACTGCAATCCCAGAGCTACCAGCAAACAGAGAATCACATATTAGCAAGCTGGACAAAAACTCATCATATACAGAGGAACATTTTCAATCTAAGATGAGCAAAAACTAGCAGGAAAACTTAGCTTCTCAAGACGAGGCAGGAACTAGTGAAGCCAGGAGAGTTCAGAAAAGCACTGAATACACTGACAGCAGGCAAGGAATAATGGTTCAGGTGAGCTTAAATAGCCAACCTGACAAGCAAGTGACGAGACAGCTGATTCCAGCCACAACCGCAGTATAACAAAAAGGCCACTAGAGGGAGACAAAAAACGGAGAACTCACACAGTGTTCAAAACAGTAAACGGAGAACTCACACAGTGTTCACAACAGTTCACCCCGAACCGTGCTGGGCATTGGCAGGTCTGGGGATTTCATCTAAGACCGGTAAGCTGAGTACATTCCTTTTTTCTTTTCATATTTTTTAATGGTATGATGGTTCCCTCTTTGCACAATTATTTACAGGAGAATTTGGCAATATTATTTGACATTTTTTTAACACTAAGGTTCAGATATGGCTTTAAAAAAGGCTAATACTTGCAATGCAAGGCAATTTTATTGCAAACTACAAAATTCAAGGAATAGTATTATTGAATAGTGTGAGTGCGTACACATTTGTATGTGTTAACATACACAGGTTAATAAGTACATATAAGGATTAAATAAATATAGTGATTACATATGTATGAAGATTAACTACATATAGTATAGTTAGATCATCACCAAGAGGCTTTTAAACATCATCCGTCTGGAATATCAGAGAAGCAACACAGAGACAGAGAACCCCTGGGAGATTACTTACACTGCATGGGTGTCCCCAATTATGCAGGTATCAGCACACTGTACATGTACAGGTACCCCAGATTTGGCATCTGTCTTAGCCATGTTTCTCTGGTCTTATATAGTGAATAATAGTGTTGAGTGATACCTTCCGATACTTGAAAGTATCGGTATCGGATAGTATCGGCCGATACCCGAAAAATATCAGATATCGCCGATACCGATACCCGATACCAATACAAGTCAATGGGACTCAAATATCGGAAGGTATCCTGGATGGTTCCCAGGATCTGAAGGAGAGGAAACTCTCCTTCAGGCCCTGGGATCCATATTCATGTTAAAAATAAAGAATTAAAATAAAAAATATGGATATACTCACCCGTCCGGAGGCCCCTGGACCTTACCGATTGTAACCGGCAGCCTCCGTTCCTAAGAATGAGCAGTTTAGGACCTTCGATGAAGTTGCGGCTTGCGATTGGTCGCGTGCCACTCATGTGACCGCTCACGTGACCAATCACAAGCCGCGACGTCATCGAAGGTCTTAAACTGCTCATTCTTAGGAACGGAGGCTGCCGGTTACAATCGGTAAGGTCCAGAGGCCTCAGGACGGGTGAGTATATCCATATTTTTTATTTTAATTCTTTATTTTTTACATGAATATGGATCCCAGGGCCTGAAGGAGAGTCTCCTCTCCTCCAGACCCTGGGAACCATACACTGGGAACTTCCGATTCCGATTTCCGATACCACAAAAGTATCAGAACTCGGTATCGGAATTCTCAAGTATACTTGCGGTATCGGAATGCTCAACACTAGTGAATAACACTATGTAGTAACTCTAGTTTCACCCAGACCTTCAAGTGGCCACTTTTCAAGGTTGGATGAAACTGAGATATCATGGAGCCATCAGACGAGGGGCCATAAACCTCTAGAAAATAAAAGCCACAAGGATTTAGATCAAACCACCACCGACATAGTTTAAAACCTTAATGTTTTACAATGACAAACAGCAAACATATAGAGGCGTAGAACTGATTGTGAAGTGAATAAACAAACATTTATCAAGATTGTGTCACTATGAGCATTGTCTGTCACATTGTCATGTTGGACGCTGTTCAAACCAGGGCGTTCGACAGACAGCGGTAATTCCGCTTTTGTCCACTATGTGCTCAGTGGTGTCGGCTAGATTTTATCTAGCTGGTTCGGGGTTAATTTAGCTGGTGCTCGGATTGGAAGCTGGGCCACGCCTACTGCCTTTAAATAGTTCTTCTGAACATTGGGCGTCGCCGATTATAGCTTCTGTCTAGTTCTTGGTTATCTCGGTCTGGAGTGGTGAGCTAGGAGTTGGAGTATCGTATCTGGTGGTGTATTTCCCTTTGTCTTATTTACTCCTTCCTATATTTGTATTTATTTTGCCCTGCACATTTATAGTGTATTCCTGAGTGACTGCGGCGTGGTGTATATTTTCGATTATCCTTGTCTGTGCTAACTGTGGGTATTGGTGTATTATCTTTTCACTGAGTGGTGGGCGGTGGTTTCAGCCTAGGGTTGAAACAGGAGACAGGGTGAGGGTCGAGGCCTAGACATGCACACCATCAGTGTAAACTCTAGGTAGAGGGTCAGTCAGGATTTCCCTAGTCTGAGGGAAATTGCAGGGGTCCGGGTTATTAGCTCTTGCCCACCTAGTCTTCCCGTGACACACATCAGTAAATGTTTTACAAGAAATGCAGCTATGTGATTGTCTGAATGCATTCGGTATACAGTTTTTCAATCTTGTATTCAAATCACCATTTGTATATTCTCTATTTGTACATTTGAGGCAGACAAAGTTAAGGCTCACAAGGAGAGAAACAAATATAGTGGACAAAGCTATATTTTTAATGAACTACTGAGGCAAAGTAACAGCATTGCGTCATCAAATTTATATGAAATGTATTGTGTCCAATGTTAGTAACCAGGCAACACAAAAAGGAACTTTTCAAGTGAGCTCTTTAAGGTACACAAATGTTATGATTATGAAGTGTTTGCCAACAAGGATGTGGTTTCACCAGTGGGGGGTACCTTTTGTAAAAATAGACTAGTACCATTACAGCCCCCCTTGACCAAACTTCACTGGCCTATAACAGTACAGAGCACGTTCACCCTGGTGATCTAGTGGCAGGTACAGGACAGATTGCAGGAGACCGAGTTAAGAAATAGGCCCAATAGAATGCCATGCCCAATTCCTCAATGTGGTGTCCTTCTTGGACTGATTAAAATAGTGCTATTACAGCCGCTTTGGCCAAAATGCACCGTACAGAGCACGTTCACCCTGGTGATCTAGTGGAAGGTACAGGACAGATTGCAGGAGACTGAGTTAAGAAGTAGGCCCAAAGAAATGTCATGCCCAATTCACTAAAGTGTTGTCCTTTTTGGACTTAAAAATATAGTGCCATCACAGCCCCCGTGCCCAAAAATCACTGGCCTATAACAGTACTGAGCACATGCACCCTGGTCATCTAGCGGCAGTTAAAGGACACATTGCAGGAGACAGACTTAAGAAGTAGGCCCAATGTAACGTCATGCCCAATTCCCCAATGTAAAATCCTTTTTTTAAAAAAAAATAAGAGTGCCATCACAGCACCGTTGGCCAAAATGCACCGCATAGACCACGTTCACCCTGGTGATATAATGCTTCTGGATGAGGAGGATGAGGATAAGGAGGAGGATAGAAACAAACAGACCAAATCTGGAAGAGTATACCCATGTGTGGTTGTGAAGACGTGCATGAGAATACACCTCCCCAAAACAGAGAATGTATTTGAGGTTATGTTTTGCTGGTTTTAATTGGTGGAGTAAAGAAGTCTTTCCCAATCCAGGCTTTGTTTATTTTGATAAGAGTCAACCTGTCAGCATTTTCAGTTAACAGGCGGATGTGCTTATCTGTTATAATTCCACCAGCGGCACTAAAAAAACCCTGTGACAGAACGCTATCAGCAGGGCAGGCCAGGACCTCTAAGGCGTAGAGAGCCATGTCATGCCATGTGTCCTGCTTGGATACCCAATAATTAAAAGGCACAGCGGAATCACGGAGGACGTTTGTATGATCTGCAAGGTACTCCCTCACCATCTTCGCAAACATTGCACTTCTTGTGACTGCACCCCTTGCCTCTGTGCTGCCATGATGGGATGGTCTGGAAAACTGTCCCAGAGGTTTGCCATGGTTCCCCTGCCTGAGCTGGATTGTATTTCTGTCTCTCTCGCTTGGAATCCTTGGTTGTAGAAAAAACTCTGATATCTGCTTCCAGCATTCTCACATGGGAATTTTCTAAGTAATTCCGCTACAAGGGCCCTTTGGTACTGCAACATTTTAGCACACCTCTCTGCCTCAGGCAGAAGAGATTGAAAGTTCTCCTTGTAGCGTGGGTCTAGAAGTGTCACCAACCAGTAATGAGTGTTACTCAAAATTTTGATAATCCGAGGGTCACGTGAAATGCAGCGCAACATAAAGTCAGCCATGCGTGCCAGACTGCAAACAGGCAAGACTTCCGTGTCCTCACCAACAGGATGACTGACCATGCTGTCCTCCTCTTCCTCCTCCTCCCTGTCCTCAGGTCATCCCCGCTGAACAGAAGCTAATACAGATGTGTTTGTAGTACCGTCTATAGCGCATGAAAGTAGCTCCAGTACTTCTTCCTCCTCCTCCCCATTGCCTACCAATCCAAGTTGAGAAGACATGAGGCTGGGCAGAGTGTAATCCCCCTGTATGTTTCTGTTCTCCATGTCCTCGTGCTTCACCTGCAATGCATCCTCTTTGATTGTGACTAGAGAGTTTTTCAGAATGCTGAGAAGTGGGATGGTGATGCTAATTATGGTGTCATCGCCGCTCACCATCTTGGTGCAGTCCTCAAAGTTTTTTGAGGATATTGCATATGTCTGACATACATATCCACTCCTGAGGTCTTATGTGTTCAATCTGACATGAAATTTGATGGCCTTGTTGATGTTGGTAGTCAACAACAGCCCTCCTCTGCTCACAAATCCTTTCCAACAAAAGCAGCATAGAGTTCCAGCGCGTGAGGACATCAGTCGGTGAGCTGGAAGCTGAAAATGCTGCTGAAGCATGGCAAGGGTGGCTGAAGCTGTGGCTGATTTTCTAAAATGGGCAGACAGATGGCACACTTTCACTAGCAGATCCGGCAGCTCTGGGCAGTTTTTCGGAAAATGTTGAACCATGAGGTTAAGCACATGGGCCAAGCAAGGTACGTGTGTGAGCTCACCTTGCCTCAGAGCCGCCACCAGGTTTCGGCCATTGTCACACACGACCATGCCTGGCAGTAGGTTCAGCGGTGTCATCCAAGCATCTGATTGCTCTTTCAGCGCTGTCCACAACTCTTCTGCATTGTGTGGTTTGTCACCTATGCCGATTAGCTTCAGCACAGACTGTTGCCGCTTGGCTGAGTGTTGTGATCCTAATGGCAGAGGATCTCAGGGTCTTCAGCAAAGTCTGCAAACATAAAAACTAGCTCTTAGGGAGGTGGTAACTGAGCTGACCACATACCTGATCCTAGCACACAACTAATAGCAGCCGGGGAACGTACCTACGTTGGTTCTAGACGTCTCGCGCCAGCCGGAGATCTAACTAACCCTTTCAGAGAAAATACAGACCTCACTTGCCTCCAGAGAAAGGTACCCCAAAGTAGATACAGGCCCCCAACAAATAATAACGGTGAGGTAAGAGGAAAGGACAAACGTAAGTATGAACTAGATTCAGCAAAGAGAGGCCCACTAAATAATAGCAGAAATATAGAAAGCGGACTTATGTGGTCAGCGAAAAACCCTACAAAAATATCCACGCTGAATATCCAAGAACCCCCGTACCGACTAACGGTATGGGGGGAGAATATCAGCCCCCTTAGAGCTTCCAGCAAAATCAGGAATCACATTATGAACAAGCTGGACAAAAAACAGAATAATACAAATAAACAAAAAACAAGAAAGCAGGACTTAGCTTATGTTGCAAAAATCAGGACCAGTAGACTAGAGCAACCAGACAAGGACTGATTACACTGATGCCAGGCAATGGACTAAGACTCCAGGAAGTTTAAATAGAAACACCCAGAGTCTTAACGAACCAGGTGACTACCAACCTGGGGAAAGAGTATCCAAGAGCCATACCGCTAGTGACCACAAGAGGGAGCCAAAAAGTATAGTTCATAACAGTACCCCCCCTTTAAGGAGGGGTCACCGAACCCTCACTACGACCACCAGGGCGATCAGGATGGGCAGCGTGAAAGGCACGAACCAAATCGGCCGCATGAACATCAGAGGCGACCACCCAGGAATTATCCTCCTGACCATAGCCCTTCCATTTGACCAGATACTGAAGCCTCCGTCTAGAGAGACGAGAATCTAAGATCTTCTCCACCACATACTCCAACTTGCCCTCAACCAAGACCGGAGCAGGAGGGTCAACAGCAGGAACCACAGGCACAATGTACCGCCGCAACAAAGACCTATGGAACACATTGTGAATGGCAAACGACACAGGAAGATCCAAACGAAAAGACACCGGATTAAGGACCTCCAAAATTCTATAAGGACCAATAAAGCGAGGCTTAAACTTAGGAGAGGAAACCTTCAGAGGGACAAACCGAGAAGACAACCAAACCAAATCCCCAACACGAAGTCGGGGACCCACACCGCGGCGGCGGTTGGCAAAACGCTGAGCCTTCTCCTGTGACAACTTCAAGTTGTCCACCACATGATTCCAAGTCCGCTGCAACCTATCAACCACGGAATCCACCCCAGGACAGTCAGAAGGCTCAACATGACCCGAGGAGAAATGAGGATGAAAACCAGAGTTGCAGAAAAATGGCAAAACCAAAGTAGCAGAACTAGCCCGATTATTGAGGGCAAACTCAGCCAATGGCAAGAAAGTCACCCAATCATCCTGATCCGCAGAAACAAAACATCTCAAATAAGCCTCCAGCGTCTGATTAGTTCGCTCCGTTTGGCCATTAGTCTGAGGATGAAAGGCAGACGAGAACGACAGATCAATGCCCATCTTAGCACAAAAAGATCGCCAGAATCTGGACACAAACTGGGATCCTCTGTCAGACACGATATTCTCAGGAATGCCGTGTAAACGAACCACATTCTGAAAAAACAAAGGAACCAGATCGGAAGAGGAAGGCAACTTAGGCAAGGGCACCAAATGGACCATCTTGGAAAAACGATCACACACCACCCAGATGACAGACATTCCCTGAGACACCGGGAGATCTGAAATGAAATCCATGGAAATGTGTGTCCAAGGCCTCTTCGGGACGGGCAAGGGCAAAAGCAACCCGCTGGCACGAGAACAGCAAGGCTTAGCCCGAGCACAAGTCCCACAGGACTGCACAAAAGAACGCACATCCCGTGACAAGGAAGGCCACCAAAAGGACCTAGCCACCAAATCTCTGGTACCAAAAATCCCAGGATGCCCTGCCAACACCGAGGAATGAACCTCGGAAATAACTCTGCTGGTCCATTTATCAGGAACAAACAGTCTATCAGGTGGACAAGAGTCAGGTGTACCAGCCTGAAATCTCTGCAACACAAGTCGCAAATCAGGAGAAATGGCCGACAAAATCACTCCCTCTTTAAGAATACCAGCCGGCTCTGAGACTCCAGGAGAGTCAGGCACAAAGCTCCTAGAGAGAGCATCAGCCTTCACATTTTTCAAACCAGGCAGGTATGAGACCACAAAGTAAAAAAGGGAGAAAAACAATGACCAACGAGCCTGTCTAGGATTCAGGCGTTTAGCTGACTCGAGATACATCAGATTTTTGTGATCAGTCAAGACCACCACACGATGCTTAGCTCCCTCGAGCCAATGACGCCACTCCTCAAATGCCCACTTCATGGCCAACAACTCCCGATTACCAACATCATAGTTCCGCTCAGCCGGCGAAAACTTCCTGGAAAAGAAAGCACATGGCTTCATCACAGAGCAACCAGAGCCTCTCTGCAACAAAACAGCTCCTGCACCGATCTCAGAAGCATCCACTTCAACCTGAAAGGGAAGAGAGACATCAGGCTGGCACAAAACAGGCGCCGAAGTAAACCGGCGCTTCAGCTCCCGGAAGGCCTCAATGGCCACAGGAGCCCAATTAGCGACATCAGAACCTTTCTTGGTCATATCCGTCAGAGGTTTAACAACGCTAGAAAAGTTAGCAATAAAACGACGGTAGAAATTAGCAAAACCCAAAAACTTCTGAAGACTCTTAACAGACGTGGGTTGAGTCCAATCATGAATAGCTCAGACCTTGACTGGGTCCATCTCCACAGCAGAAGGGGAAAAAATAAAACCCAAAAAGGAAACCTTCTGCACTCCAAAGAGACACTTTGAGCCCTTCACAAACAAAGCATTATCACGCAAAACCTGAAACACCATACTGACCTGCTTTACATGAGAATCCCAATCATCAGAAAAAACTAAAATGTCATCCAGATAAACAATCACAAATTTATCTAGATACTTCCGGAAGATGTCATGCATAAAGGATTGAAACACTGAAGGAGCATTAGAGAGCCCAAAAGGCATCACCAAGTACTCAAAATGACCTTCGGGCGTATTAAATGCAGTTTTCCATTCATCTCCCTGCCTAATGCGCACAAGGTTGTACGCACCACGAAGATCTATCTTGGTGAACCAACAGGCACCCTTAATCTGAGCAAACAAGTCCGACAATAGTGGCAGAGGGTATTGAAATTTAACCGTGATTTTATTCAGAAGCCGATAGTCTATACAAGGTCTCAAAGATCCGTCTTTCTTGGCCACAAAAAAGAATCCCGCACCAAGAGGGGAAGAGGATGGACGAATATGTCCTTTCTCCAAAGACTCCTTTATATAAGAACGCATCGCGGCATGCTCAGGTACCGACAGATTAAATAATCGTCCCTTAGGAAACTTACTACCAGGAATCAAATCTATAGCGCAGTCACAGTCCCTATGAGGAGGAAGAGCGCTGGACCTGGACTCACTGAACACATCCTGATAGTCAAGCAAATACTCAGGAACTTCTGAAGGAGTGGAGGAAGCAATAGACACCGACGGGGAATCGCAATGAATTCCCTGACAACCCCAACTTGACGCAGACATAGCCCTCCAATCCAGAACAGGATTATGAGCCTGTAACCATGGCAGACCCAAAACGACCAAATCATGCATCTTATGCAGAACAAGAAAACGAATCACCTCCCGATGTTCAGGAGTCATGCACATGGTCACTTGTGTCCAATACTGCGGTTTATTCTCCGCCAATGGCGTAGCATCAATTCCTCTAAGGGGAATAGGATTTTCTAAAGGCTCCAGGACAAAACCACAGCGCCTGGCAAACGACAAGTCCATAAGACTCAGGGCAGCGCCTGAATCCACAAACGCCATAACAGGGTAGGAAGACAATGAGCAAATTAAAGTCACAGACAAAATACATTTAGGCTGCAAGTTACCAACGGCGACAGTACTAACAAATTTTGTTAGGCGTTTAGAGCATGCTGATATAACATGTGTAGAATCACCACAGTAAAAACACAACCCATTCTGACGTCTATGATTTTGCCGTTCAGTTCTAGTCTGACTTCTATCACATTGCATTAAATCAGGCGTCTGTTCAGACAACACCGCCAAAGGATTAGCGGAGTTGCGCTCCCGCAAACGCCGATCAATCTGAATGGCCAGCATCATAGAATCATTCAGACTTGTAGGAATGGGAAAGCCAACCATCACATTCTTAATGGTTTCAGAAAGGCCATTTCTGAAATTTGCGGCCAGAGCACACTCATTCCACTGAGTAAGCACGGACCATTTCCGAAATTTTTGGCAATACACTTCGGCCTCATCCTGGCCCTGAGAAATAGCCAGCAAAGCCTTCTCTGCCTGAATTTCAAGATTGGGCTCCTCATAAAGCAATCCGAGTGCCAGAAAAAACGCATCAATATTCGCCAATGCCGGATCTCCTGGCGCCAATGAGAAAGCCCAATCCTGAGGGTCGCCCCGCAAGAAGGAGATAACAATTTTAACTTGCTGAGCTGTCTCCAGACGAACGAGGTCTCAAAGATAGAAACAATTTACAATTATTCCTAAAATTCCTAAATTTAAATCGATCTCCAGAGAACAGCTCAGGAATAGATATCTTAGGCTCTGACATAGGACTGCTAGTAACAAAATCCTGAATGCCCTGCACACGAGCAGCAAGCTGATCCACACTAGTAATTAGAGTTTGCACATTCATGTCTGCAGCAGAGTTTCAAGCCATTCAGAGATAAAGGGGAAGGAAGAAAAAAAAAAAAACTCAGAACTTCTTTTCTTTTAATCCCACTTCTGCAATGCATTAACTATTCACTGTCCTGGCATACTGTTGTGATCCTAATGGCAGAGGATCTCAGGGTCTTCAGCAAAGTCTGCAAACATAAAAACTAGCTCTTAGGGAGGTGGTAACTGAGCTGACCACATACCTGATCCTAGCCCACAACTAATAGCAGCCGGGGAACGTACCTACGTTGGTTCTAGACGTCTCGCGCCAGCCGGAGATCTAACTAACCCTTTCAGAGAAAATACAGACCTCACTTGCCTCCAGAGAAAGGTACCCCAAAGTAGATACAGGCCCCCAACAAATAATAACGGTGAGGTAAGAGGAAAGGACAAACGTAAGTATGAACTAGATTCAGCAAAGAGAGGCCCACTAAATAATAGCAGATATATAGAAAGCGGACTTATGTGGTCAGCGAAAAACCCTACAAAAATATCCACGCTGAATATCCAAGAACCCCCGTACCGACTAACGGTATGGGGGGAGAATATCAGCCCCCTTAGAGCTTCCAGCAAAATCAGGAATCACATTATGAACAAGCTGGACAAAAAACAGAATAATACAAATAAACAAAAAACAAGAAAGCAGGACTTAGCTTATGTTGCAAAAATCAGGACCAGTAGACAAGAGCAACCAGACAAGGACTGATTACACTGATGCCAGGCAATGGACTAAGACTCCAGGAAGTTTAAATAGAAACACCCAGAGTCTTAACGAACCAGGTGACTATCAACCTGGGGAAAGAGTATCCAAGAGCCATACCGCTAGTGACCACAAGAGGGAGCCAAAAAGTATAGTTCATAACAGCTGAGGCAGTGCTGCAGTGCTTCCAGCTTCTGACTGATCTGTTGATTTCAGACATGGAGGATGAAGAGGAGGAGGAGGTGGAGGTGCAGGAGCTGTAGACTGTGTGGGCATCCCTGATTGACGTAGGGCCAGCGATCCACGGCGTGGGGAGCATGTGTTCCATCCCAAGGTAAGACTGGGTCCCAGCTTCCACTATGTTAACCCAGTGTGCCATCATTGAGATGTACCATCCCTGCCCACAAGCACTAGTCAACATGTCCAAGGTTAGGTGGATTTTCCCGGTAACAGCATTGTTGAGGGCACGGGTAATGTTGTGAAACCAATGCTGGTATAATGCCGGTACGGCACTTCGGGAGAAATAGTGGCGACTGGGGACCAAGTACCTTGGGATGGCCGCCGACATCAGGTTGCGGAAAGCTTCCGTCTCTACAAGCCTAAAAGACAGCATTTCTAGCACAAGCAGAAGAGAAATATTAGAATTGAGGATTGTGGCCTGTGGGGCGTTGGCGGGGTATTTCTGCTTGCGTTCCAAAGACTGGTTTATAGACAAATGAAGGCTGGGCTGGGACAAGGATGTGGATGCGCCTGCTGATGGTGCTGCTTGACTGTGGGCCACAACAGGTGCAGGGCTATACGCATCTTCACATGCACGGCGTACTGGGGATTGGCTTCTTAGCAAAACAGTGGAAGAAGCAGTGGTGTGGCCAGCAGGCAGTGGTCCTGGAGCCGGGGTGTTCAGCCCACAAAGTCGGGTGCTTTGCTTGCATGTGTCTGATCATGCTGGTGGTGGTCAGGCTGGTAGTTTTGCTAGCCCTGCTGATTCGGGCATGGCAGGTGCTGCAAATGGCCTGTTTGGGGTTATCAGCAGAGTCTTTAAAAACTAGCCAGACTCGGGAAGATCTCACAGGTGGAATGGCAACTTCACTCATGTTGGTGTTAAGGGAAACGGATGCACACCTTCTGTCTGTGGCCACCACACTGCTTCTTCCTGCCTGTTGGGGGGAAATGCTGCCTTCCCCATTTCTGCTACTGTGCTCGCTATGCATGTCCTCCTGCCAGGTTGGGTCAGTCACTATGTCATCCACCACCTCATCTTCCACATCCGCACCCTGCTCCTCCTCCTGACTTCCTGGCAATCGTGTCTCATCATTGTCCACCTCTTGTGACACTTTCCCACCATCGCCTTCATGTGATCTGGGCTGGTCAAATCTTTTGGCAGCTCTACATGTGATCTCATCTTTCCCCACTTCAAGTTGACGTTCAAGTTATGGAGCTTTGGGAAGAATGCAGTGGGAGCAATGGATGCACATACATTGCCTGCAGGCCTTGCACTGATATCGATATGCTGTGCCCTGCATACCTAGTGCTTCAATATCGGGACCCACAAATTAGCCCTAAAAAGGACTGTTGGTTTCTCAGGAGTTGTAGACTGAACAGTTGCAGACCTACACCTTATCTGACCCTATCTGAGCAGCAGCTCTCCCTACACTAGCTAAGTCTGGAGCAGAATGCGGCGAGCAGGGCGGTGTCCAGTCTCTTATAGACCTGATGACACTTTGCTGTCAGCCAATCACTGTAATACCACAAAAAAGATGGCTGCGGCATTACAGAGCATGGCAGACAATCCCTGCAGGGTCATTGGGTCTCTTAAGAGCGCATGAATTGCAGGTCGGAGATCCGAGCTCCTGCTGAATAATCCCAGATTTACTCGGTGCTCGCAGAATACACCGAGCATAGTAATCCTCGGGCGGGTACCGTGTAGTGGCGAGCACGTTCGCGCATCACTATTCGTTACTTGAAATGCGCATCCGAGTATTAGGAATTGCATGGTTCGAGTAACGAGCATCCGAACATTTTAGGGCTCGCTCATCTCAACTGAGGACTAGAACAAGCCATAGAGAATTCTTTTTTCATCTGTCTTTCTGTCTCTTAAATGAAGGTCATTTGCTAGAGAAACTGTACCAGATTGAGAAGTGGGAATATGTTTACCAGTCCTCTGCTATCAGCCACCAGTCCATGATGAAGGTAGACCACGGGACATTATTGCTCCAAGTCATGTTTGAGGCAATTGTGCAGAATTTGATTTCATGTACTACGAAAAATATGGCCAGGGTCCTAAAATATTTTTGAGATTTCCTCTATAAAAACTGGAGTGCAAAGTCTGCAGAATCAACATGTTCTCAGAGAGGTAAAGCAAGACTGTCTTTCTTGCAGGCGGTACTGGACTCGTGGATGGGATTGTATGGCCATACAATTAAGTTTCATGTTCTGTGAAGACTAACAGAATAATTCATGTTTTCTTTTCATCCTTTTAATTAGCTCTGGGAATTTTAGGATGTCTCTTACTCTCTACAGTTATTAGGAAGTGTCTATAAAAACAGAATCGGCTCAAGCATAATTATATATAAGTCCCCATGAATATCGGAAACATCAGACGTCTATGATTATGTTATTTTGTCCCTTTATTGGAAAAGATTTTACTTGGATTTTTAAGGAGTGTATTTGAAGCTGAAATAATGCAGGTACCTTGCATCTTCTTTTCTTGGACCTCTGGATGAAGCTGCAGTCACCTTTCTAGACTCTGACCTTATTGAATATGTTTTACATATATAAATAAGATCAGTTCACAGTGTCATTAGTTTTATTAGTTTTCTTATCTTCTCTATTTCACGATCCTAAATAGTTATTTCAGACTTTTAGCTCCCTTTTTCATCCACTCCTGTCCTCTCCAACCTCATTCATCTCTGCAGAAGACTTTTCCCACATTTCAAAAACAAGATTGACCACATCAAACAAAGCTTTCATGTACTGTCACCACAACCCTCCATATAGCAGAACACTGCCCTTCCCCCATAACCTTCTTTTCCACTATCACTGAAGAAAAACTGATAAACGACACCATCCCACCTCCTTCCCAATCTCACCACCATGCTTATTCCAGCCCTAAAACATCTCTCAAACCTATCATTAAGCTCTGGTTCCTTCCCTTCTGCTTTCCGGCATGCAACAGTCATACCTATCCTGAAGAAACCGTAACTTGACTTGACCTCTACATTCAACAACTTACCATCAATGCTACCAGACAATTCTCTATACTCCTTGTAGATCTGTCTTCTGTCTTTGGCACAGTCAATCACTCCCACCTACTACAGATCTTCTCTTCCTTTGGTATCACAGACCTCTCCTGGATATTACTAACCGCACATTTAGTGTCATTCATTCTCACAATACCCAAAATCTATAACTGGGACCTAAGACAACTCCTAAAGTCCCATGGCTTCCAGTATCACCCATATGCTGAAGACACTCATATCTACCTCTCTGGTTAAGACATCACCTTACTGCTGTCCAGAATCTCAGAGTGCCTCTCAGCTATCTTCTCATGAAGTTTTCTAAAATTCAGTTGAACAAAATTGAACTATCAATATTTTCCAGTCCATCCTTAGCTCTACTGCTGGAGTAATTCAAGTATCTCCTTACTCCACTGCTTCTTCTCTCTGCAAATGCCTATATTGGCTTCCACTCTCCCAGAAAATCTAGTTAAACTGGTAACACTGTGATTCATAGCCATCTATAATCTGTCTTCTCCACATATCGCCAAACTAATCTCCGAATACCTCCACACACAATCTCTGGTCCTCACAAAATATCAATCTGTCCTGTGATTTCCACATTTCTGACCCCACTGCTTCCAAGATTTCATAATGCTTCAATATGCCTGATTATTCAACACATTTGGAACCATCAAATGGAACATGTAAGTTCATCTACTCAAAAACATCTACAGCCTGCCATTACCCCACTGCCACCTCATTGCCACTGGAGCCACTGCCTCCCTTCCTTGCTCCCTGGCCTATAATCTCTTTCCTCAATACCCTGTAGATTTTAGCCTGATGAGCGAAGGGTCCTCACCCCTTTGTATCTGTCTGATAGTCCGTTTAATTACAATTTTTCATATACAGTGGAAAAAATAAGTATTTGATACACTGCCGACTTTGCAAGTGTTCCCACCTACAAATAATGGAAATGTCTGTGATATTTATCATAGGAACACTTCAACTGAGAGTCAAAGAATTTAAAAATAAAAAACAGAAAATCACATTGTATGATTTAAATTGCATTTTATTGCATGAAATAAGTATTTAATCACCAACTATCCAGCAAGAATTCTGGGTCTCACAGTTGTTCTTTAAGATGCCCCCTTGTCTGCACTCATTACCTGTATTAATTGCACCTGTTTGAACTTGTTACCTGTGTAAAAGACACATCTTTGCTTGCTCAATCACACTCCAACCTCTCCACCAAGGCCAAGACCAAAAAGCTGTCTAAGGACACCGGGGACATATTTGTAGACCTGCATAAGGTTGGGATGGGCTACAGGACTGCAGCAAAACAGCTTTGGGAGAAGGTAATAATTGTTGGTGCAATTATTAGAGAATGGAAGAAACACAAGATGTTTGTCAACATTCCTCAGTCTGGGGCTCCAAGCAAGATCTAGCCTCATGGGAAAAGTCAGAAATCAGCCCAGAACTACACAGGACGATCTGCTCAATGACCTGAAGAGACCTGGGACCACAGTCTTAAATATTACTATTAGTAATACATTATGCCATCGTGGATTTAAATCCTGTAGGACACGTAAGTTCCCTCTGCTCATGCCATCACATATCCAGGCCCATTTAAAGTTCACAATGACCATATTGGTGATCCAAAGGAGGCATAGCAGAAGGACATGTGATCAGTTAAGACCAAAATAGAAATTTTTAGTATCAACTCCACTCGCAGTGAGTTGACAGAGAAGAACGATAAGTACAACTCCAAGAACACCATCTTAACCATGAAGCATGGTGGAGGAAACATCATATTTTGGGGGTGCTTTTCTGAAAAGGGACCAGTACAACTGCACCGTATTGAATGGAGGATTAATGGGGTCACATATAGTGAGATTTTGGCCAGCAACCTCCGTCCCTCAGTAAAAGCATTGAAGATGGATTGTGGCTGGGCCTTCCAGCCTGACAATGACCAGAAACCCACAGCCAAGACAACTAAGTAGTGGCTCCATAGGAAGTATTTCAAGGTCCTGGAATGGCCTAGCCAGTCTCCAAGCCTGAATCAAATAGAAAATCTTTGGAGGAGCTGAAACTCAATGTTGCCCAATGACAGCCCTGAAACCTGAAAGATCTGGAGAAGATTTGTATGGAGGAGGGGGCCAAAATCCCTGCTGCAGTGTGTGCAAACTTGGTTAAGAACTACAGGAAACGTCTGACCTCTGTAATTGCAAACAAAGGATTCTGGACCAAATAATAAATTGTGTTTTTCTATTGTATCAAATCCTTATTTCATGCAAATTAATGATGCAATATCATACAATGTGATTTTATGGTTTTTATTTTTGATTCTGTCTTTCACAGGTGAAGTGTATCTGTGATAAAAATTACAAACATCTTGATTCTTTGTAGGTGGTAAAACTTGCAAAATTGGCAGTGTATAAAATACTAATTTTCCCCACTTTATATGATATGTATGTATCCCCTTTTTTACATGTGCCGCCCCCTGGAAGTGATGCTTAAAAAAATATTATTTTTAATAAAAATAAAGTTACTCCAGATCTCCATTGGTTATTCAGCCAAAATAGTGCAATGATCATTAGGGCTTAGCTAAAATTGGAAACTGCCAGTCAATAATATGACAGATCCACCATAAATACTTAGCTCTAGTAGTGACAAAAAGCATGACTTGTGAACAGGAGCCTGATAAATCTTAGGTAATAGGTGCTATTTCTCCCGTCAAATGCTTCCCCTTCAAATGCCAGCTAAGTGATCCTTTCACGACATCTCTTTTTTTTAGTGCTTCGACAAAAAGCAGTACATAATCTAGTCGGTGTTCGAATAGGAAATGTGTCGTAGAGCGGGGCCATCACTATTGATTGTTAGATCTTCCCCATCCGAGGTTTCAGGACCATTAAACAAATGTACTCAATTTTAAAGGGTTGTGTAAGAGTATAAAATCATCTCTGCTTTCATCGAGAAATAGCTCCAAATGTTTTATTTAGTATTGTAGCCCAGCTCAACTGAAATGACTGGACTCCTGGGCAGGCAAAATGCTGTTTTTAGATTAAAGCTGACATGTTTTTCTAAAATAAGTCCACCCAACGTGAGAAAAGCCAAAAAACAGTAAAATTACACCTTATGGAAGCCTACCATCCCAAAACATTAACAATACTTATAATATTGTACATATTGTAAATCTTGTCATTGTATTATAGCTCACATTGTCCTTCTTTATTTTAGAACATATTTTTACAAAATGAGACTCTAACCCCAGAATTCCTTCTTCTTGGATTCCAGAAGCTCAGTTACCTCAAGTTGCCGATATTTTACTTTTTTCTAGGGATTTTTATGATGTCTTTGGCTAGTAACTGTGTGATTATCATGTTGGTTTCAACCAGCCAACATCTTCACTCACCAATGTACTTCTTCCTTGGTCACCTTGCTGCAACAGACCTACTGGTCACCATATGCATATCACCTATAATGTTGCATGTGGTTTTGGAGGAAGGGACATCTATTCCTTTAGGTCCCTGCATCTTTCAGCTCTTTTTCTTTTGCGTTTCAGAGACCGTTGAATGCTTTATTCTTACGGTGATGTCCTACGATCGGTACTTGGCCATCTGTGACCCTCTACATTACACTTCCATTATGAGCTCTCAGCTTCAGTATCACCTCATGTTCTGGTCTTGGTTTGTAGGTACTATGACGTCCATCAGTTTAGCTGCACAAATCTATAGCCTTCATTACTGTAGATCCAACATCATTGATCACTTCTTCTGTGATACAGTTGCTCTTATGGAATTGTCTTGTTCAAGTACTTACATGGTAAAAGTGGAAGATTTGATCATTGCTGTAGCTGTTACATTATTTCCATTTGCTTTTATATGTCTAACATACCTTTGTATATTTTTCACCATCTTCAAGAGACCCAGGCAAACTGGGAGGCAAAAAGCCTTGTCCACGTGCACATCGCACCTTCTTGTGGTCTCTATATTCTATGGCTCTTTACTTTCTGTATATGGAGCACCATCAAGTGGTTACTCAGCCAACCTCAACAAGGGTCTTTCTTTGCTTTACACCTCATTTACCCCATTGTTTAACCCCATCATATACAGCTTAAGAAGTCACGAGATCAGGTCAGCATTGAGAAAGCAAATAAACAGATTCCGAAGCCTAATGTGAAGACAAGACGTCCATGAAGGTCATTTATTATGTACACAATCAATTGTGACAATTCAGAACCAATGAGACTTTTCTGAAAATGTAAAAGACATTTTTAAGATTTGTTAAATAGAGTCTGTGGAACATCTACCATACAAATCATCAGCTGCTTCTTGGCTCATATTATTGACTAGATACAAGCCAGACCAGGATGGGGTCAAATATTTAGGACAAGTGGGAGTCTCGTTAAGGGCTCATATTCACATGCGAGAAACTAGGACGAGTCTCGCACGTCAATCACCGGCACTTAGGGTTGAGCGAAACAGGTCGACCATTTTCAGAAGTCGCCGACTTTTGGCAAAGTCGGGTTTCATGAAACCCGACCCGACCCCTGTGTGGGGTCGGCCATGAGGTCGGCGATCTTCTGAATCTGGTATCGGAATTCCGATACCGAGTTCCGATATGTTTGCGATATCGGAACTCGGTATCGGAATCAACATTTAAGTGTAAAATAAAGAATTAAAATAAAAAATATTGATATACTCACCTCTCCGACGCAGCCTGGTAGTAACCGGCATCTTCCGGTCCTAAGAATGGCGCTTGAAAGACCTTTCGAATGCTTCCCGGCTTGTGATTGGTCGCGGCGGCCCACGTGACCGCTGCCAATCACAACAAGCCTTGACGTAATTCTCAGGTCCTAAATTCCTCATTCTAGGAATTTAGGCCATGAGAATTACGTCACGGCTTGTGATTGGTCGCTGAGCGGTCACGTGGGCCACCGCGACCAATCACAAAGCCGTGACGTCATTTAAGGCCCTTCACGCGCTAATTCTTAAGAAGGAAGGCTGCCGGAAAGAAGCCGAGGGTGAGTATATTCCTATTAGGTATATACTCACCCTCGGAAGCACCCTGCTTCTTTCCGGCAGCCTTCCTTCTTAAGAATTAGCGCGTGAAGGGCCTTAAATGACGTCACGGCTTTGTGATTGGTCGAGGCGGCCCACGTGACAGCTCAGTGACCAATCACAAGCCGTGACGTATTTCTCATGGCCTAAATTCCTAGAATGAGGAATTTAGGACCTGAGAATTACGTCACGTCTTATTGTGATTGGTCGCTCAGCGGTCACGTGGGCCGCCGCGACCAATCACAAGCCGGGAAGCATTCGAAAGGTCTTTCAAGCACCATTCTTAGGACCGGAAGATGCCGGTTACTACCAGGGCGCATCAGAGGGTGAGTATATCAGTATTTTTTATTTTAATTCTTTATTTTACACTTAAATATGGATCCCAGGGCCTGAAGGAGAGTTTCCTCTCCTTCAGACCCTGGGAACCATAGTATCCCATTGCACTGCATTGGGTTTCGCGTTTCGGCCGACCCCGACCACGACTTTTTTATAGGATCGGCCGATTTCACTCGACCCGACTTTTGAGAAAGTCGGGTATCGTGAAACCCGACCCAATCCTATAAAAATAAAAGTCGCTCAACCCTACCAGCACTCGGATCAGAGTGCTCAGTTGCATGTATTTCTATGCAGCCGAATGCTCTGATCCGAATGCCGGCGGCAGTTCTGGGTATTGATGTGCGAAAGTCGTCCGAGTTTCTTGCATGTGAGTATGAGCCCTTAAAATGAATCTGTCAGTAGATCTCATCCAAGCTAAACTGTTTACATGCACATGTAGCTCAAAGTCGAAGCCATAACTTTACATGGTTTGTCCGTTCTTCTGTTACTGAGAAATCAACGTTTCATTTGATATGGAAATGGGGTGAAGAATTATTGTAAACCTGAAGCCTTTGTCACTTTTGCTCCATTTCCTGCCCAACACCACCTCATCCTTCTTGGCTGACAGCTCCTTTGCCTGAAGTCATGCAGAGTAGAAGCTTTCAGACAAGCAGGAGGAGGTGCCACTGGGCGGAGAATAGAGCTGGTGCATCAGCTACTTCAGATCTATCATAGTCCTTAGACTCATTTGCATTTCAATGAACTCAATAACAGAGGAACAGACTGGACATGTAAAGGTATTTCCAGATGTCAACCTGGTCCTTCATTTGTTTGATTGACAGATGTTGGAGGAAAGAAGGCCCAGGCATCTTTTATGTTAATATGCAATCTATTTTGCTTGCTTTGATACGAGCCACTGCCAGAAAGGTCTGGTGGAGGCAGAATAGTTTTGAAGGGACAGTGAGGCCTAAATGGTTATCCTGCAGTTACTCAATTGAAAAAAAACATACACAATCAATCAAGCTGAGCAAATGTGAGTCTAAAGAGAATAGGATCTGTAGGACCTGCAAAATGGGCTTTTATCCCATCATTATCTAATGGTCAGCTTAAGTCAACTGACTATAGATAGGAAATTGGAGGACATTTTGCAGGAGGCTTTTATTGTGTTTTTTATACTAGATAAAAAATTGTAAACAAAAAAGGAAAAGGAAATCTTTGGTCAGGATAATATCAGCCCAAATATTGAGGATATGTATTCTTTATACTTCATCATCTCTTCTTCAGGGCTTCTCCTTCTTCTGGAAACTATTTGACATTTATCTTTCTTCTTATGTATTGCAATAATGATATCACGTATAGACTTCACATCTTGTTTTTCTTAAGTGGTTGATACATATTACTATGGAAGGACAGATATATATACTATTAGTGATGGGAGCGCACTAAAATGCTCGGGTGCTCGTTACTCGGGTTGAGCAGATTGGAATACTCGGGTACTCGGCCAGAACAACGAGCCCAATGTAAGTCTATGGGAGACCCGAGTATTTTACCGCGATCCCCCCGGGGGCCCTTTTAAGGTCTAAAAATGATGGAAACACTGCTCAAATGACACAGGGACATCATGGGGATCACGCCTGGAAGCATTCCTGACTCCTAGTTCACAGCTGTAAGCAATGTTGTCAGAGTTTCATGCCATTTTTACGGGTGCACCAAAAAACATACAAAAACGTAACCAAAACGGATTTTGCTGGGATATATGTTAAGGTACATCCTTTCCAGGGTAATGACTTGTATGTAAGGCAAAATAATTAACCCCAGACAAAAATGTTCCTCCACCACTTGGACTATGACCACATGCAGCGTTTTTAATGGGTTTTTCAAATTTAACATTGCTTTCAACCAACACAAATGCATTCACTGGGAAATGTTATTGTAACATTTAACAACCCTAGCTGCCCATGTGGTGTGTGACACATAAGCAGACCCATCTTGTTTCATTTATGAAGGAGGGACTCTTAAAATCACAGAGCCTATTTTTAGAGGAGCATCAGGCGGCATTAATCTCCTTAAAGGGCCATTAAACAGTGGGTCTCTTATACTGTTATTGCCTATGCAGTGAGTGGCTGGGCTGCCAACAATTACAACGCACCCCAATACCCCTCTCAAGACAGGTAAAGGAGGGCTTCCTGAAAAATGTTGCATTGAATGCAAGGCCAGCCCTGCTACCAAGTCATATGCACCCCAATAAGCCTTTGAACCCAGGTACTGGATGGCTACAGGAAAACCCATTTGACATTCTTCAGTTGGTCCTGCCATACTGTTTCCTCATACATTGAATGCAAGGGCCACCTTGACACAAATTTGCAAGCAAAACAATCGTCTCTTGGAAGAAACATGGAAGAAGGACTCATAAAAAAACTGTCCCATTAAAAAGGAGTGGGTCTCCAGTGCAAGGGCTGACAAACATTTCCCCATGGGGGGTACATTTTTTTAAACTATTTTATGGGCATTATAAACACCCTTGCCCAAAATTTGACTGGCTGAAGCAGCATGGAACATGTTAACCCTGGTGATCAAGTGGCAGAAAATGATAAGACGTTGATGAAGGCCTCATTAAAAATTAGGCCCAATTTAAAGGAGCGGGTCTCGTAGACTTGTAATGCCCATACACTAAGTGCATGGGCTGACCAATATTTCCCCATGGGGTGTACATTTTTTAAAACTATTTTATTGGCATCATAGACACCCTTGCCCAAAAATTGACTGGCTGTAGCAGCACGGAACACGTTAATTCTGGTGATCTGGTGGTGGAGAATGATGAGACGTTGATGAAGGCCTCATTGAAATGTAGACCCAATTTAAATAAGCTGGTCTCCTAGACTTGTAATGCCCATATGCTAACTGCATGGGCTAAAAAACATTTCCCCATGGGGGCTGCATTTTTTTAAAACTATTTTATGGGTATCATAGACACCCCTGCACCAAAACTGCATGGCTGTAGCAGCATGGGACACGTTAACGCTGGAGCTCTAGTGGTGGAGAATGATGAGACGTTGATGAAGGCCTCATTAAATACTAGGCCCAATTTAAAGGAGCAGGTCGCTGAGACTTGTAATGCCCATACACTATGTGTATGGGCTAACAAACATTTCCCCCTGGGGGAGTAAAAATTTTTTTGGTTTCAAGTGTGTAACGGGCATCATAAAAACACCCTTGCACAAAAATTGAGTGACTTTTGCATCACGGAATACATTCACCATGTTGTTCTAGTGGTTGTGGATGATGAGGATAAGG
The DNA here is from genome assembly GCF_051348905.1 of Ranitomeya variabilis. Taxonomy (NCBI): domain Eukaryota; kingdom Metazoa; phylum Chordata; class Amphibia; order Anura; family Dendrobatidae; genus Ranitomeya; species Ranitomeya variabilis. The sequence continues at coordinate 12,918,404 of NC_135236.1, forward strand.
AGGATAACACCAAACAGACCAAATCAGGAAGCGTATACCCATGTGTGGTTTTGAAGAGGTGCATGAGAACACACCTCCACAAAAAATACAATGTATTTGAGGTGGTTATGTTTCGCTGTTTTCATTCGGTGGTGTATAGAAGTCTTGCCCAATCCAGCCCTTGTTCATTTTGATAAAAGTCAGCCTGTCAGCATTTTCAGTTGACAGGCGGATGCACTTATCTGTTATAATTCCACCAGCGGCAGTAATAACCTGCTCTAACATAACGCTAGAAGCAGAGCAAGCCAGGACTTCCAAGGCGTAGAGAGCCAGTTCATGCCTCGTGTCCAGCTTGGATACCCAATAATTAAAAGGCACACAGGAATCACTGAGGATGTTTGAACTATCTGCAAGGTACTCCCTCAGCATCTTCCCAAACATTGCACTTCTTGTGACAGCACCCCTTGTGTCTGTGCCAGCACGATGGGAGGGTCTGAGAAAACTGTTCCAGAACTATGCCATTATTCCCCTGCCTGAGCTGGATTGTACTTCTGTCTCTCTCGTTTGGACTCCTTGGTTGTACAACAAACTTTGACATTTGTTGTCAGCGTTCTCACTGGGAAATTTTTAAGTAATTCCACTACAAGGGCCCTCTGGTACAGCAACATTTTAGTATATCTGTCTGCCTCTGGCAGAAGAGATTGAAAGTTCTCCTTGTAGTGTGGGTCTAGAAGTGTCGCCAACCAGTAATGAGTCAACAAAAATTTTAATATTGCGAGAGTCACAGCAACATAAAGTCAGCCATGTGTGCCAGACTGCTAATAGGCAAGACTTCCGTGTCCTCACCAACAGGACGACTGACCATGCTGTCCTCTTCCCACTGAACAGATGATATGACAGCTGTACCGTATATAGCACATGAAAGTGGCTCATGTTCTTCCTCCTCCTCTCCTCATTTTCTGCCAATCCACGTTGGTAAGATATGAGGCTGGGTTGAGTGCAATCCCCCTGTATGGTTCCTTGCTCCATGTCCTCATGCTCCGCCTGCAATGAATCCTCTTTAATTGTGAGCAGAGAGGTTTTCACAATGCTGAGAAGCGGGATGGTACTGCTAATTATGGCGTCATCGCCGCTTGGTGCAGTCCTCAAAGTTTTGGAAGATGGAACATATGTCTAACATCCATGTCCACTCCTGTGGAGTCTGAACTTAACAACAATGGCCTTGTTGATGCTGGTAGTCAACAACTGCCCTCTTCTGCTCACAAATCCTTTCCAACATATGCAGTGTAGAGTGCCAATGCATGGGGACATCACACATCAGTTGGTCAGCTGGAAGCTGCAAATGCTGCTGAAGCACGGCAAGAATGGTTGAAGCTGTAGCTGACTTTCTAAACTGGGCAGACAGACAGCGTACTTTCACTAGCAGATCTGGCAGCTCTGGGTAGCTTTTGAGAAAACGATGAACCACGAGATTAAGCACATGGGCCAAGCAAGGTACATGTGTGAGCTCACCTTGCCTCAGAGCCACCACCAGGTTACAGCCATTGTCACACACGACCATGCCTTGCTGTAGGTTCAGCGATGTCATCCAAATATCTGACTGCTCTTTCAGAGCTGTCCACAACTCCTCAACATTGTGCGGTTTGTCACCTAAGCAGATTAGCTTCAACATAACCTGTTGCCGCTTGGCTTCCAGCTTCTGACTGTTGTGTTCATTTCAGAGATGGATGCTGAAGAGGAGGTTCAGGAGCTGTAGACTGTGGGGGCAACCCTGATTGATGTAAGGCCCACAATCCTTGGCGTGGGGAGGATGTGTTCCATCTCAAGGTCCGACTGGGTCCCGGCTTCCACTATGTTAACCCAGTGTGCCTTCAGTGAGATGTACCGTCCCTGCCCATAAGCACTTGTCCACGTTTCCATGGTTAGGTGAACTTTCCCAATAACAGCATTGTTGAGGGCACGAGTAATGTTGTGGGACACATGATGAAGTAATGTCAGTATGGCACATCGGGAGATATAGTGGTGACTGGGGCCAAGTACTTTGGGACAGCAGCTGCTATGAGGTTGTGGAAAGTTTCTATCTCAATGAGCCTAAAAGGCAACATTTCAAGCACAAGCAGATGAGAAATGTTAGAATTTAGTACTATGGCCTGTGGGGCATTGGATGGGTATTTCCGCTTGCGTTCCAATGACTGGGGAATAGACAACTGAAGGCTGGGCTGGGAAAAGGACATGGACGGGCTTGATGATGGTGCTGGTTGACTGTGGGCAACAACAGGTGCAGGGTCCAAGGCATCTTCACAGGCACGGTGAACTGAGGATTGGCTTGTACGCAAAAAAGTGGAAGAAGCAATGTTGTCACGTGCAGTGTACCTGGAGCCTGGGGTCTGGCTCACAAGTTCGGGTGCTTTGCTGCCATGGGCCTTTTCATGCTGGTGGTGGTCAGGCTGGTAGTTTTGCTACCCCTGCTGGAGGCAGGCATGGAAGGTGCTGCAAATGGCCTGTTTGGGGTTATCTGTAGAGTCTTTAAAAAATAGCTAGACTCGGGAAGATCTAAGAGTTGGAATGGCAACTTCTGTCATGTTGGTGTTACAGGGAACGGATGCACCCCTTCTGTCTGTGGCCACCAGACTGCTTATTCCTGCCTGTTGGGGTGATATGCCTACTACCCCATGTGTGCTGCTGTCCTCGCTCTACATTTCCTCCTGCCAGATTGGGTCAGTCACTATGTCATCCACCACCTCGTCTTCCACATCCGCACCCTGCTCCTCATCCTGAGTTTCTGGCATTTGTTTCTCATCATCGTCCACCTCTTGTGACACTTTTCCACCATCGCCTTCATGTGACCGTGGTTGTTCAAATCTTTGGCCATCGCTACATGCGATCTCATCTGGCCCCACTTCAAGATGACCAGCCGAGAGTCTGGAATTTTAACCCTTTAACCCTCAAGGGTGGTTTGCACGTTAATGACCAGGCCAATTTTTACAATTCTGACCACTGTCCCTTTATGAGATTATAACTCTGGAATGCTTCAAAGGATGCTGATGATTCTGACAGTGTTTTCTCATGACATATGGTACTTCATGACAGTGGTAAATTTTTTTTGATATTACCTGCATTTATTTGTGAAAAAAATGGAAATGTGGCGAAAATTTTGAAAATTTTGCAATTTTCCAACTTTGAATTTTTATGCCCATAAATCACAGAGATATGTCACACAGAATACTTAACATTTCCCACATGTCTACTTTACATCAGCAGAATTTTGGAACCAAATTTTTTTTTTCTTAGAGAGTTATAAGGGTTAAAAGTAGACCAGCAATTTCTCATTTTTACAACATCATTTTATTTTAGGGACCACATCACATTTGAAGTCACTGGGGTCTATATGATAGAAAATACCCAAGTGTGACATCATTCTGAAAACTGCACATCTCAAGGTGCTCAAAACCACATTCAAGAAGTGTATTAACCCCTCAGTTGTTTCACAGGAATTTTTGGAATGTTTAAAAAAAATAAACTTTTAACTTTTTTTCACAAAAAATGTATTCAGCTCCAATTTGTTTTATTTTACCAAGCGTAACAGGAGAAATTGGACCCCAAAAGCTGTTGTAAAATTTGTGCTGAGTACACTGATACCCCATATGTGGGGGGTAACCAACGTTTGGGCGCATGGCAGAGCTCGAAAGGGAAGGAGAGCCGTTTGGAATGCAGACTTGATGGATTGGCCTGCAGGCATCACGTTTCATTTGCAGAGCCCCTGATGTACTAAACAGTAGAAACCCCCCATAAATGAAACTAGACCCCCCAAGGAACTTATCTAGATGTGTTGTGAGAACTTTGAACCCCCAAGTGTCTCACTACAGTTTATAACACAGAGACGTGAAAATAAAAAATCTTTTTTTTTCCCACAAAAATTTAGTACGCTGATACCCCATATGTTGGGGTAAACCCCTGTTTGGGCGCATGGGAGAGCTCGGAAGGGAAAGAGCACTATATTACTTTTTCAACGCAGAATTGTCTGGAATTGAGATCAGACGCCATGTTGCGTTTGGAGAGCCCCTGATGTGCCTAAACAGTGGAAACCCCCCAGTTCTAACTGAAACCCTAACCCAAACACACCCCTAGCCCTAATCCCAACCATAACCCTATCCACACCCCTAACTCTAATCCTAACCCTAATCCCAACCGTAAATGTAATCCAAACCCTAACTTTAGCCCCAACCCTAACCCTAACTTTAGCCCCAACCCTAACTTTAGCCCCAACCCTAACTTTAGCCCCAAACCTAACCCTAACTTTAGCCCCAACCCTAACCCTAACTTTAGCCCCAACCCTAACTGTAGCCCTAACCCTAACTTTAGCCCCAACCCTAACCTTAACTTTAGCCCCAACCCTAACCCTAATTTTATCCCCAATCCTAACGCTAACCCTAATGGGAAAATGGAAATAAATACATTTTTTTTAAATTGTATTATTTTTCCCTAACTAAGGGGGTAATGAAGGGGGTTTGATTGACTTTTATAGCGGGTTTTTTAGCGGAATTTTATGATTGGCAGCCTTCACACACTAAAAGACGCTTTTTATTGCAAAAATAGTTTGTGCATCTCCACATTTTGAGAGCTATAAATTTTCCATATTTTGGTCCACAGAGTCATGTGAGGTCTTGTTTTTGTGGGATGAGTTGACGTTTCTATTGGTACCATTTTTGGGCACGTAACACTTTTTTATTGCTTTTTATTCTGATTTTTGGGAGGTAGATTAACAAAAACCAGCTATTCATGAATTTCTTTTGGGGGGTGCTTATACCGTTCCACGTTTGATAATATTGGTAAAGCAGTTTTATTTTTCCCGTCAGAACAATTACAGCAATACCTAATTTATATATTTTTTTTATGTTTTGGCGCTTTTATATGATAAAAACTATTTTATATAAAAAATAATTATTTTTGCATCGCTTTATTCTGAGGGCTATAACTTTTAATTTTTTTGTTGATGACGCTGTATGGCGGCTCATTTTTTTGCGGGACAAGATGACATTTTCAGCAGTACCATGGTTATTTATAGCCATCTTTTTGATAGCGTGTTATTCCACTTTTTGTTTGGCGGTATGATAATAAAGCGTTGCCTCGGGGTTTTTTTTGTTCTTTTATGGTGTTCACTGAAGCGTTTAACTAGTGGGACAGTTTTATCGGTCGGGTCGTTGTTGCAAAAAATACAACATATGCCTGCAAAGCGAAAATTTGGACACACAGATGCACCCAGCGTCTAACTGAGATAACAGACTGTATTATTTTTTTTTAATTTTTAAAACACTAATTACTGAGTAGAACAAGACTAGCAGAACCATGCAACGTATGTCTGCGAAGCGAAGATTTTTCCACCACAGATACACCAGGTGTGTGACAGAGATAACAGACTGTATACATTTTTTTAATTTTTTTTTTAATTTTTGAAAACACGAAATACTGAGTAGAATAAGGCTAGCAGGCAGAACTATGTAAGGTATGCCTGCAAAGCGAAGATTCTTCCACCACAGATACACCAGGTGTCTGATGGAGATAACACACTGTATATATTTTTTTTAATGTTTTTTATAATTCTTGAAAACACAAAATACTGAGTAGAACAAGGCCAAAAGACAGAACTATGCAACATATGTCTGCAAAGCAAGGAATTTTCCACCACAGATACACCAGGCTCCTGACGGAGATAACAGACTGTAAAGTTTTTTTTAATTTTTTAGTAATTTTTGAAAACATGAAATACTGAGTAGAACAAGGCTAGCAGACAAAAATATGCGACGTATGCCTGTGAAGTGAAGATTTTTCCACCACAGATATACTAGGCGTCTGACTGAGATAACAGACTGTATACATTTTTTTAAATTTTTTTATAATGTTTGAAAACACTAAATACTGAGTAGACCAAGGCTAGCAGACAAAAAAATACAATGTATGCCTGCAGAGTGAAGATTTCTCCCCCACAGATACACAAGGCTTCTGACGGAGATAACAGACTGTATAATTTTGTATTTTTTTTTTTTTTAAACACTAAATACTGATTAGACCAAGGCTAGCCGACAAAACAATGCAACGCATGCCTGCAAAGCGAAGATTTTAACACCACAGATGCATCAGCCACAGATAACAGACTGATCAAAATGCTGCCTTTATTTTTGGGGACACACCAAAATTCTGTCAATAAGTTGGCTATGACACTAAAAAAAATTGGAGTACTAAAATGTTAAGATATTTAGCCCAATGATATGCGATGCGTGTGGCGTACAACTCACTGTGATAAATATAAGAACTGTAGCTAAATATTTTTGGGCCAGCTACAGATTTTTGGGGCAGCAAAATGGTGTCCAAAAATGTTGTAAGATACTACATAATATTAGATAATACCAAAAAAGGACAGATTTTTTTGCGCACTCACATCTGATGTCTGGGACAAAAAAATAAATTCTTAGATTTGAACGCTCTTCTATTACAATGACCTGGCTGTAGTCTGCAGCGTGACCAAGCAAATAAATATAGAAAAAGGGGGATATAGATTCCTTTAGAATAAAATGAGCAGGTATAAGCTGCAAAAAAAAAAATTAACAGCTAGGTATACATAACATAAGCAGCAGCAGACAGTAATGGGGCTTTTGATGTATGCAGTGAGATCTACGTACTCACATATAGTGCCTGCAGGCCTTGCACTGATGTGGTTATGTGCACCTAAACTCCCCTGCCTACCTAGCGATGCAATCTATGTACCTTCGAATTGGCCCTAAAAAGGACTGTTGGTTTATCAGGATTTGTGGACTGAACACTAGCAGGCCCACACTAACTATTAAAAGAACAATTCTGACCCAATCTTGATCTACACTCATTCTCTGAATCCCTCCTCCCTCTCACAGACATAAGTTCCCTACACAATACGGATGACCCTGCCACTCTATATAACACCACAATAGCTGTAGCTTTGGAATCTGTTGCCACTCTCACACATACCAAAGCTCGCAAAATCAACAGACAGCCCTGGCACACCAGCCTGACAAAAGAACTGAGGTGAGCTTCTAGGGCTGCTGAGCGGAGATGGAAAAGATCCCACTCCAACTAGCACTTTATCGCATTCAAACAGTTCCTCACTACTTTCAAGACCACACTCGCCACAGCTAAACAAACCTACTTCTCATCCCTCATATCCTCCCTGTCTCACAACCCTAAACAGTTATTCAACACCTTCAATTCTTTCCTTCATCCCCCAGCACCTCCTTCCTCCCCACTCATCTCATCTGAAGACTTTGCCTCATTTTTCAAGCAGAAGATTGATAACATCAGAGACTGTTTTGGTCAACAACCCCCAGAGCCCTTCCTCTCAAAACTTCCCAGCCCTCCACCTCCAAAACCAACTTCTCCACCATTACAGAAGATCAACTCTCCACTCTACTCTCAAGATCGCATCTCACAACCTGTGTACTTGACCCGATCCCATCCCACTTCATATCACACCTATCCTCAAAAAGCCCTCTCTTGACCCATCCTCTCCATCTAGCTCTCATCCTATATCACTTCTCCCCTATGTCTCAAAACTAGTGGAACAACACGTCCATCTTGAACTGTCTTTCCATCTCTCTTCCTGCTCCCTCTTTGACCGCCTACAATCTGGCTTCTGGTCACACGACTCAACTGAAACTGCCCTATCTAAGGTCACCAATGACCTATTAACCGCCAAGAGCAAGCGACACTACTCTGTCCTCCTCCTCCTGGTCCTGTCTTCTGCCTTTGACACAGTGGAACTTTCCCTATTACTACAGACCCTCTTATCCCTTGGCATCACAGACTTGGCCCTATCTTGGATCTCATCATTCCTAACAGATCGGACATTAAGCCTCTCCCACTCACACACCACCTCCTCACCTCGCCCCCTATCTGTCGGAGTCCCACAAGGTTCAGTCCTAGGGCCCCTGCTCTTCTCCATTTACACCTTTGGCCTGGGACAGCTCATAAAATCTCATGGCTTTCAGTATCATCTCCATGCTGATGACACACAGATCAACATCTTTGGACCAGATATCACCACCCTACTAACCAGAATCCCTCAATGTCTGTCCGCTATTTCATCCTTCTTCTCCACTAGATTTCTAAAATGTAATATGGACAAAAAAGAATTCATCATCTTTTCACCATCTCCACGCGACCCCCCCAACGGACCTATCCATTACAGTAAAAGGCTCCCCAGTTCCACAAGCTCGCTTCCTCGGGGTAATCCTTGACACTGATCTCTCCTTCAAACCATATATCCAAGCCTTTTCCACTTCCTGCCGCCTTCAACTCAAAAATATTTCACGGATCATTCCTAAACCAAGAATCTGCAAAAACCCTAGTCCATGCACTCATCATCTCTCGCCTTGACTACTGCAACCTCCTGCTCTGTGGCCTCTCCTCGAACACTCTCTCACCCCTTCAATATATTCTAAACTCTGCTGCCTGACTAATACACCTGCCCCCCCCCCATTTCCCAGCCACTCCTGTTATGATCCTGGTGGTTAGGAACACAAAACTGACCTGATGAGTAAACCAAAAATTAAGGACAAGCTCTGGGAATGTGGGAACTTTACTGACTGCAACCCTGATCCTATCAAACACACTATAGGCAGCCGTGGAGCGTTTCCTAACTCTCCCTAGACGCCTCTTCACAGCCTGAGAAGCTAACTACCCCTAGAGAGAAACAAAGCCTCACTTGCCTCAGAGAAATTACCCCAAAGTTTAGACAGCCCCCCACAAATAATAACGGTGAGTTAAGCACAAACGTAGAAATGAAAACAGGTTTTAGCAAATGAGGCCCGCTAACACTAAATAGTCCGAAGATAGCAAGGAATCTGTGCGGTCAGTAAAAAACCCTATCAAAATTATCCACGCAGAGAATACAAAAACCCCCCACACCGACTCACGATGTGAGGGGCGTAATTCTGCACCCCAGAGCTTTTAGCAAGCGAGAAAATCACATGTAAGCAAGCTGGACAGAACTTATCATATACTGAGAAACATTTTCAAAGAACAATGAGCAAAAAGAACTAGCAAGACTTAGCTTCTCCAGGAGGAGACAGGTCACAAGGGAAGTCCAAGAGAGATCTGAACCAGTACTGAATACAACGACAGCAGGCAACAAATGAAGGTCCAGGTGGAGTTAAATAGGAAGCCAGAATAGCAGAAAACGAGGCAGCTGGAGTCCAGCTACAGACCAGCCGTATCGCTAGAAGCCACCAGAGGGAGCCCAAGAACAGAACTCACACAGTACCACTCATGACCACAGGAGGGAGCCTGGGAACGGAATTCACAACAGTACCCCCCCTTGAGGAGGGGGTCACTGAACCCTCACCAGAGCCCCCCGGCCAATCAGGACGAGCCAAATGAAAGGCGTGAACCAAATCGGCCGCATGAACATCAGAGGCGACAACCCAGGAATTATCCTCCTGACCATAGCCCTTCCATTTAACTAAGTACTGAAGCTTCCGTCTCGAAATATGAGAATCCAAGATCTTCTCCACCACATACTCCAATTCTCCCTCGACCAACCCCGGAGCAGGAGGATCAACAGAAAGAACCACAGGCACCACATACCTCCGCAACAAGGACCTATGGAACACATTATGAATGGCAAACGATGCTGGGAGGTCCAAACGAAATGACACAGGATTGAGAATTTCTAAAATCTTATAAGGACCGATGAAACGGGGCTTGAACTTAGGAGAGGAAACCTTCATAGGAACATAACGGGAAGACAACCATACCAAATCCCCCACACAAAGTTGGGGACCCACACAGCGACTGCGGTTAGCAAAGCGCTGAGCCTTCTCCTGTGACAGCGTCAAATTGTCCACTACGTGGTTCCAAATCCGCTGCAACCTATCCACCACAGAATCCACCCCAGGACAGTCAGAAGGCTCAACCTGACCTGAGGAAAAACGAGGATGAAAACCAGAATTACAAAAAAAGGCAAAACCAAAGTAGCAGAACAAGCCCGATTATTGAGGGCGAGCTCAGCCAATGGCAAAAGTCACCCAATCATCCTGATCAGCAGAAACAAAACATCTCAGATAAGTTTCCAAGGTCTGATTAGTTCGTTCAGTTTGGCCATTTGTCTGAGGATGGAAGGCTGATGAAAAAGACAAATCAATGCCCATCTTAGCACAAAAGGACCGCCAAAATCTGGACACAAACTGGGATCCTCTGTCAGACACAATGTTCTCCGGAATACCATGCAAACGAAACACATTCTGAAAAAACAGCGGAACCAAATCGGAGGAGGAAGGCAGCTTAGGCAAGGGCACCAAATGGACCATTTTAGAAAGACGATCACAAACCACCCAGATGACAGACATCCTCTGAGAGACTGGAAGATCCGAATTAAAATCCATGGAAATATGCGTCCAGGGCCTCTTCGGGACAGGCAAAGGCAAAAGCAATCCACTGGCACGAGAACAGCAAGGCTTGGCACGAGCACAAATCCCACAGGACTGCACAAAGGAACGCATATCCCGCAACAAGGAAGGCCACCAAAAGGACCTCGCCACCAAATCCCTGGTACCAAAAATCCCAGGATGACCCGCCAACACCGAAGAATGAACCTCGGAAATAACTCTACTAGTCCATCTATCCGGGACAAACAGTTTCTCTGGTGGACAGCGGTCAGGTCTATTGGCCTGAAATTCCTGCAGCACACGCCGCATATCAGGAGAGATGGCAGACAAAATCACCCCCTCTCTGAGGATACCATCCGGTTCCGAATCTCCCGGAGAGTCAGGCACAAAACTCCTAGAAAGGGCATCAGCCTTAACGTTCTTTGAGCCCGGAAGGTATGAAACCACGAAATTGAAACAGGAGAAAAACAGCGACCATCGAGCCTGTCTAGGATTTAAACGTTTGGCAGACTCGAGATAAGTCAAATTCTTGTGATCCGTCAAGACCACCACACGATGTTTGGCTCCCTCAAGCCAATGTCGCCACTCCTCAAATGCCCACTTCATTGCCAATAACTCCCGATTACCAACATCATAATTCCGCTCGGCAGGCGAAAATTTTCATGAAAAGAAAGCACATGGCATCATCACAGAGCCATCAAAGCTTCTCTGTGACAAGTCTGCCCCCGCTCCAATCTCAGAAGCATCAACCTCGACCTGGAAAGGAAGAGAGACATCCGGCTGACGCAAGACAGGAGCCAAAGAAAACCGACGTTTCAGCTCCTAAAAAGGCCTCCACGGCCGCAGGAGACCAATTCGTCACATCAGAACCCTTCTTGGTAAAATCCATCAAAGGCTTAACCACACTAGAAAAATTAGTGATGAAGCGACGGTAAAAATTAGCAAAGCCCAAGAACTTCTGAAGACTCTTCACCGATGTAGGTTGAGTCCAGTCATAAATAGCCTGGACCTTGACTGGATCCATCTCGATAGTAGAAGGAGAAAAAATAAAGCCCAAAAAGGAAACCTTCTGGACTCCGAAGAGACATTTAGAGCCCTTCACAAACAAGGCATTGGCATGCAGGACCTGAAATACCATCCTGACCTGCTTCACATGTGATTCCCAATCATCAGAAAAGACCAAGATATCATCCAGGTACACAATCATAAATCTATCCAGATACTCTCGGAAGATGTGGTGCATGAAGGAAACACGGAAGGGGCATTAGAAAGCCCAAAAGGCATCACCAAGTACTCAAAATGGCCTTCGGGCGTATTAACTGCTGTTTTCCATTCATCGCCCTGTTTTATACGCACAAGATTATACGCTCCTTGAAGATCTATCTTGGTGAACCAACTAGCCCCCCTGATCCGAGCAAATAGATCGGACAGCAGAGGCAAAGGGTACTGAAATTTGACCGTGATTTTATTTAGAAGGCGATAATCTATACAGGGTCTCAGAGGACCATCCTTCTTGGCCACAAAAAAGAACCCCGCACCCAAAGGTGACGAGGATGGGCGAATATGCCCCTTCTCCAAAGTCTCCTTTATATAACTCCGCATAGCGGCATGCTCTGGCACAGACAAATTAAAAAGTCGACCCTTAGGGAACTTACTACCAGGAATCAAATTTATAGCACAATCACATTCCCTATGAGGAGGTAGGGCACTGGATTTGGGCTCATCAAATACATCCTGGTAGTCCGACAAAAATTCAGGGACTTCGGAAGGAGTAGAAGAAGCAATTGACACCAAAGGAGCATCGCCATGTACCCCTTGACAACCCCAACTTGACACAGACATAGCTTTCCAATCCAGGACTGGATTATGAACCTGCAACCATGGCAGACCCAACACGACAATGTCATGCAAATTATGTAACACAAGAAAGCGAATCACCTCCTGATGTGCAGGAGTCATGCACATGGTCACATGAGTCCAGTACTGTGGCTTATTCTTGGCCAATGGTGTAGCATCAATTCCCTTTAGTGGAATAGGGAATTGCAAAGGCTCCAAGATAAAACCACAGCGCCTGGCAAATGACAAATCCATCAAATTCAGGGCAGCGCCTGAATCCACAAAAGCCATAACTGAGTAGGATGACAGAGAGCAAATCAAAGTAACAGACAAAATGAATTTAGGCTGTACAGTACCAATGGTGACAGATTTAGCGAACCTCTTTGTGCGCTTAGAACAATCTGAGATAACATGAGTGGAATCACCACAGTAAAAGCACAACCCATTCTGACGTCTGTGATTTTGCCGTTCAATTCTGGTCAGAATCCTGTCACATTGCATAGACTCAGGCTTCTGCTCAGAAAACACCGCCAGATGGTGCACAGGTTTGCGCTCCCGCAAATGCCGATCAATCTGAATGGCCAAAGACATTGACTCATTCAGACCCGCAGGCGTGGGGAACCCCACCATAACATCCTTAAGGGCTTCAGTAAGACCCTTTCTGAAAATCGCAGCCAGAGCACACTCATTCCATTGAGTGAGCACAGACCACTTCCTAAATCTCTGACAGTAAACCTCTGCTTCATCCTGACCCTGAGAGAAAGCCAGCAAAACCTTTTCTGCCTGGTCTACTAGATTAGGTTCCTCATAAAGCAATCCAAGCGCCAGAAAAAACGCATCCACATTTTGCAATACAGGATCTCCTGGCGTCAGGGAGAATGCCCAATCTTGAGGGTCACCACGCAACAAAGAAATAATAATTTTAACTTGCTGAACAGGGTCACCAGAGGAACAAGGTCTCAGAGAAAGGAATAATTTGCAATTATTTTTGAAGTTCAAAAACCTAGATCTATCTCCAGAGAACAACTCAGGAATTGGTATCTTAGGCTCTGATATAGGACTGTGAATTACATAATCCTGAATGCTTTGTACCCTTGCAGTGAGATGATCCACACTAGAGGACAGACTCTGAATGTCCATATCTGCAGCTGAATTCTGAACCACCCAGAGATTAAGGGGAGGAGAGAAGCTAGACAAACTGCAGAGAAGAAAAAAAAATGACCTCAGGACTTCTCTTATCCCTCTTTGGCGATGCATTAACTCTTTACGGGCCTGCTGTACTGTTATGATCCTGGTGGTTAGGAACACAAAACTGACCTGATGAGTAAACCAAAAATTAAGGACAAGCTCTGGGAATGTGGGAACTTTACTGACCGCAACCCTGATCCTATCACACACACTATAGGCAGCCGTGGAGCGTTTCCTAACTCTCCCTAGACGCCTCTTCACAGCCTGAGAAACTAGCTACCCCTAGAGAGAAACAAAGCCTCACTTGCCTCAGAGAAATTACCCCAAAGTTTAGACAGCCCCCCACAAATAATAACGGTGAGTTAAGGGGAAAGCACAAACGTAGAAATGAAAACAGGTTTTAGCAAATGAGGCCCGCTAACACTAAATAGTCCGAAGATAGCAAGGAATCTGTGCGGTCAGTAAAAAACCCTATCAAAATTATCCACGCAGAGAATACAAAAACCCCCCACACCGACTCACGTTGTGAGGGGCGCAACTCTGCACCCCAGAGCTTCCAGCAAGTGAGAAAATCACATGTAAGCAAGCTGGACAGAACTCATCATATACTGAGAAACATTTTCAAAGAACAATGAGCAAAAAGAACTGGCAAGACTTAGCTTCTCCAGGAGGAGACAGGTCACAAGGGAAGTCCAAGAGAGATCTGAACCAGTACTGAATACAACGACAGCAGGCAACAAGTGAAGGTCCAGGTGGAGTTAAATAGGAAGCCAGAATAGCAGAAAACGAGGCAGCTGGAGTCCAGCTACAGACCAGCCATATCGCTAGAAGCCACCAGATGGAGCCCAAGAACAGAACTCACACAGTACCACTCATGACCACAGGAGGGAGCCTGAGAACGGAATTCACAACACACTCCCCTCTGTCAATCCCTTCACTGGCTCCCCATTGCCCAGAGACTCCAATACAAAACCCTAACCATGACATACAAAGCCATCCACAACCTGTCTCCTCTATACATCTGTGACCTCGTCTCAGGGTACTTACCTCCACGCAACCTCCGATCCTCACAATGTCTCCTTCTCTACTCATCCAATGATGCGTGCTTGTCATACTGACACCTCATAAGCAAAGATTTCATTCTGGAGATCTCCTTGCGGCTACCTACAGTTGAAATAAGATGCTCGAGTTTCCTCCTTAGACCCTGATACAGGCGGTACCTGCTCAGACTCCTGAGGCTCAAGATCTGGTGGAAGAATCTCACCACCCTTTCCTTGAACATCTTTCACCACTCTGACTTACTACTGCAAAGATCCAGTAAGGGTACCTGGATCTGAAGAAAATCCTCAAAGGACTGTCTTATCTCCGCTACTTCCAAGAGAGACGGATTGAGCTTCCAAAAGCCTTTTCCCATCCAGAGGGTCTTTGTAACATTCAGAGAAAACAAAATTAAACAGTGGTCACAGAGCTCCACCTCAACAACAGACACTGCTGAAGAGACAGCTTCCTCCTCTAAATAAAACCTATCTATCCTGGACCTACAGTTACCTCTATGATAGGTGAACCCCTCGTGGCCTGATTTGTGCCAAATGTGGACATCCACCAGGCGAGCCTCACTAGCTATACCATTAAGGGCGACGCTCTCATAAGTCAGCTTGTCTCTGGAACCTCCTCTATCTCGGGGACTTCGTGACAGTATTGATGTCCCCGCCAAAGACAACCTGCCGACTTGTAAAAAGGTAGGGCTTGTTCCTCATAAAGAGACACTTCCGGTCACACTTAGTTTGGGGACCAGACTAGATCATAATGAGCTGGAGCTCTTGTTCCTTCATGAGGATATCTAAGATAAGGCACCTCCCCATTTCTAGCTCAATAACCCATCGGCATTCCACCGGTGCAGTAGAAAGGACCGCCACTCTGCTATACAGCTCGGCCACAAGAGACCAATAGTAGGTCCCGATAGGGTTGAGCGACTTTCATTTTTTTAAGATCGAGTAGGGTTTTGGGAAACCCGATTTTGTCCAGAGTCGAGTCGAGTGCAGTCGGCCGATTATCGCTAAAAGTCGGGGATCGACCGAAACACGAAACCCAATGCAAGTCAATGGGGAAGCATAGTCGGCAGTGAGTGGAGGCCAGGAAAACACCTACAGTGCCCATTTTAATGCCAAAAACATCCATTCTTGTTTCTGAAGCTTGCCAATCTTAATTAACTGTATAATAATAGTTGGGCATAGGGAATTGGGGGAAAGTTGTGGGGGGAGTAGGGCTGGCTCAAGTTTTTCGTGGGCCCAGGAAATGCGGACTACGTCACGGCGGTGTTGCAGGGAAAGGTAAGTATTTAAAAGTTGCAAGTGCTGTGATCCTGAGCAAGCAGGGGGGGCCCACTCGTTCGCATTGCCACTGGCACAGGGCCCCTCAAAGTACGGCGGTGTGTTTGCATGGCGGGGGCGCCTCCCACCAGCAGCGACACTTTTGCGTACTCTGAGGGGCCCTGTGCCAGTGACGTCGCCAACGAGTATGCCCCCCCACCTGATGAAGGAACCTGCACTTTCATCTGCACCTTCCTCTTTGTCCCTGTGTAAGGTGGTATAACATGCGGGAAGGGGAACCTTACTTTCAGCAGGGACAGATTCTGGCTGTGTAGAGTACAATGGGAATGTAGTGGTCTAGGTCAATGTACCAGCAGACTCATTTAGCAGTGGCTGGGCAATGGGCAGGATGAGGAGGAAACAGATATAGGGCCAAAGAATAAAGTAGGCTACATGCAGTTCAAAATTGGTAACAGGACTAAACAGGCGGCATTGCTTTGTTCAGTGGAGTAGCAAACCCAAGAGCAGCAGACACTGTTTCAAGGGCCTAACCACACTAGTAGGCCAAATGCAGTTTAATATCTGATAGTATAGGGCGAAAGCCAGAATGTGGAAGCTCAGCTTTGTTCAGTTGAGGACAACACCAGGGAGGGGCAGACACCTTTAGTAGGCCGGAAAAGCCTATTGCATTTTTTAAAATGGTAATTTGGAGCAGAAGGTTGAAGCTCAGCTTTATTTAGTTGAGGGCAACACCAGGGAGGGGCAGAAGCCGTTAGTAGGCCCTAACCACCATTTTTTTTTTTTTTAAAACCACTTAATGAGAGCCGGAAGGTTGAAGCTCAGCTTTATTTAGTTGAGGACAACACCAGGGAGGGGCAGAAGCCGTTAGTAGGCCCTAACCACCATTTTTTTTTTAAAACCACATAATGAGAGCCGGAAGGTTGAAGCTCAGCTTTATTTAGTTGAGGACAACACCAGGGAGGGGCAGAAGCCGTTAGTAGGCCCTAACCACCATTTTTTTTTTAAAACCACTTAATGAGAGCCGGAAGGTTGAAGCTCAGCTTTATTTAGTTGAGGACAACACCAGGGAGGGGCAGAAGCCGTTAGTAGGCCCTAACCACCATTTTTTTTTTTTTTAAAACCACATAATGAGAGCCGGAAGGTTGAAGCTCAGCTTTATTTAGTTGAGGACAACACCAGGGAGGGGCAGAAGCCGTTAGTAGGCCCTAACCACCATTTTTTTTTTTAAAACCACATAATGAGAGCCGGAAGGTTGAAGCTCAGCTTTATTTAGTTGAGGACAACACCAGGGAGGGGCAGAAGCCGTTAGTAGGCCCTAACCACCATTTTTTTTTTTTTTAAAACCACTTAATGAGAGCCGGAAGGTTGAAGCTCAGCTTTATTTAGTTGAGGACAACACCAGGGAGGGGCAGAAGCCGTTAGTAGGCCCTAACCACCATTTTTTTTTTAAAACCACTTAATGAGAGCCGGAAGGTTGAAGCTCAGCTTTATTTAGTTGAGGACAACACCAGGGAGGGGCAGAAGCCGTTAGTAGGCCCTAACCACCATTTTTTTTTTAAAACCACATAATGAGAGCCGGAAGGTTGAAGCTCAGCTTTATTTAGTTGAGGACAACACCAGGGAGGGGCAGAAGCCGTTAGTAGGCCCTAACCACCATTTTTTTTTTAAAACCACTTAATGAGAGCCGGAAGGTTGAAGCTCAGCTTTATTTAGTTGAGGACAACACCAGGGAGGGGCAGAAGCCGTTAGTAGGCCCTAACCACCATTTTTTTTTTTTTAAAACCACATAATGAGAGCCGGAAGGTTGAAGCTCAGCTTTATTTAGTTGAGGGCAACACCAGGGAGGGGCAGAAGCCGTTAGTAGGCCCTAACCACCATTTTTTTTTTAAAACCACATAATGAGAGCCGGAAGGTTGAAGCTCAGCTTTATTTAGTTGAGGACAACACCAGGGAGGGGCAGAAGCCGTTAGTAGGCCCTAACCACCATTTTTTTTTTAAAACCACTTAATGAGAGCCGGAAGGTTGAAGCTCAGCTTTATTTAGTTGAGGACAACACCAGGGAGGGGCAGAAGCCGTTAGTAGGCCCTAACCACCATTTTTTTTTTTTTTAAAACCACATAATGAGAGCCGGAAGGTTGAAGCTCAGCTTTATTTAGTTGAGGACAACACCAGGGAGGGGCAGAAGCCGTTAGTAGGCCCTAACCACCATTTTTTTTTTTTTTAAAACCACTTAATGAGAGCCGGAAGGTTGAAGCTCAGCTTTATTTAGTTGAGGACAACACCAGGGAGGGGCAGAAGCCGTTAGTAGGCCCTAACCACCATTTTTTTTTTTTTTAAAACCACTTAATGAGAGCCGGAAGGTTGAAGCTCAGCTTTATTTAGTTGAGGACAACACCAGGGAGGGGCAGAAGCCGTTAGTAGGCCCTAACCACCATTTTTTTTTTTAAAACCACATAATGAGAGCCGGAAGGTTGAAGCTCAGCTTTATTTAGTTGAGGGCAACACCAGGGAGGGGCAGAAGCCGTTAGTAGGCCCTAACCACCATTTTTTTTTTTTTTAAAACCACTTAATGAGAGCCGGAAGGTTGAAGCTCAGCTTTATTTAGTTGAGGACAACACCAGGGAGGGGCAGAAGCCGTTAGTAGGCCCTAACCACCATTTTTTTTTTTAAAACCACATAATGAGAGCCGGAAGGTTGAAGCTCAGCTTTATTTAGTTGAGGACAACACCAGGGAGGGGCAGAAGCCGTTAGTAGGCCCTAACCACCATTTTTTTTTTTAAAACCACATAATGAGAGCCGGAAGGTTGAAGCTCAGCTTTATTTAGTTGAGGACAACACCAGGGAGGGGCAGAAGCCGTTAGTAGGCCCTAACCACCATTTTTTTTTTTTTTAAAACCACTTAATGAGAGCCGGAAGGTTGAAGCTCAGCTTTATTTAGTTGAGGACAACACCAGGGAGGGGCAGAAGCCGTTAGTAGGCCCTAACCACCATTTTTTTTTTAAAACCACTTAATGAGAGCCGGAAGGTTGAAGCTCAGCTTTATTTAGTTGAGGACAACACCAGGGAGGGGCAGAAGCCGTTAGTAGGCCCTAACCACCATTTTTTTTTTTAAAACCACATAATGAGAGCCGGAAGGTTGAAGCTCAGCTTTATTTAGTTGAGGACAACACCAGGGAGGGGCAGAAGCCGTTAGTAGGCCCTAACCACCATTTTTTTTTTTAAAACCACATAATGAGAGCCGGAAGGTTGAAGCTCAGCTTTATTTAGTTGAGGACAACACCAGGGAGGGGCAGAAGCCGTTAGTAGGCCCTAACCACCATTTTTTTTTTAAAACCACTTAATGAGAGCCGGAAGGTTGAAGCTCAGCTTTATTTAGTTGAGGACAACACCAGGGAGGGGCAGAAGCCGTTAGTAGGCCCTAACCACCATTTTTTTTTTTTTTAAAACCACATAATGAGAGCCGGAAGGTTGAAGCTCAGCTTTATTTAGTTGAGGGCAACACCAGGGAGGGGCAGAAGCCGTTAGTAGGCCCTAACCACCATTTTTTTTTTAAACCACATAATGAGAGCCGGAAGGTTGAAGCTCAGCTTTATTTAGTTGAGGACAACACCAGGGAGGGGCAGAAGCCGTTAGTAGGCCCTAACCACCATTTTTTTTTTAAAACCACTTAATGAGAGCCGGAAGGTTGAAGCTCAGCTTTATTTAGTTGAGGACAACACCAGGGAGGGGCAGAAGCCGTTAGTAGGCCCTAACCACCATTTTTTTTTTTTTTAAAACCACATAATGAGAGCCGGAAGGTTGAAGCTCAGCTTTATTTAGTTGAGGGCAACACCAGGGAGGGGCAGAAGCCGTTAGTAGGCCCTAACCACCATTTTTTTTTTAAACCACATAATGAGAGCCGGAAGGTTGAAGCTCAGCTTTATTTAGTTGAGGACAACACCAGGGAGGGGCAGAAGCCGTTAGTAGGCCCTAACCACCATTTTTTTTTTTAAAACCACATAATGAGAGCCGGAAGGTTGAAGCTCAGCTTTATTTAGTTGAGGGCAACACCAGGGAGGGGCAGAAGCCGTTAGTAGGCCCTAACCAAAGTTGAAGGCCAAATGCAGTTTAATTTCTGATACTATAGGCCGAAAGCCAGAAGGTGGAAGTTCCGATTTAGACAGTGGAGGACAATTTGAATTAGGGACTGCAGACAGACTTAGTAGGCTGTCCCCTGTGGACCATGCATCCACCACATTAACCCATTGCGCCGTAATGGACACGTAATCTTCCGTGGCCATGCCTACAGGTCCATGCGTCTGTTGTCAGGTGCACCTTTGTACTCACAGATTGCCAGAGTGCATGGACAATGCGGTCTTCTACATGCTGGTGGAGGGTTGGGATGGCTTTTCTCGCAAAAGAAGTGTCGACTGGTTAGCTTGTAGCGTGGTACAGCGTAGTCCATCATGGCCTTATTAATAGTAAATAAAATATATAACTAGGCTCTATGAACTTTTAAATAGGTTCCAGGGGTACACGGGCAGCATTGGTGTGGTCAGTGGAGGAGTATTGCAAGTAGGGGCTGCAGACAGGCTATCAAAGGCCTAAAATAACAAACAGTAGGCAGTCATGGCAGTTTTACATCGGTTACATGGATACACAGGCAGGCACTCCAGGCAGCATTGTGCTCAGTGGAGGAGTATTGCAAGTAGGGGCCGCAGACAGGCTATCAAAGGCCTAAAATAACAAACAGTAGGCAGTCATGGCAGTTTTACATCGGTTACATGGATACACAGGCAGGCACTCCAGGCAGCATTGTGGTCAGTGGAGGAGTATTGCAAGTAGGGGCCGCAGACAGGCTATCAAAGGCCTAAAATAACAAACAGTAGGCAGTCATGGCAGTTTTACATCGGTTACATGGATACACAGGCAGCTAGGTGGTGAGTGGAGGAGTATTTAAAGTAAGGACCGCAGACAGGCTATCAAAGGCCTAACATAACAAACAATAGGCTCATGGCAGTTTTACAGCGGTTACATGGATACACGGGCAGGCAGCTTGGTGGTGAGTGGAGGAGTATTTAAAGTATGGACCGCAGACAGGCTTCGAAGGCCTAACACAATAAAATGGGCTGGCTGTAGGCACTTTAAAATTGGTTCCAGGGGTACACGGGCAGCAGTGGTCTGGTCAGTGGAGGCCTAGTGGAAGGAGGGACCGCAGACAGGCTTCGAAGGCCTAACACAATAAAATGGGCTGGCTGTAGGCACTTTAAAATTGGTTCCAGGGGTACACGGGCAGCAGTGGTCTGGTCAGTGGAGGCCTAGTGGAAGTATGGACCGCAGACAGGCTTCGAAGGCCTAACACAATAAAATGGGCTGGCTGTAGGCACTTTAAAATTGGTTCCAGGGGTACACGGGCAGCAGTGGTCTGGTCAGTGGAGGACTAGTGGAAGTATGGACCGCAGACAGGCTTCGAAGGCCTAACACAATAAAATGGGCTGGCTGTAGGCACTTTAAAATTGGTTCCAGGGGTACACGGGCAGCAGTGGTCTGGTCAGTGGAGGCCTAGTGGAAGTATGGACCGCAGACAGGCTTCGAAGGCCTAACACAATAAAATGGGCTGGCTGTAGGCACTTTAAAATTGGTTCCAGGGGTACACGGGCAGCAGTGGTCTGGTCAGTGGAGGACTAGTGGAAGTATGGACCGCAGACAGGCTTCGAAGGCCTAACACAATAAAATGGGCTGGCTGTAGGCACTTTAAAATTGGTTCCAGGGGTACACGGGCAGCAGTGGTCTGGTCAGTGGAGGACTAGTGGAAGGAGGGAGCGCAGAAAGGCTTCAAAGGCCTAACATAACAAACAATAGGCTCATGGCAGTTTTACAGCGGTTACATGGATACACGGGCAGGCAGCTTGGTGGTGGTGAGTGGAGGAGTATTTAAAGTAGGGACCGCAGACAGGCTATCAAAGGCCTAACATAAAAAAACAATAGGCTCATGGCAGTTTCACAGCGGTTACATGGATACACGGGCAGGCAGCTTGGTGGTGGTGAGTGGAGGAGTATTTAAAGTAGGGACCGCAGACAGGCTATCAAAGGCCTAACATAACAAACAATAGGCTCATGGCAGTTTTACAGCGGTTACATGGATACACGGGCAGGCAGCTTGGTGGTGAGTGGAGGAGTATTTAAAGTATGGACCGCAGACAGGCTTCGAAGGCCTAACACAATAAAATGGGCTGGCTGTAGGCACTTTAAAATTGGTTCCAGGGGTACACGGGCAGCAGTGGTCTGGTCAGTGGAGGCCTAGTGGAAGGAGGGACCGCAGACAGGCTTCGAAGGCCTAACACAATAAAATGGGCTGGCTGTAGGCACTTTAAAATTGGTTCCAGGGGTACACGGGCAGCAGTGGTCTGGTCAGTGGAGGACTAGTGGAAGGAGGGAGCGCAGAAAGGCTTCAAAGGCCTAAAATAACAAACAATAGGCTCATGGCAGTTTTACAGCGGTTACATGGATACACGGGCAGGCAGCTTGGTGGTCAGTGGAGGAGTAGGGACCGCAGACAGGCTATCAAAGGCCTAAAATAACAAACAATAGGCTCATGGCAGTTTTACAGCGGTTACATGGATACACGGGCAGGCAGCTTGGTGCTGAGTGGAGGAGTAGTGCAAGGAGTGTCTGTCCCAGTACTCCCAAAATATAAATAGATGTTAATGTCTCGCAAAACAACCAAAACAAAAAAAAAGATGGCATACTTAGGTACAGGGGTGGGCTCATCTGCTGTGTTTCTGACATAGTAATTTGGCAGTAACTATTTAATGGTGCCAATATAGGACACAGACACAGACTACTTTAAGTTGCATCATAGATGTCTACAAATTTGTATTGTCAGTGCCAGACATTGAATGATGTCAGCGAATAGACTAAAGATTGGTGGAGCTGTGCGACATAATTTTGCACGTAGTAGAGCCCAGTTTGAGCTGGGGTAGGGGGGAACTCTCTTGAGGCCGGCGGGACCGCCCCAGGGCCACTCATGTTACAACGGTGTGTCTGACGTTGGGTGCGCACCACCACCGCCAGAGACACTACATTGTACTATGAGGGACCCAGTAGCAATGCCGTCAACCAAAAGCGAGCACACCCACCTCTTCAGACAAACAGCAGTCTCACGGGTGCTTGCGCCAAGTCGCGATACCACGGCCCCGTGTGGGGAGTTTGGCCATTTAGGGAGGTGTAAACATGTCGTATGCTGTACAATCTGCAGCAGCAAATTAGACATTAGAAAAGTAATTCACAGGCAAGAGCTTTTCATAGGAAAGCTAGGTGTCGGCCGGGCAAGGTGGGGCAAAAGATTTTGAAATCCAGTTGTGGTTCATTTTAATGAATGTTAGATCGTCAACATTTTGGGTAGCCAGACGAGTCCTTTTTTCGGTTAATATTGACCCTGCAGCACTGAATACTCTTTCTGATAGGACACTTGCTGCCGGGCAAGCAAGCTCCTGCAATGCATATTCTGCCAATTCTGGCCAGGTGTCTAATTTGGAGGCCCAGTAATCAAATGGGAATGACGGTTGAGGGAGAACATCGATAAGGGATGAAAAATAGTTAGTAACCATACTGGACAAATGTTGTCTCCTGTCACTTTCAATTGATGCAGCAGTACCTGTCCTGTCTGCGGTCATAGCAAAATCACTCCACAACCTGGTCAGAAAACCCCTCTGTCCAACGCCACTTCTGATGTGTGCACCCCTAACACTCCTAGTCTGCTGCCCCCTGGAGCTCGTGTGAGAACGATCACGTGCGCTGTGTGCTGGGAATGCCTGAAGCAAACGGTCAACAAGAGTTGATTGTTTGGTTGCTAATATTAGTTCCAAGTTCTCATGTGGCATAATATTTTGCAATTTGCCTTTATAGCGTGGATCAAGGAGGCAGGCCAACCAGTAATCGTCATCGTTCATCATTTTCGTAATGCGTGTGTCCCTTTGTAGGATACGTAAGGCATAATCCGCCATGTGGGCCAAAGTTCCACTTGTCAAATCTCCGGTTGTGATTGGTTGAGGGGCAGTTGCAGGCAAATCTACGTCACTTGTGTCCCTCAAAAAACCAGAACCCGGCCGTGACACGCAACCAATTTCCTGTGCCCCCGTGAAAGTTTCCGCATTAAAAATATACTCATCCCCATCATCCTCCTCGTCCTCCACCTCCTCTTCGCCCGCTACCTCGTCCTGTACACTGCCCTGACCAGACAATGGCTGACTGTCATCAAGGCTTCCCTCTTCCTCTGGTGCAGACGCCTGCTCCTTTATGTGCGTCAAACTTTGCATCAGCAGACGCATTAGGGGGATGCTCATGCTTATTACGGCGTTGTCTGCACTAACCAGCCGTGTGCATTCCTCAAAACACTGAAGGACTTGACACATGTCTTGTATCTTCGACCACTGCACACCTGACAACTCCATGTCTGCCATCCTACTGCCTGCCCGTGTATCCTCCCACAAATAAATAACAGCACGCCTCTGTTCGCACAGTCTCTGAAGCATGTGCAGTGTTGAGTTCCACCTTGTTGCAACGTCTATGATTAGGCGATGCTGGGGAAGGTTCAAAGACCGCTGATAGGTCTGCATACGGCTGGCGTGTACAGGCGAACGTCGGATATGTGAGCAAAGTGCACGCACTTTGAGGAGCAGGTCGGAGAACCCAGGATAAGTTTTCAATAAGCACTGCACCACCAGGTTTAAGGTGTGAGCCAGGCAAGGAATGTGTTTCAGTTGGGAAAGGGAGATGGCAGCCATGAAATTCCTTCCGTTATCACTCACTACCTTGCCTGCCTCAAGATCTACTGTGCCCAGCCACGACTGCGTTTCTTGTTGCAAGAACTCGGACAGAACTTCCGCGGTGTGTCTGTTGTCGCCCAAACACTTCATAGCCAATACAGCCTGCTGACGCTTGGCAGTAGCTGGCCCATAATGGGACAACTGGTGTGCAACAGTGTCATCTGCCGATGGAGTGGTTGGCCGACTGCGTTCTGTGGAAGAGCTGTAGCTTCTGCAGGAGGACGAGGAGGAGGAGGAGGGGGTGCGAACGCCTACAGCCAACTGTTTCCTAGACCGTGGGCTAGGCACAACTGTCCCTAAATTGATGTCGCCTGTGGACCCTGCATCCACCACATTCACCCAGTGTGCCGTGATGGACACATAACGTCCCTGGCCATGCCTACTGGTCCATGCATCTGTAGTCAGGTGCACCTTTGTACTCACAGATTGCCTGAGTGCATGGACGATGCGCTGTTTAACATGCTGGTGCAGGGCTGGGATGGCTTTTCTGGAAAAAAAGTGTCGACTGGGTAGCTCGTATCGTGGTTCAGCGTACTCCATCAGGGCTTTGAAAGCTTCGCTTTCAACTAACCGGTAGGGCATCATCTCTAACGAGATTAGTCTAGCTATGTGGGCGTTAAAACCCTGTGTACGCGGATGCGAGGATAAGTACTTCCTTTTTCTAACCAGAGTCTCATGTAGGGTGAGCTGGACTGGAGAGCTGTAGATCGTGGAACTTTCGGGTGTGCCGGTGGACATGGCAGACTGAGAGACGGTTGGAGACGGTATTGTTTCCGCCGGTGCCCTACATGCAATATTTCCTCCTACAAAACTGGTGATTCCCTGACCCTGACTGCTTTTGGCTGGCAAAGAAACCTGCACAGATACTGCCGGTGGTGCGGAAAATGGTGGCCTTACAGTGACGGAAGGGATGTTGCGTTGCTGACTAGCTTCATTGGCCGAGGGTGCTACAACCTTGAGGGACGTTTGGTAGTTAGTCCAGGCTTGAGAATGCATGGTGGTTAAGTGTCTATGCATGCAACTAGTATTTAGACTTTTCAGATTCTGACCTCTGCTTAAGCTAGTTGAACATTTTTGACAGATGACTTTGCGCTGATCAGTTGGATGTTGTTTAAAAAAATGCCAGACTGCACTCTTCCTAGACTCTGATCCCTTTTCAGGGATTGCAGACTGAGCTTTAACCGGATGGCAACGCTGTGCTCCAACAGGTTTTGGCTTTGACACGCGTTTTGGTCCAGATACGGGCCCGGCAGATGGAACCTGTTGCGATGTTGATGCCTGCTGCGGCCCCTCCTCCACCTCCGCTTCTGAACTACTGCCGCCTGCACCCTGTTCCCCCAATGGCTGCCAATCGGGGTCAATAACTGGGTCATCTATTACCTCCTCTTCGAGCTCGTGTGCAACTTCGTCTGTGTCACTGTGTCGGTCGGTGGTATAGCGTTCGTGGCGGGGCAACATAGTCTCATCAGGGTCTGATTGTGGATCTGTACCCTGAGAGGGCAATGTGGTGGTCTGAGTCAAAGGAGCAGCATAGTACTCTGGCTGTGGCTGTGCATCAGTGCACTCCATGTCAGAATATACTTGTAATGGGCATGGCCTGTTAAATGTTTCACTTTCTAAGCCAGGGACGGTATGTGTAAAGAGCTCCATGGAGTGACCCGTTGTGTCGCCTGCTGCATCCTTCTCTCTTGTTGTAGTTTTTGCTGAGGAGGACAAGGAAGCGACTTGTCCCTGACCGTGAACATCCACAAGCGACGCGCTGCTTTTACATTTACCAGTTTCGGAAGAGGAGGCAAAAGAGCTAGAGGCTGAGTCTGCAATGTAAGCCAAAACTTGCTGTTGCTGCTCCGCCTTTAAAAGCGGTTTTCCTACTCCCAGAAAAGAGAGCGTTCGAGGCCTTGTGTAGCCTGACGACGAAACTGGCTCCACAGCTCCAGACTTAGGTGGAATATTTTTATCCCCACGACCACCTGATGCTCCACTACCACTACCATCATTACCAGCTGACAATGAACGCCCACGACGACCTCTTGCACCAGACTTCCTCATTGTTTTAAAATCTTAACCAAAGTAACTTTATTTGTTGCTATCAAACAACTTACACGGTGAGCTATAACTTCAGTATGATTTCAATATCCCTTAACAGGTTGGTGAGACCACAAGGAAAATCAGGCACAATGTTACACACTCTGTTTTCTGTGGCACAAAATCACAGAGATGACACACACGCAGGACTGTCACTCAAGCACTAATGTCAATATTAATCTCCCACCTAATTTATTTATTTTTTTTTCTCAGGGAGACTTTAGAAACCAAATAATATTAAAAAAAAAAA
Organism: Ranitomeya variabilis; assembly: GCF_051348905.1. Lineage (NCBI taxonomy): Eukaryota > Metazoa > Chordata > Amphibia > Anura > Dendrobatidae > Ranitomeya > Ranitomeya variabilis. The sequence continues at coordinate 12,945,291 of NC_135236.1, forward strand.
AAAAAAAGGCTTTCTATGGCCCACAATTAGAGAGAGAGAGGTGGCACAACCAGGAGTCAAGACTGGCGCACAAGCTGAAAGGGCAATATTACTCTCCCACTGTTTTTTATGTTTTTTTTGTTTTTTTCAGGGAGACTTTAGAAACCAAATAATATTAAAAAAACCAAAAAAAAAAAAGGCTTTCTATGGCCCACTGAATGAGAGGGAGAGAGGTGGCACACCCAGGAGTCAAGACTGGCACACAAGCTGAAAGGGCAATATTACTCTCCCACTGTTTTTTTATGTATTTTTTGTTTTTTCAGGGAGACTTTAGAAACCCAATAATATTTAAAAAAAAAAATAAATAGGCTTTCTATGGCCCACTGAATGAGAGGGAGAGAGGTGGCACACCCAGGAGTCAAGACTGGCACACAAGCTGAAAGGGCAATATTACTCTCCCACTGTTTTTTTAGGTTTTTTTTTTTTTTTCAGGGAGAATTAGAAACCAAATAATATTAAAAAAAAAAAAAATAGGCTTTCTATGGCCCACTGAATGAAAGGGAGAGAGGTGGCACACCCAGGAGTCAAGACTGGCACACAAGCTGAAAGGGCAATATTACTCTCCCACTGTTTTTTTATGTATTTTTTGTTTTTTCAGGGAGACTTTAGAAACCCAATAATATTTAAAAAAAAAAATAAATAGGCTTTCTATGGCCCACTGAATGAGAGGGAGAGAGGTGGCACACCCAGGAGTCAAGACTGGCACACAAGCTGAAAGGGCAATATTACTCTCCCACTGTTTTTTTAGGTTTTTTTTTTTTTTCAGGGAGACTTTAGAAACCAAATAATATTAAAAAAAAAAAAAAAAAAAAAAAAATAGGCTTGCTATAGCCCACTGAATGAGAGATAGCACACACAGCAGTGGCACACAAGCCCTGACTGAGGCCAATATTTTTCTCCCACTGATTGATGTAGTGTTTTTGTGTTGAGGTAGAATTTAGAACACAAATCACGGAAAAAATAAATAGGCTTTCTATGGCCCACTGAATGAAAGGGAGAGAGGTGGCACACCCAGGAGTCAAGACTGGCACACAAGCTGAAAGGGCAATATTACTCTCCCACTGTTTTTTTATGTATTTTTTGTTTTTTCAGGGAGACTTTAGAAACCCAATAATATTTTAAAAAAAAAATAAATAGGCTTTCTATGGCCCACTGAATGAGAGGGAGAGAGGTGGCACACCCAGGAGTCAAGACTGGCACACAAGCTGAAAGGGCAATATTACTCTCCCACTGTTTTTTTAGGTTTTTTTTTTTTTTTCAGGGAGAATTAGAAACCAAATAATATTAAAAAAAAAAAAAAAAATAGGCTTTCTATGGCCCACTGAATGAAAGGGAGAGAGGTGGCACACCCAGGAGTCAAGACTGGCACACAAGCTGAAAGGGCAATATTACTCTCCCACTGTTTTTTTATGTATTTTTTGTTTTTTTCAGGGAGACTTTAGAAACCCAATAATATTTAAAAAAAAAAATAAATAGGCTTTCTATGGCCCACTGAATGAGAGGGAGAGAGGTGGCACACCCAGGAGTCAAGACTGGCACACAAGCTGAAAGGGCAATATTACTCTCCCACTGTTTTTTTAGGTTTTTTTTGTTTTTTCAGGGAGACTTTAGAAACCCAATAATATTTAAAAAAAAAAATAAATAGGCTTTCTATGGCCCACTGAATGAGAGGGAGAGAGGTGGCACACCCAGGAGTCAAGACTGGCACACAAGCTGAAAGGGCAATATTACTCTCCCACTGTTTTTTTATGTATTTTTTGTTTTTTCAGGGAGACTTTAGAAACCCAATAATATTTAAAAAAAAAAATAAATAGGCTTTCTATGGCCCACTGAATGAGAGGGAGAGAGGTGGCACACCCAGGAGTCAAGACTGGCACACAAGCTGAAAGGGCAATATTACTCTCCCACTGTTTTTTTAGGTTTTTTTTTTTTTTTCAGGGAGAATTAGAAACCAAATAATATTAAAAAAAAAAAAAAAATAGGCTTTCTATGGCCCACTGAATGAAAGGGAGAGAGGTGGCACACCCAGGAGTCAAGACTGGCACACAAGCTGAAAGGGCAATATTACTCTCCCACTGTTTTTTTAGGTTTTTTTTTTTTTTTCAGGGAGAATTAGAAACCAAATAATATTAAAAAAAAAAAAAAAATAGGCTTTCTATGGCCCACTGAATGAAAGGGAGAGAGGTGGCACACCCAGGAGTCAAGACTGGCACACAAGCTGAAAGGGCAATATTACTCTCCCACTGTTTTTTTATGTATTTTTTGTTTTTTTCAGGGAGACTTTAGAAACCCAATAATATTTAAAAAAAAAAATAAATAGGCTTTCTATGGCCCACTGAATGAGAGGGAGAGAGGTGGCACACCCAGGAGTCAAGACTGGCACACAAGCTGAAAGGGCAATATTACTCTCCCACTGTTTTTTTAGGTTTTTTTTGTTTTTTCAGGGAGACTTTAGAAACCCAATAATATTTAAAAAAAAAAATAAATAGGCTTTCTATGGCCCACTGAATGAGAGGGAGAGAGGTGGCACACCCAGGAGTCAAGACTGGCACACAAGCTGAAAGGGCAATATTACTCTCCCACTGTTTTTTTATGTATTTTTTGTTTTTTCAGGGAGACTTTAGAAACCCAATAATATTTAAAAAAAAAAATAAATAGGCTTTCTATGGCCCACTGAATGAGAGGGAGAGAGGTGGCACACCCAGGAGTCAAGACTGGCACACAAGCTGAAAGGGCAATATTACTCTCCCACTGTTTTTTTAGGTTTTTTTTTTTTTTTCAGGGAGAATTAGAAACCAAATAATATTAAAAAAAAAAAAAAAATAGGCTTTCTATGGCCCACTGAATGAAAGGGAGAGAGGTGGCACACCCAGGAGTCAAGACTGGCACACAAGCTGAAAGGGCAATATTACTCTCCCACTGTTTTTTTATGTATTTTTTGTTTTTTTCAGGGAGACTTTAGAAACCCAATAATATTTAAAAAAAAAAATAAATAGGCTTTCTATGGCCCACTGAATGAGAGGGAGAGAGGTGGCACACCCAGGAGTCAAGACTGGCACACAAGCTGAAAGGGCAATATTACTCTCCCACTGTTTTTTTAGGTTTTTTTTTTTTTTCAGGGAGACTTTTGAAACCAAATAATATTAAAAAAAAAAAAAAAAAAAAAATATAGGCTTGCTATAGCCCACTGAATGAGAGATAGCGCACACACAGCAGTGGCACACAAGCCCTGACTGAGGCCAATATTTTTCTCCCACTGATTGATGTAGTGTTTCTGTGTTGAGGTAGATTTTAGAACACAAATCACGGAAAAAATAAATAGGCTTTCTATGGCCCACTCAGTGAGAGATGGCACACACAGGGATGGCACTGTAGCAGAAATGCCAATCTTAATCTCCCACAAAAAAAAAACAAAAAAAAAAAAAAAACTGTCCTACAATTACTATCTCCCTGCAGTAATGTAAGCCAGGTATGGCAGGCAGCAATAGGAGTGGACTGATGCACAAATTAAATAAAAAGTGTGGACAAACAAAAAAGATAGCTGTGCAGAAAGGAAGGAACAAGAGGATATGTGCTTTGAAAAAAGCAGTTGGTTTCCACAGTGGCGTACACACAGCAATACAGCTATCACGGAGCCTTCTAGGGCAGCCCAATGAGCTACAGCGCTGAGGGGAAAAAAAAAAAAAAATAGCTTCCACTGTTCCTGCACACCGAAGGTGGTGTTGGACAGTGGAAATCGCTGCAGCACAAGCGGTTTGGTGGTTAGTGGACCCTGCCTAACGCTCTCCCTGCTTCTGATGAAGCGGCAGCAACCTGTCCCTAAGCTCAGATCAGCAGCAGTAAGATGGCGGTCGGCGGGAACGCCCCTTTATAGCCCCTGTGACGCCGCAGACAGCAAGCCAATCACTGCAATGCCCTTCTCTAAGATGGTGGGGACCAGGATCTATGTCATCACGCTGCCCACACTCTGCGTTCACCTTCATTGGCTGAGAAATGGCGCTTTTCGCGTCATTGAAACGCGACTTTGGCGCGAAAGTCGCGTACCGCATGGCCGACAAGCACAGGGGTCGGATCGGGTTTCATGAGACGCCGACTTAGCCAAAAGTCGGCGACTTTTGAAAATGATCGACCCGTTTCGCTCAACCCTAGGTCCCGAGTCTCCACTCCCTCTTAGCTTTAAACACGTCTGACATGTTTAGCAGCCTGGTCTCTTGCAAAAAGAAAATGTCAGCTTCAACCCGAGAAAATCAAAGGCCACAAATCTAGCTGTATTTGATCTTATGCTGGCGACATTAATGGACACCAGCATCAACGGAGTGGGTACCGCCATCATTGGTGATTGAGTTAATGGCTTTCTTTTTCCCATTCCCCTTATCCTCTGCCTCAGAGGAGGAATTATACCCCTTTTTTAATGATATAGATGTGTCCATTCCCATGTGTTTTTTCTTTTTATTGTTCTTGTCTCTGTACTCTGGGCCCGTCCCTCCCTTCAAGGACCTTACATTCCCAGAATAAGGAGACTCGGGACCCCTATAAGCCCCGCCGAAGCTGAAATCTCACCCTCAGCTTTCTCCTCAGAGGAAGAGATGTTCTCAAGGGCTTGGAACCGGTTAGAAAGACCAACCAGGGAGGAGTCAGTTTTTCCTTCCTTAGGTACAATGGTCAGAGCAGGAGAAGATGTTTTATCTCCCTTCTTTCTCTTCTTTTTGGGGCCAAGCTTATGCTTGTCCTGTAGCCACTGCCTATTTTCCTCATCCATATTTTCATAATTGGAGGATTCGGAGGAAGTGGCGCTTTCCTCTCTGTGGATCCTCCTAACCTCCTCATCCAACTCATCATCCCTCGGGGCATCAGCAGCAAGACTGGTGTCCAGGACAGGGACCGCCCTAGTAGCCGGGGGCTCGCCCTAGTAGCCGGGGGCTCGCCCAGCTCCCTATCCTGTCTGCGCTTGTCTAAACGCCTCAGCTAGGCAGGCATCTTTTTACTGCTTTACCTCCTTGGCCCATCAGCTCCCTCACCCCTGCTAGTCCCTTACCCAGCAAAATCAGCCTCATGGTTTTCTCCCACCGGGGTCACGACTGTATTAGCGAAGGAGCAAGGACAACGTCTGAAAGGGTGACCTAATTCACCACACAGGTGGCACCTAATCTCCATACAAGGTGCAGCAAGATGGCTGATATCCCCACACAACGCACATTTCTGCACAGTGCAGTTTGCACTGAAGTGTGTGGATTCGCCGCCCCTGTGACAGAGTTTTGGTTACCCCTGGTAGAAGACCAGGACGCGATCCTTAGCCAGGAAGGCAGATGATGGCATGTGAGCAACCGTACCACCTGAACGCTTAAGTTATAACATCAATGTCCAGGCCCCTGACCAGATACCAAACTCATCACAGTTTATCTTTGGCATTTCTACGACCTCTCCATACCGGCCAAGCCATCATGGTGTCATATCAAGTAAGCGGCTCTTTACCGGTCATCATGGTCACTTTCTTGACTTGGTTTTGGCGAGACACCACCTGAATGGCAAAGTCTCTCCAGCCGGGCTCATTTTTTGCCAACTCATAGTTAGACCAGAAGAGCTGAAGCCCCTCCGGCCGAACAAAGCTGACATCAAACTCAGGTGTGGAATAGGGATGTATCAAGGCCTAGATGTCAATTGCCTTGAAGCCCATCCTCAGCAGGAGCTCCACAACCTTAGATCTTGGAGGACACACATCACTGCCCCTTCACCAAAGTCGGACCACATTCCTACGCATACTACCCGGCCCGGCTTTTGGGAAGGACCACACTGTTTTCCCCCCTCTTTGCTCTTGGGAGGAATTGAGGCCAGAAGGATAGATCAACCTCTCAACCTTCTACCACTATTAGTGATCTCTCCCCCTTCTTTAGAGCCTCCAGGAGATGCCATTACAACATGCTGTCCCCAGATCTCAGAGACGAGGAGGATGCCCTATTTCCCCCGGAGGTGACAGTGGCATAACTCCTGACAGGTGCTGCCACCACTGGGGGGTAACCGGACCAGTAAAAAACATCCACACCAACAGTATCACTATTACCCATGTCCATGACCCCCTCACCCTCCACAAAACCAGCAACCACACCACTAGAAGAAGAATTTTCTTCATCCATACCCATGACCACATTCATTCCTGCTTGACCAGTGACAACAGGGGGTGGCGTTTTGCATTTTGACCTCCGCATCATCAGGCTACCTCTTGAAGCTCATCAAGAGAATGCCAAGAGTGTGCAAAGCAGTCATCAAAGCAAAAGGTGGATACTTTGAAGAACCTAGAATTTAAGACATAATTTCAGTTGTTTCACAATTTTTTTGCTAAGTATATAATTCCACACATGTTAATACATAGTTTTGATGCCTTCAGTGTGAATTTACAATTTTCATAGTCATGACAATACAGAAAAATCTTTAAATGAGAAGGTGTGTCCAAACTTTTGGTCTGTACTATACATACATGAGAATTCTTTGACAAAAGAAAAAAAAGAGGGACGGCACTACCTTCCACTTGGAGACCTTCAGCCTCTGTGCACATCAAGTGCTTTCATGCAGAAAACTTTTGCTCTGTACTGTACATACATTACATTTCTGATCCTGAGTAACATCCTGTATTATACTCCGGAGCTACACTCACTATTCTGCTGGTGCAGTCACTGTGTACAAACAATACATTACTGATCCCGAATTACATCCTGTATTAAACTCCAGAGCTGCACTCACTACTCTGCCGGTGCAGTCACTGTCTACATACAATACATTGCTGATCCTGTGTTACATCATGCATTATACCCCAGAGCTGCACTCACTATTCTGCCGATACAGTCACTGTGTACATACATTACATTGCTGATCCTGAGTTACATCCTGTATTATGCTCCAGAGCTGCACTCACTACCCTGCCTTTGCAGTAACTGTGTACATACATTGCATTACTCATCCTGGGTTACCTCCTGTATTATACTCCAGAGCTGCACTTACTATTCTGCCGGTGTAGTAACTGTGTAAATAAATTACATTACTGATCCTGAGTTACATCCTGTATTATACCCCAGAGCTGCACTCACTATTCTGCTGGTGCAGTCACTGTGTACATACATTACATTACTGATCCTGAGTTACATCCTGCATTATACCCCAAAGCTGCACTCACTATTCTGCTGGTGCACTCACTGTGTACATACATTACATTACTGATCCTGAGTTACCTCCTGTATTACACTCCAGAGCTGCACTCACTATTCTGCTGGTGCAGTCACTGTATACATACATTACATTACTGATCCTGAGTTACATCCTGTACTATACTCCAGAGCTGCACTCACTATTCTGCTGGTGCAGTCACTGTGTACATACATTACGTTACTGATCCTGAGTTACATCCTGTACTATACTCCAGAGCTGCACTCACTATTCTGCTGGTGCAGTCACTGTGCACATTCATTACATTACTGATCCTGAGTTACATCCTGTATTATACTCCAGAGCTGCACTCACTATTCTGCTGGTGCAGTCACTGTGTACATACATTACATTACTGATCCTGAGTTACCTCCTGTACTATACTCCAGAGCTGCACTCACTATTCTGCTGGTGCAGTCGCTGTGTACATACATTACATTACTGATCCTGAGTTACATCCTGTAGATCTTTTATTAGAAAAATGAAAAACGTAACAATAATAATAGCGGAAACCATAACAAAAAAATTTAGCCAGAAAATAATCAGTATACTGAACACTGGTCCAGCCGCTCATTGTCTCCTCTCACACATATTATACAGTATATACAGAACAATAACTACTTTGACCTTCTGGTCCGGTCACCAAATAATATAAACAATGGCAAACAAAATATATACATGCACTTTTTTTTTTTTTTTTTTAGTTTTTTAGTTTTAAACAAAATAACCACAAATATATACAATACTAAGCTATCCTCCATTCCCGAACCCCGCACTGACCTGAGAGCTGGTCCTGCATCTCATGCCTCAGTCCATGTCCAACGTCCACAGGCCAGATCAGGCAGTTCCAGTTTTCCCCCAAACAACCCAGTGTCCCATAGTCCCACAAGATAAACCCACCTCCCCCCCTTCCCACCACCCAACCTAACACCTACACCCAAATCTATATCCCCATATAAAATATATACAATATATACAGCAGCACACACCACAATAAACACAACTCACAAAGCCCAAGTTCGGCGCCTGCAGCCCTACATCACTGTATAATTAGATTATATATAATTATATATATATATATATATATATATATATATATATATATATATATATATATAAAATCAGATTGGCCTACCGCCTCAACGCATTAACCTAATTATCCCTGTGTGGCCTATTAATAAAAAACAACAACATAATCACGTTCCTCCATCATGTTCTCATACACTTTATGCAGTTAATAGCCTCTGTGTCTGTACTGTTACATACTTAGGCAGTTAACTGGTTCATGCAGCTTTACATGAACACCCGAGACTTACACTATGGCTGGTCCAAATAACTAAAGCAATTGTTACCATCCACCTCTTGTGTCTCCCCTTTTCCTCATAGATTGTAAGCTTGCGAGCAGCAGGGCCCTCATTCCTCCTGGTATCTGTTTTGAACTGTGATTTCTGTTATGCTGTAATGTCTGTTGTCTGTATAAGTCCCCTCTATAAGTTGTAAAGCGCTGCGGAATATGTTGGCGCTATATAAATAAAATTATTATTATTATTATTATTATTATTATTATCAAACAAAACAAAAATCTACAGTGTCAGCAGCAGCCAATCATCAGGAAAGGAGATGACCAGACTAGGGCACACTAAAAGAAAAGCCCCTCCAGAGGAGCGCGGCCTTCCGTGTGCCCAGTCTCTCATACTCCAGAGAGCGCACCTTCACCAGGTCACCGAGTATGGTCCTAAACACATCGTCCACTGGGAGGATTTTTCGTTGCGTCGATACTAAGCACCGTGCGTTCCACGTGTGATACCTAGATAACTAGAAATAAGGTGCAATGGTCCCGACCACCAAGGTCTCCGAATGCTCCATAGGCCCATTCCGCATAGGAGAGACCGGCCAGCCGAGACCAGCCAATGAAGGCGCCCATCCTGTTGTACACCTCTGTGTTGAAGGGACAATGAAGCAGGAAGTGGTCCATGCTTTCCAGCAAGGTACCACAATGCTCCCGAGGACAATTCCTGTCCTCAGAGCTCCTACACTTCAGATTGTCCCTCACACACAGTTTCCCATGGAAGTAGCGCCAAGCCAAGTCCCAAAACTTCGAGGGGATCCTGATAGAATTCAAAAGATGCAAACCCACCCCAAGATCCCGACTTGGGCAGTCCCTGAGCGCCAGAGGCCTATGGAAATGGGTCAACAGAACCCTATTGTCAAGGAGTTTCTTTGGCAGAGTCCTGATCTCCCACATTCCCAGACCCCACCGACAAATTACCTTCAGAACCAAGGTAGCGTAAGCCGGAAGATGTCCATGCGGTGTGCGAAGATCCTTCACTTGCCCTCCTGTCTCCCATTCCTGGAAGAAAGGCTGAAACCATCCCCTACAGGAGAATACCCACGGAGGAGCCCTCTCTTTCCAGAGGTTTGCAATATTGATCTTAATGAAGGTATCCACAAGGAATACCACAGGGTTGACCATACCCAACCCTCCTAGACTCCTCGTACGGTAAGTACCCTCCCTCTTGACCAGGTTCAGTCTATTCCCCCATAACAGTTGGAAGAACAAACTGTAGACCCGAGTCCAGAGAGATTCCGGCAAGATGCACACACTGCCCAGATAAATCAGTAGAGGGAGCAGGTAAGTTTTGATCAGGTTTACCCTTTCCCTTAGGGTCAAAGACCAACCCTTCCATTGGTTCACCTTCTGAGTGGCGATCTCTAGCCTGCTGTCCCAATTTTGTTTGGGGTAATCCCACTGGCCAAATTCGATGCCAAGGATTTTTGCAGAGATTTTTGGTCCTGGAAGGGTGTCTGGGAGATCAAAACCAGGATCTCCTCCTCCCAGCCAGAGACTCTCACACTTATCCCGGTTGATCTTGGACCCGGATGCCTCCGAGTAGCGATCTACCTCCGACATCAGTCACCCTGCCTCCTCGTGAGAGGGAACAAACACGGTGACATCATCGGCATACGCCACCACCCTCAGAGTGGCCTCCGGCGCTGCCTGGTCCATCCCGATCCCGGCCAACGGTCCACGCTCCACCCTCCTAACAAGAGGGTCAATCGCAAACATATACAGCAGCGGGCTCAAGGGACAACTCTGGCGAACACCGGACCCAACCTCAAAAGAGCTGCCAATCCAACCATTCACAAGCGGGAAACTCTCTGCCCCACTGTACAAGGTCTTAAGCCAATCAACAAACCCCCCGGCAGGCCATATCTCAGAAGGACGGACCAGAGGTACTCGTGATTAACCCGATCAAACGCTTTTGCCTGGTCCAGTGACAGCATGTACCCCTTTCATTGACTAGCCCTACCCTGCTCCACTGCCTCCCGGACACAGAGCACAGCACTAAATGTGCTGCGGCCTGAAACAGAGCAATGCTGGGCCTCCAAAAGGAGTCGGGTGCAAATTTCACCAGCCGATTAAACAGCACCTTTGCCAGAACCTTCCTGTCTGCATTGAGAAGCGCTATGGGATGCCAATTCTCAATGCAAGATGGGTCCTTACCCTTTGACAAGATGATCAGAGCAGACCTCCTCATTGACTTCGGCAGAGTGCCCGAGGAAAGACACTCATTGAATACCTCAGTCAAGAGGGGAACCAAAACGTCCTTAAAGGTCTTATAGAATTCAGATGTTAAGCCATCTGGACCAGGCGATTTTTTTTGGGCAAGCCCTTCAATCGCCAACTGAACTTCCTCTTCTCTGATCATTTCTGTCAAAACGTCAAGAGAGGGGTCTACCCCTGGTTCGGGGACGGCTTCAGCCAGGAAAGCCGACATCTCATCCCAATCAAGATCCCTCTTCCCCAAGAGGTGCGAGTAGAAGGATCTGACAACCTCCAGGATCCCTGATCTGGATCGCCTCAGGGACCCCGTAGTGTCGACCAGTCCTGTAACTACTTTACTATTCACTGACATCTTGCAGTTTCTGTAAGGGTCGAGCGAGCGGTACTTCCCGTAATCCCTCTCAAAAACCAAAGATGCGTGTCTATCGTACTGACACCTCATTAGCAAAGATTTCACTCTGGAGATCTCCTAGCGGCTACCTCCAGTTGAGACAAGATGTTCGAGTTTCCTCCTCAGACCCTGATATAGGCGGTACCTGCTCAGATTCCTGAGGCTCGAGAGCTGGCGGAAGAATCTCGCCACCCTTTCCTTGAACATCTCCCACCACTCTGTCTTACTACTACAAAGATCCAGTAAGGGTATCTGGCTCTGAAGAAAATCCTCAAAGGACTGTCTTATCTCCGCTTCTTCCAAGAGAGACGAATTGAGCCTCCAAAAGCCTCTTCCCATCCGGAGGGTCTCTGTAACATTCAGAGAAAACAAAATTAAACAGTGGTCGGAGGACTCCACCTCAACAACAGACACTGCTGAAGAGACAGCTTCCTCCTTTAAATAAAACCTATCTATTCTGGACCTACAGTTACCTCTATGATAGGTGAACCCCTTGTGGCCTGGGGTGTGCCGAATGTGGACATCCACCAGGCGAGCCTCACTAGCTATACTATTAAGGGCGAACCTATCATAAGTCAGCTTGTCTCTGGAACCTCCTCTATCTCGGGGCCTCGTGACAGCATTGAAGTCCCCTCCAAAGACAACCTGTCGACTTGTAAAAAGTAAAACCGCACAGTAATGACACCAAAGTATAAAAATAATAATAAAGAATTTATATAAATATATATAATATATTATAATTGATGGGCCACCACGTGTGCGATATTTGTAGTGAAAAGAACAGGACAGGGAATATTGATAATATTAATTAATTTATTTTATTAAGTGACAATAGTGACAAACATTAATTGGAAATATATAGACATAAAATTAAATATAAAAATACATATATTAGTAAAAAGATTTTTGTGCACACTAAAAGCCGCAACACTTATAGGGCAAGCCAGATCCTCATAATGAGTTATAGCATGTATGGCACATTATCCCAATATACACACTAAAAAATATAATAAATAATAAAAAATATATAAAAATATATAAAAATTATGTGTATAAAAATCAATTTGTGCCAGTGATATAAAGATATCACAAAAGAACTCCAAACAATTCACTCTCAAATATCAAAGTGACCATGAAGAAAATATACATAAGTGCTATGTGCAAGAGTTAAACCACCATTAAGAATACATAAGGTGCAAAAAAATGACCAAAAGGCCAAAAAGTGCTATGTGCCTATGGAAAAATGCCAGTTACTTACAATGGTAAAGCAAGGGAATGACCCCAGGCTGCCAGCGGCTGATTAGTGTGCACCCCGACGCGCGTTTCAGACACGCAGTCCTTCGTCAGGGGGAGTGTGTATGCAACATGACCAGAGATGTCTTTATATTGTGGATGTGCTGATGTAAATCCCCGCCGTCTGTGAGCCGCCCGAACAGACCGGAAGTCCGGGACGCAGCGTCACGTGACCGGACGCACATGGTATGATCATGGCGTTGCCAAGGACACAGAAACGCCGTGACCCAGACACCAGACCGCCGAGCGCTCATGCGCACAACAGCAGGAACAACATGGACACAGAGAAGGGAAACTAACAACGATGTACATGAAGTGAAGTACCGTAATAGCACATGAAAATTGGACGCTGCAGCGCCAATCTGAGGATATAATGTGATGTAATAAATAGCTATGGCATGTGCAGATAAATAATTATAACCATATAATAATGGCTGTGTGTTATTAATGGTGATAATTCATAGTGCTATCTCATGATAGCCACGATAAAAAATAAATAAAAAGTGAAAACATACTAAGTAATAAGTGTGCATATAAAGTGTATAAATAAGAGTGTAAGTAACATCAGTGAATGATGATAAAAGTAAAACATAATGTGTAACATGTACAATATATCGAGTTCCCAAGGGACAAGCTATAGGTAAAAAATAATAATAATAATAATAGTGAAAAATTGGAAATAAAAAATAAAAAATAAAAAATAAATAAGAATACGGTGAAAAATAAATAATAAAAAATAAAGCATAAAAAACAGCATGAACAAGAGAAATACTATATATAACGTTATTTATTATTTATCTAGTCCATATGGATCCAGTGTGGGCAAGGACCCGCTTCATCAGGACTGAAACAACAAAAGAGCCCCAGGCGAAGACAGCCGGTCCCCGGCTCCCGATCCCACACGAGGATCCAACACACAATACACGTCCACAAAAAGGTACGTTTTATTACAAATTACCTAGAATAGTATAACACAGCAATTAGTACAAAATAAATGCATCATTTTTCAATATTGGTCATGATACAAACGCATTATAATAAATATATGTAAAAATCCAAAAATTATAAAAATATAAATAAAATGTTATTTATATGCAACACTAACCAAACCAATGATAAAAACAATATAGAGATATCTAAAAAATATATATATATTTGATTTTAAAAAAATATGTTCTCTAAAAAATTCTATAAAAGATTGTATATATATATAAAAGATAATAAGGTATACAACGATAGGAGATTTATACAGTAATTTTTATCATAAAAATGGAGCAAAGCTTAAATTTTCATTAAGGCCATTGGGTGACACTGTGTCCAATAGCCATGTCCATTTAGTCTCAAGTTGTGCTAGGGGTATACTTACCTTCCCATTTCTCTCATTATGCTTTATCATATCTATTCCTACCACTTTTAGAAGAGAAGCATCACTGTTATGGTGTATTTTGAAGTGATTAGGAATAGTTTTTAACATTGTGATGTCCTCACTTTCCTTAGCTGCTTGTATCCCCAGTACGTGTTCTCTTGTGCGTACTTTCAACTGACGGGTCGTCATCCCTATATAGATAAGCGAACAGGGACATGTGGCGTAGTATATTACAGCGCGAGATGTACATGTGATTGGATGTTTGATCTGGTATGTTCTTGTACCTTTACTATCTTTGAACGATTGTGACCTCAAAATATTTGGGCAAGCCACACACTTCCCACAAGGTTTACACCTGGGTTGTGGCTTAGTCCTGTTCAAAAATGTAGAGCATACTGATGGATCACTCACATAGTGGCTTTTAACGAGAGAATTACCAAGATTTGGTGAACGTCTAAATGTAATGGCTGGTTGTTCACCAATGTATTTAGATAGTATTGGGTCACTCCGAAGTATCGGCCATGATTTTTTCAGATAATAGCGCATTAAATCAGTCTGACCATGGAACTGGGTAATATACCTGATGGGCTGTTTTTTGGTCAGAGGTTTGGCCGCATATAGAGCCTCATGTCTGGTTGTATACTTGGCCCTGTTATATGCTTTTTTAAATGACCTATTGCTATATCCACGTTCATAAAATCTCCCCTTCAGAATATTCGCCTGTTTATCAAAGTCCTCCTCACTTGAGCATACTCTCCGGAGTCGTAGGAACTGTCCTATCGGTATGGAGTTAATCATGGCCTTCGGGTGTGATGATGATGCGTGTAAAAATGAGTTGACCGCTGTCGGTTTCCGATATAAATCGGTCTGAAGAACATTATCCATACCTCTCTTGACTATTACATCTAGAAATTCAATTTGGTTCAAGTCCCATTTATATGTTAAGTGAATGTTCAGTGAATTCTGATTCAGCTGAGACATGAAGGACTCTAGAGATGTTACTGAACCTTGCCAGAGGATAAATATGTCATCGATAAACCGTACCCATAAGAGGATACGGTCCATCGATGGTACACTGTCTGACATCAAGAGGTCCCTCTCCCACAGCCCCAGGAATAGATTTGCATATGCAGGCGCAAATGACGCACCCATTGCGGTGCCCTGGAGCTGTAGGTAGAAGGACCCCCTGAATAGAAAAAAGTTATGTGACAAGGAAAATTCCAAAAGTTCCAAAGTCAAATTGTTTATGTCTTTAGGTGTTGGGGAAGAGTCCAAAAAGTACCGCACTGCCCGTAACCCATCATTATGGCGTATACTCGTGTACAAAGATTCCACATCACATGATACTAATAAGGTATCACCGCTAATATGTAGGCCATCTATTTTCTTTAAAAAGTCACTAGTGTCCTTGATAAATGATGGCAATATCTCAACCGAAGGTTGTAATCTGGAGTCTACATATTTATTGATGTTTTCCATGAAATTTCCACACCCCGAAATAATTGGCCTACCCGGTGGTACAGTTTTATTTTTATGAATTTTGGGTAATAAATAAAAAGTGGGTATCATTGGTTCTACTACTTGTAAAGCCAAAAATAAATCTTTGGTTATTACCCCATTGTCCCTCGCCACATTAAGAATAGCTCGTAGTTCTTTTGAGAATTTATCTAAGGGGTTAAAGGTAAGTTTTTTATAGCAGTTCTCAACCCTGAGTTGTCTAAATGACTCTGCCTCATATAGTGATTTAGGCCAGATAACTATGTTTCCCCCTTTGTCTGCAGGTTTAACAAGAATGTCCTTCATCCCCTGTATTTTAGTCAGACTATTTCGCTCTTCCCTACTTAGATTAACAGTGTGAGGGTATCGAGGGATTTTATCGAATTCCCTACTAACAGTCTGCACAAAAATGTCCAAGGTTGGACATGAGGAAAGGGGTGGGAATCTATATGAACGTGGTTTGATAGAATCCGGAATCTTACCTCCCTCAGTTCCGTTGTGTTCTTGTGCTAGTTCTTCTAATGCCTCTAGTGCCTCCTGTTCCGCCTCTGTGGGGAATAACAAGTTTATATCCTCATTATGGAAATGTCGTTTAAATAGTAACTTTCTTGCGAACAAGTGCAAATCTTTGATAGCAGTAAATTTATCAAAGTTGGCCGTCGGACAGAACATTAGTCCCTTACTCAGCACATCAAGTTCCGTTTGAGAAAATATATGGGAACTTAAGTTAATTACCTTATTACTATTTTCATTCCTTTCCGGGGAATATCTAAAATTCCGTTTAGTTGATATGTAACGAGGTTCTCTTTTACGTTTCGGAGTAGAGATGACAGATACTGAGGTAGAGGCGGAAGAGGAGGCACAGGAGACATCAGCGCCAGTAGTATTTGATGTTGCAGACATCGTGCGTTCACGGGTCATATTTTTGCGCCATCTGTAAATTCTTCCATTTGCCAGGTCATTTTGATCTCTCATCAGTTTTTTGGCCTGTTTAACCTGTATGTCCTTTGCCCATTGATCCACCAGTTTTTCTAGTTGTGGATTAATCATGCCAAACTGTTCGGGGGTAAGATTCCCTTTGGCCTTCATAAGATTTTCTTCCAGAGATTTATCAATCTCAGCCAAGTTTTTTAGATTAAACTGTATAAGAAGCTCCATTAATTTTTTAGATGTATCATTACATGTAGTTTCCCATTGGCTGATGAATTCTTCGTCACTAACGGGAAATGATGGTGTAACCTGAATCCTTAGGCCTCTAGGAATGAGTTGCCTTTGGACATAATTTTCCAAAAACGCCCTGTTCCACCAGCAACGTGTACGTTTATATGTCAGGTTTTTTATAATATAGAAGAAATCATCATATTGTATACCACCATTAGAGGTTATAAGATTACCACTATTGCCAAACACTGCATTAATTTGTCCCTGCCAAGATTGTTCCCTGGTCCTAAAGTCCATATCCAAGACAGAAAGGCCTGTGCAAAACACAGTATATATATTAGTAAAACCGCACAGTAATGACACCAAAGTATAAAAATAATAATAAAGAATTTATATAAATATATATATATATATATATATATATATATATATATATATATATATATATATAATATATTATAATTGATGGGCCACCACGTGTGCGATATTTGTAGTGAAAAACCACTAGAAAATGGAAACCAAAGCTCCCGACATAAGGACCTGAACCAATAAGAACAGGACAGGGAATATTGATAATATTAATTAATTTATTTTATTAAGTGACAATAGTGACAAACATTAATTGGAAATATATAGACATAAAATTAAATATAAAAATACATATATTAGTAAAAAGATTTTTGTGCACACTAAAAGCCGCAACACTTATAGGGCAAGCCAGATCCTCATAATGAGTTATAGCATGTATGGCACATTATCCCAATATACACACTAAAAAAATATAATAAATAATAAAAAATATATAAAAATATATAAAAATTATGTGTATAAAAATCAATTTGTGCCAGTGATATAAAGATATCACAAAAGAACTCCAAACAATTCACTCTCAAATATCAAAGTGACCATGAAGAAAATATACATAAGTGCTATGTGCAAGAGTTAAACCACCATTAAGAATACATAAGGTGCAAAAAAATGACCAAAAGGCCAAAAAGTGCTATGTGCCTATGGAAAAATGCCAGTTACTTACAATGGTAAAGCAAGGGAATGACCCCAGGCTGCCAGCGGCTGATTAGTGTGCACCCCGACGCGCGTTTCAGACACGCAGTCCTTCGTCAGGGGGAGTGTGTATGCAACATGACCAGAGATGTCTTTATATTGTGGATGTGCTGATGTAAATCCCCGCCGTCTGTGCGGCGCATGAGCTGCCCGAACAGACCGGAAGTCCGGGACGCAGCGTCACGTGACCGGACGCACATGGTATGATCATGGCGTTGCCAAGGACACAGAAACGCCGCGACCCAGACACCAGACCGCCGAGCGCTCATGCGCACAACAGCAGGAACAACATGGACACAGAGAAGGGAAACTAACAACGATGTACATGAAGTGAAGTACCGTAATAGCACATGAAAATTGGACGCTGCAGCGCCAATCTGAGGATATAATGTGATGTAATAAATGGCTATGGCATGTGCAGATAAATAATTATAACCATATAATAATGGCTGTGTGTTATTAATGGTGATAATTCATAGTGCTATCTCATGATAGCCACGATAAAAAATAAATAAAAAGTGAAAACATACTAAGTAATAAGTGTGCATATAAAGTGTATAAATAAGAGTGTAAGTAACATCAGTGAATGATGATAAAAGTAAAACATAATGTGTAACATGTACAATATATCGAGTTCCCAAGGGACAAGCTATAGGTAAAAAATAATAATAATAATAATAGTGAAAAATTGGAAATAAAAAATAAAAAATAAAAAATAAATAAGAATACGGGAAAAATAAATAATAAAAAATAAAGCATAAAAAACAGCATGAACAAGAGAAATACTATATATAACGTTATTTATTATTTATCTAGTCCATATGGATCCAGTGTGGGCAAGGACCCGCTTCATCAGGACTGAAACAACAAAAGAGCCCCAGGCGAAGACAGCCGGTCCCCGGCTCCCGATCCCACACGAGGATCCAACACACAATACACGTCCACAAAAAGGTACGTTTTATTACAAATTACCTAGAATAGTATAACACAGCAATTAGTACAAAATAAATGCATCATTTTTCAATATTGGTCATGATATAAACGCATTATAATAAATATATGTAAAAATCCAAAAATTATAAAAATATAAATAAAATGTTATTTATATGCAACACTAACCAAACCAATGATAAAAACAATATAGAGATATCTAAAAAATATATATATATTTGATTTTAAAAAAATATGTTCTCTAAAAAATTCTATAAAAGATTGTATATATATATAAAAGATAATAAGGTATACAACGATAGGAGATTTATACAGTAATTTTTATCATAAAAATGGAGCAAAGCTTAAATTTTCATTAAGGCCATTGGGTGACACTGTGTCCAATAGCCATGTCCATTTAGTCTCAAGTTGTGCTAGGGGTATACTTACCTTCCCATTTCTCTCATTATGCTTTATCATATCTATTCCTACCACTTTTAGAAGAGAAGCATCACTGTTATGGTGTATTTTGAAGTGATTAGGAATAGTTTTTAACATTGTGATGTCCTTACTTTCCTTAGCTGCTTGTATCCCCAGTACGTGTTCTCTTGTGCGTACTTTCAACTGACGGGTCGTCATCCCTATATAGATAAGCGAACAGGGACATGTGGCGTAGTATATTCCCCGGAAAGGAATGAAAATAGTAATAAGGTAATTAACTTAAGTTCCCATATATTTTCTCAAACGGAACTTGATGTGCTGAGTAAGGGACTAATGTTCTGTCCGACGGCCAACTTTGATAAATTTACTGCTATCAAAGATTTGCACTTGTTCGCAAGAAAGTTACTATTTAAACGACATTTCCATAATGAGGATATAAACTTGTTATTCCCCACAGAGGCGGAACAGGAGGCACTAGAGGCATTAGAAGAACTGGCACAAGAACACAACGGAACTGAGGGAGGTAAGATTCCGGATTCTATCAAACCACGTTCATATAGATTCCCACCCCTTTCCTCATGTCCAACCTTGGACATTTTTGTGCAGACTGTTAGTAGGGAATTCGATAAAATCCCTCGATACCCTCACACTGTTAATCTTAGTAGGGAAGAGCGAAATAGTCTGACTAAAATACAGGGGATGAAGGACATTCTTGTTAAACCTGCAGACAAAGGGGGAAACATAGTTATCTGGCCTAAATCACTATATGAGGCAGAGTAATTTAGACAACTCAGGGTTGAGAACTGCTATAAAAAACTTACCTTTAACCCCTTAGATAAATTCTCAAAAGAACTACGAGCTATTCTTAATGTGGCGAGGGACAATGGGGTAATAACCAAAGATTTATTTTTGGCTTTACAAGTAGTAGAACCAATGATACCCACTTTTTATTTATTACCCAAAATTCATAAAAATAAAACTGTACCACCGGGTAGGCCAATTATTTCGGGGTGTGGAAATTTCATGGAAAACATCAATAAATATGTAGACTCCAGATTACAACCTTCGGTTGAGATATTGCCATCATTTATCAAGGACACTAGTGACTTTTTAAAGAAAATAGATGGCCTACATATTAGCGGTGATACCTTATTAGTATCATGTGATGTGGAATCTTTGTACACGAGTATACACCATAATGATGGGTTACGGGCAGTGCGGTACTTTTTGGACTCTTCCCCAACACCTAAAGACATAAACAATTTGACTTTGGAACTTTTGGAATTTTCCTTGTCACATAACTTTTTTCTATTCAGGGGGTCCTTCTACCTACAGCTCCAGGGCACCGCAATGGGTGCGTCATTTGCGCCTGCATATGCAAATCTATTCCTGGGGCTGTGGGAGAGGGACCTCTTGATGTCAGACAGTGTACCATCGATGGACCGTATCCTCTTATGGGTACGGTTTATCGATGACATATTTATCCTCTGGCAAGGTTCAGTAACATCTCTAGAGTCCTTCATGTCTCAGCTGAATCAGAATTCACTGAACATTCACTTAACATATAAATGGGACTTGAACCAAATTGAATTTCTAGATGTAATAGTCAAGAGAGGTATGGATAATGTTCTTCAGACCGATTTATATCGGAAACCGACAGCGGTCAACTCATTTTTACACGCATCATCATCACACCCGAAGGCCATGATTAACTCCATACCGATAGGACAGTTCCTACGACTCCGGAGAGTATGCTCAAGTGAGGAGGACTTTGATAAACAGGCGAATATTCTGAAGGGGAGATTTTATGAACGTGGATATAGCAATAGGTCAGTTAAAAAAGCATATAACAGGGCCAAGTATACAACCAGACATGAGGCTCTATATGCGGCCAAACCTCTGACCAAAAAACAGCCCATCAGGTATATTACCCAGTTCCATGGTCAGACTGATTTAATGCGCTATTATCTGACAAAATCATGGCCGATACTTCGGAGTGACCCAATACTATCTAAATACATTGGTGAACAACCAGCCATTACATTTAGAGGTTCACCAAATCTTGGTAATTCTCTCGTTAAAAGCCACTATGTGAGTGATCCATCAGTATGCTCTACATTTTTGAACAGGACTAAGCCACAACCCGGGTGTAAACCTTGTGGGAAGTGTGTGGCTTGCCCAAATATTTTGAGGTCACAATCGTTCAAAGATAGTAAAGGTACAAGAACATACCAGATCAAACATCCAATCACATGTACATCTCGCGCTGTAATATACTACGCCACATGTCCCTGTTCGCTTATCTATATAGGGATGACGACCCATCAGTTGAAAGTACGCACAAGAGAACACGTACTGGGGATACAAGCAGCTAAGGAAAGTGAGGACATCACAATGTTAAAAACTATTCCTAAACACTTCAAAATACACCATAACAGTGATGCTTCTCTTCTAAAAGTGGTAGGAATAGATATGATAAAGCATAATGAGAGAAATGGGAAGGTAAGTATACCCCTAGCACAACTTGAGACTAAATGGACATGGCTATTGGACACAGTGTCACCCAATGGCCTTAATGAAAATTTAAGCTTTGCTCCATTTTTATGATAAAAATTACTGTATAAATCTCCTATCGTTGTATACCTTATTATCTTTTATATATATATACAATCTTTTATAGAATTTTTTAGAGAACATATTTTTTTAAAATCAAATATATATATATTTTTTAGATATCTCTATATTGTTTTTCTCATTGGTTCGGTTAGTGTTGCATATAAATAACATTTTATTTATATTTTTATAATTTTTGGATTTTTACATATATTTATTATAATGCGTTTGTATCATGACCAATATTGAAAAATGATGCATTTATTTTGTACTAATTGCTGTGTTATACTATTCTAGGTAATTTGTAATAAAACGTACCTTTTTGTGGACGTGTATTGTGTGTTGGATCCTCGTGTGGGATCGGGAGCCGGGGACCGGCTGTCTTCGCCTGGGGCTCTTTTGTTGTTTCAGTCCTGATGAAGCGGGTCCTTGCCCACACTGGATCCATATGGACTAGATAAATAATAAATAACGTTATATATAGTATTTCTCTTGTTCATGCTGTTTTTTATGCTTTATTTTTTATTATTTATTTTTCCCGTATTCTTATTTATTTTTTATTTTTTATTTTTTATTTCCAATTTTTCACTATTATTATTATTATTATTTTTTACCTATAGCTTGTCCCTTGGGAACTCGATATATTGTACATGTTACACATTATGTTTTACTTTTATCATCATTCACTGATGTTACTTACACTCTTATTTATACACTTTATATGCACACTTATTACTTAGTATGTTTTCACTTTTTATTTATTTTTTATCGTGGCTATCATGAGATAGCACTATGAATTATCACCATTAATAACACACAGCCATTATTATATGGTTATAATTATTTATCTGCACATGCCATAGCTATTTATTACATCACATTATATCCTCAGATTGGCGCTGCAGCGTCCAATTTTCATGTGCTATTACGGTACTTCACTTCATGTACATCGTTGTTAGTTTCCCTTCTCTGTGTCCATGTTGTTCCTGCTGTTGTGCGCATGAGCGCTCGGCGGTCTGGTGTCTGGGTCACGGCGTTTCTGTGTCCTTGGCAACGCCATGATCATACCATGTGCGTCCAGTCACGTGACGCTGCGTCCCGGACTTCCGGTCTGTTCGGGCGGCTCATGCGCCGCACAGACGGCGGGGATTTACATCAGCACATCCACAATATAAAGACATCTCTGGTCATGTTGCATACACACTCCCCCTGACGAAGGACTGCGTGTCTGAAACGCGCGTCGGGGTGCACACTAATCAGCCGCTGGCAGCCTGGGGTCATTCCCTTGCTTTACCATTGTAAGTAACTGGCATTTTTCCATAGGCACATAGCACTTTTTGGCCTTTTGGTCATTTTTTTGCACCTTATGTATTCTTAATGGTGGTTTAACTCTTGCACATAGCACTTATGTATATTTTCTTCATGGTCACTTTGATATTTGAGAGTGAATTGTTTGGAGTTCTTTTGTGATATCTTTATATCACTGGCACAAATTGATTTTTATACACATAATTTTTATATATTTTTATATATTTTTTATTATTTATTATATTTTTTAGTGTGTATATTGGGATAATGTGCCATACATGCTATAACTCATTATGAGGATCTGGCTTGCCCTATAAGTGTTGCGGCTTTTAGTGTGCACAAAAATCTTTTTACTAATATATGTATTTTTATATTTAATTTTATGTCTATATATTTCCAATTAATGTTTGTCACTATTGTCACTTAATAAAATAAATTAATTAATATTATCAATATTCCCTGTCCTGTTCTTATTGGTTCAGGTCCTTATGTCGGGAGCTTTGACTTGTAAAAAGGTAGGGCTTGATCCTCATAAAGAGACACTTCTGGTCCCACTTAGATTGGGGACCATAGATGTTGATGAGCCGGAGCTCTTGTCCCTTTATGAGGACATCTAAGATCAGGCACCTCACCATTTCTAACTCAATAACCCGTCGGCATTCCACCGGTGCGGTAAAAAGGACCGCCACTCCGCTATACGGCTCGGCCGCAAGAGACCAATAGGAGGGCCCGAGTCTCCACTCCCTCTTAGCTTTAAACACATCTGCTATGTTTGGCAGCCTGGTCTCTTGCAAAAAGAAAATGTCAGCTTCAACCCGGCTGAGAAAATCAAAGGCCACAAATCTAGCTGTATTTGACTTTATGCTGGCGACATTACTGGACGCCAGCGTCAACGGATTGGGTTCTGCCATCATTGGTGATTGAGTTAGATGGCTTTCTTTTTCCCACTACCCTTATCCTCTGCCTCAGAGGAGGGATCCTTCCCCCTCTTTAATGACAATGAGGTATCCATTCCCATGTGTTTTTTATTTTCATCGTCCTCATCTCCGGACTCTGGGCCAGTCCCTCCCTCCAAGGATCTTACATTCCCCGAAGAAGGAGACTCGGCGTCCCCTGTGAGCCCCGCCGAAGCCAGAACCTCACCCTCAGCTTCCTCCTCAGAGGAAGAGATGTTTTCAAGGGCTTGGAACCGGCTAGAAAGACCAACCAGAGGGGAGTCGGTTTTTCCTTCCTTAGGTACCTTGGTCAGAGCGGGAGAAGATTTTTTATCTCCCTTCTTTCTCTTCTTTTTGGTGCCGAGCTTACGCTTGTCCTCTAGCCACTGCCTTTTATCCTCATCCATACTTTCATAATGGGAGGACTCTGAGGCAGTGGCACTTTCCTCCCTGTGGATCCTCCTGACCTCCTCATCCAACTCATCATCCCTTGGGGTCTCAGCAGCATGACTGGCATCCAGAACAGGGGCCGGCCCAGTAGCCCGAGGCTTGCCCAGCTCCCTATCCTGTCTGCGCTTGTCTAGATGCCTTAGCTGGGCAGGCGTCTTTTTATTGCTTTTCTTCCTTGGCCCCTCAGCTCCCTCACCCCTGCTGGACCCTTCCCCTGCAGAATCAGCCTCACGGCTTTCTCCCACCGGGGTCACGATTGCGTTAGCGAAGGATCGAGGACAACGGCTGAATGGGTGACCTAACTCACCACACAGGTGGCACCTAATCTCCACACAAGATGCAGCAAGATGGCCGATATCTCCACACAATGCACACTTCTGCACAGTGCAGTTTGCGCTGAAGTGTGTGGGGTCACCGCACTTGTGACAGAGCTTCGGTTGCCCCTGGTAGAAGACCAGGATACGATCCCTACCCAGGAAGGCAGATGATGGTATGTGGGCAACCGTCCCACCTGAACGCTTAAGTTTTACCATAAACGTCCAGGCACCTGACCAGATACCAAACTCGTCACAGTTTTTCTTTGGCATTTCTACCACCTCTCCATACCGGCCAAGCCACGTCATGATGTCATAACAAGAAAGCGACTAGTTACAAGTCATCACGGTCACTTTCTTGACTTGGTTTTGGTGAGACACCACCTGAACGGCAAAGTCTCGCCAGCCAGGCTCATTTTTTGCCAACTTATAGTTCGACCAGAAGAGCTCAAGCCCCTCCGGCCGAACAAAGCTGACATCAAACTCAGGTGTGGAATAGGGATGTATCAAGGCATAGATGTCAATCGCCTTGAAGCACATCTTCAGCAGGAGCTCCACAACTTTAGACTTTGGAGGACACGCATCAATGCCCCTCCACCGAAGACGGACCACATTCCTACGCACACTACCCGACCCAGCTGTTGGGAGGGACCACACTGTAGGGGGGACCTCTTTGCTCTCGGAAGGCCCCGAGGCCATGCCTCTCTATCCAGAAGGATAGATCAACCTCTCGACCCTCTACCATTAGTGATCTCTCTCCCTTCTTTAGAGCCTCCAGGAGACACCGTTGCAACATGCCGTCCCCAGAGCCTGGAGACGAGGAGGATGCCCTATTTCCCCCGGAGGTGACAGTGGCAAAACTCCTGACAGGTGCTGCCACCACCGGGGGGGCAACCGGACCAGTGACCACATCCACACCAACAGCATCACCATTACCCACCTCCATAACCCCCTCACCCTCTACCAAACCAGCCACTAGACAAAGAGTTTTCCTCATCCATACCCACCACCACATTCACTCCTGCTGGACCAGTGACAACAGGGGGTGACACTTTGACTAGGGTTGAGCGAAACGGATAGTTCATTTTCATAAGTCGCCGACTTTTGGCAAAGTCGGCGTCTCATGAAACCCGACCCGATACCTGTGTGGGGTCGGCCATGCGGTACGTGACTTTCACGCCAAAGTCGCGTTTCAATGACGCTAAAAGCGCCATTTCTCAGCCAATGAAGGTGGACGCAGAGTGTGAGCAGCGTGATGACATAGATCTCAGTCCCCACCATCTTAGAGAAGGGCATTGCAGTGATTCGCTTGCTTTCTGCCGCGTCACAGGGGCTATAAAGGGGCATTCCCGCCGACCGCCATCTTACTGCTGCTGATCTGAGCGTAGGGAGAGGTGCCGCTTCGTCAGAAGCAGGGATAGGGTCAGGCAGGGTACATAAAGCCACAAACCGCTTGTGCTGTAGCGATTTCCACTGTCCAACACCACCTTTTGTTTGCAGGGACAGTGGAAGCTACATTTTTTTTTCCTCAGCGCTGTAGCTCATTGGGCTGCCCTAGAAGGCTCCCTGACCCTGATAGCTGTGTTGCTGTGTGTGTACGCCGCTGTGCAAACCAACTGCTTTTTTCAAAGCACAAATCCTGTTGTTCCTTCCTTTCTGCACAGCTATCTTGTGTGTTTGTCCACACTTTTGTGTGCAGCAGTCCTTTTTATAGCTGCCTGCCATACTTTTCTGAGATTACTGCAGGGAGATAAAGACTGGCAAGTCTGCCTCGGTGCTATTGCTGTGTGTGGCATCTGTCTCTCATTGTGTGCCACCGAAAACCACTGTGTAATACTGGGCCTTTTTTTTTTTTCTAAATTCTCCCTGTAAAAAAATAAATAAATAGTGGGAGATAAAGATTGGCAAGTCTGCCTCTGTGCCATTGCTGTGTGTGGCATCTGTCTCTCATTGTGTGCCACTGAAAACCAGTGTGTAATACTGGGCCATTCTTATTTTTTTCTAAATTCTCCCTGTAAAAAAAAATAATTAGTGGGAGATAAAGATTGGCAAGTCTGCCTCTGTGCCATTGCTGTGTGTGGCATCTGTCTCTCATTGTGTGCCACCGAAAACCACTGTGTAATACTGGGCCATTCTTTTTTTTCGGGGGTAAATTCTCCCTGTTAAAAAAAAAATTAATAGTGGGAGTCTGGGAGATAAAGATTGGCAAGTCTGCCTCTGTGCCAGTCCTGTGTGTGGCATCTGTCTCTCATTGTGTGCCACAGAAAACCTAGTGTGTAATATTGTTTTTTTTTTTTTTCTCCCAGAAAAAAAAAAAAAATAGTGGGAGATTAAGATTGGCATTTCTGCTTGAGTGCTGGTCCTGTGTGTGCCATCTGTCTCAAATTATTGGGGCACTGAAAACCTAGTGTGTAACATTGGGCCTGATTTTCCTTTCAGTGTCAGGCACCTATAAAGGTATATATAAATCCAACAGAAGTTTGAGTTCACCTTATAAGTTGTTTTACAGTAACAAATACCGTTACTTTGGTTACGTTTTGCAAACAATGAGGAAGTCTAGTGGAAGAGCTCGTGGCCGTGGGCGGTCATTGTCAGCTGGTAATGATGGTAGTGGTGGTGGAGCGTCAGGTGGTCGTGGTAAAAGCAGTACAGAACCTAAGTCTTGAGTTGTTGAGCCAGGTTCGTTGTCTGGCTACACAAGGCCTCGAACGCTCTCTTTTCTGGGAGTAGGAAAACAACTTTTGAAGCCGGAGCAGGAGGAACAAGTATTGGCTTTCATTGCTGACTCTGACTCTAGCTCTTTAGCCTCCTCCTCGGAAAGTGCCAAATGTCAGAGCAGTGCATCGTCAGTGGATGCTCCCAGTCAGGAACAAGTCGCTTCCTTGTGTCCTTCACCCAGAACAACAGTGAAGGATGCGTCAGTCGACACAACAGGTTACTCCATGAAGCTCTTTACACATACCGTTCCTGGGTTAGACAGTGAAACAGTTAACAGGCCATGCCCATTAGAAGTTGAATCGGACATGGAGTGCACAGATGCACAGCCACAGCCAGATTACTATGCTGTTCCTTTGACTCAGACCAGAACATTGCCCTCGCAGTGTACTGAGGCAGAATGAAACCCAGCAGAGACTATGGTGCCCCGTCACGAACGCTATACCACCGGCTTACACGGTGACACAGACGAAGTTGCACGCGACATAGAAGAGGAGGTCATAGATGACCCAGTTGTTGACCCCGATTGGCAGCCATTGGGGGAACAGGGTGCAGGCGGCAGTAGTTCTGAAGCGGAGGAGGAGGAGCCACAGCAGGCATCAACATCACAACAGGTTCCATCTGCCGGGCCCGTATCTGGCCAAAAACGCGTGGCAAAACCAAAACCAGTTGGAGGACAGCGTGGCCATCCGGTTAAAGAAGCTCAGTCTGCAATGCCTGAAAAGGTATCCGATAGTAGAAAGAGTGCAGTCTGGCATTTTTTTAAACAACATCCAAATGATCAGCGCAAAGTCATCTGTCAAAAATGTTCAACTACCTTAAGCAGAGGTCAGAATCTTAAAAGTCTAAATACAAGTTGCATGCATAGACATTTATCCACCATGCATTTGCAAGCCTGGACTAACTACCAAACGTCCCTAAAGGTTGCAGCACCCTCGGCCAATGAAGCTAGTCAGCAACGCTACATCCCTTCCCTCACTGTAAACCCACCATTTCACGCACCACCTGCAGTATCTGTGCAGCTTTCGTTGCCAGGCCAAAGCAGTCAGGGAATCACCAGGTTTGCAGTAGGAAACACTGCATGTAGGGCACCAGTAAGAATACCATCTCCAACCCTCTCTCACTCACCCATGTCCACCGGCACCACCGCTAGTTCCACGATCTCCAGCTCTCCAGTCCAGCTCACCCTACATGAGACTCTTGTTAGGAAAAGGAAGTACTCATCCTCGCATCCGCGTACACAGGGTTTGAACGCCCACATTGCTAGACTAATCTCATTAGAGATGATGCCCTACCGGTTAGTTGAAAGCGAAGCTTTCAAAACGCTGATGGACTATGCTATACCACGCTACGAGCTACCCAGTCGACACTTCTTTTCTAGAAAAGCCATCCCAGCACTCCAACAGCATGTTAAAGACCGCATCGTCCATGCACTCAGGCAGTCTGTGACTACAAAGGTGCACCTGACAACAGATGCATGGACCAGTAGGCATGGCCATGGATGTTACGTGTCCATCACGGCACACTGGGTGAATGTGGTGGATGCAGGGTCCACAGGGGACAGCAATATTGGGACAGTTCTGCCTAGCCCACGGTCAAGGAAAGAGTTGGCTGTAGGCGTTCGCCCCCCCTCCTCCTCTTCCTCCTCCTCCTGCAGAAGCGAGAGCTCGTCCACAGACCGCAGTCGCACATCCACTCCATCCGCAGCTGCCACTGTTGCACACCAGGTGTGCCATTATGGGACAGCTAGTGGCAAGCGTCAGCAGGCTCTATTGGCAATGAAGTGTTTGGGCGACAACAGACACACGGCGGAAGTTCTGTCCGAGTTCTTGCAGAAAGAAACTCAGTCATGGCTGGGCACTGTAAATCTTGAGGCAGGCAAGGTAGTGAGTGATAACGGAAGGAATTTCATGGCTGCCATAGCCCTTTCCCAACTGAAACACATTCCTTGCCTGGCTCACACCTTAAACCTGGTGGTGCAGTGCTTCCTGAAAAGTTATCCGGGGTTACCCGACCTGCTCCTCAAAGTGTGCAGACTTTGCTCGCATATCCGCTGTTCGCCAATACACTCCAGCCGTATGCAGAACTATCAGCGGTCTTTGAACCTTCCTCAGCATCGCCTAATCATCGACGTTGCAACAAGGTGGAACTCCACACTGCACATGCTTCAGAGACTGTGCGAACAGAGGCGTGCTGTTATGTTTTTGTGGGAGGATACACATACAAGGGCAGGCAGTTGGATGGCAGACATGGAGTTGTCAGGTGTGCAGTGGTCGAAGCTACAAGACCTGTGTCAAGTCCTTCAGTGTTTTGAGGAATGCACATGGCTGGTTAGTGCAGACAACGCCATAATAAGCATGAGCATCCCCCTAATGCGTCTGGTGATGCAAAGTTTGACGCACATAAAGGAGCAGGCGTCTGCAGCCGAGGAAGAGGAAAGCCTTGATGACAGTCAGCCATTGTCTGGTCAGGGCCGTGTACAGGACACGGTAGCGGGCGAAGAGGAGGAGGAGGACGAGGAGGATGATGGGGATGAGTACTTTTTGAATGAGGAAGCTTCTCCTGGGCCAACAGAAATTAGTGGCGTTGCAAGGCCGGGTTCTGTTTTTTTTTTTTTTTTAAGGGAGACAAGTGACGTAGATTTGCCTGTAACTGCCCCTCAAACCAGCACAACCGCAGATTTGACAACTGGAACTTTGGCCCACATGGCGGATTATGCCTTACGTATCCTCAAAAGGGACCCACGCATTATTAAAATGATGAGCGATGACGATTACTGGTTGGCCTGCATCCTTGACCCTCGCTATAAAGGCAAATTGCAAAATATTATGCCACATGAGAACCTCGAACAAATATTAGCAACCGAACAAGCTACTCTTGTAGACCGTTTGATTCAGGCATTCCCAGCACACAGCGCCGGTGATGGTTCTCACACAAGCTGCAGGGGGCTACATGGCAGAGGTGTTAGAGGTGCACAAATCAGAAGTGGCATTGGACAGAGGGGTTTTCTGACCAGGTTGTGGAGTGATTTCGCAATGACCGCAGACAGGACAGGTACTGCAGCATCTATTCAAAGTGACAGGAGACAACATTTGTACAGTATGCTTACTAACTATTTTTCAGCCCTTATCGATGTTCTCCCTCAACCGTCATTCCCATTTGATTACTGGGCATCTAAATTAGACACCTGGCCTGAATTGGCAGAATATGCATTGCAGGAGCTTGCTTGCCCAGCAGCTAGTGTGCTATCAGAAAGAGTATTCAGTGCTGCTGGTTCAATATTAACCAAAAAAAGGACTCGTCTGGCTACCCAAAATGTGGATGATCTCACCTTCATTAAAATGAACCACTCCTGGATTTCAAATTATTTTGCCCCACCTTTCCTGGCTGACACCTAGCTTTCCTATAAAAAGGTCTTGCTTGTGGACTGGTCTTACTGAGTGTTCCAATCTCTTAATTTGCAGCAGCTGTTTGTCCAGCATACGACATGTTTACACCTCCCTCAATGGGAAAACTCCCCCCACGGGGCCGTGGTCTCGCCACTTGGCGCAAGCACCCGTTAGAGTGCCGTTTGTCTGAAGAGGTGGGTGTGCCCGCTTTTGGTCGACGGCACTGCCACTGGGTCCCTCATAGTACAATAAAGTGTCTCTGGCGGTGGTTGGGCGCACCCAACGTCAGACACACCGTTGTAACATGAGGGGCCCTGGCACGGTACCGCCGGCCACAAGAGAGTTCACCCCCCACCAGCTCAAACTGTGCTCTACCACGTGCAAAATTATCTCGCACAGCTCCACCAATGTTTAGTCTATGCGCTGACATCATTCAATGCCTGGCACTGACAATACCAATTTGTTGACATCTAGGATGCTAGTTAAAGTAGTCTGGGTCAGTGTCCTATATTGACACCAGTAAATACTTACTGCCAAATTACTTTGTCAGAAGCTCAGCAGATGGGCCCACCCCTGTACCTAAGTATGCCACACTTTTTTTTTGTTGTTGTTTTGCGAGACATTAACATCTATTTATTTTTTGTGAGTACTAACTGTGTCAGACACTCCTTGCAATCCTCCTCCTCCGCTGACCACAATGCTGCCTGTGTATCCACGTAACCGATTTAAAACTGCCTTGAGCCTATTTTTTTGTTATTTTAGGCCTTCGTTAGCCTGTCTGCGCTCCCTCCTTGCAATCCTCCTCCACTGACCACAATGCTGCCTGTGTATCCAAGTAACCGATTTAAAACTGCCTTGAGCCTATTTTTTGTTATTTTAGGCCTTCGTTAGCCTGTCTGCGGTCCCTCCTTGCAATCCTCCTCCTCCGCTGACCACAATGCTGCCTGTGTATCCATGTAACCGATTTAAAACTGCCTTGAGCCTATTTTTTGTTATTTTAGGCCTTCGTTAGCCTATCTGCGGTCCCTCCTTGCAATCCTCCTTTACTGACCACAATGCTGCCTGTGTATCCATGTAACCGATTTAAAACTGCTTGAGCCTATTTTTTGTTATTTTAGGCCTAGTAAGCCTGTCTGCGGTCCCTCCTTGCAATCCTCCTCCTCCGCTGACCACAATGCTGCCTGTGTATCCATGTAACCGATTTAAAACTGCCTTGAGCCTATTTTTTGTTATTTTAGGCCTTCGTTAGCCCGTCTGCGGTCCCTCCTTGCAATCCTCCTCCACTGACCACAATGCTGCCTGTGAATCCATGTAACCAATTTAAAACTGTCTTGAGCCCATTTTTTGTTATTTTAGGCTTTCGTTAGCCTGTCTGCGGTCCCTCCTTGCAATCCTCCTCCTCCGCTGACCACAATGCTGCCTGTGTATCCATGTAACCGATTTAAAACTGCCTTGAGCCTATTTTTTGTTATTTTAGGCCTTCGTTAGCCTGTCTGCGGTCCCTCCTTGCAATCCTCCTCCTCCGCTGACCACAATGCTGCCTGTGTATCCATGTAACCAATTTAAAACTGCCTTGAGCCTATTTTTTGTTATTTTAGGCCTTCGTTAGCCTGTCTGCGGTCCCTCCTTGCAATCCTCCTCCTCCGCTGACCACAATGCTGCCTGTGTATCCATGTAACCGATTTAAAACTGCCTTGAGCCTATTTTTTGTTATTTTAGGCCTTCGTTAGCCTGTCTGCGGTCCCTCCTTGCAATCCTCCTCCTCCGCTGACCACAATTGTGCCTGTGTATCCACGTAACCGATTTAAAACTGCCTTGAGCCTATTTTTTGTTATTTTAGGCCTTCGTTAGCCTGTCTGCGGTCCCTCCTTGCAATCCTCCTCCACTGACCACAATGCTGCCTGTGTATCCATGTAACCGATTTAAAACTGCCTTGAGCCTATTTTTTGTTATTTTAGGCCTTCGTTAGCCTGTCTGCGGTCCCTCCTTGCAATCCTCCTCCTCCGCTGACCACAATGCTGCCTGTGTATCCATGTAACCGATTTAAAACTGCCTTGAGCCTATTTTTTGTTATTTTAGGCCTTCGTTAGCCTGTCTGCGGTCCCTCCTTGCAATCCTCCTTTACTGACCACAATGCTGCCTGTGTATCCATGTAACCGATTTAAAACTGCCTTGAGCCTATTTTTTGTTATTTTAGGCCTAGTAAGCCTGTCTGCGGTCCCTCCTTGCAATCCTCCTCCTCCGCTGACCACAATGCTGCCTGTGTATCCATGTAACCGATTTAAAACTGCCTTGAGCCTATTTTTTGTTATTTTAGGCCTTCGTTAGCCTGTCTGCGGTCCCTCCTTGCAATCCTCCTTTACTGACCACAATGCTGCCTGTGTATCCATGTAACCGATTTAAAACTGCCTTGAGCCTATTTTTTGTTATTTTAGGCCTAGTAAGCCTGTCTGCGGTCCCTCCTTGCAATCCTCCTCCTCCGCTGACCACAATGCTGCCTGTGTATCCATGTAACCGATTTAAAACTGCCTTGAGCCTATTTTTTGTTATTTTAGGCCTTCGTTAGCCCGTCTGCGGTCCCTCCTTGCAATCCTCCTCCTCCGCTGACCACAATGCTGCCTGTGTATCCATGTAACCGATTTAAAACTGCCTTGAGCCTATTTTTTGTTATTTTAGGCCTTCGTTAGCCTGTCTGCGGTCCCTCCTTGCAATCCTCCTCCTCCGCTGACCACAATGCTGCCTGTGTATCCATGTAATCGATTTAAAACTGCATTAAGCCTATTTATATATTTTATTTAATATTAATAAAGCCATGATGGACTACGCTGTACCACGCTACAAGCTAACCAGTTGACACTTCTTTTGCGAGAAAAGTCATCCCAACCCTCCACCAGCATGTAAAAGACCGCATTGTCCATGCAGTCTGGCAATCTGTGAGTACAAAGGTGCACCTGACAACAGACGCATGGACCTGTAGGCATGGCCACGGAAGGTTACGTGTCCATTATGGTGCAATGGGTTAATGTGGTGGATGCATGGTCCACATGGGACAGCCTACTAAATCTGTCTGCAGTCCCTAATTCAAATTGTCCTCCACTGTCTAAATCTGAGCTTCAACCTTCTGGCTCTCATTAAGTGCTGTTTTTTAAAAAATTGGTGGTTACGGCCTACTAACGGTGTCTGCCGCTCCCTGGTGTTGTCCTCAACTGTATAAAGCTGAGCTTCAGTATTTAGGCTTTCGGCCTATAGTATCAGATATTAAACTGCATTTGGCCTTCAACTTTGGTAACGGCCTACTAACGGTGTCTGCCGCTCCCTGGTGTTGTCCTCAACTGTATAAAGCTGAGCTTCAACCTTCTGGCTCTCATTAAGTGCTTTTTTAACAAAAAATTGGTGGTTACGGCCTACTAACGGTGTCTGCCGCTCCCTGGTGTTGTCCTCAACTGTATAAAGCTGAGCTTCAACTTTCTGGCTCTCATTAAGTGCTTTTTTAACAAAAAATTGGTGGTTACGGCCTACTAACGGTGTCTGCCGCTCCCTGTTGTCGTCTGTTATGACCCCAATGGCAGAGGGTCTCAGAAATAGTTTCTAAGTCTGCAAACACAAAAACCAGCTCATAGGGCAGTGGTAACTGATCTGACCATATATCTAATCCTAGCACCACAAATAACAGCAGCCGGGGAACGTGCCTACGTTGATTCTAGACGTCTCGCGCCAGCCGGAGGACTAACTAACCCTAGAAGGGAAAAGAAAGACCTTTCTTGCCTCCAGAGAAAAGACCCCAAAAGTTGGATACAAGCCCCCAACAAATAATAACGGTGAGGTAAGAGGAAAAGACAAACGTAAGGATGAGCTAGGTATTTAGCAAAGAGAGGCCCACTAGCTAATAGCAGAATATAGTAAGATAACTTATATGGTCAGCAAAAACCCTATCAAAAATATCCACGCTGGATATTCAAGAACCCCCGAACCGTCTAACGGCCCGGGGGGAGAACACCAGCCCCCTAGAGCTTC
The DNA here is from genome assembly GCF_051348905.1 of Ranitomeya variabilis. Classification (NCBI taxonomy): domain Eukaryota; kingdom Metazoa; phylum Chordata; class Amphibia; order Anura; family Dendrobatidae; genus Ranitomeya; species Ranitomeya variabilis. Next base: position 12,979,968 of record NC_135236.1, read on the forward strand.
CAGCAAGGTCAGGAATCACATTTAGTACAAGCTGGACAAAAATGAGAGCAAGCAAATAACCCAAAAAACAAAGAAGCAGGACTTAGCTTAATTTTGCACGAACCAGGACCAGCAGATAGGAGCAAACAAAAAGGATCTGATTACAACGATGCCAGGCACTGGACTAAGGATCCAGGAGGTTTATATAGCAACACCCCTGGACTAACGACCCAGGTGGGTGCAAACTGAGGAAAGAAAATCCCAGAGTCATATCACTAATAACCACCAGAGGGAGCCAAGAAGTCTAATTCACAACAGTACCCCCCCCTTAAGGAGGGGTCACCGAACCCTCACCAAGACCACCAGGGCGATCAGGATGAGCAGCGTGAAAGGCACAAACTAAATCGGCCGCATGCACATCAGAGGCAACCACCCAGGAATTATCCTCCTGACCATAGCCCTTCCACTTGACCAGATACTGAAGCCTCCGTCTGGAGAGACGAGAATCCAAGAACTTCTCCACCACGTACTCCAACTCGCCCCCAACCAACACCGGAGCAGGAGGCTCAACAGAAGGAACCACAGGTACAACGTACCGCCGCAACAAGGACCTATGGAACACGTTGTGAATGGCAAACGACACCGGAAGATCCAAGCGAAAGGACACAGGATTAAGGATTTCCAATATCTTGTAAGGACCGATGAAGCGAGGCTTAAATTTAGGAGAGGAGACCTTCATAGGAACAAATCGAGAAGACAGCCATACCAAATCCCCAACACGAAGTCGGGGACCCACACCGCGGCGGCGGTTGGCAAAACGCTGAGCCTTCTCCTGTGACAACTTTAAGTTGTCCACCACATGATTCCAGATCTGCTGCAACCTATCCACCACAGAATCTACCCCAGGACAGTCAGAAGGCTCCACATGTCCCGAGGAAAAAGAGGATGGAAACCAGAGTTGCAGAAAAATGGCGAAACCAAAGTAGCGGAACTAGCCCGGTTATTAAGGGCAAACTCAGCCAACGGCAAGAAGGTCACCCAATCATCCTGATCTGTCGAAACAAAACACCTCAAATAAGCCTCCAGAGTCTGATTAGTTCGCTCCGTTTGTCCATTAGTCTGAGGATGAAAGGCAGATGAAAACGACAACTCAATGCCCATCCTAGCACAAAAGGATCGCCAGAACCTGGAAACAAACTGGGATCCTCTGTCAGACACAATATTCTCAGGAATGCCGTGTAAACGAACCACATTCTGAAAGAACACAGGAACCAGATCGGAAGAGGAGGGCAGCTTAGGCAAAGGCACCAAATGGACCATTTTGGAAAAGCGATCACATACCACCCAGATGACAGACATGCCCTGAGACACCGGGAGATCAGAAATGAAATCCACGGAAATGTGTGTCCAAGGCCTCTTCGGGACAGGCAAGGGCAAGGGCAACCCACTGGCACGAGAACAGCAAGGCTTAGCTCGAGCACAAGTCCCACAGGACTGCACAAATGACCGCACATCCCGTGACAAGGAAGGCCACCAAAAGGACCTAGCCACCAGATCTCTGGTGCCAAAAATTCCCGGATGACCTGCCAACACCGAGGAATGAACCTCGGAAATGACTCTGCTGGTACACCTATCAGGAACAAACAGTCTGTCAGGTGGACAAGAGTCAAGTCTACCAGCCTGAAATCTCTGCAATACGTGTCTCAAATCAGGAGAAATGGCTGACAAGATAACTCCCTCTTTAAGAATACCAACTGGTTCTGCGACTCCAGGAGAGTCAGGCACAAAGCTCCTTGAAAGAGCATCAGCCTTCACATTCTTTGAACCTGGTAAATACGAGACCACAAAGTCAAAACAGGAGAAAAACAATGACCAGCGGGCCTGTCTAGGATTCAGGCGTTTAGCAGACTCGAGATACATCAGATTTTTGTGATCAGTCAAGACCACCACACGATGCTTAGCACCCTCGAGCCAATGACGCCACTCCTCAAATGCCCACTTCATGGCCAGCAACTCCCAATTGCCGACATCATAATTCCGCTCAGCAAGCGAAAACTTCCTGGAGAAGAAAGCACATGGTCTCATTACCGAGCAACCAGGGCCTCTCTGTGACAAAACGGCCCCTGCCCCAATCTCAGAAGCATCCACTTCGACCTGAAAGGGAAGTGAGACATCAGGCTGGCACAAAACAGGCGCCGAAGTAAACCAGCGCTTCAACTCTTGGAACGCCTCCACGGCTGCAAGAGCCCAGTTAGCAACATCAGAACCTTTCTTGGTCATATCCGTCAAAGGTTTAACAACGCTAGAAAAATTAGCGATAAAACGACGGTAGAAGTTAGCAAAACCCAAGAACTTCTGAAGACTCTTAACTGACGTGGGTTGAGTCCAATCATGAATAGCTCAGACCTTGACTGGGTCCATCTCCACAGCAGAAGGAGAAAAAATAAACCCCAAAAAGGGAACCTTCTGTACTCCAAAGAGACACTTTGAGCCCTTAACAAACAAAGCATTCTCACGCAAAACCTGAAACACCATCCTGACCTGCTCCACATGTGAGTACCAATCTTCAGAGAAAACCAGAATATCATCCAGATAAACAATCATAAATTTATCCAGATACTTCCGGAAAATATCATGCATAAAGGACTGAAACACTGAGGGCGCATTAGAGAGCACAAAAGGCATCACCAAGTACTCAAAATGACCTTCGGGCGTATTAAATGCAGTCTTCCATTCATCTCCTTGCTTAATGCGCACAAGGTTGTACGCACCACGAAGATCTATCTTGGTGAACCACTTGGCACCTTTAACCCCTTCACCCCCACGGGTGGTTTGCACGTTAATGACCGGGCCAATTTTTACATTTCTGACCACTGTCTCTTTATGAGGTTATAACTCCAAAACGCTTCAACGGATCTTAGCGATTCTGACATTGTTTTCTTGTAACATATTGTACTTCATGATAGTGGTAAAATTTCTTCGATATCACTTGCGTTTATTTGTGAAAAAAAAGGAAAATTGGCGAGAATTTTGAAAATTTCGCAATTTTCCAACTTTGAATTTTTATTCTGTTAAACCAGAGAGTTATGTGACACAAAATAGTTACTAAGTAACATTTCCCACATGTCTACTTTACATCAGCGCATTTTTGGAAACAAAATTTTTCTTTTTTAGGAAGTTATAAGGGTTAAAAGTTGAACAGCAATTTCTCATTTTTACAACAAAATTTACAAAACCATTTTTTTAGGGACCACCTCACATTTGAAGTCATTTTGAGGGGTCTATATGGCAGAAAATACCAAAAAGTGACACCATTCTGAAAACTGCACCCCTCAAGGTGCTCAAAACCACATTCAAGAAGTTTATTAACCCTTCAGGTGTTTCACAGCAGCAGAAGCAACATGGAAGGAAAAAATGAACATTTTACTTTTTAGTCACAAAAATGATCTTTCAGCAATAATTTTTTTAATTTCCCAAGGGTAAATAGAGAAAATGGACCTTAAAAGTTGTTGCCCAATTTGTCCTGAGTACGCTGATACCCCACATGTGAGGGAGAACCACTTTTTGGGCGCACGGCAGAGCTCAGAAGGAAAGGAGCGTCGTTTGACATTTTCAAGCTAAAATTGGCTGCAATTGAAATCGGACGCCATGTCGTGTTTGGCGAGCCCCTGATGTGCCTAAACAGTGGAAACCCCCCATAAGTGACCCCATTTTGGAAACTAGACCCCCTAAGGAACTTATCTAGATGTGTGGTGAGCACTTTGAACCCCCAAGTGCTTCACGAAAGTTTATAACGCCCGGGTGTGAAAATAAAAAATCCTATTTTTTCTACAAACATGATTGTTTAGTCCCCAATTTTTTATTTTCTCAAGGGTAGCAGGAGAAATTGGACCCCAAAGGTTGTTGTCCAATTTGTCCTGAGTACGCTGATACCCAATATGTTGTGGGGAACCACTGTTTGGGCGCATGGCAGGGCTCAGAAGGAAAGGAGCGCCCTTTGACATTTTCAAGCTAAAATTGGCTGGAATTGAGATCGGAGGCCATGTCGTGTTTGGCGAGCCCCTGATGTGCCTAAACAGTGGAAACCCCCCATAAGTGACCACATTTTGGAAACTAGACCCCGTAAGGAACTTATCTAGATGTGTCATGAGCACTTTTATCCCCCAAGTGCTTCACGAAAGTTTATAACGCCTGGGCGTGAAAATAAAAAATTGGGGACTGAAAGATCATTTTTGTGGGGAAAAAATAGGATTTTTTATTTTCCCAAGGGTAACAGGAGAAATTGGACCCCAGAAGTTGTTGTCCAATTTGTCCTGGGTACGCTGGTACCACATATGTGGGAGAAAACTACTGTTTGGGCACACTTTGGGGCTCGGAAGAGAAGTAGTGACGTTTTGGAATGCAGACTTTGATGGAATTGTCTGCGGGCATCATGTTCCATTTGGTGAGCCCCTGATGTGCCTAAACAGTGGAAACCCCCCATAAGTGACCCCATTTTGGAAACTAGACCCCCTAAGGAACTTATCTAGATGTGTCGTGAGCACTTTTATCCCCCAAGTGCTTCACGAAAGTTTATAACGCCTGGGCGTGAAAATAAAAAATTGGGGACTGAAAGATCATTTTTGTGGGGAAAAAATAGGATTTTTTATTTTCCCAAGGGTAACAGGAGAAATTGGACCCCAGAAGTTGTTGTCCAATTTGTCCTGGGTACGCTGGTACCACATATGTGGGATAAAACTACTGTTTGGGCACACTTCGGGGCTCGGAAGAGAAGTAGTGACGTTTTGGAATGCAGACTTTGATGGAATTGTCTGCGGGCATCATGTTCCATTTGGTGAGCCCCTGATGTGCCTAAACAGTGGAAACCCCCCATAAGTGACCCCATTTTGGAAACTAGACCCCCTAAGGAACTTATCTAGATGTGTCGTGAGCACTTTTATCCCCCAAGTGCTTCACGAAAGTTTATAACGCCCGGGTGTGAAAATAAAAAATCCTATTTTTTCTACAAACATGATTGTTTAGTCCCCAATTTTTTATTTTCCCAAGGGTAACAAGAGAAATTGGACCCCAAAAGTTGCTGTCCATTTTGTTCTGAGTACGCTGGTACCCCATATGTGGGAAAAAACTGTTTGGGCACTTCGGGACTCAGAAGGGAAGCAGTGACGATTTGGAATGCAGACTTTGATGGACTGGTTCTGAGGGCGTCATGTTCCGTTTGCAGAGCCCCTGATGTGCCTAAACAGTAAAAAAAAACCACAAGTGACATCATTTTGGAACCTAGACGCCCATGGAACTTACTTAGATGCGCCCCCTCTTTGGAACTAATCTACTGGTTCCTAATTAGTAGTGCATGGAGGTGTGGTACAATTTGAAGCAGTCCTTCATACACAGGCCAGGTTTGTCGGGGCAGGTGTCGCATTGATAGATGGTGTCCTTGCGTACTCCTCGTTTGTAGCACACTCGGCACCTTTTTTGCGGCTTACCTTTTCTACCAGTTGGCGGGACCACCCCCGGAAAATGCTGACCTGGTACAATACGAGCACCCTCAGTTCCGGAAGTACTGGGGCCCGCTCCTTCCCTCGTGCCAAACATCAGGGCCTTAATCACTACCTCCTGGAACTGAAGGTACGTCGTATCGGTGTGGCGTGCACATCGTGACAGCAGGAAAGCGTTAAGCATTGCCATTTGTACGATGTACACCGACAGCTTTTTGTACCACAGCTTGGCCTTCCTCAAAGCACTGTACGGTTGGAGGAGTTGATCGGAGAGATCAACGCCCCCCATGTTTTTGTTGTACCCCAGTACACAGTCAGGTTTGCTGACCTGTGTAGAGGTACCCCGTACAGTGCTGAGGGCGCTGCCATCACCGTGTATGGTGGTCAACAGAAGGACATCCCTCTTGTCCTTGTACTTGACCACCAGCAGGTGGTCGCTACATTGGGCTTTGCTCTCACCTTTTCTGAGCATCTGCCCAAGTAGCGTCTTCGGGAGGCCTCTCTGATTTTTGCGGACAGTACCGCAGGCTGCGGTACCTCGCGCAGAGAGGGATTTGTAGAGTGGGATGCTGGAATAAAAGTTATCAGTGTAGAGGTGATAACCTTTATCCAGCAGTGGGTGCACCAAATCCCACACTATTTTCCCACTCACTCCCAAGACAGGGGGACACTCATGTGGTTCAATCCTGCTGTCCTTCCCTTCGTAAACTCTAAAGCTGTGGGTGTACCCTGAGGTACTCTCACACAGCTTGTAGAGTTTGATTCCGTACCTGGCCCTTTTGCTGGGCAGGTATTGACGGAATCTGAGCCGCCCCTTAAAATGAACCAAGGACTCATCCACACAAATGTCCCTTTTGGGCACGTACACTTCAGCAAACTTTTTGCTGAAGTGTTCGATGACCGGCCGAACTTTGAATAGACGGTCAAAATTGGGGTCATCTCGTGCGGGACACTGTGCATTATCGGAATAATGCAGGAATTTGTGGATGGCCTCAAAACGCGTCCGAGCCATGACCATTCGGCACACTGGAGTGTTATATAAAATATCCACACTCCAATATTGCCGAAGTTCTGGCTTCTTCAGGATCCCCATGTGGAGGACCAGGCCCCAAAACTGCATCATTTCAACTGCGTCTACAGGAGACCAGTTAGAAAATGATGAACCGGGGTTTTGCTCCAAAAATTGCCAAGCATATAAATTAGTTTGCTCCACCATGAGGTTAACAAAATCCTCAGAGAAAAAGACTTTGAAAAAGTCTATTTCTGTGAGGCCGGTGGTGTCAAACCTGATTCCTGATTCTGCCACAAAATCAGGAATCAGTGGCTCGTAATTTTCGGGGGGCGAGGTCCATATGGGGTCCGAAGAAGGGCGCGCTGGTTCATCTTCAGGAGTGGGTGCTGCGTCATCTTCTCTCCTGGGGCGTCTGCGAGGCGGTTCCGCAGGACCCGAGGAGGAAGATGAGGAGGAGGAGGAGGAGGAGGAAGAGGATGAAGAATCTGAAGAGTAAAGGAATGTGGGATCCTCCCCCTCGCTATCAGTGTCGGAGGCAAGAAAAGAATATGCCTCCTCTGCTGAATAGCGCTGCTGGGACGAACGGGATGAACGGGACATTTTTTGTGTGAGTATGGTGCTTGGGTGCAATTTATTGGAACTGTGTACGTGTGGGGGGGGATAGTGTTTGGTGCAAACTTCTGAAAAGTAAAAGAAAAAAAGCAAATAGGGAAAAAAAATACCTGTGAAAGGAAAAGTCTAAAACAGCAGGCCCTAGCTCTGATAAGTGAACTGCGTCACTTATCAAAATTCGGCGCCTGCTGGGTGTGTGAATGGGGATGTGAAAAAAAAAAAAGAACCGAAAGGCACGGGTTCAGACGCAGCGGCGGGGTGCGCGGACGGGGATGTGGGAAAAAAAAAAGAAGAACCGAAAGGCACGGGTTCAGACGCAGCGGCGGGGTGCGTGGACGGGGATATGGAAAAAAAAAAAAGAACCGAAAGGCACGGGTTCAGACGCAGCGGCGGGGTGCGCGGACGGGGATGTGAAAAAAAAAAAAGAACCGAAAGGCACGGGTTCAGACGCAGCGGCGGGGTGCGTGGACGGGGATATGGAAAAAAAAAAAACAACCGAAAGGCACGGGTTCAGACGCAGCGGCGGGGTGCGCGGACGGGGATGTGAAAAAAAAAAAAGAACCGAAAGGCACGGGTTCAGACGCAGCGGCGGGGTGCGTGGACGGGGATATGGAAAAAAAAAAAAGAACCGAAAGGCACGGGTTCAGACGCAGCGGCGGGGTGCGCGGACGGGGATGTGGAAAAAAAAAAAGAACCGAAAGGCACGGGTTCAGACGCAGCGGCTGGGTGCGTGGACGGGGATATGGAAAAAAAAAAAAAAAACCGAAAGGCACGGGTTCAGACGCAGCGGCGGGGTGCGTGGACGGGGATATGGAAAAAAAAAAAAGAACCGAAAGGCACGGGTTCAGACGCAGCGGCGGGGTGCGCGGACGGGGATGTGAAAAAAAAAAAAAGAACCGAAAGGCACGGGTTCAGACGCAGCGGCGGGGTGCGCGGACGGGGATGTGAAAAAAAAAAAAGAAACGAAAGGCACGGGTTCAGACGCAGCGGCGGGGTGCGGGACGGGGATGTGGAAAAAAAAAAAAGAACCGAAAGGCACGGGTTCAGACGCAGCGGCGGGGTGCGCGGACGGGGATGTGAAAAAAAAAAAGAACCGAAAGGCACGGGTTCAGACGCAGCGGCGGGGTGCGCGGACGGGGATGTGGAGGAGAAAAGTGAGCACGAGTGTTGATCGGTGAACTGCGTCACCAATCAACGCTCGGCGGCTGCTAAATTTGGGCACGGACGGACGCGGCGCAAAGTGAGGGTGGAGGGGGGATGGGGGGGTAATGGGGGATGGGGGGGGTAATGGGGGATGGGGGGGGGTAATGGGGGATGGGGGGGGGTAAGAAAGATCGGGCCGGGATCGGGGTATCAACACTTACGGTTGTAGTCTCTCTTCTTTCTTCTGTCTTCTTTCTTCTGTCTTCTTTCTTTTGTTTTTTTAGCGAGAATTATGGTGTCACAGGCTACTGTGGCACCACAAGTCTCAGCACAGGAGGGGGATCTGACAGCGTGACCGCTCTGCAGGAACCCTCACCAAGTGTGAGGATTCCTGAAGAGCGGTCAGACAGGTCAGGGACAGGTGACACAGGTCACAGAGCGGTCACACCGCTGCTGTGACCTGTGATTGGTGGGATCGATGATCACATCGATCCCACCAATCAGGGAGGCCCTGGTGACGCCGGTGTTGCTAGGCACCAGCCTATGATCGGAGCTCACAGCTCCGGTCATAGGCAGGTTACCGGCAGGTCACCAGCAAGTGACCGGCAGGTGACCAGCAGGTCACCGGCAGGTCACCATCAGGGCACAGCGCGGTCATACCGCTGCTGTGCCCTGTGATTGGCGCGATCGACGATCACATCGATCGCGCCAATCAGCAGGAGCAGGCAGAGGAGGAGCAGGCAGAGGAGGGCACCGGAGCGGAGTTAGAAGCAGGGCACAGCGCGGTAATACCGCCGCTGTGCCCTGCGATTGGCGCGATCGATGTGATCGTCGATCGCGCCAATCCGGGGGGTTTTGGCCGGTGCCTGGCGTTGCCAGGCACCGGCCCCAGGATCGAGTACATCGGTACTCGATCCTAGCCTTAGACCTCACTGTTTCAGCCAGTCTGATTGGCTGAAACAGTGAGAAAGGCTGTGATTCGCTGTTCAGAATTGAACAGCCAATCACAGCGATCGGGAGGCCGGGGGGGCGGCGCCATACCCCGAAATGCCGAGGCCATCTTCCATAAGGTAAGATGACATCGGAATTTTAATGCGATCACCGCGACTGAAGTCGCGGCGTCGCATTAAAGGGCATGACGTACTATCCCGTCGGCGGTCATACGGGCCCACCCCACCTCGACGGGATAGTACGTCGGATGTCAGGAAGGGGTTAATCCGGGCAAACAAGTCCGACAACAGAGGCAAAGGATACTGAAATTTAACAGTGATTTTATTCAGAAGCCGATAGTCAATACAAGGTCTCAAAGATCCGTCCTTCTTGGCCACAAAAAAGAATCCCGCACCAAGAGGGGAAGAGGATGGACGGATATGCCCCTTCTCCAGAGACTCCTTGATATACGAACACATTGCGGCATGCTCAGGTACTGACAGATTAAATAATCTTCCCTTAGGAAATTTACTACCTGGAATCAAATCTATGGCGCAGTCACAGTCCCTATGAGGAGGCAGAGCACTGGATCTGGACTCGCTGAATACATCCTGATAATCAGACAAATACTCAGGAACTTCCGAAGGAGTAGAGGAAGCAATAGACACCGGCGGGGAATCAGCATGAATTCCCTGACAGCCCCAACTTGACACAGACATTGCCTTCCAATCCAAGACTGGATTATGGGTCTGTAACCATGGCAGACCCAAAACGACCAAATCATGCATTTTATGCAGAACAAGAAAACGAATCACCTCCCGATGTTCAGGAGTCATGCACATGGTTACCTGCGTCCAAAACTACGGTTTATTTTCCGCCAATGGCGTAGCATCAATACCTCTAAGAGGAATAGGATTTACCAACGGTTCAAGAACAAAACCACAGCGCTTGGCAAATGACAGATCCATAAGACTCAGGGCAGCACCTGAATCCACAAATGCCATAACAGGGTAAGAAGACAATGAGCAAATTAAAGTCACAGACAAAATAAATTTAGGTTGCAAATTACCAATGGCGACAGGACTGACAACCCTTGTTAGGCGTTTAGAGCATGCTGATATAACATGTGTAGAATCACCACAGTAAAAACATAACCCATTCTGACGTCTATGATTTTTCAGCTCATTTCTAGTCTGAATTCTATCACATTGCATTAAATCAGATGTTTGTTCAGACAACACCACCAGAGGATTAGCGGTTTTGCGCTCCCGCAAACGCCGGTCAATTTGAATAGCCAGCGCCATAGAATCATTCAGACTTGTAGGAATGGGGAAACCCACCATCACATTCTTAATGGCTTCAGAAAGGCCATTTCTGAAATTTGCGGCCAGAGCACACTCATTCCACTGAGTAAGCACGGACCATTTCCGAAATTTTTGGCAATACACTTCAGCTTCATCCTGGCCCTGAGAAATAGCCAGCAAGGCTTTTTCTGCCTGAACTTCAAGATTGGGTTCCTCGTAAAGCAATCCGAGCGCCAGAAAAAACGCATCAATATTTGCCAATGCCGGATCTCCTGGCGCTAGCGAAAAAGCCCAATCCTGAGGGTCGCCCCATAAAAGAGAGATAACAATTTTCACTTGCTGAGCTGGATCTCCAGATGAACGGGGTCTCAGAGAAAGAAACAATTTACAATTTTTCCTGAAATTCCTAAACCTAAATCGGTCTCCAGAAAACAGTTCAGGAATAGGTATTTTAGGTTCAGACATTGGACTACTGGTAACAAAATCTTGTATGCCCTGCACACGAGCAGCAAGCTGGTTTACACTTGTAATCAAGGTCTGGACATTCATGTCTGTAGCAAGCACAAGCCACTCAAAGGTAAAGGGGAGGAAGAGAGGAAAAAAAAAAAAACTCAGAATTTCCTTTCTTATTATCCCACTTCTGCAATGCAATAAACATTCAATGTTGGCCTGGCATACTGTTATGACCCCAATGGCAGAGGGTCTCAGAAATAGTTTCTAAGTCTGCAAACACAAAAACCAGCTCATAGGGCAGTGGTAACTGATCTGACCATATATCTAATCCTAGCACCACAAATACCAACAGCCGGGGAACGTGCCTACGTTGATTCTAGACGTCTCGCGCCAGCCGGAGAACTAACTAACCCTAGAAGGGAAAAGAAAGACCTTTCTTGCCTCCAGAGAAAAGACCCCAAAAGTTGGATACAAGCCCCCAACAAATAATAACGGTGAGGTAAGAGGAAAAGACAAACGTAAGGATGAGCTAGGTATTTAGCAAAGAGAGGCCCACTAGCTAATAGCAGAATATAGTAAGATAACTTATATGGTCAGCAAAAACCCTATCAAAAATATCCACGCTGGATATTCAAGAACCCCCGAACCGTCTAACGGCCCGGGGGGAGAACACCAGCCCCCTAGAGCTTCCAGCAAGGTCAGGAATCACATTTAGTACAAGCTGGACAAAAATGAGAGCAAGCAAATAACCCAAAAAACAAAGAAGCAGGACTTAGCTTAATTTTGCACGAACCAGGACCAGCAGATAGGAGCAAACAAAAAGGATCTGATTACAACGATGCCAGGCACTGGACTAAGGATCCAGGAGGTTTATATAGCAACACCCCTGGACTAACGACCCAGGTGGGTGCAAACTGAGGAAAGAAAATCCCAGAGTCATATCACTAATAACCACCAGAGGGAGCCAAGAAGTCTAATTCACAACAGTCGTCCTCAAGTGAATAAATCTGAGCTTCAACCTTCTGGCTCTCATTAAGTGCTTTTTTTAAAAAAATTGGTGATTGGGGCCTAATAACTCTGTTTGCCGCTCCCTGGTGTTGTCCTCAACTGAATAAAGCTGAGCTTCAACCTTCTGGCTCTCATTAAGTGCTTTTTTAAAAAAAATTGGTGGTTACGGCCTACTAACAGTGTCTGCCGCTCCCTGGTGTTGTCCTCAACTGTATAAAGCTGAGCTTCAGTCTTTAGGCTTTCGGCCTAAAGTATCAGATATTAAACTGCATTTGGCTTTCAACTTTGGTTACGGCCTACTAACGGTGTCTGCCGCTCCCTGGTGTTGTCCTCAACTGTATAAAGCTGAGCTTCAACCTTCTGGCTGTCATTAAGTGCTTTTTTAACCAAAAATTGGTGGTTACGGCCTACTAACGGTGTCTGCCACTCCCTGGTGTTATCCTCCACTGTATAAAGCTGAGCTTCAGTCTTTAGGCTTTTGGCCTATAGTAGCAGATATTAAACTGCATTTGGCCTACTAGTGTGGTTGGGCCCTTAAAACAGTGTCTGCTGCTCCTGGGTTTGCTACTCCACTGAACAAAGCAATGCCGCCTGTTTGGTCCTGTTACCAATTTTGAACTGCATTTAGCCAACTTTATTCTTTGGCCCTATATCTGTGTTTCCTCCTCATCCTGCCCATTGACCAGCCACTGCTAGATGAGTCTGCTGGTACATTGACCTAGACCACTACATTTCCCTTGCACTCTACACAGCCAGAATCTGACCCTGCTGAAAGTAAGGTTCCCCTTCCCGCATGTTATACCACCTTACACAGGGACAAAGAGGAAGGTGCAGATGAAAGTGCAGGTTCCTTCATCAGGTGGGGGGGCATACTCGTTGGCGACGTCACTGGCACAGGGCCCCTCAGAGTACGCAAAAGTGTCGCTGCTGGTAGGAGGCGCCCCCGCCATGCAAACACACCGCTGTACTTTGAGGGGCCCTGTGCCAGTGCCAATTCCAACGAGTGGGCCCCCCCTGCTTGCTTAGGATCACAGCACTTGCAAACTTGACATACTTACCTCTCACTGCTCCACCGCCGTGACGTAGTTCACGATTCCTGGGCCCACTAAAACCTTGAACCAGCCCTACCCCCCACAACTTTTGCCAAATGACCCCCAATTTCCAATGTCCAACTATTATTATAAAGTTAATTACGATTGACAAGCTTCAGAAACAAGAATGGATGTTTTTGGCATTAAAATGGGCACTGTAGGTGTTTTCCTAGCCTCCACTCACTGCCGACTATGCTTCCCCATTGACTTGCATTGGGTTTCGTGTTTCGGTCGATCCCCGACTTTTAGCGATAGTCGACCGACTGCACTCGACTCGACTCTGGACAAAGTCGGGTTTCGCAAAACCCGACTCGATCTTAAAAAAATGAAAGTCGCTCAACCCTAACTTTGACCTCCACATCATCAGCCACAAGGGGCTGAGTCTCCTCCACAGAACTGGTGGCGACCTCACCCCTGGTCTTTCGTGTGCCCTCCGCATCATCAGATGATATTTTCCGCTGCTTTACTGCTGATACCAGGCGCCGCTGATCTTTCGCGGCTGTGGCGTGCCGCTGATCCTTTATATCAGCATCTTGTTGACCAGCGACGCCAACACAGAACAGGACTTTGGTGGGAGGACCGGAACGCCCATCCCCGGTAACCACCTCACACTGCCGCCGCTTCTCAACTAAGTGATCAGTGGCAACAGCATTCAGGGGCACCGAGGCTACCGGAGCTGCCCCTGACACCAGGCTGCTCCCCCCTCCCACTGGGGAGCGCACCACAGTATTGTGGCCTGATTTCTCGCCCACCGCCGGGCCGCCCTCACTGTCCAGCCTCTCGGCTGATGCACCTGCTGCTACGTCCCCGCTACTACAAGCAGAGACCGAGCTCTGCGCCTCACTACATTGCTTTGTAATCTCCTCGTGCCTTTGCACCAGATCCACAGCAGAACCCGGGCTGGGCTGGGCTACGGGGCTTATACAGCGAGCTGACCTTGCAGCCGACTCAGGGGGTACAGGGAGGGGGGCATATACATAGCTTACCGCTTCCTGCAGGTTAGGTTTGATCTTCTTTACCTTTTTTTTCTGGTCCCCAGGTGCCTCCTCTGGCAAATCATCACCAATATGGAAGTTCTGAAGGCACACTGGGGACTCCAGGAGCTTGATCTCTGCCATTAGCGCCCCTCCCTGGCCGATGTTGTCACTGTCCTCCCCAGAGCCAGCAGAACTGCGACGAGATGTCGCCTGTCCAGCAGGGAGCTCGCTGCACGTGGCCTGTGAGTGACTAAGCAGGCTGCCAGGTGGGGCTTTCTGCTGGTCATCCTCCTTCTTATCATCATCATCATCATCATCCACCTGGCTCCCAGGCTGCAGCCCTATCTGCCTTTGCTCTCTGTTATCAGCCATTTCTCTGAATCGGTCTTCATTTTGCAATTTTTCTTTAAATGGTCCACTTTTTTCTTGGATAAACGCTTTTCTTACCTCCAGGTCATTAATTTCAAGCTTCAGCTTCTTTACCTCCGCCTGGAATTGTGTCTTTCTGGGTCTGGAGGCGCCTGCAGCTTTTGCGCTTGTGCAGCGCAGCTCCTCCCAGAGCCTTCTCAATCTCTTACTTGCCTCTTCATGCTCACGGAGGTGGCTCATGACCCGGGAGGCATAGGTGGACACAGACTCTCAGGGTCTCTGCAGCGCCCAACCCTCCTCAGTGAAGTCGGCCTCACCTCCGTGAGCACTTAGCTTTCCTCCGGAAGAGCCACCATCCTGCACGCTAGCAGGCTTCTCATCCATGGAAGCCTTGTGGCTTCTTCCGGTCTCTGCAGACCTGGGGGGAGTAGAAGCCACATTGCTGCGACTCCTGGTGGAGCGTCTCACCCCCGAATCTTCTGATGTGCAGGCTGGTTGCTGGTTCCTTCTGCCCCCCGCCAGCCCGGTCCGGGAAGCAGAAGCCTGGGACTTGGCCCCCTCATTCATCCCAGGAAACCCACTCACTCGCTGGGTAAGAGAGAGAGTAGGTCCCCGGGTGGAGAGGTGGTGGTTCCCAGGAGCTCAGGAGCACACAACAGGTTCAGCAGTGACCGCACCCACAATCAGCACAATGAGCAGCAGCTGAGCAGAGTTGCACCCACTATTCTGCTGGTGCAGTCACTGAGTACATACATTACTGATCCTGAGTTACATCCTGTATTATACACCAGAGCTGCACTCACTATTCTGCTGGTGCAGTCACTGTGTACATACATTACATTACTGATCCTGAGTTACATCCTGTATTATACTCCAGAGCTGCACTCACTATTCTGCTGATGCAGTCACTGTGTACATACATTACATTACTGATCCTGAGTTACCTCCTGTATTATACTCCAGAGCTGCACTCACTATTCTGCTGGTGCAGTCACTGTGTACATACATTACATTACTGATCCTGAGTTATGTCCTGTACTATACCCCAGAGCTGCAATGACTATTCTGCTGGTGCAGTCACTGTGTACATACATTACATTACTGATCCTCAGTTACATCCTGTACTATACTCCAGAGCTGCACTCACTATTCTGCTGGTGCAGTCACTGTGTACATACATTACATTACTGATCCTGAGTTACCTCCTGCATTATACCCCAGAGCTGCACTCACTATTCTGCTGGTGCAGTCACTGTGTACATACATTACATTACTGATCCTGAGTTGCATCCTGTACTATAACCCAGAGCTGCACTCACTTTTCTCCTGGTGCAGTCACTGAGTACATACATTACATTACTGATCCTGAGTTACGTCCTGTACTATAACCCAGAGCTGCACTGACTATTCTGCTGGTGCAGTCACTGTGTACATACATTACATTACTGATCCTGAGTTACGTCCTGTACTATACCCCAGAGCTGCACTGACTATTCTGCTGGTGCAGTCACTGTGTACATACATTACATTACTGATCCTGAGTTACGTCCTGTATTATACGCCAGAGCTGCACTCAGTATTCTGCTGGTGCAGTCACTGTGTACATACATTACATTACTGATCCTGAGTTACATCCTGTATTATACTCCAGAGCTGCACTCACTATTCTGCTGGTGCAGTCACTGTGTACATACATTACATTACTGATCCTGAGTTATATCCTGTATTATACTTCAGAGCTGCTCTCACTATTCTGCTGGTGCTGTCACTGTGTACATACATTACATTACTGATCGTGAGTTACATCCTGTATCATACTCCAGAGCTGCACTCACTATTCTGCTGGTGCAGTCACTGTGTACATACATTACATTACTGATCCTGAGTTACATCCTGTATTATACCCCAGAGCTGCACTCACTATTCTGCTGGTGCAGTCACTGTGTACATACATTACTGATCCTGAGTTACATCCTGTATTATACCCCAGAGCTGCACTTACCATTCTGCTGGTGCAGTTACTGTATACGTACATCACTGATCCTGAGTTACATCCTGTATTATACCCCAGAGCTGCACTCACTATTCTGCTGGTGCAGTCACTGTGTACATACATTACATTACTGATCCTGAGTTACGTCCTGTACTATACCCCAGAGCTGCACTGACTATTCTGCTGGTGCAGTCACTGTGTACATACATTACATTACTGATCCTGAGTTACGTCCTGTATTATACGCCAGAGCTGCACTCAGTATTCTGCTGGTGCAGTCACTGTGTACATACATTACATTACTGATCCTGAGTTACATCCTGTATTATACTCCAGAGCTGCACTCACTATTCTGCTGGTGCAGTCACTGTGTACATACATTACATTACTGATCCTGAGTTATATCCTGTATTATACTTCAGAGCTGCTCTCACTATTCTGCTGGTGCTGTCACTGTGTACATACATTACATTACTGATCGTGAGTTACATCCTGTATCATACTCCAGAGCTGCACTCACTATTCTGCTGGTGCAGTCACTGTGTACATACATTACATTACTGATCCTGAGTTACATCCTGTATTATACCCCAGAGCTGCACTCACTATTCTGCTGGTGCAGTCACTGTGTACATACATTACTGATCCTGAGTTACATCCTGTATTATACCCCAGAGCTGCACTTACCATTCTGCTGGTGCAGTTACTGTATACGTACATCACTGATCCTGAGTTACATCCTGTATTATACCCCAGAGCTGCACTCACTATTCTGCTGGTGCAGTCACTGTGTACATACATTACATTACTGATCCTGAGTTACATCCTGTATTATACTGCAGAGCTGCACTCCCTATTCTGCTGATGCAGGCACTGTGTACATACATTACATTACTGATACTGAGTTACAGCCTGTATTATACTGCAGAGCTGCTCTCACTATTCTGCTGGTGCAGTCACTGTGTACATACATTACATTACTGATCCTGAGTTACCTCCTGTACAATACCCCAGAGCTGCACTCACTATTCTGCTGGTGCAATCACTGTGTACATACATTACATTACTGATCCTGGGTTACATTCTGTATTATACCCCAGAGCTGCTCTCACTATTCTGCTGGTGCAATCACTGTGTACATACATTACATTACTGATCCTGGGTTACATTCTGTATTATACTCCAGAGCTGCACTCACTATTCTGCTGGTGCAGTCACTGTGTACATACATTACATTACTGATCCTGAGTTACATCCTGTATTATACCGCAGAGCTGCACTCACTATTCTGCTGGTGCAGTCACTGTGTACATACATTACATTACTGATCGTGAGTTGCCTCCTGTACTATACTCCAGAGCTGCTCTCACTATTCTGCTGGTGCAGTCACTGTGTACATACATTACATTACTGATCCTGAGTTACCTCCTGTACTATACTCCAGAGCTGCACTCACTATTCTGCTGGTGCAGTCACTGTGTACATACATTACATTACTGATCCTGAGTTACCTCCTGTATTATTCCCCAGAGCTGCACTCACTATTCTGCTGGTGCAGTCACTGTGTACATAAATTACATTACTGATCCTGAGTTACCTCCTGTATTATTCCCCAGAGCTGCACTCACTATTCTGCTGGTGCAGTCACTGTGTACTTACATTATTGATCCTGAGTTACATCCTATATTATACCCCACAGCTGCACTCACTTTTCTGCTGGTGCAGTCACTGTGTACATACATTACATTACTGATCCTGAGTTACATCCTGTATTATACCCCAGAGCTGCACTCACTATTCTGCTGGTGCAGTCACTGTATACATACATTACTGATCCTGAGTTACATCCTGTATTATACCCCAGAGCTGCACTCACTATTCTGCTGGTGCAGTCACTGTGTACATACATTACATTACTGATCCTGAGTTACATCCTGTATTATACTGCAGAGCTGCACTCCCTATTCTGCTGATGCAGTCACTGTGTACATACATTACATTACTGATCCTGAGTTACCTCCTGTACAATACCCCAGAGCTGCACTCACTATTCTGCTGGTGCAATCACTGTGTACATACATTACATTACTGATCCTGAGTTACATCCTGTATTATCCTCCAGAGCTGCACTCACTATTCTGCTGGTGCAGTCACTGTGTACATACATTACATTACTGATCCTGAGTTATCTCCTGTATTATACTCCAGAGCTGCGCTCACTATTCTGCTGGTGCAGTCACTGTGTACATACATTACATTACTGATCCGGAGTTACATCCTGTATTATACTCCAGAGCTGCACTCACTATTCTGCTGGTGCAGTCACTGTGTACATACATTACATTACTGATCCTGGGTTACATCCTGTATTATACCCCAGAGCTGCTCTCACTATTCTGCTGGTGCAGTCACTGTGTACATACATTACTGATCCTGAGTTACATCCTGTATTATACTGCAGAGCTGCACTCACTATTCTGCTGGTGCAGTCAATGTGTACATACATTACTGATCCTGAGTTACATCCTGTATTATACTCCAGAGCTGCACTCACTATTCATTTTGTACATATATGACATTACATTACTGATTATGAGGTCCTTTTTTTATATTACTCCAGAGCTGCACTCGCTGCTTTCTGTGCACACACCGTACATGACATCACTGATTCCATCTTTCCTATTACAGTGTGTATGGATCGGCCATCTCACAGTTAATTCCTCTTATTCTCGCTGTGATTTCTCTTCTCTTCCTCCTGAGCTTTCTGTAGTGAAGATATTGAAACATAGCTCGTTAGTGATAATCATCTCATAACCATTAATTAGAAGTGATGTAATAATGAGATCTCAGTGTAAATCTCCAGATATTGGAGTGGAGGCGTCCTCGTGGAGCTAATCAGCCTAAAATGTAACGTGTTCTGTGTCCTCAAGTGTCTCGATACACGAGGTCTCTGCAATCTCTTATGTGTCCCTCATTATATGCTCTCTCAAAGCTTTCTACCAAGTGAAAACTAACTGTGATTCAGTCTATGATTCAATTACATGAATTTAATAATCAATATTATACCTAAAGTAAATTACATGAGTAATTAAAATAAGAAAATTTGTAGCAATTCATCAATAATATCAATAAAGATACAGTCAATAAAATATAAAATATTAGGAATTGTAGCAATAAAACAATTTACTAAAAAATACAAGTAACTTAATGTGAATATTGTAGCAATACTAATACAATATAAAAAAACTAGAAGTAATAAAATATAAAATATGAATAATTGTAGCAATGCAAAAATGATGTAAAAATGCAAGTGTAACAATATACTGCATTAATAAATGTAGCAAAATACCAATAATAATAAAAATAATATTTGTAGAAATGCTACGATGTAATTGTTAATTGAAGCAATAAATCAACAAAATAAAGAAAATATAAGTAAAATATAAAATATCCATTACTGTAGAAATGTATCAATAATATAAAAACATACAATCATGTATATCAACTTTTATTAATAATTTAAAACAAATTGTATTAATGTAAAAGCAGCAGAATGCCTCATATAAAGGACGTCCAGACCAGAAATAAATTGCAAAAATGTAAATATAAATATATCAACAATAGGACCCAAAATACAAAGGGTGTCACCACATAATAAATAGGATTATTAGTAAGAAGCAATTTAAGGCAAATAATAATAGAAGTAATCAAATTGTCAGTTAAAAGGAAGAAAGTGTCCTAAATGCAGTATATTACTATAGTGTCCTAGTAGTATATATGTTTATGGCACTGATAGCATAGCCGTGTAACCAATGGTACTATTCTATGAAAATTGTCCCATATGTAATAAAGTGATGTTCAGTGAAGGGGGATTAAATAACTATAAGAGCATTAATCATAATCAATGCCCACAACAAAATGAGCCAAGAGATATACAGTACCTGGGAAAATCTGGAGCACCGTCTCCTCACCCCGACGCGCGTTCTCAGGAAGAAGCAATAAACTGCTAGTCATTTATATACATCAGAGCTCAAAACCTTTCAGATCATTAGTCAGCCAGGTGGTTGCTTTTGTTTTCTTAAAATGAGTGAGAACTAATCTGTCAGTGATCTCCCTTTTCTATAGGTGTTTTGTGGGTGATCAGTTAATTTACAACCAATGTGAGAGTCCATCAGGAAGATTGGCCAATATTTATCTAGGACTTTTTGTGACAGGATGGCTCTTTTAAGATGTATTGGATGGCTGCTTTCCTACCTGAGTAAAGAGTTGGTTGCCTTAGGTTTTCTGAAGGTTGATGTCAATAACTCCCCATTTGGGCCCTTACTGATCACTAGGTCCAGGAATGGCAAGGAGATCTCCTCCACAACAAAGGCGAAGAGACCACCTTGATTATTTTCTTTAAGTCCTACTACAATATCATTAAGCTCACTCTGTGAACCCCTCCAAACTATAAAGTTGTCATCAATGTAGTGGGTCCAAATGTCAAATGTGGTGGTCTCTTCCATGCCATTTCTGAACACACAAGTCTCCTCCCACAAGACCAGAAACAAGTTTGCATAGGTTGGGTCATAGGGGTTTCCCAGAGTCGGTGGTAGAATTTGTGA
Source organism: Ranitomeya variabilis (assembly GCF_051348905.1). Classification (NCBI taxonomy): domain Eukaryota; kingdom Metazoa; phylum Chordata; class Amphibia; order Anura; family Dendrobatidae; genus Ranitomeya; species Ranitomeya variabilis. Next base: position 13,000,938 of record NC_135236.1, read on the forward strand.
TAAAAAAGAAAAAGTTTCGCTGTTAGGTAGAAACGCCGAAGTCTTAGTATGAATTAGTTATGCATCCAGTATTGACAGACCCTCATGCTGAGAAAATAACTAACAGCTTGGAAACCTGTCTCTTGTGATTGGAACTATAATGAGTAGTGATGGGCGAGCACTAAAATGCAGGGGGCTCGTTGCTCGGGTCAAGCAAATTGGAATACTAGGGTACTCGACCCGAGCAACAAGCCCAATGTAAGCATGTGAAAACCGAGCATTTTTGACTCAACCCCCCCGGGGGTCCTTTTAATGTCTAAAAACGTCTGAAATCGATGGGAACACTGCTCAAATGTCACAGGAGCATCATGATGATCGCCCCTGGGAGCCTTTCTGACTCCTAGTTCACAGCTGTCAGCAATGTTGTCAGAGTTTTAAGCCATTAATACAGGTGCCTCAAAAAACATACAAAAACTAAACCAAAATGGATTTTCCTGGGAAATATGTTAAGGTACATCCTTTCCAGGGTCATGATTTGTATGTAAGGCAAAATAAATCATTTTTAAACTTTAACATTGCCTAAAACCAATACAAATGCATCCACTGGGAAATGTCATTGTAACATGTAACACCCCTAGTTGGCCATGTGGTGTGTGACACATAAGGAGACCCATCTTGTTTCATTTATGAAGGAGGGACTCTTAGGCTGACTGCACACGTTGCAGAATTGCCTTGGAAATTTCTGCGGCAATTCCGCAACTCATGCCGCGGGTATATTGCATGCAGAATTGGCTTGCGTATTCCCGCTAAACACTAGCGTTTTGTGTTTTTAGCTTGCAGAATGCTAGCGTTTTCCAAGCGATCTGTAGCATCGCTTGGAAAACTGATTGACAGGTTGGTCACACTTGTCAAACATAGTGTTTGACAAGTGTGACCAACTTTTTACTATTGATGCTGCCTGTGCAGCATCAATAGTAAAAAGATAGAACTTTAAAAATAATTAAAAAATAAATGCTCCGGCCCCAATAGTGCATTGTGGCAAAACCCCAGATGGCGTAGCGGCCTCACGAGACAGGTCATTTTTGCAATCACAGTTCATTTTCGCAATGCATTATTGGGAACGGAAGCATCGCGAGGAGAGGGAAGGCTGCCGGGGACACCGGAAGGTGAGAATATCACGATTCTTTATTTTAATTATTTTTTTTAACAATTATATGGTTCACAGGGCCTGGAGGACAGTCTCCTCTCCCCCTCCTCCACCAACTTCACATGATCCGCTTACTTGCCACATGGTGGGCATAGTCCCAAGTGGGAGGTGAGTGGATCAATGCATTCCTATGTGTGTGGAATCCCCGCAATTCTGCACAAAGAATGATCATGCTGCGTTTTTTTTCCGGAATGTGATTCCGCCGCGCAATAAAAAGCAACATGTGCACAAAAATTGCAGAGTGCATTCTAATAATAGGATGCTTAATGTATGTGTTTTTTTCACTGTTTTATCTCATTATTATAGCAAAAAAACTGCGAAAAATCCTGAACGTGTGCACACAGCCTTAAAGGGAACCTGTCACCCCGTTTTTTCAGTATGAGATAATAATACTGTTAAATAGGGCCTGAGCTGTGATTTACAATAGTGTATTTTTTGTCCCCTGATTCCCCATCTATGCTGCTGAAATACCTTACCAAAGTCGCAGTTTTCGCCTGTCAATCACGCTGGTCTGGTCAAAAGGGCGTGGTGAAATGGCTGTTTCTCCCCCACCTCTTGCTTATCTTCCCAGCGTTGGCATAGTGTTTTGCGCATGCGCAACTGCCGAATGCACTGCGCAGCGGCAGACAAAGAGCGCGATCTGCGCTATTCACTGGCTTTACCGTGGCGGCGGCCGTCTTCCTGAGCCGCGCGTGCGCAGATGGAGTGCTCTGCTGCCCGGGGCTTCAGGAAAATGGCCACGGGATGCCACACGTGCGCAGATGGAGATCGCGGTGGCCATTTTCCTGAAGCCGAGGAGATCTCACGTGTTCCGTGATGCAACAGCCAAGTTATTTTTTTAAAGGGTGTTTATGATACCCATATAAATAATTTTTACACATTATGTTGAGATGTACCCCCCGCAATAACAGTATAAGTATAGGAGACCCGCTCCTTTAAATTGGGAAAATAATTTTTAGGAGACCATCCTCCACAAGTCATTAGACATCACCATTAGATCATCAAGGTGAACGTGTTCCGTGATGCAACAGCCAAGTTATTTTTTTCAAGGGTGTTTATGATGCCCGTAAGTTAAGATGTTTACAAAATATGTTGATATGATGTGTATTTTATCTACTAAAGTTGTTATTGTTGGATTCCATGACTGCTTAGTAGTAGTTGTTCGTTTATGTGTAGAATCGGTTGTCTCCAGTCACTTGGCATGGTGGGAGGAAGGACAATCAGGGTGAAGAATATGCGGTCCAGACTCACGGCTACTCAGACTTGACCGTGTGGAAGATAGGGTGGTGGTGTAGTGGCAAAGTGACTGAAAGCATTATCTGCTATGCAACCAAGAACCTTTTGACACTGCTGTGGGTTCAATAGCGGTTTTCTGTGGTCCCCTAGTAATTCAGACTGGAAGGTCGGGTGAGAATATGTGGGTGTTTGTTGTGGCAAAATTTCAGCTTGACCATGGCCTTGGACTCTGCATGCACCATCACCATCATGTCCACTTCCCGGTTCCTTGCCACGCACCTTGCCCATTTTAAATGCACTGCAATATTTTCCACGGTCACTACAAATGGCTGAATTTGGAGCGATCTTATATGAGATCCGTATGTGCGAAAACCACAGTTTAAAATACCTGGCCTGTATCTATCAATTTTTGACCAGCAAAATTGTGTCAATAAGTAGGCTAACGGTGAACAAAAACGTGAGCACTGCTCCGAAGGTGCACGGGTAGGCACATTCGTTGACTAGCGGAGGACACCGTGTCAAGCTCAAGACAGATTCAGCTCTCAGCCCACCCCAGGAGCAGGGCACTAGCACCTCAGGGACTCCAAACAGACTCACTTGTCTTTCCACACGAAGTGACACGCAATTTTCCTTAAGTACGTAACTGAAGAAGGTCGCATTAGACTGAAACGTTTTGTTGGTACTACACAATAAATTTTCAAGCGAGTTGCATTGAAGTTGAGTGCCGGGTCTATTTATAATAAGTAGGCTAAGACACAACAAAAACAATTCTATGGAGGCCTGAAAAGGCACAATTTTGACTAGAATGATATACGATCTGTGTGGCAGACAAAACCCAGTGTAAAATATCTGCCCTGTAGCTAAATATTTTTTGGCATCAAAACGGTGTCAAGAAATTATATTAGACACTCCCCAAAAAATTTACAGTACCACAAAAATGGTAAAAGTTTATGCGCACTCAGATGTGAATGTTGGCATGGGTAAACCCGTTTAAAATAGCTGGATTTTCACGCTGTAATATGGAAAGGATCTGGCTGTATTCTGCAGTGCCAACAAGCAAATGGAGAAAAAAAAAACATGGGCTCTGGATTGCTTTGGAATTAAATAAACAGGATTAAGATGCAAAAAAAATTATTCCTGGCCACTGATACCTGGGACTATGTATATACGGTCAATATCTGTAATAGGCAGCAGCAGACAGTAATGTTATGGACCCTCTTGCTGTATTCAATGAAGTATGCCACATACACTGCCTGCCTGCTACCGATAGCTATATACTCACATACACTCCCTGCCTGCAATCTCTATACCACATAATTAGTCCTTAGAAGGACTGTTGATTAGGCTGGATTTGTGAATTCAATAATGATATACCCACAGTAACTGTATACCCCTCCTATTCTGTCCCTATCGCTGCAGCAACTCTCCCTACACTGGTGATTCCGGAGATGAATGTGCCGAGCAGGGCGGCGCCAGGTCTCTTATAGAACTGATGATGCTGTACGGCCAGCCAATCACTGTAGTGCCACAACCAACATGGCTGCTGCATTATAGCTTGTGACAGACAATCCCTGCATGTTGATTGGCTCTCTAAAGAGTGCCAAACATGCAGGGTAGTGACCCCAACTCCCACCGAATGATCCCGGTAATGCTCGGCACTCGCCGAGTACGTGAGTACAGCGATGCTCGAGTGAGTACCGAGCATTACCGAGTATGCTCGCTCATCACTAATAAAGAGCTTCCATGTCAATACTACCCAACAATGTTTTGAAATCTATAGTGAGACCTTCTAGCCGCCGAATTGAGTCAGGAGTGTCACGTACATAAGACTGAAGGGCTACAACAAAAAGTCTCATGACATAGTCAAGGTAAATGCCAGAGTTCGGCTCAGACTACTGACTCCTGAGACTACAGGCCTCCCTTTTAGTGGATCTAGTCACTTGTGTACCTTTTTCTAAACAATAGAATGTCACTATCACTGCATCACTTGGAAAGAGAAAGTTATATTCTCTTTTGTTTATTAGTATTACCTTACTTATTAATTACTACTTATGGACTTACTATAAAATATAATTTTTTTTTGTTTTTTCTTGGGTTTTGTCTGTCAAATAGCCACGATATGAACATGCTCTTACACATTGTACATATACCAACTCATGCTCCGGCTCATTTCTTTGGCTAAGCTCTTAAAATAGGCAACAAAATTTGTCCATTGGGAGAATTGTGAAATCAACTATGTCCTGTTCTTCATATGGATCCTGTAAAAAGCTACGCCACAACGTAATGCCCTTCAGCAAAGACACATTGCCTGACCAGCCAGGTCCAGCCATACCTAGACTATCATTTCTCATGAAGATACAGTGAGCTCTGATCCCATAGACTTTAGGGTCATTAGATTGGAAAAGAGTCAGAAACTGTCCCAGTTTGCTACAGTGTAATGTCAGAGAGAGTACTCAGCACAGCCGGTGGCTTTGTTACACCTAAGTCCAGCAGCTTTTTCACTGCAAGTGTGAAAACCCTTATATTTGTCAAAATGAATCAGAAATGGATCAGTGCAGACTTTTCATCACCTATGACTGACTGAAGCCAAAGAGTAAATCGTCCATTCCATCTGTCTGCCTGACTCTCCAGTGTCTTTCTTCTATTCCATTCTCCTGTAGCCAGTGATGATGGCCCACGCCTAGCCGATCATCTAATCCTTGTCCATCATGTCATCTATACTGCGGTACTACTGCTTCCAGGACTGCTGTTGATGGCCCTACTCTAACAGAATTCTGCTTGCCTGCCCTGTCACAATTCTCTACCATGTGGGGTCTGCTGCTATTACTACAACTGCACTCCCACACCAGCAACAACAAGTCTCCTGGCTGCCCACTGTGGTTTTATAGTCCTATGCTTTACTGCTGCTGATAAGGATGCCATCGTTGCTGCTGGTAGGGATGTTTGTTGCTAGATATCTTCATGTTTTCCCTGTCTTAAGGCCCCATCTCACATAGCGATTTACCAACGATCACGACCAGCGATACGACCTGGCCGTGATCGTTGGTAAGTCGTTGTGTGGTCGCTGGGGAGCTGTCACACAGACCGCTCTCTCCAGCGACCAACAATCAGGGGAACGACTTCGGCATCGTTGAAAATGTCTTCAATGATGCCGAAGTCCCCCTGCAGCACCCGGGTAACCAGGGTAAACATCGGGTTACTAAGTGCAGGGCCGCGCTTAGTAACCCGATGTTTACCCTGGTTACCAAAAAAAAAACAAACAGTACATACTCGCCTTTCGGTGTCCGTCAGGTCCCTTGCCGTCTACTTCCTGCTCTGACTGAGATCCGGCCGTACAGTGAGAGCAGAGCGCAGCGGTGACGTCACTGCTGTGCTGTGCTCTCACTGTACGGCGGCACTCAGTCAGAGCAGGAAGCAGACGGCAAGGGACCTGACGGACACCGAAAGGCGAGTATGTACTGTTTTTTTTTTTTTGGTAACCAGGGTAAACATTGGGTTACTAAGCGCGGCCCTGTGCTTAGTAACCCGATGTTTACCCTGGTTACCAGTGAAGACATCGCTGGATCGGTGTCACACACACCGATTCAGCGATGTCAGCGGGACCTCAACGACCAAAAAAAGGTCCAGGCCATTCTGACATGATCAGCGATCTCACAGCAGGGGCCGGGTCGCTGGTACGTGTCACACATAGCGAGATCACTACTGAGGTCGCTGTTGCGTCACAAAACTAGTGACTCAGCAGCGATCTCGCTAGCGATCTCGCTATGTGAGACGGGGCCTTTATTTTTCTTCCTTACAGCTTCTGCTGCCACTTACATTGCATAGCCACACCAGCCACATATTTCCTTCATTCACATTGTGCTTTATAATGTTATATTTTATTGCTGTTGGTAAACGTACACTTGTAAGGGTACAGAATATAAACTTGAATCAGCTCCAAAAATTAGGGCAGATTTTTTGAAAGGCTGGTTCTCAAGCCATTGTTTCTTCTCTTGGAAACCAGATAGCCTGTTCCTGCATAAAAAAAAAAAAATTTTAGATGGCTAGATAAATAGCCATTGTAAGTGTAATGCTCGTGCCCTGACAGGGTGGCACAAGTGAGGATTGTGGCCCCACTGTGCCAAAAAACAGACTACCCTGAAGAGCCATGACTAAGCAGCTACCTTGGTGTTCACTGAAGCCTCTAGTGGTGAGGTCAGGATTGTGCGGGAGGCAGTTGCCAGGTACCGCTACAGGGCGGTGTCTGGCCATAGTGGCTGATCCCACTGAGGGAGAGAACACTAGTGACAGGTGCGAGCAAGTATGGACGAGCATAACTGGTACTCTGGTGGGCATAACTGGCACTCTGTCAGACAGGCGGGCATGGCTGGCACTCTGGCAGACATGGCTGGCACTTTGGCGGGCAGGCGGGCATGGCTGGCACTCTGGCAGGCAGGTGGGCACAGGACACACTGGAGGAATCGGGATGGTAATGGGTAGGGCAGGAGCACAGGCAGCTACGAGTAGTATAAGGGAGCATTTAGGAACCAGTACAGACTGTAATGAACCAGTTCAAGCTAGAAGCACAAAGACACACAGGGTGCGGAGCAGGAGCAGAGCAAAGCCACAGGATGTGGAGAGCAGAGCAGAGCTGCAGGAGGCAGGACTAGAGCAGAGCAGAGCTGTAGGAGGCAGGACCAGAGCAGAGTTGCAGGAGACGGAGAGCAGAGCAGAGTCGCAGGAGGCGGAGAGCAGAGCAGACCTGCAGGAGGCGGTGAGCAGAGCAGAGCGGCAGGAGGCGGCTAGCAGAGCAGAAGGAGTGGACACAAGGATACGCACAACTGAGCAGGGAAGGCAACAGGCAAGGATACAAACAGGTACAGGTATAGGATGAAGTTCAGACAAGGACAGACACTGGAACAAGTTCAGGACAAAAGATTTAGGTCTGGGTACAAAGCCTCCAGGGTGGCGGAAGCAAGACCCAGAGAATACGGGTAAGGGACTGGGTATGCAGCCCCCAGGGTGGCAAAAACAGGACACAAAGGGCACAGAAATGGGCCTGGGTATGCAGCCCCCAGGGAGATGGAAAACAGGACAGGACCTGGCATCTCAGTAGCAGAATACAGACTGAGAGAGTTTGTTGTTCAGGCAACTCCCTATGGGTGGAGATGCCTTAAGTATCTGATACCTCTTGGCAATAGGCTGGGGACAAATTATGATTGTGCAAACAGTCTCTAGAAGACTCTGGAAGTGCCGGGACCTCCGCCCTAAGCATACAACCAGGAAGTATGCAGCAAGCAAGGACACGAGGCCCACAGCAAGGAGCCGGCAGAGGACAGAACTCACAGCATGGCCCGGAGTGGTGAGTAGGATGGGAGATGGGAAGCCATGCAGTGAAGCCGGCAGGGATGTTGCAGTAAGTATTTCATTGTTTTAACAACTGCAAACCTGTTGTAGGCACCAAAACATGGATAATTTTTCACTTCTAGCTCAGAAACCATTACTTTTTCACTTTCAAAACAAAACATCTGCTTTTGCAAAACATGACAATGCTAGTCCACATGATTCTGCAGCTTCTGTAAGCACCTTGCATGACCTAAACATGCTGCCATGGCCTGCAGTCTCTCCAGACTTTTCTCCTATTAAGTACATCTGGGACATCATTGGTTGTCAGTTGCAAAGGGAGCTGCCAGCAGCAGATCTTGATAATTTGTGACCCCAAGTGCATTGACTGTGGCAGACAAGGAATAGCCTCATTGATAGTAGCTAAGGCATTTGAATGTTTGTATTTTTGTGTTCAAAATTCTGCAAACCAACCTATTATGACCAAAGTTCATGTCTAGCCATTTTCCTGCATGGTCAGCTCTGTTGTGATGAAAAATTTTGATTTTATTGGGGATTATGGCCCAGGGACTTATCTGCAGAAAAGTATAAACCTCCTTGTGAAGGTTAATGGTGGAATCAATGTATTTCTTTATAGTCCTCACCCAAATTTCAATCCCAAGAGTCCACAAAATACAATACTAAATCATATAAGTAATGTCTTCCAGTTCAGACTGATACTTCACTTGTAATAATTAATATCTGCCCTGAGACTATTTTCGTCTCTTTTCAGATTTAAATACCTTGGGGATCGATGTTGCAAATGTCTCTTGTTATTCTCATTATATTATCTCTATGGTTTTCTTCCTTTGGGGTTTAAGGTTTTGATATATAATAGGACGTAACATCCTAAATCATGCTTATTTTCAGAAAAAAAAATCAGGTAAACACCTTCATGAAGCCTACAGAAAATATCTAAAGCATGAGGTTTACTCAAGAAAGAAACTAATCATCAGCATGTGATAAATGCTCGTTGAGAGAAGGAATAAGATTGATACTGAGTAATGAAAAAGACAAAAAAACTCACTGAAAATTATTTTCTGTGAAAAATCAGCTTCAGAGATTCTAGAATCTAGACGATTTCGTCTTCCATTACAGTTAGAAATTTATGACTAACCTGTAAGAGAAGCCTGCCTAGAGATGAAAGTAATTGGAGCCAACTCTACGACTGTCACTGACTTTTTTATACTGGGTTTCCCCGATCTGGTTGATTACAAGTTGCCTTTCTTCTCTATGATACTTCTCATCTATTGTATGACCATGTGTGAAAACCTCTTAATCATTTTCCTGGTGGCCACCAGCCAACGTCTCGATTCTCCCATGTATTTCTTCCTTGGACATTTAGCCCTGTCAGATATAATCCTTGTATCGAGTATTATTCCAAAGATGCTGGATGTTATAATGAGTGAAGGAAGCATTATATCTTTTGTTGAGTGTTTAGCTCAGTTTTATCTTTACGGAGGAACTGTCTGTGCCGAGTGTTTTTTGCTCACGGCCATGTCCTATGACCGGTACTTGGCCATCTGTAAACCTCTACATTATATCTCACTGATGAATGTGAAGCTGAGATACAGCCTGATCTTCTCATCCTGGGGTCTCAGCTTCACGCTCGTGCTTATTACATTTTTACTTGTATCCACTTTAGATTATTGTGGGCCGAACGTCATTAACCATTTCTTTTGTGACTTTGCTCCTCTTTTAGAACTTTCTTGCTCAGATACAACTGGTGTAAGCATTGAAATGATTGTCCTCGCTTTTCCGATTATTCTGTTTCCTTTCTTATTTGTTATTATTTCATATGTCTATATCTTTATAACTATCTTTGGAATTTCATCCAAATCAGGCCGTCAAAAAACGTTCTCCACTTGTAGCTCTCACTTGGTGGTCGTGTCTTCCTATTATGGGTCCATGCTCATAATCTACATGGTCCCTTACAGAGGACATTCAGTTCCTGTTAACAAGTTTATTTGCTTTTTTTACATTGTAATGACCCCTCTTCTAAATCCCGTTATATACTGTCTAAGGAACAAAGAGATGCGGTCTTCTGTGAATATGTATCTGATGGTTTGTCCTAAAGGTACCGTCACATTAAGCGACGCTGCAGCGATAACGACAACGATGCCGATCGCTGCAGCGTCGCTGTTTGATCGCTGGAGAGCTGTCACACAGACCGCTCTCCAGCGATCAACGATGCCGAGGTCCCCTGGTAACCAGGGTAAACATCGGGTAACTAAGCGCAGGGCCGCGCTTAGTAACCCGATGTTTACCCTGGTTACCAGCGTAAAATGTAAAAAAAACAAACAGCACATACTTACATTCACGTCCCCCTGCGTCCACTTCCTGACTGACTGAGCGCCGTACAGTGAGAGCAGAGCGGTGACGTCACCGCTGTGCTGCTTTCACTTTCACTTTGCGGCGCTGAGTCAGAGGAGGAAGCAGACTGCAGGGGACGCAATGTGAGTATGTGCTGTTTGTTTTTTTTACATTTTACGCTGGTAACCAGGGTAAACATCGGGTTACTAAGCGCGGCCCCGCGCTTAGTTACCCGATGTTTACCCTGGTTACCAGTGTAAAATATCGCTGGTATCGTTGCATTTGGTGTCAAACACAACGATACACAGCGATCAAACGACCAAATAAAGTTCTGGACTTTATTCAGCGACCAGCGACATCACAGCAGGATCCTGATCGCTGCTGCGTGTCAAACTAAACGATATCGCTAGCGAGGACGCTGCAACGTCACGGATCGCTAGCGATATCGTTATAAAGTCGTTTAGTGTGACGGTACCTTAAGAAAAGAGTCTTGTAGAACTGGCACAACAGATAAATGATGAAGCCAAGGTAATGGCGATGGGTGGGCCCTGACATCGGCGTGGATCTACAGGAACATATTATGGGGGTTGGTTACTTGCGCTTTTTTAACAGATTATATTTGATTTGCTAAAAGCACATTTTCCTTTTTAACCTGTTAACCCCCGAGATGTATTTTCATTTTTTACATTTTCATTCTTTGCTCCTCTTCTTCCCAGAGCCATAACTTGTCATTTTGAACAACACTATTGGTTTTATCATATCGTGTACTTGAAAACAGGAAACAAATTCCAAGTGCGATGAAATTGTAGACAAAGTGCAATCCCACAGCTGCTTTTTTTATTATGTTCACTTAATGCTACAACTGAGCTGCTATTCTGATTCTCCAGGTCATTACGAGTTCACAGACACCAAACAAGTCTAGGTTCTTTTTTATTTAAGTGGTGAAAATAAATTCAAACACGTCTTGTTTCTGAAGTACTATTAGACTATTACCAAGTGTAGTGGGACCATTGATGCATCCGGGGCTCAGGATCTTCTTTTTGCCAATGTTTGCCTTTTTGGTGTCAAATAAAGCTTTCTTGGTTCATTGAGGTGCTTGTTTGCCCTAGTGACTTCCATTTTTGCCATGCCTTTCATTAAAGAGAATCTTTCGGGCGATTTATGATTTCCAGTTTGAATTGCAGCCTGGCTGAATGATTGATACCAGGTATACTTTTCTCCCAAAATAGAAAATACACTTTGGAGCTCCGGTTAGAGTCCCTTTCCTGGAGATCAGACAAGTCCGGCTCTTCCTTGCATGTTTATAGAGAACCACCTACGGCAATGTGGGAAGAGTCGTCTGGGGGCAGTGACGGACTTGTCCCATCTCCGGCTATGGTTCCTGGCTGGATCTTTAAAGTCTATTTTCTGTAAAATGCCAGCGTGTTTTAGAGAGCTATATAATTATACAGCCGGGCCATGATTCGTGCTGCAGGCAGCATCAATTGTCTGATAGGTTCCTTTGAAACTTTAGCAACTCCTCCAGTTTTTCACAAAACCCATTCAGTTAGAGATTGGGGAAAGTGTTTGCCGTAAATTAAATTCATATCAAACCTTTGCAAAAAAATTATAGTACGTGTCAGAAAAGAGAATAAAAAATGATCCTTAGTTTGCCGCTCAACTGTCCGGCTGCTGCCTTAACGCTCCATCCGGTCTCCTGCTGTCTTTATCCTTTTCTTCCTTTCAGACCATAATGTCCTCTTTGGACATCTTCAATCTACACTATTATATACATATACAAACAGTGCCTTGAAAAAGTCGTCATACCCCCTAACTTTTATACATATTTTAACATTCCACCCACAAACTTAAATGCATTTTATTGAGCTTTTATGTAATACAAGTAAAAGTAACAAGTATTTGTGACTTGTTAAATAAATTATACAGGGTTTTCTGAAAAGTGTAAATCTGAAAATTGTTCCCCGCATTTGTATTCAGCCTCCTGAGTCAGTACTTTGTAGGACCTCCTTTCACTGTCATTACTGCTGCAGCTTCTGTCTCTCCAGCTTTGCACATCTGGAGGTGACATTTTGCCCCTTCTTCTTTGCACACTCGCTCTCACTCACTGACATTGGATGGAGACATCTGTGATCAGCAATTTCCCTGTCTTGTCACAGATTCTCTGGGATTTGCGTCTGGACTGTGACTGGGCCGCTCACACGGGAATATGCTCTGATCTACATCATTCTATTGTAGCTCAAACTGCAAAGAAGCCATCATATGACTTCCAAAAATGGCTTCTCCTTGACACCCTATCATAACGGCCAGATTTGTGGAGTATACGACTAATAGTTCTCCTGTGGACACAATCTCCCACCTGTTCTCTGTATCTCTGCAGCTCCTCCAGTTACCATGGACCTCTCGGCTCCTTCTCTAGTTAGTGCTCTTGCTGCTTTTGGGATGTCAGTGTAGGTGGACGGCAATGTCTTGGTAGGTTTGCAGTCGTGCCATACCCCTTCTATTTTTGGATGATGGATTGAACACTGCTCTGTGAGATGTTCATAGCTTGGGCTATTTTTTATAACCTAACCCTGCTTTACTCTTCTCCACAACTTTATACCTGACCTGTCTGGTGGGCTCCCAGGTTTTCATTATTCTGTTTTATCCCATGTTCTTAAACAATCATCTGAAATCTGAGGAGAAATCACACCCAGGTGGACACCACCACGTACAAATTATGTGACTTCTGGGGGCAACTGGTAACTCAGGATTTTATTTACGGGTATTAGACTGCGGGGGGGATGAATACAAATGCACCACACTATTTTCAGATTTAGATTTTTTAAATAATTAGAATGCCTCATAACATTTATTTTGCAAGTCACAAATACTTGCTACTTTGTGTTGGTATCCCATACAATCCCAATAAAGTAAATTTCAGTTTGTGGGTGTCACGAGAAAAAATGTGAACAATTTTAGTATGTGAATATATAAATATTTATATCATAATAAGAGATAAGCAGATTAGGCAAAATTTGAATGTGCCTGTTCACATGGTTTTTCCCTTGAAATTTGATTTGTGGAGAAGTTATTCAATGCAAATTTAATGTTCATTAAAACATTCTGGAATCTCTCCAGACCCCAAAGCATGTTTAATGTAATTTATAAAAAAATTGAAAACAGTTGTCATGCTTCATACTCACCCTTCGATCGCCTCTCTCCCCTCTCCAGCAGAGGTGAGATATTAGGTAACTTTTTATTAACCTCTTGATGACCTATCTTGCTGAATCTGCACAGAAGCAAATTACAAACAAATATTCATATAGAGTACAAGTCCACTGGAATTTATTCTCTCATTTATAGATACAATATACAGTCGGTAAAATAAGTATTGAATATGTCACTAATTTTCTAAATAGAAATAATATATATATATATACAGTGGGGCAAAAAAGTATTTAGTCAGTCAGCAATAGTGCAAGTTCCACCACTTAAAAAGATGAGAGGCGTCTGTAATTTACATCATAGGTAGACCTCAACTATGGGAGACAAACTGAGACAAAAAAATCCAGAAAATTACATTGTCTGTTTTTTTATCATTTTATTTGCATTTTATGGTGGAAAATAAGTATTTGGTCAGAAACAAACAATCAAGATTTCTGGCTCTCACAGACCTGTAACTTCTTCTTTAAGAGTCTCCTCTTTCCTCCACTTATTACCTGTAGTAATGGCTCCTGTTTAAACTTGTTATCAGTATAAAAAGACACCGGTGCACACCCTCGAACAGTCTGACTCCAAACTCCACTATGGTGAAGACCAAAGAGCTGTCAAAGGACACCAGAAACAAAATTGTAGCCCTGCACCGGGCTGGGAAGACTGAATCTGCAATAGCCAACCAGCTTGGAGTGAAGAAATCAACAGTGGGAGCAATAATTAGAAAATGGAAGACATACAAGACCACTGATAATCTCCCTCGATCTGGGGCTCCATGCAAAATCCCACCCCGTGGGGTCAGAATGATCACAAGAACGGTGAGCAAAAATCCCAGAACCACGCGGGGGGACCTAGTGAATGAACTGCAGAGAGCTGGGACCAATGTAACAAGGCCTACCATAAGTAACACACTACGCCACCATGGACTCAGATCCTGCAGTGACAGACGTGTCACACTGTTTAAGCCAGTACATGTCCGGGCCCGTCTGAAGTTTGCTAGAGAGCATTTGGATGATCCAGAGGAGTTTTGGGAGAATGTCCTATGGTCTGATGAAACCAAACTGGAACTGTTTGGTAGAAACACAACTTGTCGTGTTTGGAGGAAAAAGAATACTGAGTTGCATCCATCAAACACCATACCTACTGTAAAGCATGGTGCTGGAAACATCATGCTTTGGGGCTGTTTCTCTGCAAAGGGGCCAGGACGACTGATCCGGGTACATGAAAGAATGAATGGGGCCATGTATCGTGAGATTTTGAGTGCAAACCTCCTTCCATCAGCAAGGGCATTGAAGATGAAACGTGGCTGGGTCTTTCAACATGACAATGATCCAAAGCACACCGCCAGGGCAACGAAGGAGTGGCTTCGTAAGAAGCATTTCAAGGTCCTGGAGTGGCCTAGCAAGTCTCCAGATCTCAACCCTATAGAAAACCTTTGGAGGGAGTTAAAAGTCCGTGTTGCCAAGCGAAAAGCCAAAAACATCACTGCTCTAGAGGAGATCTGCATGGAGGAATGGGCCAACATACCAACAACAGTGTGTGGCAACCTTGTGAAGACTTACAGAAAACGTTTGACCTCTGTCATTGCCAACAAAGGATATATTACAAAGTATTGAGATGAAATTTTGTTTCTGACCAAATACTTATTTTCCACCATAAAATGCAAATAAAATGATAAATAAACAGACAATGTGATTTTCTGGATTTTTTTTTCTCAGTTTGTCTCCCATAGTTGAGGTCTACCTATGTTGTAAATTACAGACGCCTCTCATCTTTTTAAGTGGTGGAACTTGCACTATTGCTGACTGACTAAATACTTTTTTGCCCCACTGTGTATATATATATATATATATATATATATATATATATATATATATATATATATAATGGTGCTATTGAGATTAAATTCTCCCCAGATGTTGGTAAAAACGCATCCAATCCACACCACTTTCAGAAATCTTGTTGGGAGCACCTGGTCGTGATGTTGGTAACAACGCATCCAATCCACACCACTTTCAGAAATCTTGTTGGGAGCACCTGGTCGTGGCCGGCTTAAGGTGAAATTATGTTCCTTCCATTTCAGAATCAAATCCCCAACAGTGTTCACTGGAACCTTCAGTAATTTAGAAATTCTTCTGTAATCAATGCCATAAGTATATTTTGCAACAATAAGGTTGCAAAGGTCTTGAGACAGCTTACTGCTTGTACCCATCATGAGATGTTTCTTGTGTGGCACCTTGTTAATGTGATAGATCTGTATTCATCTCTCAGGAAAGTTGTGACTTGGGAACTAAGGTGCCAAGAGAAGCTTAAATTGAGAAGATATTGGCAGAAAATGGGCTGCCAATCACTTCCTGACTGCAGCTTCAGACCCCGGATTAGTCTAAGTGAGTAATCACCCCTCGAACTAGTCCAGGTTCATTAGCACATAGCGAGGTGTTGATGGATTTTACTTATCTATATGTAGTTGTATAAAACAACAAAAACATAAAAACAAGAACATTCATATGTGAAGTTTTAAAGCGTTGGTAGACCTGAGAGGTTAAAAACTTAAAGTTCAGCTCAAGCCATAAATGAAAAATATTTAACTTAGTCTTTGCAATTTATTTCTATAGTAAAGTAGTCCTTCTTTCTAAGATCCAACTGTCAGACACCAATGCTGAATACTCCCAACAATGGGCACAAAAAGGAGTTGACAAGGTTTATGATATTGGTGGCATTCAGCAACCCACCGAACATCTGTTTTCAGACTCTGCCGGTGGCCAGATATAAAGAGTGAATGTGTCCAGAGCAGTACATCTCCCAGCATTATGTTCAGTCTGCCCCTGGGCAATGTAGCTAAACTCTTGGGGTGGTTTCACACTGCATTCTGGCACCCATTCGCTGGTCCCATAATAAATTACCCCCAAACCCCCTGCAAAATGGGATTTGAGGATATCTGACGATGGGGCCATAGACTATAATAGTGGCGACAGAGCAAACATGTGCTATAATGTACATCATTTTTGGTCAGGTATGCCTACTGGAGGCGGACACTCAGACGTAGTAGACTGTATCTGGGTGTTTGTCTCCAATAGATGTACATGCCCAAAAATGATGCACATGACAGAGCACATGTTGACTCTGTCAGCACCATTACAGTCTATGGCCCTATTGGCGCAAATGCCTGCATCCCATTTTGCCGGGGGTTCTCAATGAGACCAACTAACCGGTGCTTGAATGCAGTGTGAAAGCATCCTTCTCGAAGAGAAGATGAAATAAGCTTAGGTTTTGGCAATGGGCAATGCACAAGGAATGAAGCTGTGCTGCTCCTGCCATGTTCATCGTCTACTTCTGGTAACTGAAAAAGCTGAAAACAGCTCATCGGTGGAAATGCCGGTTATAAAACTCCCATGGATAGGATATTGATGACATATGCAAAGCATAGGTCACAGGACCGGACTGAGACTGAAAATCAACTCTGGCTCACAAACCAAAGCAGCTCACATGCACATGGCTGTTTTTATTATATGGGAGTGTCTCTTTTCTACTCAACCCTTTCTGAACAATTTGTGGGTATGAACACTAAGAGTTCAACAGGTGAAAATTGACAATACATGCCCCTCTCCTTGTCTGTAAAGTTGAGATACATGCCATTCTATGACTGCGCCTATGCGCCGTGACCGTGCTGACAATAGGTTTTGGATTGAGGAAGAAGAATTAGCATAACAGGGGCTCGGGAACGTCATTGAAGACCGTGAAATACAGCAGCTTACATTAGACACCCTGAAACAGAGACAAGATCTTCATCCCATAGACCCTATACTGTGGACTTTACTCCACAGATAATTGTGTGTAACCCTACTCTACAAACAATGACATTGTGGCAAAGACCCTAGTAGGGTCGAAACATTTATTTTATTGTGTTGCATATATGTCAGACTCAGCACAACTGCGTTCACATTTTTTGCTTCCAGTGAGAATGAATAATATTTGCATCACCCAAGCCCAGAGAGTGCGGTGAATTGTACTGCACATTGTGTAAAGGAGAGCGGTGGCCATGGTTGGAAGCATTCTCTGATGTTGAGGATATCACGTGTAAAATACTGGATGTGGAAGAGTCATTAACTGAGAAATGTGGGTGTAGAGATTTTAACTATGACGGTCCCACTCATACTGTGTAGCTGTAGGAGCAGGGATCTCCGACGGCCATTTTCCCGAAGTCAACCCCAATGAAAACAATGAGAAGTGCGGGGACTTGGATGACATTTTCTGAAAGCCCGGGACCTGACGCAGCCTCACACTACTGAACACCTTCTCCTCACAGCCCAGGGTCTACAACACCTCCCCACTCCTGCCACCACTGCCAGCATCTTGCAGCAGCGTTCCTGTCTTATGAGATCCTGTTCCACCGCAGTCACCTGCCCCTGGTAATGTACTGTAAAATTGGACTACATAGAAGATACACCACCATTTCATGAAAAACGTTTTTAACATTTTTTACCCAAACTTTGGGGTGCGTCTTAGGGACCATGCGTCTTATACTACACAAAACATGGTTTTAAATAAATTGCATTATTGAATAGGATTTGGTTTTGTGAGACTGAAGGATAAAGTGAAATTCAGTTTTTAACTGATAAATTGAAGGCAATATATTCACACCTGGAACAAAATCTGCTTGAATGCCGATGGTGGGGGAAGGTGTTTGGATTTAGGTGACCCATGTATAGGGGATTCGTGGCCTTGAATCTTCTTACTGTGCAGACAAGAGACAACTGCACCGACAGACTTGGATCACATGTTGCTTTTTTGCTCATTTTTTTCTGCAGACAAAACCTGATCTTTCGCAGGAAAAAGCTGCCGTCAAAATGCAGGTTTTGCTGCCATTTTTGCTGTTTTTCTTGCTGAGCTTTTCAGGATACCAAAGATTGGCTTCGCTTCCACCTTGCAAACATGAACAACAACGGGTTTGGTCGCCACTGGAAGACATATGTGGAACCATAAAATATTTTAACGTAAAAACAGGAGGGAAGAGTTGAGTTTGCATGAAATTATTTGCGTTACATTTGATATGGCATTGAGTTGGTTGGGCATTGCTTACTTTCACACACTGGTAGGACATTAACCCCTTAACGATACACTTTTTAATGGTGCCGAGGAACAAGAGTATTGCACCGCCAAGCGATGGTGATTCCCATGGGTGTCAGCAGTACATGCAGCTGGCAACCTACAGTACCGACCCCGAATGGTTTTGCAACCAATTGGGGCTGAATAACCCCTTAAATACCACTGCAACAGCAGTATTTAAGTTGTAACCATCAGACCCCTGATATGAGAAATGTGGGTCCCGATGGTTACCATAGCATGCTGTGGTCATTTCATGACCTCACGGTGCGGTGGCCTGTGAGGTCCAGCTCTAAGCTGAGTCTTGCAGGCACAGTCAATGAGACACTGACAGTCTCATGCACTGCTATATATGAGTACAGCGGTACATAAGTATCACTGTGTCCTGAACCACCCGCTGTGCAAAAGTGGCATGTTATTTATTCCATTTGGCGAATGCCATAAAACAAATAGAAAGTATGTCAAAAATGTCGCTTTTTCATCATAGTGACTCTCAAACAATTTAATAAAAAGCGATCAAAAAGTCATATGTAAAATAAAATGGTATAAATGAAAACGCCAAACCGTTCTGCAAAAAACAGCTCATTCAGCAGAAAAAAAGGTACGTCTCTCAGAATATGACAGTGCGAATAGAAATTAATTTAGATAAAATATTGTTTTTATTGTGTAAATATAGCAAAGCATTAAAAAAATATAAATCTAGTATCGCTGTAAATCGTTCTTATCACTTTTACCGCACGGTGAATGTCAGAAAAAAAACAAAACAACAAACCAATAACTGAATTGCTGGTTTTGTTCATTCTGTGTCTGAAAAATCTAAATAAAAATTAACAAAAAATATTATGTTCCCAAATTGGTATAAAAAAATCTGCGACTCATCTTACAAAACTTAAGCCCTCTTACAGCTCTGTCGCCACAAAGGAAAAAAGTTACAGCTCTGAGAATATTTAAAAAAATAATTTTTACTGTTTGATAGCAGCAAATCCTAAAAGAAATATATAAATTTGCGTTGTAATCTCACCGACCCGAAGAATAAATCTTCTTTGTTACTTATTCTGCACGGTGAACAGTGCAAAAATAAAAATAGGAACTAATCTTTTACTTCTGTCTATTTCTTCATTCTACCTCCCAAAAATCAGACTAAGGCTGTTAGGAGTCGAGTTTCCTCTGCTGCACAGGGGGAATCTCAATCCGTTTCTGCTGCGGTCTCCCATTCTCCATCGGCCACAGTGGAGCCTGCTCAGCGGAGATGTCGGTCCCAGCATCTCACTGAGTCTGATTCTGTGCAAAGGGTTATTGCTGCCTCTCCAGGCTCTGCTATTGTACCCTGCACTGATCTGCGGCGAACAGGCTTTTCTGGGACTAAGTCCTGCTTTGCACACACTGAGCATGCCCAGGGTAAGATCTCTCAGTGGAGATCAAGGGTCACATGTTCAGGTACTGCAGCCAAGTCTATTGGTCTTTCTAGGAAGGTCCTGTAGGTACACAGACTCAGTAGCAGTCTCTCATTGGTCCTCTTTTTGAAGGTCCTGTACGTGCTGCAGCTATTTAAGGCTCGCATGGCCGCACGGCTAGTATCTTCTAAAGTTACATGCTTTGCGCCACTGTGGTCATATGCGTGAATGTGTTCAGGGACTCGGCTGAAATAAGCCCTTAGAATGCTGGCACCTCCAACGAGGAGATTGTGTATGAGAGTATTCAGGGACCCGGCTGAAATAAGCTCTTAGAATGCTGGCACCTCCAACGAGGAGATTGTGTATGAGAGTATTCAGGGACCCATCTGAAATAAGCCCCTAGAATGCTGGCACCTCCGGCGAGGAGTGTTGTGTGCATGCATGACCACTGACTGCTCTCTTCTCGGTAGTTCACCTGTGTCTCTGTGAGAGTTAACAGGGCACAGAGCTTTGCTTTCTCAGCTGCTCTGTGAAGCTAACAGAGCTGGTTAATACCGCCATATTGTGCCGCCATTCACTTAGCGGCAGGATATTTCCTGCACGGTGGATCCCGGGTTGCGAACGCACCAATCACATCAATAAATATATTCGGTGCGTTCCGCAAACCCTAAGGCTGCCGTCACACTAGCAGTATTTGGTCAGTATTTTACATCAGTATTTGTAGCCAAAACCAGGAGTGGGTGATAAATACAGAAGTGGTGCAGATGTTTCTATTATACTTTTCCTCTAATTGTTCCACTCCTGGTTTTGGCTTACAAATACTGATGTAAAATAATGACCAAATACTGCTAGTGTGACGGCAGCCTAACAGTATACTAGCGCCAGGATCTGGCTAAGTAATGGTGGATGAACAGCGATTGCAGGAGTACATCCAGCTGCTGGAGAGCCGGTTGGCGTCTCTCGAGCGTGCAACCTCGGCGGTGGATGTTACCGCAATTGCTGTTCAGGCTGCTAGCGTGGCTGCAGCAGCTTTACCCACTGCTACCTCTGTTCCGACCTTATCCCACCTTCCGTTGCCTGAAAAATTCTCTGGGGACAGTAAGCCCTGTAGGGGATTTGTGAGCCAGTGTGGTATACATCTCGAGCTCCTGGCTGCACGTTTTCCCACAGAGCGGGCAAAGGTGGGATTTGTAATTTCTCTCCTGTCGGACAGAGCTTTGGAGTGGGCTACGCCGCTGTGGGAGTGCAACGATCATGTGGTGCAGAGTGTTCCTCAGTTTCTGGGCACTCTGAAGCAGGTCTTCGTAGGACCTCAAGTCACCCATGATACGGCACTCCAACTGCTGGCATTGACTCAGGGTTCGACCATGGTCAGCCAATTTGCCATTCTCTTCCGGACTTTAGCGTCTGAGTTGGAGTGGTCAGATAAAACCCTCATCCCAGTATTTTGGAGGGGGGTGGCTGACCATGTGAAGGACGCTTTGGCCACTAGGGAGATTCCCTTTACACTGGAGGAGCTCATATCTATATCAACTCGCATAGACCTTCGTTTTCACGAGCGAGGGTTGGAGCGAGCCCTGTGTAAGCAGAGGTTTCGGCTGGCTCCCACCTTCGCCAGACCTTTGGAATCTCCGGTCCAGGAGCTCGAGTCACATGAGGCCATAGGGGGGTCGCGAGTGGGCTCTAAGTCCCAGGCTGCTCGTGCCCTTAAGGTCTCTCATGTTTGCCGGCAGTCCGGACATCTTGCCTCCAAGTGTCCGCAGCGGTCGAGGAAACGTCAGCGTCTAGCGGCAGTTGGAGGAGGTACATTAGACACGGCGACGTTTACCTCAAAATTGTCCTTCAAGGGGACAATTACCATAGGCCCATCCACTCTTATGGTAGAGCTTTGCATGGACTCTGGGGCGGAGGGTAATTTTATGTCATCCGCTTTCGCTCAGCGACACGCAAAACCCCTGGTGATGCTCGCCAAGCCAATAACCATTCGAGTGGTAAATGGGTCGACACTACCTTCACAGATTACACACCAAACCGTCCCTTTCACTCTTTCTGTATCTCCATCACATCAGGAGATTATTTCTCTTTTAGTCCTTCCTGAGGGAGTTGGTGAGGTCCTGTTGGAGATACCCTGGCTTCGTTTTCATTCTCCTCATATAGAGTGGTCCTCAGGGAAAATTTTGGGATGGAGTAAATCCTGTGAGGGTAGATGTCAGAGGGAGTGTGTTCAGGTTGCTACAACTGAGGTACCCGCAGATCTTTCCTCTCTCCCCAAGCACTATTGGCCTTATGACGTGTTCTCCAAAAGGGCT
Source organism: Ranitomeya variabilis (assembly GCF_051348905.1). NCBI lineage: Eukaryota > Metazoa > Chordata > Amphibia > Anura > Dendrobatidae > Ranitomeya > Ranitomeya variabilis. Next base: position 13,023,032 of record NC_135236.1, read on the forward strand.
GCGGAGACCCTTCCACCTCACCACCCCTATGACTGTCCTATCGATCTCTTGCTTGGTGCTGAGCCTCCCCGGGGTCGAGTCTATCCTTTATCTCTCCCAGAGATGGAGGCAATGTCTCAGTATATCCAAGAGAATCTGGCAAGGGGTTTTATTAGGAAGTCAGTGTCACCTGCAGGGGCTGGTTTCTTCTTTGTGCAGAAGAAGAGTGGAGAATTACGTCCATGCATTGACTACAGGGGTCTTAACGCCATCACCGTTAAAAACAAGTACCCACTACCCCTTATATCTGAGCTCTTTGATAGGCTACGGGGAGCAAGGGTATTTACTAAATTAGATCTGCGGGTTGCTTATAACCTGATCCGCATCCGTGAGGGGGACGAGTGGAAGACGGCTTTTAACACCAGGGATAGGCACTATGAATATCTGGTGATGCCCTTTGGGCTCTGTAATGCCCCAGCCATTTTCCAAGACTTTGTGAATTACATCTTCCGGGAGATGCTCACCACCTCAGTTGTAGTCTGTCTGGATGATATTCTCATCTACTCTCCAGATATTGACTCCCACCGGAGAGATGTTCGCAAAGTCTTCGACCTCTTACGGGCAAACTCCCTCTATGCCAAGTTGGAGAAGTGTGTGTTTGAGCAGGAGTCCTTGCCATTCCTAGGTTATATCATCTCTGCCCAGGGTTTGGCTATGGATGCTGCCAAAGTACAGGCTGTGATGGACTGGCAGGAACCCCATTCACTTAAAGCGGTGGAGCGCTTTATGGGGTTCATCAATTACTATCGCAGTTCATTCCACACTTTTCAACTTTGGTAGCTCCTTTGGTTGCCCTCACCAAGAAGGGAGCAAATCCCAAGTTGTGGTCGGAGGATGTCTCCAAGTCATTCCTTTTGATTAAGTCACACTTCGCTAGCGCTCCTATTCTACATCACCTCGATGTAGATAAGCCATTTATAATGGAGGTGGATGCCTCATCCGTTGGTGCTGGAGCAGTCCTTTTCCAAAAGGATGCTCAAGGTCGGAAGCATCCTTGTTTCTTCTTCTCCAAGACCTTCACACCAGCGGAGAGGAATTATTCCATCGGGGACAGGGAGTTGCTAGCAATGAAGTTGGCTTTTTCTGAGTGGAGACACCTCTTGGAGGGAGCTCGCTTTCCCTTCCAAGTATTCACTGACCACAAAAACTTGGTGTACATACAGACGGCCCAGCGGCTGAATTCACGCCAGGCCAGATGGTCCCTGTTCTTCTCCCGGTTCCATTTTACTCTCCATTTTCTCTCTGGGGAGAAGAACATTTGCGCTGACGCTCTCTCCTGCTCCGTAGTGTCATCTGAGGAGGAGGAGCCTCGGCTTATTGTCCCTTCTGAGAGCCTGAGAACTGTGGCCTCGGTTTTACTAGAGTCTGTGCCCCCGGGCAAGACTTTCGTACCAGCGAATTTGCGACCGGAGGTTCTCTCTTTGGCTCACTCGTCCAGAGTGGGTGGACATTTTGGAACCAAGAGGACATCTGAGCTTTTGGCGAGGACGTACTGGTGGCCGCATATGGCCCGTGACGTTGGGGACTATATTCGGGCGTGTGTCTCCTGCGCCCAGAATCGGTCTTCACGACAACGGCCTGCTTGGTTACTTTACCCCATGCCGGTGGCAGGCAGGCCCTGGGAGATGGTCGGGATGGACTTTGTGGTGGGTTTGCCCAAGTCTTGCAGCTGTACCATCATTTGGGTCATCACCAATCATTTCTCAAAAATGGTGCATTTGGTGCCGCTACCACGGTTACCTTCTGCACGGGCCTTGGCGGCGTTGTTCATTAAACATATCTTCCGCTTACATGGAATGCCTGATAAAGTTGTCAGCGACCGGGGTCCCCAGTTTGCGTCTCGGTTTTGGAGAGAGCTCTGCTGTTTACTCAGCATAGAGCTGAATCTCTCCTCTGCATATCATCCCGAGATGAATGGGTTGGTAGAGAGAACCAATCAGACTCTGGTGACATACTTACGACATTTTGTCTCTGCTAGGCAGGATGACTGGGCATCTTTGCTACCTTGGGCGGAATTTGCCTTGAACAACGCCGTAGCCGATTCCACTGGTCAGATTCCTTTTCTGCTTAATTATGGCCAGCATCCATGTGTCCCTGTGCCCGTGTCATCCACCAATTAGGGTGGCAGACTGGGCGGTGGAGGCACGTGACATCTGGGACCGCAAACAGGATGTCATTCGGGCCTCCAAGGAGAGAATGAGGGTCTCGGCTGATACACACCGGCGCCCGCTCCGACCTTTGCTCCTGGTGACTTAGTGTGGCTCTCCGCCCGTAACATCAGGCTGCGAGTTGAGTCCACTAAGTTTGCGCCTCGCTACATTGGTCCGTTCAAAGTTCTGGAACAGGTGAACCCTGTGGTCTACCGTTTGTCTATTCCTCCACGCCTTGGTGTCACCGATTCCTTTCACATTTCTCTCTTAAAGCCCGTTCATTTGTCCCAGTTTTCTGAGTCATCTGCCGGGGCATCGGGTTCATCCACGGATGAGTTTGAGGTGAATGCTATCGTGGGGTGCAAGGTGGTACGTGGCAAGAAATTTTATCTGGTGGATTGGAAGGGTCACAGTCCAGAGGATAGAACCTGGGAGCCTCTGGAGCACATTCAGGCTCCACTGCTCATTGCAGCTTTTGAGCCTCAAGGAGGGTGGTGCCCTAGGAGGGGGGGGTAATGTTAGGAGTCGAGTTTCCTCTGCTGCACAGGGGAAATCTCAATCCGTGTCTGCTGCGGTCTCCCATTCTCCATCGGCCACAGTGGAGCCTGCTTAGCGGAGATGTCGGTCCCAGCTTCTCACTGAGTCTGATTCTGTGCAAAGTGTTATTGCTGCCTCTCCAGGCTCTACTTTTGTACCCTGCACTGATCTGCGTCGAACAGGCTTTTCTGGGACTAAGTCCAGCTTTGCACACACTGAGCATGCCCATGGTAAGATCTCTCACTGGAGATTAAGGGTCACATGTTCAGGTACTGCAGCCAAATCTATTGGTCTTTCTAGGAAGATCCTGTAGGTACGCAGGCTCTGTAGCAGTTTTCTCATTGGTCCTCTTTTGGAAGGTCCTGTACGTGCTGCAGCTTTTTAAGGCTCGCATGGCCGCACGGCCATGCGCTAGTATCTTCTAAAGTTACATGCTTTGCGCCACTGTGGTCATATGCGTGAATGTGTTCAGGGACCCAGCTGAAATAAGCCCCTAGAATGCTGGCACCTCCAACGAGGAGATTGTGTATGAGAGTATTCAGGGACCCAGCTGAAATAAGCCCCTAGAATGCTGGCACCTCCTGCGAGGAGTGTTGTTTGCGTGCATGACCACTGACTGCTCTCTTCTGGGTAGTTCACTTGTGTCTCTGTGAGAGTTGACAGGGCACAGAGCTTTGCTTTCTCGGCCGCTCTGTGAAGCCAACAGAGCTGGTTAATACCGCCATATTGTGCTGCCATTCACTTAGCGGCACGATATTTCCTGCATGGTAGATCCCGGGTTGCGAACGCACCAATCACATCAATAAATATATTTGATGCGTTCCACAAACCCTAACAAAGGCTCTTCTCACATTTATCCTGCGCTCTCTGCTGAGCGCTTACATTGGTGTTTCCGGGTAAATTCCCCCAAACCACGATTCAGATAAAACCCTCGATGGAACTACTCACTTATGAGGCAGATGTAGTTACTTTGGGCTGGTCCCCGTTCCTGCAGTGTCCCATCATTTCTGGCCTCTTATTAGCGCACAAGTGTGGGCAACCACTGATCTGTGCAAGCATAAAACGATTTATACCACTGGAGCAGACATGAGAGTATGAAGTGTCTCCATCTGCCTTATAGGGGGTGGTTCAATGGAAGGTTTCGTCTGAATCACATTTTTGTAGGATTTACATGGAAACCTCAAGGTAAGTGCTCAGTATAGAAAGCAAAAATGTGATCCAGGCTTATTCTGGAAGCGACTGAAAAATATTATGTACCCAAAATGTCACCAATAGAAACCCTAATTATTCCCGCACAAAACCAGCCCCCACTCAGGTCCATCATCTGTCACTGGAACTTAAGGAGGTTCTCACGCTACTGCTCTAACAAAGACTCAGGAAAAGCGACATGACTCCAACCCCTCAAATACAATCCAGTGAATTCTGCTCTCAAAAATCCAAATGCCTCCCTCCTTTTGAACCTCACTGTGCCTAAACCACAGTAAGAGGTGAAATGTTTGCATTTTTGTAGTGGGGAGAGAGCTCTTAATTTACCAGTGCATATTGCCAGAAGCACAAGCTGGGCACAATGTATGGGAGCGCTACAATATATGGGGGCTCTACACTGTGTGGGGAAACAATGTTTGGGTACTAGACTGGCAGATTTGCAATTCTCCAGAAAAAAAAGACTGGCTTGGATGTTACAAAATAGCCATTGAAGCCGCAGATTCATTCATTGAGTGGTTCAATTTCTACAATGGGGTCACTTTTGTTTTTTTCTGCTGTTCTGGCACCTTCGGGGGAGTCACTTGCAAACTATTCTAGCAACATATGTGCTGCAAAAGCCGATCTCATGTTTGGGAGAAATTGCACAAAATTGTGGGATCTAGTTACACCTATTAACCCTTCTATGTCTGACAAATTTGCAGGAAATACAAAAATTACATTTTTACCACTAAAATGTCATATTTCCTCTTCTCAATGTTATAAATATCTGAGAGGCACATATGGGTTCAAAATACTCACTACACCCCTAAATGCCATCTGTGAGGGTTCTAGTTTCCAAAATGGAGGGTTTACGGAGGGTTTCTGTTGTTTTCACATGTCAGGGGCTCTTCATATGCGACATGACATTCACAATCTATCCCAAGCAAATAGCGCTTTTTCCTTTCCTAGTTTTTGACCACACATGGGTATCATTGTAATCATCACAAATTGCGCAACAAATTATGGAGTATATTTGATCACATTATCCATTTTGAAATGCACAAATTTGGGACTAAAACAACATTTTTGTGAAAAAAAAATGAAAATGTTAAATATGATGACTAGTGATGAGTAGTGTTGAGCATTCCGATACCGCAAGTATCGGGTATCGGCCGATACTAGCGGTATCGGAATTCCGATACCGGGATTCCGATACTTGCCGCGTATCGGATACCGGAATCGGAAGTTCCCAGATTCAAAATGCACAAATTCAGCCAATGAGAATGATTTCAAGTGTGGGCACATCCTGTTCAGCATGGAGGGCATGAAACTACTGGCAAGGCTGTGATTGGCTGCTGAAATGATGTCATGATGCAGTTTAAAAGTCGCTGGCGCCATTTTGCGATCACTCTGCTGTGAATTCAGTTAGTGACAGGACGCTGTTTGCTGACTGAGGGACAGTTTAGAGATAGCGATTTGCTTCTTTGTGCTTTCCAAAGGCTAATTTAGCAACCGCTGTGTTCACCTACTATTCACCTTGCTTTTGCCTTGTAGCGCTGTTTTCACAGCGATCTGCAAGGTCTCTCTGTGTGTGTGTGTGTGAGTGCAGCCCACTCTCTAGTCTGAATGCAGCCACATAGGCCATCCATAGCTGGTTGTATTCAGTTCAGGGAGGGTGGTTCATTGCCTCATACTGTCCTTTTTTTTTTTTTTTTTGAAGTAGTGCAGGCTGCTGCACATTTTTTCCAAAAATTCCTATTAGTGTCTTTCCACCCGTCTCCAGCTAATTTGTGGAAAAACACTACATAGGATAACGTAGAGGAGGGTTTTTGGGCCTTGCAGCGCCGTTTACGGCTGTCTGCACGGTCTCCGTGTGACTGCAGCTCGCCCTGTAGTCTGTGAGCAGCCGTAGCCTGGTTGTCTGCAGCTCAGGGTTTTTCACTGCGTCATACCGCCAAATCAATTTTCTTTTTTTTCAAAGTAGTGTAGTCTGCTGCTAATTTATTTTAAAAAATCCTATTAGTGTCTTTCCACCCGTCTCCAGCTAATTTGTGGAAAAACACTACATAGGATAAAGTAGAGGAGGGTTTTTGGGCCTTGCAGCGCCGTTTACGGCTGTCTGCACGGTCTCCGTGTGACTGCAGCTCGCCCTGTAGTCTGTGAGCAGCCGTAGCCTGGTTGTCTGCAGCTCAGGGTTCTTCACTGCGTCATACCGCCAAATCAATTTTCTTTTTTTTCAAAGTAGTGTAGTCTGCTGCTAATTTATTTTAAAAAATCCTATTAGTGTCTTTCCACCCGTCTCCAGCTAATTTGTGGAAAAACACTACATAGGATAAAGTAGAGGAGGGTTTTTGGGCCTTGCAGCGCCGTTTACGGCTGTCTGCACGGTCTCCGTGTGATTGCAGCTCTATCCGTTGTCAGTTCAGCCCCAAAAAAATAAATAAATAATAAAGTTCACCAAACACACCAGTTACACCACTTTACATTTGTGTAGGCCACATTAGCTCATATTCAAGTCTAGTCCACACTTTAGAAAATTAGTGTGTCTTATACCTGTTAGGAGGAGTTGCTCAGGAATAAGCACACAAAGCCGTTAGTACTTTTCTGCTTATCTTTATCAGTCAACCAAGATGAAGAAGGCAGTGAGTAAGGCACGTGGGCGTGGGCGTGGGCGCGGAGCAGGGAGGGGACGTGGGGATTCTGTGCCTGCTGCGGGCACCGGTGAGTCATCAGCACCCACTTTCACAAGGGAACAGTCGTTCATGCGCAGCTTTGTCGCCGAGCGCCGTACACCGCTGCTGCGTGAAGACCAAATTGAAGCCGTTGTGGGATGGATGGCAGCTAATGCATCAACTTCCATTAGTGCCACATCCTCTCAGACACAGAGCACTGGAGAGCAGCCATCTGTCTCTTCACCACCTGCAAAATTGCCCAGGCAGACAGAGATCCCAGGACAGGAGCAGTCTCTACTTCTGTTCTCTGAATCATCTCTTGGCTTGGAAACAGGGGGCCAGCCAAGCAGCATTGGAGAAATGGAAGAAGAGGCAGGGTGCAGTGATGCCCAACCGCTTTTTCTGTCTTCCTCTGAAGAGGCGGGTGGGCCAGTGGCTCCGGTCACCACCTCGCAGGCCGCATCAGCTGATGATGACACTCAGGTGCCACTTACTGGTGCGTGCTCTGCTGCTGAGACTACCCAGGAGGAGCAGTTGGGGGCAGAGGGTAGTGTAGATGATGAGGTCCTTGACCCATCTTGGCGTCAGGGACAGGAAGGTGGTGGGAGCAGCTCTGAGGAAGAGATTCCCCGTACGGCCCAAAGAGGGAGAGGGAGGGGGAAGACTGTGGATCCTGCAGCCTCCGCTTTGGCACCCGTAAGGAGCATGTCTCTTCCAAAAGTCAAAAGGGGGGCTCCCAAGACTTGCAGTGCCTGGTCCTTTTTTGACACAGTTGCAGATGACATTTGCTATGTCAGATGCAAGGTGTGTCATCAAAAAATCAAAAGAGGTCAAAAAGTCGCCAACCTCAATACCTCCAACATGTGGAAACATGTGCGCAACAGGCACCCGGCGGAGTTAGACAAACACACTGAAGAGCTAGGCCAACCAACAGCGGCAGCTACCACCTCTTCAGCTCGTGTTGCCTCTTCCTCTAGCTCACACGCAGCTGGTTCGGCTTCCTCCCAGGATCGCCGTGGAAGAACCTCTGGCCCTGTTGTCCAGAGACCCGCTGTCATTCCACCCGCAGCACCACTTTCCCAGTCATCCACACACTCCCAGCCCAGTCTACAGCCATCGGTAGTACAGGCATGGGAGAAAAGGCGGCCTTTCTCGTCAAACCACCCACGAGCACAGGCTCTGACTGCAGGCATTGCCAAACTTCTGTCACTGGAAATGCTGTCATTCAGGCTGGTGGAGACTGACAGCTTCCGTGACTTGATGTCATTGGCAGTCCCACAGTACAATGTGCCCAGCCGCTTTTACTTCAGCAGGCAAGCCGTCCCTGCCCTGCACAAGCATGTGGAGGGACACATAAAACACGCGCTACTGAACGCCGTCAGTAGCAAGGTCCACCTCACCACCGATGCGTGGACCAGTCAACATGGACAGGGGCGATACCTTTCCCTCACTGCCCATTGGGTTAATGTAGTTGAGCCGGGTACAGACCGTGCGAGTGGCGCAGGACGTGTCCTGCCCACTCCAAGGATTGCAGGAATCCATTCTGTACGCATTGACTCCTCCTCTTACACCAGTTCCTCAGAATCATCGCTGCAGGAGCCGTCACAGTCCACCTCCACATGGACCCGTGATGAACGTGTACCTGTTACGACCGACATGAGCACAGCCGTGGCCAAACGTCAACAGGCCGTCTTGAAATTAATTTTTTTGGGGAATCGTAGCCACACAGCGCAGGAGCTCTGGAATGCCATCAAGCAGGAGAGCGATGTGTGGTTTGAGCCAGCGAATCTCCAGCCAGGCATGGTAGTGTGTGATAATGGCCGAAATCTGGTGGCAGCCCTGGGCCTCGGCAACCTCACTCACATCCCATGTCTGGCACATGTGCTCAATTTGGTCGTGCAGAGTTTTTTGAGGGACTATCCGGATCTTGATGCACTGCTGCACAAGGTCCGCCTAGAGTGTGCTCACTTGCGGCGTTCCAGCACGGCAAAAGCGCGCATTGCGGCTCTGCAGCGCCGACACCGCCTGCCGGAACATCGCATCATATGTGACCTACCTACCAGGTGGAATTCCACGTTACATATGTTGGAGCGGTTGTGTGAGCAGCAGCAAGCTGTAATGGAGTACCAGCTGTATCAGGCGCAAAAAAGTCGCAGTCAGCGCCGTACAGACTTCACAACCACAGAGTGGGCCACTATGAAGGATGTCTGCCAGGTTTTGCGTCCCTTTGATTATTCCACGCGGATGGCGAGTGCAGATGATGCACTAGTCAGCATGACTGTCCCCCTTATCTGCCTGCTTGAAAAATCACTGCAAGCGCTAAGGGATGATGTTGTGGAAGAGGTGGAGGATGAGGATTCACCACTTCCATCATCTTCTGGACAGTCAGCGCCACGTGGTTCCTCACAAACGCGTAGGCAGGGGACAGTTTGTGAGGAGGATGAGGAGGAGTCAATGGAGGAGGAAGACATCCGTCCAGAGGAGGGAGTTCCCGAATTGTCCAGTACTCAGTGTGTACAGCGAGGGTGGGGTGATGACGAGCGGGCAGAGATCACGCCTCCAGCAGGGGACAGCGTTTCTTGGGCAGTTGGCAGTCTGCAGCACATGGTGGATTACATGCTGCAGTGCCTGAGAAACGACCGCCGCATCGCCCACATTCTCAACATGTCTGAATATTGGGTGTTCACCCTCCTCGATCCTCGCTACTGGGACAACGTAGAAAGCCTCATCACACCGTTGAACCGGGAGCGAAAAATGCGGGAGTACCAAGACACACTGGTCAGTTCCATCATCTTCTCCATTCCAACTGAGAGAAGTGCTGCTACTGCATTCCAAAGCAGCTCAGTGCGTCCAGGCAGTGGTGGAGGCTCTGCACAAAGAGGGAGCAGAAGCAGTGCCTCTGCCCAAGGCAAGACCAGTATGGCCCAACTGTGGCACAGTTTTGTGTGCCCCCCACAAAAGTCTACACCATCACAGACGGCTCCAGTCAGCAGGAGGCAACGGTTCCGTCAGATGGTGACAGACTACATGTCTTGCCCTCTTGCTGTACTCCCAGACGGCTCTTCCCCTTTCAAGTTTTGGGTCTCAAAGCTGGATACATGGCCAGAGCTAAGCCAGTATGCATTGGAGGTGCTGTCTTGCCCTGCGGCCAGTGTATTATCGGAACGTGTCTTTAGTGCTGCAGGTGGTGTACTAACTGACCGTCGCATGCGACTATCCTCCGATAACGTTGACCGGCTTACTTTTCTGAAAATGAACAAGGCCTGGATCTCGCAGGAATTTGCCACTCCTCCTCCTGATTAAATAATTAGGTCACTGTATACGTTATCCAGGTCTCCTGTTGTGTTCATCTTTCTACCACCTGAACTTAAATTCCTGGGCTCCAACACCGCCAGTTGAGGCTCAGACGTGCCGTCTGCACAGTCAAAACATACGACCCAGTGTTATTGGGTTTCAGTAACGTCAGCTGATCCCCAGCTGTGTAGCCGGCAATGTGTCATGCGACCGCCACGCTGACACAACAACTGAAATGTAAGGGAATCTGTCCCCCCCCCCCCCAAGGCGTTTGTTACTGAAAGAGCCACCTTGTGCAGCAGTAATGCTGCACAAGGAAAAAGGTAGCTATTTTGGTTTTGCTCCTTGCACACGCAAAACTTAACACTTATAAAATGTGTCCACTGATACCGTAAAACCGTCCCGGAGGTGGGACTTTCCTTCGTAATATGACGCAGCACAGCCGTCATTCCTACCCCCCCGGCGCCGCGCCCCGGCTCCTCAGCGTTGTTTGATTCCGTCCCGGAGCCTGCGCTGTTATGTTATCCCGTGGCCAGGCACACTTAGCGCTGCCCGTCTTCTGGCATCATTTGGTGTCAGGCTGGCTGCGCCTGTGCGGCCACGCTGGCCGAGAGCCCGCCTCGTACTGTCTTCTGATTTAATCCCACTGGGGGCCTGGGATCTATGGACATGCGCAGTGCATATCTGAACCTCCACCTCTCACTCATCTCCCTATGGCTTCTTCAGACTGTTCGGTGTCAGCTGGTCCCTAATAGCATGCCACGGCCGTGACACCGCACAGTCTGAAAAAGAAGCCGTAGGGAGGGGAGTGAGAGGCGAGGATATGCACTGCGCATGGCCATGGATCCCAGGCCCCCAGTGGGATTACATCAGAAGACACTGCGAGGCGGGCTCTCGGCCAGCGCGGCCGCACAGGCGCAGCCAGCCTGACACCAAATGATGTCAGAAGATGGGCAGCGCTAAGTGTGCCTGGCCACGGGATAACATAACAGCGCAGGCTCCGGGACGGAATCAAACAACGCTGAGGAGCCGGGGCACGGCGGCGGGGGGGTAGTAATGATGGCTGTGCTGCGTCATATTACGAAGGAAAGTCCCACCTCCGGGACGGTTTCACGGCTTCAGGGGACACATTTTATAAGTGTTTAGTTCTGTGTTTGCAAGGAGCATGATGAAAAGAGCCACCTTTTCCTTTTGCATCTTTTGTGCTGCACAAGCTGGCTCTTTCAGCTACAAACGCCTTGGGGGGGGGGTTAAAGGTTCCCTTTCGACTTTCTCAGGCTTCGGCCTACATTGTGTTCCTCTGCTTTTCCACCTGCCCCTGGGCTCCAACACCGCTAGTTGCCGTCCAGAAGTGCTGTACGCACAGTCAACAGTCGCTCCTCTGTTATTGGGGTTCAGTAACGTCAGCTGTTCCCCTGCTGTGTGTGTGGCAATCCCTCCTACCTCCTCCAACCTCCTCCTCCTCCACCTGTCCCTGGGCTCCAACACCGCCAGTTGCCGTCCAGAAGTGCTGTACGCACAGTCAACAGTCCCTCCTCTGTTATTGGGGTTCAGTAACGTCAGCTGTTCCCCTGCTGTGTGTGTGGCAATCCCTCCTACCTCCTCCAACCTCCTCCAACCTCCTCCTCCTCCACCTGTCCCTGGGCTCCAACACCACCAGTTGCCGTCCAGAAGTGCTGTACGCACAGTCAACAGTCCCTCCTCTGTTATTGGGGTTCAGTAACGTCAGCTGTTCCCCTGCTGTGTGTGTGGCAATCCCTCCTACCTCCTCCAACCTCCTCCTCCTCCACCTGTCCCTGGGCTCCAACACCGCCAGTTGCCGTCCAGAAGTGCTGTACGCACAGTCAACAGTCCCTCCTCTGTTATTGGGGTTCAGTAACGTCAGCTGTTCCCCTGCTGTGTGTGTGGCAATCCCTCCTACCTCCTCCAACCTCCTCCAACCTCCTCCTCCTCCACCTGTCCCTGGGCTCCAACACCGCCAGTTGCCGTCCAGAAGTGCTGTACGCACAGTCAACAGTCCCTCCTCTGTTATTGGGGTTCAGTAACGTCAGCTGTTCCCCTGCTGTGTGTGTGGCAATCCCTCCTACCTCCTCCAACCTCCTCCAACCTCCTCCTCCTCCACCTGTCCCTGGGCTCCAACACCGCCAGTTGCCGTCCAGAAGTGCTGTACGCACAGTCAACAGTCCCTCCTCTGTTATTGGGGTTCAGTAACGTCAGCTGTTCCCCTGCTGTGTGTGTGGCAATCCCTCCTACCTCCTCCAACCTCCTCCAACCTCCTCCTCCTCCACCTGTCCCTGGGCTCCAACACCGCCAGTTGCCGTCCAGAAGTGCTGTACGCACAGTCAACAGTCCCTCCTCTGTTATTGGGGTTCAGTAACGTCAGCTGTTCCCCTGCTGTGTGTGTGGCAATCCCTCCTACCTCCTCCAACCTCCTCCAACCTCCTCCTCCTCCACCTGTCCCTGGGCTCCAACACCGCCAGTTGCCGTCCAGAAGTGCTGTACGCACAGTCAACAGTCGCTCCTCTGTTATTGGGGTTCAGTAACGTCAGCTGTTCCCCTGCTGTGTGTGTGGCAATCCCTCCTACCTCCTCCAACCTCCTCCTCCTCCACCTGTCCCTGGGCTCCAACACCGCCAGTTGCCGTCCAGAAGTGCTGTACGCACAGTCAACAGTCCCTCCTCTGTTATTGGGGTTCAGTAACGTCAGCTGTTCCCCTGCTGTGTGTGTGGCAATCCCTCCTACCTCCTCCAACCTCCTCCAACCTCCTCCTCCTCCACCTGTCCCTGGGCTCCAACACCGCCAGTTGCCGTCCAGAAGTGCTGTACGCACAGTCAACAGTCGCTCCTCTGTTATTGGGGTTCAGTAACGTCAGCTGTTCCCCTGCTGTGTGTGTGGCAATCCCTCCTACCTCCTCCAACCTCCTCCTCCTCCACCTGTCCCTGGGCTCCAACACCGCCAGTTGCCGTCCAGAAGTGCTGTACGCACAGTCAACAGTCCCTCCTCTGTTATTGGGGTTCAGTAACGTCAGCTGTTCCCCTGCTGTGTGTGTGGCAATCCCTCCTACCTCCTCCAACCTCCTCCAACCTCCTCCTCCTCCACCTGTCCCTGGGCTCCAACACCGCCAGTTGCCGTCCAGAAGTGCTGTACGCACAGTCAACAGTCGCTCCTCTGTTATTGGGGTTCAGTAACGTCAGCTGTTCCCCTGCTGTGTGTGTGGCAATCCCTCCTACCTCCTCCAACCTCCTCCAACCTCCTCCTCCTCCACCTGTCCCTGGGCTCCAACACCGCCAGTTGCCGTCCAGAAGTGCTGTACGCACAGTCAACAGTCCCTCCTCTGTTATTGGGGTTCAGTAACGTCAGCTGTTCCCCTGCTGTGTGTGTGGCAATCCCTCCTACCTCCTCCAACCTCCTCCAACCTCCTCCTCCTCCACCTGTCCCTGGGCTCCAACACCGCCAGTTGCCGTCCAGAAGTGCTGTACGCACAGTCAACAGTCCCTCCTCTGTTATTGGGGTTCAGTAACGTCAGCTGTTCCCCTGCTGTGTGTGTGGCAATCCCTCCTACCTCCTCCAACCTCCTCCAACCTCCTCCTCCTCCACCTGTCCCTGGGCTCCAACACCGCCAGTTGCCGTCCAGAAGTGCTGTACGCACAGTCAACAGTCGCTCCTCTGTTATTGGGGTTCAGTAACGTCAGCTGTTCCCCTGCTGTGTGTGTGGCAATCCCTCCTACCTCCTCCAACCTCCTCCTCCTCCACCTGTCCCTGGGCTCCAACACCGCCAGTTGCCGTCCAGAAGTGCTGTACGCACAGAGCCAAACACCTCGCCTATGTGTTAGTGGGGTTCAGCACCGCCAGCTGTTCCCCTGCTGTGTATACGGCAACGTGTACTGCGACCACCACGCAGGCACAACAAGTTAAATTTAAGGGAACCTGTCCCCCCCCCCCCCCCATGCGTTTGTTACTGAAGGAGCCACCTTGTGCAGCAGTAATGGTGCAAAGGGAAAAAGTGCCTCTTTTCGTGGTGCTCCTTGCATATGCTGAACCTAACACTTATGAAATGTGTCCCCTCACAGCGTTCAACCGTCCGGTAGGTGGAACTTTCCTTTGTCATGTGACGCAGCACAGCCGTCATTTTTACCCCCTTGTCGCCGTGCGCCGCCTCCTCAGCGTTGTTTGAATCTGTCCCGGAGCCTGCGCTGTTAGGTTACCCCTTGGCCATGCACACATTTTGCGCTGCCCGTCTTCTGACATCATTTGCTGTCAGGCTGGCTGCGCCTGTGCGGGTGCGCTGTCCGAGATTCAGCCTCGCGGTGTCGTCTAATGTAATCCCACCGCGGGCCTGGGATCCGTGTCCATGCGCAGTGCATATCCTCGCCTCTCACTCCCCTCCCTACGGCTTCTAAAGACTGTTCGGTGTCAGCTGGTCCCTAATAGCATGCCACGGCCGTGACACCGCACAGTCTTTAGAAGCCGTAGGGAGGGGAGTGAGAGGCGAGGATATGCACTGCGCATGGACACGGATCCCAGGCCCGCGGTAGGATTACATTAGACGACACCGCGAGGCTGAATCTCGGACAGCGCACCCGCACAGGCGCAGCCAGCCTGACAGCAAATGATGTCAGAAGACGGGCAGCGCAAAATGTGTGCATGGCCAAGGGGTAACCTAACAGCGCAGGCTCCGGGACAGATTCAAACAACGCTGAGGAGGCGGCGCACGGCGACAAGGGGGTAAAAATGACGGCTGTGCTGCGTCACATGACAAAGGAAAGTTCCACCGACCGGACGGTTGAACGCTGTGAGGGGACACATTTCATAAGTGTTAGGTTCAGCATCTGCAAGGACCATAATTAAAAGAGCTAAGTTTACCTTTTCCAGCATTAGTGCTGTACACGATGGCTCTTCCAGCTACAAACGCCTGGGGGGGGGGTTAAAGGTTTCCTTTCAACTTGCTCCAGTGCAGGCTTCGGCCTACACTCCGCTCCCCCTGCTCCTCCTGCTGACCCTGGGCTCTAACACCGCCAGTTGGGGCCCAGATGTGCTAGCTGCACAGAGAAAAACACCTCGCCAATGTGTCAGTGGGGTCCAGCACCGCCAGCTGTTCCCCTGCTGTGTAGCCGGCAACGTGTCCTGCAAAAGCCACGCAGACACAACAGACCCAAAGCTGCCGCCAGTGCAGGCTTCGGCCTACACTCCCCTCCCCCTGCTCCTCCTCCTCCTGCTCCTCCTCCTGCTGTCCCTGGGCTCTAACACACCGCCAGTTGGGGCCCAGATGTGCTAGCTGCACAGAGAAAAACACCAGCCAATGTGTCAGTGGGGTCCAGCACCGCCAGCTGTTCCCCTGCTGTGCAGCCGGCATCGTGTCCTGCAAAAGCCACGCAGACACAAGAACTGAAATTGAAGGGAACCTGTCCCCCCTCCCCCAGGCGTTTTTACGTTATCCAGCCACCTTGTACAGCGGTAATGCTGCATGTGTGCAAGGTGGCTCAGAAACGTATTCTCCTCGCACATGTGGAACTGAAAACACGTCTGAAATGTGTCCTCTGTGTGACCATTTAACCGTCCCGGTGGTGTGACTTTCCTTTGTAATGACACGCTGCAACCCCCTTGGTAGCGCTGCCCGTCTTCTGGCATCATTGTTTGGCTGGCTGCGCCTCTGCGGCCGCCCTGACCCACACAACGCCCCTCGGTGTCTTATTTATTGGGACTGCGAGGGTGTGATTCATGGGCAGGATCAGTGCATCAGTTCGCCTGTCCCTCCTCTCCTTCCGCCTTCTTCGGACTGTGCGGCTTCATGGCCGTGGCATGCGATAAGGGATCAGATGACGCCGCACAGTCTGAAGCGGGTGTAAGGACCCGAGTGTGAGAGGCCAACATATGTGCTGCGCCAGGCCCTGAATCCCAGCCCCGCAGTGTTTTAACAATGTTAAGACACTGCGGGGCTGGGATTCATGGTCATCGCGAACCGCACCGGCCGACATTACATGATGCCAGAAGATGGGCAGCGCTAACGGAGCTAGGCCAGGGGATAACACAACAGCGCAGACTCCTGTACAGCAAATAACAACGCTCGGGAGGCTGCACCCAGCACCAAGGTGGGATTCTTGACACCTGTGCTGCGTCTCATTACAAAGGGAACTCGCGCCTCCATTACACAGTTTGACTGTATAAAGGGCTGAATGTTATACGTGTTCCATTCAGCGTGTGCAAGGAGAAAAATTACAAGAGCAACCTTTGACTTGCGCAGCACTGCTGCTGCATAAGCTGTGGCTCTTCTACTTTGTAACCCCTGAGGGGGGGTTAAAGGTGACTTTTGAAATCGGTTCAATTAGGCTTCGGCCTACACTCTGCTCCACCTGCAGAGCCCGGGCTCCAACAACGCTAGTTGCTGTCCGGAAGTGCTGGCTGCACAGAGCCAAACACCTCGCCAATGTGTCAGTGGGGTCCAGCACCGCCAGCTGTTCCCCTGCTGTGTAGCCGGCAACGTGTCCTGCAAAAGCCACGCAGACACAACAGACCCAAAGCTGCCGCCAGTGCAGGCTTCGGCCTACACTCCCCTCCCCCTGCTCCTCCTCCTCCTGCTCCTCCTCCTGCTGTCCCTGGGCTCTAACACACCGCCAGTTGGGGCCCAGATGTGCTAGCTGCACAGAGAAAAACACCAGCCAATGTGTCAGTGGGGTCCAGCACCGCCAGCTGTTCCCCTGCTGTGCAGCCGGCATCGTGTCCTGCAAAAGCCACGCAGACACAAGAACTGAAATTGAAGGGAACCTGTCCCCCCTCCCCCAGGCGTTTTTACGTTATCCAGCCACCTTGTACAGCGGTAATGCTGCATGTGTGCAAGGTGGCTCAGAAACGTATTCTCCTCGCACATGTGGAACTGAAAACACGTCTGAAATGTGTCCTCTGTGTGACCATTTAACCGTCCCGGTGGTGTGACTTTCCTTTGTAATGACACGCTGCAACCCCCTTGGTAGCGCTGCCCGTCTTCTGGCATCATTGTTTGGCTGGCTGCGCCTCTGCGGCCGCCCTGACCCACACAACGCCCCTCGGTGTCTTATTTATTGGGACTGCGAGGGTGTGATTCATGGGCAGGATCAGTGCATCAGTTCGCCTGTCCCTCCTCTCCTTCCGCCTTCTTCGGACTGTGCGGCTTCATGGCCGTGGCATGCGATAAGGGATCAGATGACGCCGCACAGTCTGAAGTGGGTGTAAGGACCCGAGTGTGAGAGGCCAACATATGTGCTGCGCCAGGCCCTGAATCCCAGCCCCGCAGTGTTTTAACAATGTTAAGACACTGCGGGGCTGGGATTCATGGTCATCGCGAACCGCACCGGCCGACATTACATGATGCCAGAAGATGGGCAGCGCTAACGGAGCTAGGCCAGGGGATAACACGACAGCGCAGACTCCTGTACAGCAAATAACAACGCTCGGGAGGCTGCACCCAGCACCAAGGTGGGATTCTTGACACCTGTGCTGCGTCTCATTACAAAGGGAACTCGCGCCTCCATTACACAGTTTGACTGTATAAAGGGCTGAATGTTATACGTGTTCCATTCAGCGTGTGCAAGGAGAAAAATTACAAGAGCAACCTTTGACTTGCGCAGCACTGCTGCTGCATAAGCTGTGGCTCTTCTACTTTGTAACCCCTGAGGGGGGGTTAAAGGTGACTTTTGAAATCGGTTCAATTAGGCTTCGGCCTACACTCTGCTCCACCTGCAGAGCCCGGGCTCCAACAACGCTAGTTGCTGTCCGGAAGTGCTGGCTGCACAGAGCCAAACACCTCGCCAATGTGTCAGTGGGGTCCAGCACCGCCAGCTGTTCCCCTGCTGTGTAGCCGGCAACGTGTCCTGCAAAAGCCACGCAGACACAACAGACCCAAAGCTGCCGCCAGTGCAGGCTTCGGCCTACACTCCCCTCCCCCTGCTCCTCCTCCTCCTGCTCCTCCTCCTGCTGTCCCTGGGCTCTAACACACCGCCAGTTGGGGCCCAGATGTGCTAGCTGCACAGAGAAAAACACCAGCCAATGTGTCAGTGGGGTCCAGCACCGCCAGCTGTTCCCCTGCTGTGCAGCCGGCAACGTGTCCTGCAAAAGCCACGCAGACACAAGAACTGAAATTGAAGGGAACCTGTCCCCCCTCCCCCAGGCGTTTTTACGTTATCCAGCCACTTTGTACAGCGGTAATGCTGCATGTGTGCAAGGTGGCTCAGAAACATATTCTCCTTGCACATGTGGAACTGAAAACACGTCTGAAATGTGTCCTCTGTGTGACCATTTAACCGTCCCGGTGGTGTGACTTTCCTTTGTAATGACACGCTGCAACCCCCTTGGTAGCGCTGCCCGTCTTCTGGCATCATTGTTTGGCTGGCTGCGCCTCTGCGGCCGCCCTGACCCACACAACGCCCCTCGGTGTCTTATTTATTGGGACTGCGAGGGTGTGATTCATGGGCAGGATCAGTGCATCAGTTCGCCTGTCCCTCCTCTCCTTCCGCCTTCTTCGGACTGTGCGGCTTCATGGCCGTGGCATGCGATAAGGGATCAGATGACGCCGCACAGTCTGAAGCGGGTGTAAGGACCCGAGTGTGAGAGGCCAACATATGTGCTGCGCCAGGCCCTGAATCCCAGCCCCGCAGTGTTTTAACAATGTTAAGACACTGCGGGGCTGGGATTCATGGTCATCGCGAACCGCACTGGCCGACATTACATGATGCCAGAAGATGGGCAGCGCTAACGGCGCTAGGCCAGGGGATAACACGACAGCGCAGACTCCTGTACAGCAAATAACAACGCTCGGGAGGCTGCACCCAGCACCAAGGTGGGATTCTTGACACCTGTGCTGCGTCTCATTACAAAGGGAACTCGCGCCTCCATTACACAGTTTGACTGTATAAAGGGCTGAATGTTATACGTGTTCCATTCAGCGTGTGCAAGGAGAAAAATTACAAGAGCAACCTTTGACTTGCGCAGCACTGCTGCTGCATAAGCTGTGGCTCTTCTACTTTGTAACCCCTGAGGGGGGGTTAAAGGTGACTTTTGAAATCGGTTCAATTAGGCTTCGGCCTACACTCTGCTCCACCTGCAGAGCCCGGGCTCCAACACCGATCGTTGCTGTCCGGAAGTGCTGGCTGCACAGAGCCAAACACCTCGCCAATGTGTCAGTGGGGTCCAGCACCGCCAGCTGTTCCCCTGCTGTGTAGCCGGCAACGTGTCCTGCAAAAGCCACGCAGACACAACAGACCCAAAGCTGCCGCCAGTGCAGGCTTCGGCCTACACTCCCCTCCCCCTGCTCCTCCTCCTCCTGCTCCTCCTCCTGCTGACCCTGGGCTCTAACAAACCGCCAGTTGGGGCCCAGATGTGCTAGCTGCACAGAGAAAAACACCTCGCCAATGTGTCAGTGGGGTCCAGCACCGCCAGCTGTTCCCCTGCTGTGCAGCCGGCATCGTGTCCTGCAAAAGCCACGCAGACACTTGCTCTTGTACCTTCTGCTCCCCATCCTGGTTCCAGTACCGTCAGCTGGTTCCGGGCAGAGCCTTTGGCTTAGGTGCCTCCCTTTGGTATCCGAGTTCCACCAACGTCAGGTGGTCCTTGGTAGTGCTTTCAGGCACGGGTACCTCCTGCTTAGTAACCGGGTTCCAGTAACGTCAGCTGGTCCTCGGTAGTTCCATTGGCTCTTGGACCTTCGGCTACCCATCCGGGTTCCAGCACCGTCAGCTGGTTCTCGGCAGTGTCTTTTGCTCTTGTACCTTCTGCTCCCCATCCTGGTTCCAGTACCGTCAGCTGGTTCCGGGCAGAGCCTTTGGCTTAGGTGCCTCCCTCTGGGTATCCGAGTTCCACCAACGTCAGGTGGTCCTTGGTAGTGCTTTCAGCACAGGTACCTCCTGCTTAGTAACCGGGTTCCAGTAACGTCAGCTGGTCCTCGGTAGTTCCATTGGCTCTTGGACCTTCGGGTAGCCATCCGAGTTCCAGTTCCATCAGCTGGTTCTCGGCATTTTCTCAGCCTTCTTGTACCTTCTGCTACATTTCCAAGTTCAAGAGACTAAACACAATGACCCAGAAGACCACCCCTAAGATGACGACGACACCAGAGACGACAACCACCGTGATGACGACGACCCTGGAGACGATGACCCCGAAGACCACCCCGATGACGACGACCCCGGAGACGACGACCCTGAAGACCACCCCGATGACGACGACCCCGGAGACGACGACCCTGGAGACGACGACGACCTGGAAGACCGAGAAGCAGAAGAACAAGAGGCTGCAGAACAAAGAGCAGAAGAACATTAAGCATAACACTAAATATCAGAGCAAAAAATATTATCTAAATTATAAGCAGAAGAAGACTAAGCAGTGTATGGGGGTGAGTCCGTTCCTCCTCGTGGTGCCCCTGGATAAAGCCTGATGCTGCAGGCCAAACTGAACGCGGACAAATGTAACTGTTTTGTGACAGGCAGAACGGAAGGTGTAATCTTCAAACTTTTATAGATAACAACTACGGGAATGCCTGTCACAAATAAGAATATGATGAAGAAGTTGAATATGATGAAGATAATAGTAAAATAAAAAGAATATGAACAATGTAACCCAAAAAATAATAGGTAGAAGATGAAGAAGAAGATGAATAAGGTGAAGAAGTTGATGTCAAAGAAGCTGATGATGAGGATAATTAAGAAGAAAGCGTGGGAGAAGTAAAAAAGAAGGTGAAGGGCGTGGAAGTAGTGAAACATCAATATCTGACATAAAAAAAAAAAAAAAACATAGTCAAATTCTTTCTAACGCCGAACTTCATAAAAAAAAATAAAAAATCCTGCTATTCTATTACATTGGGCTAAACCTCTGTCCCTTTAATATCTCCGCCACGTCCCCCAATACATCCTACAATATTCTTAGTTGTTTTCCTTCATGTAGAATGAACCTACAAGTGTATAAAGGGTTTATTTTAATTCCGATATTTTCGTCCCATTGACTTGCATTGGGATCGGGTATCGGTATCGGATTGGATTCCGATACTGTGACGGTATCGGCCGATACTTTCCGATACCGATACTTTCCGATATCGGAAAGTATCGCTCAACACTAGTGATGAGCGAGTGTGCTCATTACTCCAGTTTTCCGAGCATGCTCGGGTGTTCTCCGCGTTTCTTGGGCGTATTCGTAGATTATGCTTGTGTTCCCGTCGCTGCATGATTTGCGGCTCTTAGACAACCTGAACACATGCAGGGGTTGCCTGTTTGTTAGGGAATCCCCACATGTATTCATGCTGTCTAGCAGCTGCAAATCATGCAGCTGCGGGGACACAAACATAATCTACGAGCATGCCCAAGATACTCAGAGAACACCTGAGAAAACTCGAGTAACGAGCACACTCGCTCATCACTAATGGTGACCCAATGTTATCAAATTCTGTGTAGTACCTGGGGGATTAAAATGCTCACTATACCACTGGATAAAATTTTTGAGGGGTGTAGTTTCCAAAATGGGGTCACTTGTGGGGGGTATTCACTGCTTAGGTATATCTGGGGGTCTCCAAACACGACATGATGCCTGCAGACCATTCCATCCAAGTCTGGGTTTCAAAACATCATTCATCCTTTCCGAGCCCTGCTGTATGTCCAAACAGAGGTTTTCGTCCAAACATGGAGTATCGGCATGCTCAAGAGAAATTGCACAACAAATTTTGGGGTCCATTTGCTCCTTGTGAAAATTAAAAAATTGGGACTAAAATTACATTTTTGTGGGTAAAATGTCATTTTGTATTTTCACTTATAAACTTATGTGACGCACGTGGGGGTTCAAGGTGCTCATCACCCATCTAGGTAAGGCCAAGATCACATTTGCGTATCTGTGCGCAGCGTTTGATCCGCATAGATCCGCATGCATCATGGGTACATATCTTTAACATGGCGTACGCAGGTGTTTGCATGCGTTTTGGCATGCGTTTGCACATGCAAATGATACACTGCACGCATATATGCAAATGTGAACTTAGCCTAAGTTCTTTTAGGGGTCTAGTTTCCAAAATGCGGTCACTTGTGGAGGGATTTCCACTATTTAGGCACATCAGGGGCTCTCCAAATGTGACATGGCATCCGCTCTTGATTCCTGATGTTTTTGCGTTCAAAAAGTCAAGCGGTGCTCCTTCCCTTCCAAGCCTCGCCGTGCACCCAAGTAGTTGTATTCCCCCAAATATGGAGTATTGGCGTACTCAGTAGAAAATGTGAAACAAACTTGGGGGTCCATTTTCTCTTGCTACCCTTTTAAAATAAAAAAAATTGGGGCTAACATTACATTTTTGTGGTTAAAATGTGATTTTGTTTTTTTTTTCACAGATCTACGTTATAAACTTCTGTGAAGCAACTGTTGGTTTAAGGTGCACTGCTCACCACACATCTAGGTACATTCCTTAAGGGGTCTAGTTTACCAGATGGGTTTTTTTCTACTGTTTAGGCACATCAGAGGCTCTGCAAACGCCATATGATTAGTGTTGAGCGATACCTTCCGATATGCAAAGGTATCGGATTGGATCGGCCAATACCGGCAAAATATCGGATCTCGCCGATACCGATACCCGATACCAATGCATATCTATGGGACACAAAATATCGGAATGGTTCCCAGTGTCTGAAGGAGAGGAAACTCTCCTTCAGGCCCAGGGATCCATATTCATGTATAAAATAAAGAATAAAAATAAAAAATATTGATATACTCACCCCTCCGGTGGCCCCTGCTCTTAGCGGTGCCTCCGTTCCTAAGAATGCCGAGTTAAGGACCTTCGATGACGTCGCGGCTTGTGATTGGTCGCGTGACCGCTCATGTGACCACTCACACGACCAATCACAAGCCGCGACGTCATCGCAGGTCCTTCACTCGCTCATTCTTCGGAACGGAGGCTGCCGGTTGCAGCGGTTACAACCAGGGCGCGTCAGAGGGTGAGTATATCCCTATTTTTTATTTTTATTCTTTATTTTACACATGAATATGGATCCCAGGGCCTGAAGGAGAGTTTCCTCCCCTCCAGACCCTGGGAACCATACACTGGGAACTTCCGATTCCGATTTCCGATATCACAAAAATATCGGAACTCGGTATCGGAATTCCGATACCGCAAATATCGGCCGATACCCGATACTTGCGGTATCGGAATGCTCAACACTGCATATGATGTCTGCTCTCGATTCCACACATTTTTGTGCTCAAAAAGTCAAAAGGTGCTACTTCCCTTATAAGACCTACTATGCGTGCAAACAGATGATTTTCCCCACATATAGTGCATCGGCATACTCAGAAGTTGCACAACAAATTTCATGGTCCATTTTCTTCTGTTACCCTTGTCAACATAACTGAGCCGCCCACCAGAGAAATGGGGTACTCAGTACCGGGTTCGGTACTTTAAAGGGCTGTCACGGTGACTGCGACCAGGTCCGTGGCCCTGGGCACCAAATTAAAGGGAAAGGTCTTTTAAGGGGAATTGTAAATAAAGTCTATGTTTGTGGCGCCACATGTGGTATTAGGTCAGTAGGGACCGACACTGCTTAAAGGGGTCCTCTGGGGTGATGCTATGGTGGACGGATGGTGATGCTTCCCACAGGTGAAGCAGGGTCCCCAGAGCTCCCAAAGTGGGGGCAGCAATGATGGTGTATGCTGATAAATACCGAAGGACACTGTATGATAGTCTTTACCTGGTTTAGTGATGGTAGCAGTCCATCTCAGTCCAGGGTACCAGGTACAGATGTCACGGTGGCCCGGCCGGCCTGGGGGCAATAGGTGAATTCCCTTATCCAGTTGAGGTCCGTGAGCCTTTCCTACTAACGCTAGTGTGTGAGGTCCCTGCTGCCTGAAACCTGCTGGCAAGGTACCCCTATTTTCCCCTGTCCTGGGACAGGTACCTGTATAACGGGCAGCTTGAGCCGTTTTGCAGGGTCTCTATCATGACCCAGACTTTTCAGGTGCTGCTGCATCTTCAGGTGTGGTGTGGGCAAAGTGTGACATGACCTCGGGCTCCAGGTGCCTGGTTGCTGCGTTCTGGCTCTGAGGGTCCCCGGTCACAGTTCTTCTCTGAGCACTTTATCTCTCCTTTGCTCCTTCTCTCAATAGCTCCACCACATTCAACCCTTCAGTTATCTCTCTTTCCGGAGACTGCAGTTCCCACATGGCTGCTCGGCCTCTCTGTCTGTTCAAGACGTCCTTCTCCTATCTCTCCCTCCTGGAGACTACTTCGCTCCTCTTCCAGACCAAGTTGCCTATAGCTAAGGTTAGCTCCCCTTAATCTGGGTCCTGAGCTCCCCCTTCTGGCCTGGAGTTGGAATGTGTTGTGTGTGGGTGCCTTACCTGGTAAAGAGAATCCTCCTTGCCTCCAAGCATGATATTGCCCTCCCTGAAAGGAAGGCAACATCACTGTAACAACCGTTCACCCGGGGTGTTACATAACAAATTTGGAGCTAAGGGAAATTTTTGGTGAAAAAAAGTTACATTTTCATTTTTTCCTTAAACATTCCATTAGTTCCTGTGAAGCACCTGAAGGATTAATAAACTTCTTGAATGTGATTTTGCGTGCTTTGCGGATTCCAGTTTTTAGAATGGTGTAATTTTTGGATAGTTTGTGCCATATAGGCCCCCTAAGCCACTTCAAATGTGATGTGGTCCCTGGCTGACAAACATTTACCCAAGGGGGATACATTTTTAAAAAATATACTATGGGCATCATAGACACCCTTGCCGAAAACTGGACTGCCTATAGCAGCACAGAACACGTTCAGTGTGGTGATCTAGTGGTGGAGAATGAGGAGACATTGCTGAAGACCTCATTAAAACCTAGGCCCAATGTCTTTATGTCTCCTCATTCTCCACCACTAGATCACCACGCTTAACGTGTTCTGTGCTGCTGCTATAGGCGGTCCAATTTTTGTCAAGGGTGTCAATGATTTGCATAGTATATTTTTTAAAAATGTATCCCCCTTGGGGAAATGTTTGTCAGCCCATGCACTGCATGTATGGGCATTACAAGTCTAGGAGACACACTCCTTTACATTGGGCCTAGTTTTTAATGAGGCCTTCAGCAATGCCTCCTCATTCTCCATAACTATATCACCACGCTGAACGTGTTCTGTGCTGCTATAGGCAGTCCATTTTTTGGCAAGGGTGTCTATGATGCCCATAGTATAGTTTAAAAAAATGTATCCACCTTGGGGAAATGTAATGCCCATACACACAGTGCATGGGCTGACAAACAAGTCTAGGAGACACACTCCTTTACACACCAGTCAATGAGCCAGAAGTTGCAAATGCTACTGAAGCAAAGCAAGGGCGGCTGAAGCTGTAGCTGACTTCCTAAAATGGGCAGACAGACGGCGTACTTTCACTAGCAGATCCGGCTGCTCCTGGTAGCTGTTCAGAAAACGTTGAACCACGAGGTTATGCACAATGGCCAGGCAAGGTACGTGTGTGACTTCACCTTGCCTCAAAGCCGCCACCAGGTTCCAGCCATTGTCACACACGACCATGCCTGGCTGTAGGTTCAGCGGTGTCATCCAAATATCTGACTGCTCTTTCAGTGCTGTCCACAACTCTTCTGCATTGTGCAGTTTGTCACCTATACAGATCAGCTTCAGCACAGCCTGTTGCAGCTTGGCTGAGGCAGTGCTGCAGTGCTTCCAGCTTCTCACTGATGTGTTGATTTCAGAGATGGTGGCTGAAGAGGAGGAGGAGGAGGTGCAGGAGCTGTACACTGTGGGGGCAACTCTGATTGACGCAGGGCCCGCAATCCTCAGCGTGGGGAGGATGTGTTCCATCCCAAGGTGCGACTGGGTCCCGGCTTCCACTAATGATAACCCAGTGTGTCCTCAGTGAGATGTACCGTCTCTGGCATCCTCATGTCCGTGGTTAGGTGGACTTTCCCAGTACCAGCATTGTTAAGGGCACGGGTAATGTTGTGGGACACATGCTGGTGTAATGCTGGTATGGCACACCGGGAGAAATAGTGGCGACTGGGGACCGAGAACCTTGGGACGGCTGCCGCCATCAGGTTGCGGAAATCTTCCATCTCAACAGGCCGAAAAAAGGCAACATTTCAAGCGTAAGCAGAAGAGAAATGTTAGGATTTAGGACTGTGGCCTGTGTGGCGTTGGCTGGGTATTTCTGCTTGCGTTCCAATGACTAGGGTATAGACAACTAAAGGCTGTGCTGGGACAAGGACGTGGACGGGCTTGATGATGGGGCTGCTTGACTGTGGGTAACAACAGGTGCAGGGCTAGAGACATCTTCACATGCACCGTGTGTTAGGAGTCGAGTTCCCGCTGCTGCACAGGGGGAATCTCGAGCCGTGTCTGCTGCGGTTTCCCATTCTGCATCGGCCGCAGTGGAGCCTGCTCAGTGGAGACGTCGGTCCCAGCGTCTCACTGAGTCTGATACTGTGCAAAGGGTTACTGCTGTCTCTCCAGGCTCTGCTATTTTACCCTGCACTGATCTGCGGCGAGCAGTCTTTTCTGGGACTAAGTCCTGCTTTGCACACACTGAGCATGCCCAGGGTAAGATCTCTCAGTGGAGATCAAGGGTCACATGCACAGGTACTGCAGCAACTTCCATTGGTCCTTCTTGGAAGGTCCTGTAGGTGCTGCAGCTATATAAGGTTCTCGTGACCGCACGGCCATGCGCTAGTGTCAAATATGTACGAGCTCAGCGCCAGTGTGGTCGTGTGTGTGGTCAGGGACCCGGCTGAAATAAGCCCCTAGAATGCTGGCACCTCCGGTGAGGAGTTTATGTGTGAATTCAGGGCTGGCTAATAGCCAATAGAATTCCAGCTCCACTGGAGAGGAGCTGCGTGTTGTTTGGACTGCATGACCACTGTCGGCTCTACACAGTAGCTGTGTCCCCTGTGAGCTAAACAGGGCACAACATTCTCTTTACTACGGGCTCTGTGAAGTAACAGAGTTCATTTATTCTAATTTGCTTCGCCGCCTTACTTAGCAGCAGGTTCTTTCCTGCACGGTGGATCCCGGGTTGCGAACGCACCTATCCCATCTAATAAATATATTCAGTGCGTTCCGCCAACCCTAACACCATGGACTGGGGATTGGCTTCTACACAAAACAGTGGAAAAAGCAGTGGTGTCACCTGCAGATAGTGTTCCTGGAGCCTTGTGTTCGGCCCACAAAGTCGGGTGCTTTGCTGCCATGTGCCTGATCATGCTGGTGGTGGTCAAGCTGGTAGTTTTTCTACCACTGCTGATGCGGGCATGGCATGTGCTGCAAATGGCCTGTTTGGGCTTATCGGCAGAGTCTTTAAAAAATAACCAGACTCGGGAAGATCTAACAGTTGGAATGGCAACTTCCCTCATGTTGGTGTTGCGAGGAATGGATATACGCCTTCTGTCTGTGGCTACCACACTGCTTCTTCCTGCCTGTTGGGGTGATATGCCTCCTTCCCCATGTGTGCTGCTGTCCTCGCTCTGCATGTCCTCCTGCCTGGTTGGGTCAGTCACTATATCATCCACCACCTCGTCTTCCACATTCGCAGCTTGCTCCTCCTTTTGACTTTCTGGTAACTGTGTCTCATCATCGTCCACCTCTTGTGACACTTTCCCACCATCGCCTTCGTGTGACCGTGGCTGTTCAAAGCTTTGGTCATCGCTACATGCGATCTCATCTGGCCCCACTTCAAGTTGACCAGCCGTGAGTTTGGAATCTTGAAAGGGAAAACTGAACAGCTCTTCAGAGTGTCCAAGTGTGGAATCAGTTTTCTCAGGGCACTCGGCATGGTGGGAGGAAAGAGGATCAGAGTGAGGAATATCCAGGCCACACTCACGGCTACTCAGACTTGAGTGTCGAAGACATGGTGGTGGTGGCTAAGTGACTGGAAGCATTATCGGCTGTCCAGCCAACAACCGTTTCATACTGCTCTGGCTTCAATACTGGTGTGCTGCGGTCCCCTAGAAGCTGTGGGTCTTTGCTGTTGCCCACTTTCAAGTCCTCTTCCTCTGCATGCACCATCAGCATCACGTCCCCTTCCCAGTTCCTTTCCCCTTGCCTTGCCCATTTTAAGTGGACTACTGCACTATTTCAAAAGCTCAACACAATTGTATTTATTTGGAGCTAAATGATATCTGATCAGTATGCCTGCAAAGCTACGATGTTTCATACACAGAAACACCAGGCCTCAGCCTGACATAAAGGACTGTATTAAATATGTTTTTGGTTTTTGGTGAATTGAAAAAAAACAAATAAAAAAAAAGAAAGAGTAGAACAAGGCTAGCACACAGAATTATGCAACATATGCCAGCGAAGATACGATTTTTCAAACACAGATACACTACGCCTCAGCCTGACATAACAGACGGTATTAAATTTTTTTTTGCGTTTTAGTGAATTAAAAAAAAAAAGAGTAGAAAAAAGCTAGCACAAAGAATTATGCTACGTATGCCTGCGGAAATACGATTTTTCAAACACAGAAACACCAGGACTCAGCCTGACATAGACTATATAAATTATTTTTGGGTTTTTGGTGAATTTAAAAAAATATATATTTTACACAAGGCTAGCACACAGTACTATGCTACGTATGCTTGCGAAAATGCGATTTTTCAAACACAGACGCAGCACGCCTCAGCCTGACATAACAGACTGTACTACATTTTTTTTTTCTTTTTGGTGAATTTTTGAAAAAAAAGACACAGAAAACTGCAGCTAGGTATATAGTAAATAAGCAGCAGCAGCAGGCAGTTATGGAGCTTTGGGAAGGATGCAGTGGGAGCAATGTACGCACATACAATGCCTGCAGGCCTTGCACTGATGTGGATATGCTGTGCCCTGCCTACCTAGCGCTGAAATCTCAGGACCCCGAATTAGCCCTAAAAAGGACTGTTGGTTTCTCAGGAGTTGTGGACTGAACAGTTGCAGACCTACACTATCTATTAAAAGCACGATTCTGACCCTATCTCAACAGCAGCTCTCCCTACAGTAGCTGAGTCCGGAGCAGAATGCGGCGAGCAGGGAGGCTCACGGTCACAACAAAGATGGCTGCGGCATTACAGTACATGGCAGACAATCCCTGCATTGTCATTGGCACTCTAAAGAGCGCCAGATTTGCAGGGCGGAGACCCGAGCTCAAGACAAAATAATCCTGGAAATACTCAGTGCTCGCCGAGTACATCAAGCCTAGTGATACCGGGGCAAGTACCGAGTAGTGGCGAGCACGTTTGCGCATCACTATTGGTAGGTCATTGTTTACTTTTAAACATTAACCCCTTTCTGACATTAGATGTACTATCCCGTTGAGGTGGGGTGGGCCCATATGACCACCGACGGGATAGTACGTCATATGCGATCGGACGTGCTCACGGGGGGACCACCCCCGGCACAATAACCCCCGGCACACTGCGATCAAACATGATCGCAGTGTTCCAGCGGTATAGGGAAGCATTGCTCAGGGAGGGGTGTTGTGAATTCCGTTCTCGGGCTCCCTCCTGTGGTCATGAGTGGTACTTTGTGAGTTCTGTTCATGGGCTCCCTCTGGTGGCTTTGAGTGTTACGGCTGGTCTGTAGCTGGACTCCAGCTGCCTCGTTTCCTGCTAGGCTTGCTGCCTATTTAACTCCATCTGGACCTTTACTTATTGCCTGCTGTCGTTGTATTCAGTGCTGGTTCAGATCTCTCTGGGACTTCCCTTGTGACCTGTCTCCTCGTGGAGAAGCTAAGTTCATACTAGTCCATTTTTGCTCATTTTTTTTTGAAAATGTTTCTCAGTATATGATGAGTTCAGTCCAGCTTGCTTATATGCTATTTTATTGCTAGCTGGAAAGCTCTGAGGTGCAGAGTTGCGCCCCTCACATCGTGAGTCGGTGTGGGGGTCTTTTTGTATTCTCTGCGTGGATAATTTTTGTAGTATTTTATACTGACCGCACAGATTCCTTGCTATCTTCTGACTATTTAGTCATTAGCGGGCCTCATTTGCTAAAACCTGTTTTCATTTCTATGTTTGTGTTTTCCCCTTAACACACCGTTATTATCTGTGGGGGGCTGCTTACACTTTGGGGAAAATTTCTCTGAGGCAAGTGAGGCTTTGTTTCTCTCTAGGGGTAGCTAGTTTCTCAGGCTTAGTAGAGGCGTCTAGGCCGAGTCAGGAACGCTCCACGGCTGCCTATAGTGTGTGTTGATAGGATCAGGATTGCGGTCAGTAAAGTTCTCACATTCCCAGAGCTTGTTCTTATTTTTGGTTTACCCATCAGGTCAGTTCATGTGTTCCTTACCACCAGGATCATAACAGAGGGGGCTCCCTGCGTGCTTCACTGAGACCCCCGGAGCAACGCGATGTGATCGCGTTGCTCCGAGGGTCTCTTACCTCCTCCTCCCTGCAGCAGGCCTGGATCCAAAATGGCCATGGGGCTGCACCGGGTCCTGCAGGGAGGTGGCTTCACAGCACCTGATCAGAGCAAGCGCTGGTAAGCCTGCAGGAGTGCACGCCAGATCGCTGATCTGACACAGTGCACAGCAAAGTGTCAGATCAGCGATCTTACACTATAACATGATGCCCCCCCTGGGGCAATGTTATAGTGTAAAAAAAAAAATATTCACATGTGTAAAAAAAATTTAAAAAAAATTCCCCCAAAAAAATATATATTGTTCCTATAAATACATTTCTTTGTCTAAATAAAAAACAAAAACAATAAAAGTACACATATTTAGTATCGCTGCGTCCGTAACAGCCCGACCTATAAAAGTATACCACTAGTTAACCCCTTCAGTGAACACAGTAAAAAAGGGGGGCGAAAAACAACGCTTTTTTATCATACTGCCGAACAAAAAGTGGAATAACAAGCGTTCAAAAAGACGGATATAAATAACCATGCTACTGCTGAAAACATCATCTTGTCCTGCAAAAAACGAGCCGCCATACAGCATCATCAAAGAAAATATAAAAAAGTTATAGTCCTCAGAATAAAGGGATGCAAAAATAATTATTTTTTCTATAAAATAGTTTTTATCGTATAAAAGCGCCAAAACATAAGAAAATGATATAAATGAGGTATCGCTGTAATCATACTGACTCGAAGAATAAAACTGCTTTATCAATTTTACCAAACGCGGAATGGTATAAACGCCTCCCCCAAAAGAAATTCATGAATAGCTGTTTTTTGGTGATTCTGCCTCACAAAAATCAGAATAAAAAGTGATCAAAAAATGTCACGTGCCCGAAAATGTTACCAATAAAAACGTCAACTCGTCCCGCAAAAAACAAGACCTCACATGACTCTGTGGACCAAAATATGGAAAAATTATAGCTCTCAAAATGTGGTAACGCAAAAAATATTTTTTGCAACAGAAAGCGTCTTTCAGTGTGTGACGGCTGCCAATCATAAAAATCCGCTAAAAAACATGCTATCAAGTAAATCAAACCCCCCTTCATCACCCCTTAGTTAGGGGAAAAAAAAATGTATTTATTTCCATTTTCCCATTAGGGTTAGGGCTAGGGTTAGGGCTAGGGTTAGGGCTAGGGTTAGGGTTAGGGCTAGGGTTAGGGCTAGGGTTAGGGTTAGGGCTAGGATTAGGGCTTGGGTTAGGGTTAGTTTTGGGGCTA
This sequence comes from Ranitomeya variabilis, assembly GCF_051348905.1. Taxonomy (NCBI): domain Eukaryota; kingdom Metazoa; phylum Chordata; class Amphibia; order Anura; family Dendrobatidae; genus Ranitomeya; species Ranitomeya variabilis. The sequence continues at coordinate 13,054,470 of NC_135236.1, forward strand.
GGGTTAAGGCTACAGTTAGGGTTGGGCTAAAGTTACGGTTAGGGTTTTTAATACATTTACGGTTGGGAATAGGGTTGGGATTAGGGTTAGGGGTGTGTCAGGGTTAGGGGTGTGGTTAGGGTTACCATTGGGATTAGGATTAGGGATGTGTTTTGGGTTAGGGTTTCAGTTATAATTGGGGGTTTCCACTGTTTAGGTACATCAGGGGCTCTTCAAACGCATCATGGCATCATGGCGTCCCATCTTAATTCCTGTCAATTTTGCATTGAAAAGTGAAACGGCGCTCCTTCCCTTCCAAGCTCTTCCATGCACCCAAACAGTGGTTTACCCACACATATGGGGTATCAGCGTACTCAGGACAAATTGTACAACAACTTTTTGGGTCCAATTTCTTCTCTTACCCTTGGGAAAATAAAAAATTGGGGGTGAAAAGATCATTTTTGTGAAAAAATATGATTTTTTATTTTTACGGCTCTGCATTATAAACTTCTGTGAATCACTTAATGGGTCAAAGTGCTCACCACACATCTAGATAAGTTCCTTAGGGGGTCCACTTTCCAAAATGGTGTCACTTGTGGGGGGTTTCCATGATTAAGCACATCAGTGGCTCCCCAAACGCAACATGGCGTCCCATCTCAATTCCAGTCAATTTTGCATTGAAAAGTCAAATGGTGCTCCTTCGCTTCCGAGCTCTGCCATGCGCCTAAACATTGGTTTACTCCCACATATGGGGTATCAGCGTACTCAGGACAAATTGTACAACAACTTTTGGGGTCCATTTTCTCCTGTTACCATTGGTAAAATAAAACAAATTGGAGCTGAAGTAAATTTTTCGTGAAAAAAGTTAAATGTTCATTTTTATTTAAACATTCCAAAAATTCCTGTGAAACACCTGAAGGGTTAATAAACTTCTTTAATGTGGTTTTGAGCACCTTGAGGGGTGCAGTTTTTAGAATGGTGTCACACTTGGTTATTTTCTATCATATAGACCCCTCAAAATGACTTCAAGTGAGATGTGGTCCCTTAAAAGAAATGGTATTGTAAAAATGAGAAATTGCTGGTCAACTTTTAACCCTTATAACTCCCTAAAGAAAAAAAAAAATTAGTTCCAAAATTGTGCTGATGCAAAGTAGACATGTGGGAAATGTTACTTAGTAAGAATTTTGACATATCTCTGTGATTTAATTGCATAAAAATTCAAAGTTGGAAAATTGCGAAATTTTCAAAATTTTTGCCAAATTTCCATTTTTTTCACAAATAAACGCAGGTAATATCAAAGAAATTTTACCACTGTCATGAAGTACAATATGTCTCGAAAAAACATTGTCAGATTCATCGGGATCTGTTGAAGCATTCCAGAGTTATAACCTCATAAAGGGACAGTGGTCAGAATTGTAAAAATTGACCCGGTCATTAATGTGCAAACCACCCTTGGGGGTAAAGGGGTTAATAGGGTATTGAATTGGTCAGGTATTATTTTCTTTAACACATTGGTAGGGTATTGAGTTGGTTGGGCATTGTTTACTGTCACACATTGGTCAGGCATTGAATTGGTTGAGCATGGTTTACATTCACACATTAATAAGGCATTAAGTTGGTCGGGCAATGTTGAATTTCACACATCGGTAGGACATTGAGTTGGTTGGGCATTGTTTACTTTCACACATTAGTAGGGCATTGATTATTTTTACACATTGATAGGGTATTGAATTAGTTAGGTATTATTTACTTTAACACATTGGTAAGGCATTGAGTTGTTGGGCATTATTTACTTTCACATATTGGTCGGGCATTGAATTCTTTGGGCATTGTTTACGTTCACACATTAATAAGGCATTGAGTTGGTCGGGCATTGTTTACTTTCATACATTGGTAGGACATTGATTTGATCGAGCATTGTTTACTTTTACACATTGGTAGGGCATTGAGTTGGTTGGACATTGTTTACTTTAGCACATATCACTAATTTAATTATACTGTACTAATACTAACATCCCAGCTCATGGGATGATACTAAGACATTAAGTTTTAAACGTGGGAAAATCCCCAAAATAAATGGGTTCACATCTTGTTGTACCTACATTTTAATTATGAAAAATTCTTCAAAAATTGAGAGCAGCATTTTTGCTGGTTTTTTTGCACTGATTGCTTTACATGGGTGAAAACATGCTCTAAAACTGCTGAAAAAAATCGACATTCTGCAGTTTTTAAAAAATCATAATGTTTCAAATTCAATCAGGAAAAAAAAGTGTGTGCGTGATATTTCTGATGTCTCGTAGTTTTCCTAATACTATAAATAGCTACTTTAAATTTGCTTAAAATTTGCAACAAAAATGCAACATGTGAACATAGCCTTACAGTTAAAGATACATATATTAACAGAACTGTAAATGTATTTCTAGTAGAGCATTGTGATATTTCTAAGTCTATTAACTAAGTAAACAAAGCAAATAAAATAATACTCTGATAAATCTATTGAGCAGCTATGACTTTGTCTTCTTTTCTTCCACATGTTCATTCTGAACCGGTTTTACTCAGTGATTCCTATTAATATTTCCCCTGAGATTAATTATTTTCACTTTCTAATTTCATACACCTTGAGAGTCCTTGTTGCAAAAACGCCTTTTTTAAACGATCTGTAATTGTCCTTTCCTTGGAGATTTAGGGCTTTAGAGATATAAATACAGATCATTCTCACTGTTATGGGCAGACGAGACGAGTGGAACCACCTGCCAGGCTACAGATAGTATGTACAGTGTGCCATGATGACGGTTGAAGCACATCTGTCACAAATGATTTCAGGGATAAGGTGAAAAATGGAGATTAACTGTAGATGAGAAAATATAAAGTCTAATAGAAACAAAATTATACCCATCAAAAATGCAAAAAAATGCGTGAGAAATGAACTCTACAATCGTCCGAGAGTTTTTTATACTGGGATTCCCAGAGCTGAATGATTACAAGTTGCCTTTCTTCTATATGATACTTTTTATGTATTTTATGACCATATGTGAAAACCTTGTCATCATTTTATTGGTGTCCACCAGCCAACGTCTCCATTCTCCAATGTATTTCTTCCTTGGACATTTGTCCCTGACAGACATAATCCTTGTAACGACAATTGTTCCTAACATGCTGGACGTTATTAGAAGGGAAGGGAGCGTGATGCCTTTTGTTGGGTGTTTAACCCAGTCTTACTTGTATGGCGGAACGGTCAGTGCTGAGTGTTTTTTGCTCACCGCCATGTCCTATGACCGGTACTTGGCCATCTGTAAACCTCTACACTACATCTCACTGATGAGTCCAAAGCTGAGATACAGCCTGATCGTCTCATCCTGGGGCCTGAGCTTCATGTTAATGCTCATCTCACTATTACTTGTATGTTACTTAGACTTCTGTGGCCCGAATGTTGTTAACCATTTCTTCTGTGACTATGCCCCTATCTTAGCACTTTCTTGCTCTGATACAACTGTCCCGCACATCGAAATGATTATTCTTTCTATTCCTATAATGGTTTTGCCATTTTTATTTGTTATTATAACATATGTGTATATTTTTAATGCCATTTTTGGAATTTCCTCCACTTCAGGTCGGCAAAAAACTTTCTCCACTTGTAGCTCTCACTTGGTGGTCGTTTCTACCTATTATGGCTCCATGGTCATAATCTACATGGTCCCTTCCAAAGGACACTCATTGACTGTTAACAAGTTTATTTCCCTTCTCTACATCGTACTGACCCCTTTTCTAAATCCGGTGATATACAGTATGAGAAACCAAGAGATTCAGTCTTCTGCTATGAAATATCTAAACATTTTTGGTAAGAAAAAACTTGAACAGAAAAAAAAGACATAAATCATGAAATCTTGTTTATTATCTTATCTATTGTTTCCACTTAAATATTCTGTAATAATAATGGGAAAATTCCATCACATAGAATGTTGAATTCAATTAAAATATATACAGTATTTTCCTTAAATTAGAAGATTTTTTTTTTACTGTGATTAGTGATGAGTGGACCCATGGACCTTCGGGTTCATCGGGCTCTGTTGAACTGTAGTTAATAGAAGTCAACAAGGACCCAAACTTTGGTGCTTCAAAATGGCTGTAATATTTTCATAGTCAGGGTTATGTGGGCTGCAAAAAGGAAACAAAATGGAGGTAAAAGCAGGAGAAGTGTCCCTCAAGCAAATGTGGGTAGGAAAATAGCTTAAAATAACAAACTAAAAATATAGAAAAAGATTATAATCTTGAACCAAGAGGTGGAGTTCTAAGTGTAATAGGAGCTGGAGGAGGTGGCGGTGTAGGTGGAAAAGTCATTTGCGTATTTTTGTGATTTGTCTTGTTTTTATTACTTTTTTGTGGGATACGCTGAAAACAAACAGTGTAATTATCTCTTGGCCACTCTCTGTGTACAGGCCGTGCAATATTCCGCACTTTTTTTTGGTGAAAACAATGAGGAGATCATCAAATATGGGATGTGCCCATGGTGCTTCTGGTGGTGGTTTGGCAGCTGCAGGAAGACAGAGAACATGGTCGATCTGTGCCTGCTGTGCATCTCCATCACAATCCTAGCTTGGAGATTGGCCTGCGATCACCATGTGATTGGGTGACGTACTTCCATACAAAACCGTTGGTTATCCCCATAGTGATGTCATAAGATGGGCGGTAAGCACAGCTATAGCCAATCATGGATATCCTTTTAGTTAGAGGTTTTGTTAAAGGATTTATTATGGGCTGTCACTGTGACACATCATTAATGACTAGTGTTGAGCGATACCTTCCGATATTCAAAGGTATCGGTATCGGATTGGATCGGCCGATACCGGCAAAATATCGGATCTCGCCGATACCGATACCCGATACCAATGCATATCAATGGGACACAAAATATCGGAATGGTTCCCAGGGTCTGAAGGAGAGGAAACCCTCCTTCAGACCCTGGGATCCATATTCATGTATAAAATAAAGAATAAAAATAAAAAATATTGATATACTCACCCCTCCGGCGGCCCCTGCTCCTAGCGGTGCCTCCGTTTCTAAGAATGCCGAGTTAAGGACCTTCGATGACGTCGCGGCTTGTGATTGGTCACGTGACCGCTCATGTGACCAATCACAAGTCGCGATGTCATCACAGGTCCTAAACTCACTGCTCATTCTTAGGAACGGAGGCTGCCGGTTACATCGGTAAGGTCCAGGGTCCGCCGGAGGGGCGAGTATATCCATATTTTTTATTTTAATTCTTTATTTTTTACATGAATATGGATCCCAGGGCCTGAAGGAGAGTCTCCTCTCCTCCAGACCCTGGGAACCATACACTGGGAACTTCCGATTCCGATTTCCGATATCACAAAACTATCGGAACTCGGTATTGGAATTCCGATACCGCAAGTATCGGCCGATACCCGATACTTGCGGTATCGGAATGCTCAACACTATTAATGACAGATCTATTTCTGTTTGAACACAATATGTGGGAAGACCTGATTGGTTGGTTAATTTGATGATGTCACAACACAGAAGCCTTAAATGACCTTGCACTCTGTTTTTTATCTCAGTCTAGCCTCAGTCCCCCGATGAAGCCAGCAATGGTGAAACATGTCAGGGGGCTATGAGTGACTTTTAATCAGCTCTGGTGGTCTTGCAACAGACATCTATAATGGTCCTGAAAAGAGCTATCCTAGCTAGTGGACTGCAGCTATTAATCTGGGTAGGAGATATATTAGCTTTAGGAGACTGATATCCCACAGAGGAGTCCAAAAGAGATGCTATACAACTTGAGTTATTCAAATCTTTATCTGTTAGACCATATTAACCACATTATCCCTTAATTTGGGTCCATATACCCTTTGGGAAATTAGTTAATAAGATGCTAAGTCATGCAGCAGTCACTTCTGTTTTTGATGCCTCAGCTGGCTGTGGTTCCATGGCCCATCCACCTAGCTTTGCTCCACAAGTGCAAGAGATTAAGTGCACTGATGCCTAGCCACTTATTCTGTTTTGAGGATGAATGCTTGGGAGGGATAGTGCAAACCACCGCAACACATCTCTGATAGAGATGAGTGAGCCTAAAATCCTCGGGTGCTCACTGTTCAAACTGAGCAATTCCCAATACTCGAATACTCGTTTCGAGCAATGAGTTTAATAGGAGTCAAAGGGAAGTCCGGACATTTTTCTGTCAGACCCTACAAAGAAGTCAGGTGGTCAATGAAAATGTTGAAAAAGATGAGGAAAGTGCTGAATGGAAGGAGATCAGAATGGGGAAGACCGATGGAAGCATCCCTTACTCTCAGATCGCTGTTGAGAACAATGGTGTCACACTTTTACTCTGTTGAAATTATCATGTACTGGTACTCCTAGACTCATAAAGGCTGTGCACTAAGTGCAAATCCTGCCAAAATTTACAAGCAAGGTCATCCATACACCCTTGAAGGAACCAACTGTATTGCATCATTCAATTATTGTAAACAAACCATAGTTGTGGTACTTCTACACTCATAAAGGTTTTGCACACAGGCAGGGCAGTACAACGCTCCCAAGGCATTAAGGGACAGCTCATGCCAGGTGTCCAGCTTTGAGACTCAATAGCTGAAGGTTGCAGAGGGGCTAAGGAGTACGCTGGTTTGGTCGGCCAGGTCTTGCTTGATCATCTTTTAAAACTTTTCACTTCTTGTTCAAAATTCCCAGTCATGAGGGCATGAATGCTGAGAGAGTGTCATGAAATTGGTCCAGGCCTTTGACAGTGTACCCCGCCTTTTCTGTTCCTGGTGTTAATCTCCATCATCCGTCCTCCTTGCTTTGCTTGGGCAAAGAAGCCTGCCCCATGCTGCTAGTGCTATCTGATGGAAATCTTTTCAACATATTTTCCACAATGAACTTCTGCTTTATAGCACCATTTTAGAAAACCTTTCTGCCTGAAGAAGAAGAGATGCAAAGTTCTCCTTGTAGAGTGGGTCTAGCAGGGTGGACAACAAGTAATTTTTGTACCAAGATGAATGTAATGCAAGGGTCATGGTAAAGGCAGCGGTACATAAAGTCTACCATATGTGCCAAGGTTCCTAGAGCTAAAACTTTCCTGTATCCACCATGATGAATACTCTCCATGTCTTCCTCCTACATCTCTTCTTCCTCATTCCCATTGTCAGGCAATCCACGTAGAAGAGAAAGGGCAAAGTTTGTGTGGGCATTATCCTCTTTTGCGCTTAGCCAGCTTCTTTTCCTCTTTCTCTTCTTAAGCCTCCACCTCCTCATTGTTACCCAAACTGTGCTGAGCAGATGAGATGAAATGAGGCTGGGCAGTATTTCACAGTCTCATGCCTTTCTCTATCTCTGCCTGGTCCTCATGCAAAGCGTCATGTTTAAATATCAGCAGTAGAGATGGAAGAACCCGAACAAAAAAGTTTGGTGTCCGTACCGAACACCAACTCTTTGGGCATGGACACCGAACACAGACTTCTTCAGGAAGTCAGTGTCACTGTTTGGGTTCGGCACCCCGAACATCTAGTGAATCCCATGCCGTCATCTGCATGGCAGCATGAAAAAGACCGCCAGCTCTGGTCAGAAAGAAAGAGGGTAGGAAAAAACAAAAGAATAACCATAAAGTCCACAAATAAGGGTAAAATATAACCAATCTTAATTAAACAAGGTGCAAAGCACAGGTGAAGAAAAAGTGCGCCAATATAGCACAATCCACTACATAAATGCGTGACTGCACCGAGCATGCACGGAACCAGGAGACTATTACCACTTCACATTGCAATCAAATTTATCAGAGAAACTCTCCATTCACCCCAAAGCACGTTTCTGAAGCAGTCCTTCTTCAGTGGGCATGTCCCCTGAAACTATGCCCATCTGTTAGCCAGCATAAGTACATGTGGGGGTTGCCTGGTCTCCATGTTTCCCAGCTTACTTCTGATGGTGGAAATGCCGGGGCCACGTATCTTGCCTAACCTCCTAAAGCCGCCCTCAGTCGGTACTCTTCCCAGACCCAGGGAAGAGGAAAGTAGTGTACTGTAATACACCAACCAGACTAACAAGGTAATATGAACAGTGATAAAGGAAAATGCCAATCATACAAATATACACATACAAACAGAGGTGAACACCAAGGAGTAGAGGATGGCATTAAATGAAAGTAAGAGAAGAAAGGGAATTATGACACACTCAAAACCTAGCAAGAGACTCAGATAAATCCAACAAACACTTTCTCAAATAACAACCACCAACCAACAACTTCCAGCCACGCAGCATAAGCTCTGACAATGAATGCTAGCCAGGACCCAGTTTATATAGGACATGGGAGTGACTAACAGTGCATTATTTACACCATTTAATATGAAGGGAAGGTGCTTCTAATCAGTGCAGGAGTAGGAGAAATCTGACGCTGCAGTCCTCTGGCTCCTTTCCGTCGTGCTAAGCCCATGACAGTACCCCCCTGCTAGAAGGGACTTCCATAGCCTCAGAACCGGGTTTATCAGGGTGTGCCACGTGAAGAGACTGAATCAGCCTGGCCACATGGATGTCAGATGCTGGTACCCACATCTTCTTTTTAGGACCGTATCCCTTCCAGTGTACCAGACACTGAAACGATCAATAAACTAAGCAAGAATCAATGATCTTAGTTATCTGAAATTTCAAATTTCCATCCACAATGACAGGAGATGGCGGTAGCGGTGATGGTACAGAGGACGCAGGATATTTTTTGGGTAGAGATCGATAAAACACATTATGGATCCTAAAAGTGGGTGGCAAGGTGGAATGTTATGGGATTAATGATGGTCACAATCTTATAGGGAACGATGAACCTTGGATCCAGTTTCCAAGACGGAACCTTCAACTTAATGTTCCTTGAGAACATGCAGGGATTGTCTGCCACGCACTGTAATGCCGCAGCCATGTTGGTTGTGGCATTACAGTGATTGGCTGACAGCACAGCGTCATCAGGTCAGACCTGGCACAACCCTGCTCGGCACAATTAGCTCCATAATCACCAGTGTAGGGAGAGTTGCTGCAGCGATAGGGACAGAATAGGTGGTGTATGCAGTTACTGTGGGTCTACCATAATTGAATACACAAATTCTGCTAAACCAACCGTCCGTCTAAGGACTAATTACGGGGTATATAGATATCAGTGCTAGGCAGGCAGGCAGTGTATGTGGGTATATAGGTAGCAGGCAGGCAGTGTACGTGGGTATATAGGTAGCAGGCAGGCAGTGTATGTGGGTATATAGGTAGCAGGCAGGCAGTGTATGTGGGTATATAGGTAGCAGGCAGGCAGTGTACGTGGGTATATAGGTAGCAGGCAGGCAGTGTATGTGGCATACTTCATTGCATACATCATGAGGGTCCATTCCATTACTATCTGCTGCTGCCTGTAACATATATTGACCGTGTAAACATAGCCCCAGGTATCATTGGTCAGGAATATTTTTTTTGCATCTTAATCCAGTTTATTTAATTCAAATTAATCCAGAGCAAATGTTTTTTTTTCTCCATTTGCTTGTTGGCGCTTCACAATACAGCCAGATCCTTTTCATAGTACAGTGTGAAAATTCAACTATTTTAAATGGGTTTGCCCGTCCCAGTCATCACATCTTAGTGCGCAGAAAATTCTGCCATTTTTGTGGTACTGAAAACCTTTTTGGGGGGAGTGTCTTATACAATTTCTTGACACTACTTTGCTGCCCCAAAAATATTTAGCTGCCAAAAAAATATTTAGCTACAGGACAGATATTCTACACTGGTTCTTGTCCGCCACACAGATCGCATATCATTGCTGTCAAAATTGTGCAATTTCAGGCCTCCATAGAATTGTTTTTGTTGTGTCTTAGCCTACTCATTGACACAATTTTGCTGCCCCCCCCCCCAAAAAAAAAATACAGGCCAGATATTTGAATGTGGGCTATCTCCATCAGATGCCTCATCTCTTTGTGGGCTACAAATTGTGGCATTAGAGGCCTCCATTGAACTGTTTTTGCCTTGTATTACCCTAGTTATTGACACTATTTTGCTGTAAAAAAATAAAAGTACAGGCCACATATTTAACAGTGCAGTATCTCCGTCACACGTCACGTCTATCTGTTGGCTACAAATTGTGGTATTTGAGGCCTTCATCAACTTTTTTCTGGTGTCTGAGCCTAGTTATTGAAATCAGTTTGATGAAAAAAAAATTATATATTGATATTTTAAACTGCGTTTTTCCTGCACATGAATCACATATAAGTTTGCTCCAAATTCAGCAATTTGTAGTGAACGTGGAAAATATTGTAGTCCATTTAAAATGGGCAAGGCGCGTGGCAAGGGACAGGGAAGTTTACGTGATGGTGATAGTGCATGCTGAAGCTGAGGCCAAGGCCTTGGGCAAGCTGAAATAGTGCCAAACAAACACCCATATGTTCTCACCCGACCTTCATGTCTGAATAACTAGGGGTCTGCAGAACACCACTATTGAACCCAGAGCAGTGTCAAAAAGTTTTTGGTTGGATAGCGTGTAATGCTTCCAGTCACTTTGCCACCATCACCCCCACACTGTCTTCCACACGGTCAAGTCTGGTCGCCCTTCCTCCCACCATGCCGAGTGCCGGGAGACAACTGATCCTACACTTGGACACTCCGAAAAGCTTTTCACTTTTCCATTTTTAGATTTGGGCCTCTCGCCCGGTTCACCTGAAGCAGGGAAAGATGAGATCGCATGTAGCGATGCCCAAATATTTGAGGAGCCAAGGTCACGTGAAGGCGATGGTGAGAACATGTCACAAGAGATGGACGATGATGATACACAATTGCCAGAAAGTCAGGTGAAGGACCAGGAAGCGGAAGTGGTGGATGATATAGTAACTGACCCAATCTGACAGGAGGACATGCAGAGTGAGGACAACAGCACACAGGTGGAGGGAGGTGTAGCATCCCAACAGGCAGGAAGAAGGAGTGTGTTGGCCGCAGACAGAAGGTGGGCAACCATTCCCCATAACACCAACACGACGGAAGTTGCCAGTACAACTGGTCTTCCCGAGTCTTGTTGTTTTTTAAAGACTTTGCTGATAACCCCAAACAGGTTATTTACACCACCTGCCATGCCCACATCAGCAGGGGTAGCAAAACTATCAGCCTGACCACCACCAACATGAACAGGCATATGACAGTAAAGCACCCAACTTTGTGGGCCGAACCCCAGGGTCCAGGAAGAGTGTCTGCGAGTGACACCACTGCTTCTTCTGCTGATGTGCGTGGAAGCCAAAATTCTGTCCATGGTGCCTGCGAAGATGCCTCCTGCCCTGCACCTGTCGTTGCACACACTCAACTAACACCATCATCAAGCACGTCCATGTCCTTGTCCCCAGTACTTGTAGCGCAAGTGTAAATACTCAGCCAGTGCCCCACAGGCAACAGTAATAAATTCACACATTTCTCATCTGCTTGAGCTCGAAATGTTGCCTTTTAGGCTCGTGGAGACAGAAGCTTTCCGCAACTTCATGGCAGCATCCATCCCAAGATACTCGGTCCCCAGCTGCTACTATTTCTCCCAGTGTGCCGTCCTGGCATGTGTCCCATAACATTAGGCGTGCCCTCAACAATGCTGTTACTGGGAAAATCCACCTAACTACGGACATGTGGATAAGTGCTTGTGGGCAGGGATGGTACATCTCACTGATGGCACACTGGGTTAACATAGTGGAAGCCGGGACCTAGTCGGACCTTGGGATGGAACACATCCTCCCAAAACCAAGGATTGTGGGCCCTTTGTCAATCAGGGTAGCCTTAGCAGTCTACAGCTCCTGCACCTCCTCCTCCTCTTCAGCCTCCATCTCCAAAATGACCACATCAGTCACAAGCTGGAAGCTCTGCAGCACTGCCTCAGCAAAGCAGCAATAGGCTGTGCTGAAGCTAATATGCTTAGGTGACAAACTGCACAATGCTGAAGAGTTGTGGACAGCCATGATAGAGCAGGCAGATCTCTGCCTGACACAGCTGAACTTGCAGCCAGGCATGGTCGTGTGTGACAATGGCCAGAACATGGTGGCGGCTCTGATGCGAGCTCACACATGTACCATGCCTGGTCCAAGTGCTGAACTTCATTGTTCAATGGGCTCTCCAATGCTACCCAGAGCTACAGGATCTCCTTGTGAAAGTACACTGGCTGTGCACCCATTTTAGAAAGCCAGCTACAGCTTCCGCCTCCCTTGCCGTGCTTCAGCAGCGTTTTCAGCTTCCTGTTCACCAACTGGTGTGTGATGTCCCCACGTGTTGGAACTCTACACTGCATATGTTTGAAAGAATTTGAGAGCAGAAGAGGGTAGTTATTGGCTACCAGCATCAACAAGGCCATCATTATTCAGTTCAGACTGCACACATAAGACCTCAGAAGTGGACATGGATGTCGACATATGTACCATCCTACAAAACTTTGAGGAGTCCACCAAGATGGTGAGCGGCAATGATGCCATAATTAACGTCACCATCCCAGTTTTCTGAAAAGCTCTCTGCTCATAATGAAAGAGGATGCAGTGCAGGTGGAAAACGATGAGATGAAGCAAGGAACCATACAGGGTGATTACACACAGCCCAGCCACATGTCATCCAAATGTGGATTGGTTGACAACGAGGAAGAGGAGGAGGAGGATGAACAGGAGCTACTTTCATGCGCTATAGATGGTACTACAAGCACAACTGTCATACCGTCTATTCAGCATGAATGGCTTTAGTAGAGGGAGGAGGAGGAGAAAGAGAGTATGGTCAGTCATCCAATTGGTGAGGACATGGAAGTCTTGCTTGTTAGTAGTCTGGCACGCATGGCTGACACTATGTTGCACTGCCTTTCCCATGATTCTCGTATTCTCCAAATTTTGGGTGACAGTCCTTACTAGTTGGTGAAGCTTCTATACCCACGCTACAAGGAGAACCTTCAGTCTCTTCTTCCAGAGGCAGACAGGTGTACTAAAATGGTGCAGTACCAGAAGGCCATTGTTGTGGGATATTAAAAAAATTCCCATCTGAAAATGCTGGCTGCAGAGGTAACAGTTTGTTGGACAACCAAGGAGTAGAGGCGAGAGAGATACAACTCCAATCCAGCAGAGGCAGGGTAACACTGGCAAAGTTCTGGGAGAGTTTTCTCAGACTCTCCCATCTCACTGTCCCTGAGGTGCGAGGTACTCTCAAAAGGAGTGCAAAGTTTTGGAAGTTGCTGAGGGAGTACCTTGCTGACCATTCCATGTCCTCCGTGATTCCTCTGTGCCTTTTAATTATTTGGTATCCAAGCTGGACAGGTGGCATGAACTGACTCTCTACGCCTTGTAGGTCCTGGCCTGCCTTGCCACTGGAGTTTTGTCAGAGCGAGATTTTAGTTTCACTTGTGAAATTATAACTGATAAGCTGACAGGCTGACTTTTATAAAAAATGAACAAGGGCTGGATTGGGCCAGACTTCTCTACACCACCAAATGATAACAGCGAAACATAAACTCAAATCCAGTGTCATTTTTTGGGAAGTCTATTCCCATGCACCTCTTCACACCCACATCTGGGTATACGCTTCCTGATTTTGTCTATTTGCTGTTATTATCCTCCTCATCCTCATCAGACACCACCAATAGATCACCAGGGTGAACCTGTTCCGTGATTCAGCAGCCACGTTATTGTGATAAAGGGTGTTTTTGATGCCCGTAAAAAAAAATGTTTACACACTATGTTGATGTGTACTCCCCAGGGGTGAAAAAGAAAAAATAATCTCCAGCATGGATCCTCTAAAAAGTCAATTTATTAGAAACACTTTAAAATGCAAACATTTGCAAAAAAGAGAGATGGGGGTCCCAGGTGGTCAACGCCGACGCGTTTCGACCATCAGGTCTTAGTCATGGCATGAAAATGGAACCACATATTAACATTTTATACAACACAGAACACTGACGCTGACAAAGGTGGAGGGGTGGTTATTTTGAATGCTGGTTTATATTACGTGGAAAATCTTCGCATTCTTAGTGATTGTTCTACTTACACCCAAATTCCATATGATCCCACAAAAGAATTTCAGATACATTTAGAGAAATTATTAGTAGATGGCCTATCCACAGGTGCTATTACACAAAAAATACATGATTATTTAAATATCAAACATCCAGTTATTCCTATTTATCATGCGTTTCCTAAGATTCATAAAATTGTTTTTTCTCCTCCGTTTAGAGCCATCATCTCTGGTATAGGGTCACTTTCTGGAAATTTGGGAGAATGGGTGGATCATTTTCTACAACCCTTAGTGATCAATTTACCGGGTTATATCAAAGATACCAGAGCAGTCATTGCCACATTAGAGGGCTTTTTGTGGTCTTCACATTATACATGGGTCACCTGTGATGTGGTTGGTTTATATCCTTCCATACCACATAATATAATTCTAACCAGCTTGTCATATTTTCTCAATAAGTACAGCACGTACAAACAGGAGATTCAATCTTTTACTATAGATTCAGTTTCTTTTTTGTTGACCCATAATTATTTTTCATTTGACAGGTTGTTTTTTATTCAAAAAAAGGGCGTTAGTATGGGGGGGAAATGTTCCCCTTCATTAGCCAATATTACAGTTGCGGTTTGGGAAGAAAAATATATTTTCAATGAGAATAATCCCTTTTCTAATAACATTGTATTTTTTGGTCGCTATATCGACGATTTGATTATAATTTGGAAGGGGGATGATATGCTGATTACGGACTTCATAAAATACATGAATAATAATGATTTTAATCTCTCCTTTACTTCTAATACCTCCAAGATTTCTAATAACTATTTGGATATTTCCTTATCAGTAAATGAAAATGCTAACTTAGTTGCTGTTTCCCCTTATAGAAAATCTACTGACAGCAACTCCATTTTGGAGGCACACTCTTGTCACCCAAAACATGTCATTAAGAATATACCAGTGGGTGAATTGATCAGGCTCAAAAGAAATTGTAATACCTATATAGAAAAGAAATACCATAATAATATAGAATAAAAAAGACTAAGAATACATATTACTAATATATTACCCAAAAGAATATATTCAAAGCCAAAATTTCATAAAATGTAAATTTTATTTAAAATAAGAATACCAGACCACAGTTACACACATATATTCTTTATCAGAAATGCATTAAAACAAATAATATATAAATATATGTAAAATTGATGGACAAGAAAACCTATTTTTACATTTAATATACACAATAAATAAAAGAAAATCCAAATGTGGCAGGGGACAGGGAATAACAGACTGTAAGGCACTTAAATGTATATACAAAATCCTGTTATCAGAATGTGCAAAAGCACCGGCAGTATAGCAATGTGATATGTGAATATAAATATTCAAGTACATACACATATATATATATATACACCCATATGAGCACACCAGTGAGTGTGCATAAATATAAATAAGTGAAAAAAGCTAGTGTTTAAAAAATGAAAAAACTGCTACAGGTATATAAATACAATAATATATGAATCACCAATAAATGAATAAATAATGTGCAAAATATGCAAAAATAAATATTAAAATATGCGTGCAAACATATTGCCAATTGATAAAACTGTGATGGTTGTAAGCAAAAAATCCAAACCAGTGCACAAAAAATCAATCTAAAATAACAACCACCAGCTAAGGTGTACTACACTGAATGAAAGATTTACTACTGCCGTTTGTAATGAAGGTAAATTTGTACCAACCAGTCTGAGATTCAAGCTGTCCCCCGCACACAACACTCCAACGCGCGTTTCGCTTCCGCTTCGTCAGGGAGTCAAAAGAAATTGTAGTTGAGCTGCACAATTCACACAGGAAACTGAGTCTGCAGTTTTCAGACTTAAAGATGGCGGTTATCCTAATTGGATGCTACACAGAGCAAAATCAGTGACAAAAGACATTGATAGGAAGTCTTTATTATGGAGTGATAATGAGGATCCAGGGTCTCTTTCTATGAACCCCAACGAGAATAATAATAAAATTAAAAAAATTAAAAGAAAAAGGTTTAATGAGATTAAACACGCAGAGTCTGCCTCTCACTCGGAGTACGATACATTTTTCCACAGTTTATAGTCCGCAGTATGCAGAAATAATTCAAATTGTGAAAAAGTATGTTCCTATTTTATACAATGATGTGAAGCTAGCACATATTTTAGATCGTACTCACATACGATATCTTGCCAAAAAAGCACCTTCCTTACGTGACATCCTATCTCCGAGTCTTTATCTCAACACTAAATTGACTGCAGGAAATAGTGCCTGGTTAACATATAAGGGTTTTTTTAAATGTGGTCACCACCCGTGTAAAACGTGTAATTTCGTAAGAAAAACTACTAGTTTCACCTCTAGTGTGACAGGCATTACTTATCCGATGCTAACGCACATGAATTGCAACTCAGAAGGTGTCATTTACTTGATAGAATGCGATTTATGTAAACTGCAATATGTGGGCCCTTTAAAAAGAAGGTTTTGTAAGCATATCTCAGAATCGGCACTTAACAATACATCACATAACATTTCTGCAGTCTCTCGCCACTGCAAAACAATCCATGCAGGTAACACCAGCATGATTAAAGTGACTGCTATTGAAAAAGTGCATAGACCCCCTAGAGGTGGTGATCATAGACGTAAGATATTAAATCGTGAATCCTTTTGGATATTTTCTCTACAGTCAAGGGTGCCCTTAGGGCTGAACTAACGTCTTGACCTCATTTTGCAGTTAGATTAATGTAATAATCTCATGTATTTATTTAATATAATTAATTTTTTTTCTTTGTGTTTTTTTTTTGTGTGTGTTTTTTCTGTGTTTTTTTTTTTCCCTCCATAAGGAGGTGAGATTTCATATTTTACACACTGTGAATTGGTTCTATTATTCCGGCTAATGTAATTTTTTGATACAACGATGTGGTTCTTTTTCCATGGACATGTCTTTCTCTTTTGCGGTTCACAGAGGGTTAATATAAGGAATGTTCTGATTGCCCACCTGAGTTTTAATCCAAGCTCTTGTTGTTTTAGTGTTCTGTGTTGTATAAAATGTTAATATGTGGTTCCATTTTCATGCCATGACTAAGACCTGATGGTCGAAACGCGTCGGCGTTGACCACCTGGGACCCCCATCTCTCTTTTTTGCAAATGTTTGCATTTTAAAGTGTTTCTAATAAATTGACTTTTTCGAAGATCCATGCTGGAGATTATTTTTTCTTTTTCATTGCTGACTCTGGACTACGCCCCTGACCAAGGCGGCTCCGTGCATGGACATCATTGCGCTGTTGAGGGATTGGTGAGCTGACTTATTTTCTTCCCATTTTTTCCTTTTTCCCTATTTTTGTACTCCCCAGGGGCAAATGTTTGTCAGCCCATATACTTAGTGTATGGGCATTACAAGAATAGGAGACCCTCTCCTTTAAATAGGAAAATAATTTTTAGGAAGCCATTCTCCACGTCTCTTCAGACACCACCACTTGATCACCGGGGTAAAAGTGTTTCGTGATGCAACAGCCAAGTAATTTTTTTCAAGGGTGTTTATAATGCCCGTAAAAAATGTTTACACAGTATGCTGAGGTGTACCCCCCAGGGGGAAATGTTTGTCAGCCCATACACTTAGGCCATGTTCACACATAGTGGTTTTTACCGCGGATCCACGGCGATTTTGATGCTGCGGGTCCGCAACAGTTTCCATAGCGTTTACATCTACATGTAAACCCTATGGAAACCGCAAACCACTGTCCACATGCTGAGGGAAAAACCGCACAGAAACGCAGCGGTTTACAACCTGCAGCATGTCACTTCTTTGTGCAGAATCGCAGCGATTCTGCACCCATAGGAATGCATTGAACCGCTTACTTCCCGCATGGGGCTGTGCCTACGTTGCGGGAAGTAAGCGGCTAATGTGCGGGTGGTACCCGGGGTGGAGGAGAGGAGACTCTCCTCCAGGCCCTTGGAACCATATTTGGGGTAAAAAAAAAAAGAATAAAAATAAAAAATGATGCTATACTCACCTCTCAGCGCTGCCCGCGGCCGTCCAGTCAGAGTTGCTGTGCCGAGCAGGACCGGTGGTGACGTCGCGGTCACATGACCGTGACGTCACAAAGGTCCTTCTCGTCACAGCATCTTTGGAACCGGAGCGCCGCGTGCAGCGCCGAGGAGATCCGGACATCGGAGGGTGAGTATAACCAATTTTTATTATTTTTAACATTACTATTGATGCTGCATATTGCTGCATATGCAGCATCAATAGTACAGGAGTAATCCCGCAGCGGAAACCGCGGAACAAACCGCGATAAATCTGCAGGGATAACCGCAGCGGTTTTGCCCTGCAGATTTATCAATTCCGCTGCAGGATAAACCCGCAGAGCACGCCGCAAAGTGTGAACCCGGCCTTAATGTATGGGCATTACAAGTATAGGAGACCAGCTCCTTTAACCCCTTCACGACATGCCACGTACTAGCACGGTGCATGTCGTGTCTCCCCCTTTGATGTGGGCTCTGGCGGTGAGCCCACATCAAAGTCGCAACATGTCAGCTGTTATGTACAGCTGACATGTGCGCGCAATATCGGAAGGTGGAATCGCGATCCACCTGCCGCTGTTAACCAGTTAAATGACCCTGTCAAACGCTGACAGCAGCATTTAACTACCGCTTCCGGCCGTGCGGCCAGAAATGCGCGCATCGCCGACCCCCGTCACATGATCGGGGGTCAGCGATGCATCAGGATAGTAACCATAGAGGTCCTTGAGACCTCTATGATTACTGATGCCGGCCTGCTGTGAGCGCCATTCTGTGGTCGGCGCTCATAGCAAGCCTGCAATTCAGCTACATAGCAGCGATCTGATGATCGCTGCTATGTAGCAGAGCCAATCCAGTTGTGCCAGCTTCTACCCTCCCATGGAGGCTATTGAAGAATGGCAACAGTTAAAAAAAAATGTTTTAAAAAATATGAAAATAAAAAAAGTATAAAAGTTTAAATCCCCCCTCTTTCGCCCCATCCAAAATAAAATTAAAAAAAATCAAACATACACATATTTGGTATCGCCGCGTTCAGAATCACCCGATCTATCAATAAAAAAAAAGCATTAATCTGATCGCTAAACAGCGTAGCAAAAAAAAAATCGAAACGCTAGAATTACGTTTTTTGGTCGCCATGACATTGCATTAAATTGCAATAACGGGCGATCAAAAGAACGTATCTGCACCAAAATGGTATCATTAAAAATGTCAGCTCGGCATGCAAAAAAATAAGCCATCACCTGACCCCAGATCATGAAAAATGGAGACTTTAAAATTTCATTATGCATCACTCTCTCCAAATTGTTAGAAGGTCATTATGCGTCTATATTTTGGAAGGTCATTATAGTCAATCTCTCCAAATTTTTACAAGGTCATTATACTGCAGTCTTTCCAAATTTTTAGAGGGTCATTATGCATCACTCTCTCCAAATGTTTAAAAGTTGATTTTGCGTCACTCTCTCCAAATTTTTAGAAGGTACTGTAATTTAACTTTCTCTATATTTTTGGAGGGCCATTTTAGTCACTCTCTCCAAATTCTTAGAGGGCCACTATGCGCCACTCTCTCCAAGCTTCTAAAAGTTCATTATTAGTGATGGGCGAGCACTAAATTGCTCGGGTGCTCATTGCTCGGGTCGACGAAATTGGAATACTCGGGTACTCTACTCGAGCAACAAGCCCAATATATGTCTATGAGAAACTTGAGCATTTTTGCCGTTATGGGTTTTTAAGGGTATAAAAATGTGTGAAATCGATGGGAATAGTGCTCAAATGACATGGGAACATGATGGGGAATACCCCTGGAAGCATTTCTGACTCCCAGGTCACAGCTGTGAACAATGTTGTCAGAGTCTTATGCCACATTTACAGGCGCACCATAAAACATACAAAAACTAAACCAAAATGGATTTTCCTGGGAAATATGTAAACTTTTTTTAAGCAAAGTTTTGATTTTTTTTTCATCACTTAGATAACCTAGACATGTTTATGAACTCGTAATGACCTAGAGAATCACAATGGCAGGTCAGTTTTAGCATTTAGTGAACCTAGCAAAAAAAAAAACAAGTGTGGGATTGCACTTTTTTGCAATTTCACCACACTTGGATTTTTTTTCCCATTTCCAAGTACAAGACATGGTAAAACCAATAATGTTCTTCAAAAGTACAACTCGTCCCGCAAAAAATAAGCCCTCACATGGCCATATTGATGGAAAAATAAAAAAGTTATGGCTCTGGGAAGGAGGGGAGCGAAAAAACGAAAACGCAAAAACAAAAAAGGGCTGTGTCTTGAAGGGGGTTAAACTGGGAAAACATTTTTCGGAGGCCATCCTCCACGTCTCTTCCGACACCACCACTAGATTATCAGGGTGAACGTGTTCCATGATGCAACAGCCAAGTAATTTTTTTCAAGGATGTTTATGATGCTCGTTTACACAGTATGTTGAGGTGTACCCCCCGGCGGAACTGTTTGTCAGATCATACACTTACTGCATGGTCATTAAAAGTGTAGGAGACCTGCTCCTTTAAACTGGGAAAACATTTTTCGGAGGCCATCGCCCATATTTATTCTAAGTGGGATTGAGGTGCATGCGAATTTGGGGCAGGCCTTGCATTCTCTTCAAACTTTATGGGAGTACCCAATGACTTATAATGGGAACTTTGTTTTCATGTAGCCTTTCAGAACGTCGGTTGAAAGGGTTATTGTGGTGCGTGTAACTTTGATGCATGGCAGGCCTTGCATTCAATGCATAGGCAAACAGTATGGGAGGACCAAATGAATAATGGGAACTTTGGTTTCAAGTGGTCATCCAGTATGTGGGTTCAAAGGCTTATCAGGGTACGTGTAACTTTGGTGCAGAGCAGGCCTTGCATTCAATGCATAAGCAAACAGTATGGGAAACTGAGAACTTTGGTTGCATATGGTCATCCATGACCTCTGTTCAATGGGTTGTTGGGTGCATTTAAATTTTGGGCAGCCCTGCCACTCACTGCATATGCAATAACAGTATAGGGGACCCACTATTTAATAATGGGAACAAAAAGTTATAGCCAGCTGATGGCTCTAAAAGAATAGTGAGTGCTGACTACTGGCCCTATAAAAATAGGCTTTGTGACTTTAAGAGTCCCTCCTTCAAAAATGAAACAAGATGTGTCTGATGATGTGTCACACACCACATGGCCAGCTAGGGTTGTAAAATGTTACAATGACATTTCCCAGTGAAGGCATTTGTCTTGGTTGAAAGCAATGCTAAAGTTCAAAAATGCATAAAAAACGCTACGTGTGAACATATCCCAAGATGTGGAGCAGCATTTTTGTTTTTTGTTATTTATTTTGCCTTATATACAAGTCATTACCCTGGAAAGGATGTGCCTTAACATATTTCCCAGGAAAATCCATTTTGGTTTAGTTTTTGTATGTTTTATGGTGCGCCTGTAAATGTGGCGTAAGATTCTGACAACATTGTTCACAGCTGTGACCTGGGAGTCAGAAATTCTTCCAGAGGTATTCCCCATCATGTTCCTGTGTCATTTGAGCACTGTTCCCATCGATTTCAGACATTTTTAGACCCTTAAAAACCCAAAACCCATAACGGCAAAAATGCTCAAGTTTCTCATAGACATATATTGGGCTTGTTGCTCGAGTAGAGTACCCGAGTATTCCAACTTGCTCGACCCGAGCAACGAGCACCCGAGAATTTTAGTGCTCGCCCATCACTAATAATGAACTTTTAAAAGTTTGGAGTGGCGCATAGTGGCCCTCTAAGAATTTGGAGAGAGTGACTATAATGGCCCTCTAAAAATTAAGAGAGACTGAAGTATAATTGCCTTGTAAAAATTTGGAGAGATTGACTATAATGACCCTCCAAAAATATAGAGAAAGTGACGCATAATTACAGTACCTTCTAAAAATTTGGAGAGAGTGATGCATAATCAACTTTTAACCATTTGGAGAGAGTGATGCATAATGACCCTCTAAAGGTTTGGAGAGAGTGATGCATAATGAGCTTCTAAAAATTTGGAGAGATTGACTATAATGACCTTCCAAAAATATAGACAAAGTGACGCATAATGACCTTCTAAGAATTTGGAGAGAGTGATGCATAATGAAATTTTAAAAACTAGGACAGAGTGATGCATAATGACCCTCTTAAGGCCCCGTCTCACATAGCAAGATCGCTAGCGAGATCGCTGCTGAGTCACAAGTTTTGTGACGCAACAGCGACCTCCATAGCGATCTCGCTATGTGTGACACGTACCAGCGATCAGGCCCCTGCTGCGAGATCGCTGGTCGTGTCGGAATGGCCTGGACCTTTTTTTGGTCGTTGAGGTCCCGGTGACATCGCTGAATCGGTGTGTGTGACACCGATCCAGCGATGTCTTCACTGGTAACCAGGGTAAACATCGGGTTACTAAGCGCAGGGCCGCGCTTAGTAACCCGATGTTTACCCTGGTTACCAGCGTAAATGTAAAAAAAAACAAACAATACATACTCGCCTTTCGGTGTCCAGGTCCCTTGCCGTCTGCTTCCTGCTCTCACTGACTGCCGGCCGTACAGTGAGAAGTGAGAGCACAGCAGTGACGTCACCGCTGCGCTCTGCTCTCGCTGTACGGCCGGATCTCAGTCAGAGCAGGAAGCAGACGGCAAGGGACCTGGACACCGAAAGGCGAGTATGTATTGTTTGTTTTTTTTGGTAACCAGGGTAAACATCGGGTTACTAAGCGCGGCCCTGCGCTTAGTAACCCGATGTTTACCCTGGTTACCCGGGTGCTGCAGGGGGACTTCGGCATCGTTGAAGACAGTTTCAACGATGCCGAAGTCGTTCCCCTGATCGTTGGTCGCTGGAGAGAGCTGTCTGTGTGACAGCTCCCCAGCGACCACACAGTGACTTACCAACGATCACGGCCAGGTCGTATCGCTGCTCGTGATCGTTGGTAAATCGCTTAGTGAGACGGGGCCTTTAAGGAATGGACAGAGTGATGCATAATGACCCTCTAAAAATTTGGAGAAAGTGATGCATAATGACCCTCTAAAAATTTGGAGAGACTGAGGTATAATGACCATCTAAGATTTTGGAGAGATTGACTATAATGACCCTCCAAAAATATAGAGACAGTGATGCATAATTACCTTCTAAACATTTTGAGAGAGTGACTCAAAAATGACCCTGCAAACATTTTGAGAGAGTGACTCTAATGAGACTCCAAAAGTTTGGAGAGATTGACTATAATGATCCTTTAAAAATCTGGAGTGAGGGCCGCATGATGACCCTACATTTTAATTCACTTTACGTTCCGCTGCTGTCATCGGGTGGGGTTAAGAAGTCTGGGCCAATCCAGGCCTTGTTCATTTTGGGTGAGGGCAGATTGATGACCTTATAAAGTTTTTGAGTTAGGACCTCAGGATGACCCATTAAAGATTTTGATTGAGAGGCACCTGATGACAATATGAAGATTTGGAGTGAGGGCCTCCGTTGACCCTATAAAGATTTTGAGTGAGGGCTGTTTGATGACCCTGTTGATATGGTGAAGGATGACAAGAAAAAAAAGAAACAATGAATCTAACTCCCTTTTTTTGAGTAGGAAAGAGTGCATAGGAATAAAAAAAAATGAATTTGCTTTATCTTCTGCTGTCATCTGATAGGGTTGAGAAGTCTGTGCCAATCCAAGCTTTCATTCTTTCATTTTGATAAGAGTCAGCCGCTCTACATTTTCAATAAGTTATAGGCAGATATGCCTGTAAGTCACGCCCACTAAAATCCAGCTCTGACAAAACACTAGCAGGAGGGAAGTATGGGACAACAAGGTGTAGAGCGACAGTTCATGCTATGTGTCCAGTTTGGATACCCAATAGTTGTATGGCACAAATGAATCACAGAGCACACTGGTATGTTGGCTAAGTTTTCCCTCCTTCTCAGACCAACCTGCGCTTCAGGGTCAGGGCGCTGGGAGGGTCTAATGAAACTGTCCATAACCTTTGACAATGTTCATCATCCTCTGTTGGACTGGTTGTATGTCTCCCTCGTCTTTCCTCCATGATTGTTCATGGATCTATGACCTCTGCCGCCAGCTTTGTCAGATGTGAATTTTTTTACTACTTGCTCGACATGGGATGTTTGGTATTGCATCATTTTACTAGCCCTCTACGCTGCAGGATGAAGAGATGGAAAGTTCTCCATGTAGCGTGGATCCAGAAGGGTAAGTAAACAACCATTAATCACTGTTGACCAACGCAAGGATCAAAGGAAAGGCAGTAGAACAAAGTCAGTCATGTGTGCCAGATTCCCAACAGGCAAGACTTTTCAGTCCCCACCAGGATGTTGACACTCCATCTCTTCCTCCCCCTCCCTCTCTTCCTCTTCAGTCCATGAACATGCAACGTACCTTCACAAGTAGTTCTGTCAAATTTGAATAGATTTTCAGAAAAGTGTTGAACCATTAAGTTGAGCACATGAGCTAGGCATGGTACGTGTGCTAGTTGGCAAAGCTTCAGAGCTGCCACCAGTTTATGGCCATTATCACATGACCATGCCTGGTTGCTGGTTCAGTGGCGAGGGCCACAATCTGTCTGCTCTGTTATACCATTCAACAACTATGTGACGGTGTGCTGTTTGTCACCTAAGCAAATTAGTTTCAGTAGAGCCTGTTGCCACTTGGCAGAGGCAGAGCTGCAGTGCTTCCACCTTGCAACTGATATGGATTACAATTCCGAGATGGAGGAGAAGGGAGTGCAGGATCTGATGTAGGAGGTGGAGGAAACCCTGATAGAACTTGGCTTGCAATCCTCGGCATCTTTAGCATGTGTGCCATCTCAGGGTCTGACCCAGTCTCGGCCTCCACTAGATTCAACAAGGGTGCATCATGTAAATGTTGTGACCCTAGCCACAAGCACTTGTCCGAGTGCGGGTCATTAAGTGGACCTTCCCAGTAACTGCATTGGTCAGAGCAGGGGTGATGTTATGGGACACATGGTGGTGTAAATTGGGGATAGCACACTGGGAAAAATAGTGGTGACTGGGGACCGAGTGTAGAGGGACTGTCACCGTCATGAGGCTGTAGACGAGTACTGCAATAGTATTGTAACCTTGCCTAGATGACTCTGATCCCAAACTTTCCCTCCACTGAATGAAGGTAATAGCGGGTTTTATTACATAAAATAAATTATTTAGGCCTGGCAAGGACGGCTGTTCTAACGGTTAAGCAGCAGTGGTATACAAGTCCTGTAATGGTAACATTTAACCTTGTCTAGATACCTCTAATCCTAAACTTTCTCTCAGCTTTAATACAGAAAGAAAAATATTTAGCCCTGACAGGGACTGTTGTGTTAATGCTACAGGAGCGGTATACAAGTACTGCAATATCAAGATTACTGAACCCTGACTATATCCCTGCTCTAAAACTACGCTCTTTCTTCTACAACAACTTTTCCTGAACTGGTTCCTGAAGACAGTGTGCTGAGCATTGCATCACCGGGTCTTATATAAGACCCCATGACGTGATGTGGCCGGCCAATCACAGAAATGCCAGTAGCCAACATGGCTATGGCATCACTGTGTATAGAAGGCAATCCCCACGTGTTTATTGGCTGACTAACTGGCGCCAGTCTTGCGGTGTGGGGACACGAGCATCCGCGATACTCGATCGAGTTACAAGCACGCCATAGCTCCCCCGATTATCGAGCAGCGGTGAGCACACTCACTCATCACTATTGTCTAATATTGACTTTCTCCTCTCTGCCCTTTGAAACAAATAAATGTTTGTATGAACTGAATGTTCCTGTTTATGGAGGAGTCAGGACAGATATCTGACGGAAGGAGGAGCCATCATCTATTATATATGTATGGGAGTAAAGTAAACCTGGGTAACATACAATTATGTGTATCTGCCCTAAAACAGAGTAAATGGAATTATTTAAGGCCAATATTTTATGTTTCGAGTCTTTAACACATGATCTGCTTATTAGTGAGGCAGTGAAATGTTTGTACATTCAAAGAGCAAGTAAGAAACGTCCTTCAAACTTTTATAAAAGTTTACAAACTTCTGAGAGTGAGATTTCCCACAGGGAGCTTTGTGAATTCTCCGTGACTACACTATGTAACTAGAGTAAAAATCCTTTATAAAAGACACTGAGTGATACCATCGTGTCTTTACTGCATGGCCAAGAACAACTCCATGAAAGAAGATCTCAAGATTTCCTGCACCTATACCATTTCTGAAAATGAATGATCCAGCAGAGGACCTGGAGAGAGGAAATGAGGTTTGCCTGCCAGTAAGTGCATTTTGTAGAATTTGTAAAAATGTGTACTCTAGGACATTGGATTCTCAAGACCCTATTATAGCCCCTTTGGTTGAGATTTTTAGTTGTGTTTCCTCGGAGATGCTCAAGTCCTCGTTTTCCGGTATATCTCCAATGTCGTAGATATTTTTTCAGTTGTATTCAATTTGCATTCTGCAGTTTAAAAAAAAGTAATCATAATTTATGCTCCATTTCACTTTATACTGTATGTACGGAGGTATGAGGATGAGGCTGTATGAGAAGATCCTTTCACAGATACAGAATCCACGCGAGCCTGTTCAGCAGCAGATGGAGGTTGTGCAGCTCCGCACTACTCTGCACTCTCACGTGTATCGCCTCTTATCCACCTTTATTTTCATAAATGAAAAATTGTCAGTTTCGGGCTAATTTAATGAAACGAGAAAAACAAAGTAATGCTTACTATGTATTTAATGCAATATTTTATGTACCATCGTAATATACAGTACAGTTTTGCAAAAGATAAATTATTCATTTTTATATTAAACTTCAATAATTGAAAGTAGGAAGAATTTTACTGTCAGAATTTATACCTTAAAAAATAATAATTGTAATCAAAAATATTTTCTACATTAAAGTGTTCAGGATTTATATTCATCTATCCTGGCTCTATTGTGGTTATTCTGCATATATTCTCTCTTTTCCAAGATGGAGATGGAGCCAGTATGTGTGTGAGATAACAGAGGTCCCACAGGAATGTCTTTGTGTAAGGGACTTAGAAAAAACATATTATTCAGCTGGGTGTAAACAGAATCACTTTTAGCCAATGAGATTTATGTATGCAAATGCCTGCAAATATTTATAGATAATATAATAACTGTGTAAGATGATGTTATGGAGTAATTAACAGAGATCTGCTTTGATGCTCAAAGCATCAGCGTGGCTCTTCCGTGTGTAACACCCCAGGTTCCTGGTTGTCACAGTGGCATTGCTTTACTCATGGGGAGAGTGATATCATGCTTGGAAATGATGAATGATCTCTTTTGGCAGGTAATCACAAACATACAACATGTTCACACTCCAGGCCAGAAGGGGGAGCTCTGATCCAGTTTGTGGGTGGCTCCCCTATTTATCTGGAAGGAGAGAAAGTCAGTGAGTGAGTGCCAGACAGCAGACTGGAGCAGTCTGAGGCAGAGAGAGTAAATGAGCGGCCGTGCAGCCACGAGAGGTGCTGCAGCTCCTGGAAAGAGAGAAAAGGAAGCAGAACAGATTGTAAAGAGCGTGAAGGAGGAAAGAGGCAAAGGAGAGTGTGAAGCTGGGGGTTAGGTGCAACTGGGCTACCTTTAAGCTAGAGCGCAAATACTGGTAGCAGGAAGACCGAGGTTGTGGGCGTAACTCTATGACCCACAGCAGAAGCCAGTGGTACAGTCGATTGCAAGTTACCTGTCCACCTTAGACACCCGAAGACGTAGTAGCACAGATAGAGCCCGGGTCATGATAGAGACCCTATAAAAAGGCTTGCGCTACCTGTCAAGTGGGTCAGTGTCCTGCCTGCAAGGAGGAGAGAGAGAAACTGTGAGGACCTTGTGAGAGGCCAAAGGCAGCAAGGGACTACACCACAGCGCTAGGAGGAAGGCTTCTAACCCCACCTGGTAGGGGGACTCCCAACTTGCTTCCAAGCCTGCCAGACCACACCTGTATCTGTGATCTGGTTTACTGGACTGTGGCTACCTGAATTCATCAGTAAACCAGGTAAAGAGACTGCAACTCTGTGTCCTCTGTTTCTTGCTACCTCATTCACCATCTTTATCTACACACCGGGATTGAGGACACAATTTTGTTGGGAGTGCTTCTTTAACTACTTCTGGGTTATCCACAGACTTTAAGCATTTGTGGTGTCTAAAATACTATTGTATAGTGTATCAGCTGCACAAGAACATGCATCTGTGCTAGGTGTAAGACATGGCTTTAATCCCCTCTGAGAAGACAGAGCAGGGTGCTAGGTGTCAGTCATGGCTGGATTCCCATCAGAGAAGACAGAGCAGGGTGCTAGGTGTCAGTCATGGCTGGATTCCCCTCAGAGAAGACAGAGCAGGGTGCTAGGTTTAAGTCATGGCTGGATTCCCCTCAGAGAAGACATAGTAGGGTGCTAGGTGTCAGTCATGGCTGGATTCCCCTCAGAGAAGACAGAGCAGGGTGCTAGGTGTCAGTCATGGCTTGATTCCCATCAGAGAAGACAGAGCAGGGTTATAGGTGTCAGTCATGGCTGGATTCCCCTCAGAGAAGACAGAGCAGGGTGCTAGGTGTCAGTCATGGCTGGATTCCCATCAGAGAAGACAGAGCAGGGTGCTAGGTGTCAGTCATGGCTGGATTCCCCTTAGAGAAGACAGAGCAGGGTGCTAGGTGTCAGTCATGGCTGGATTCCCCTCAGAGAAGACAGAGCAGGGTGCTAGGTTTAAGTCATGGCTGGATTCCCCTCAGAGAAGACATAGTAGGGTGCTAGGTGTCAGTCATGGCTGGATTCCCCTCAGAGAAGACAGAGCAGGGTGCTAGGTGTCAGTCATGGCTTGATTCCCATCAGAGAAGACAGAGCAGGGTGCTAGGTGTCAGTCATGGCTGGATTCCCCTCAGAGAAGACAGAGCAGGGTGCTAGGTGTCAGTCATGGCTGGATTCCCCTCAGAGAAGACAGAGCAGGGTGCTAGGTTTAAGTCATGGCTGGATTCCCCTCAGAGAAGACATAGTAGGGTGCTAGGTGTCAGTCATGGCTGGATTCCCCTCAGAGAAGACAGAGCAGGGTGCTATGTGACAGACATGGTTGGACTTCACTCAGAGAAGGCAGAGCAGGGTGCTAGGTGTCAGTCATGGCTTGATTCCCATCAGAGAAGACAGAGCAGGGTGCTAGGTGTCAGTCATGGCTGGATTCCCCTCAGAGAAGACAGAGCAGGGTGCTAGGTGTCAGTCATGGCTGGATTCCCCTCAGAGAAGACAGAGCAGGGTGCTAGGTTTAAGTCATGGCTGGATTCCCCTCAGAGAAGACATAGTAGGGTGCTAGGTGTCAGTCATGGCTGGATTCCCCTCAGAGAAGACAGAGCAGGGTGCTATGTGACAGACATGGTTGGACTTCACTCAGAGAAGGCAGGGCAGTGTGCTACATGACAGACATGGCTGGATTCCCTCAGAGAAGGCAGAGCATGGTGCTAGGTGGTAGACATGGCTGAACGTCCCTCAAAGAAGGCAGAAAGAGTTTACTACTAACTGAGCGAGCACAGTGTATACAGAAATAAGAAGTGATGACAGAGATTTCTCCGCACCTACTGATCATTCTACCAGTCAACTCTACTGAGCAGTAAGGAAGTTGAAGTTTCCCTATAACTGCGATTAATATATTGGCACAATTTTCAGGCGAAATCAATTTTTTTTTAGGTATTTAAGTGTTCAAATTCCCTGCATATGTTTCATTTTACTGTATGTGTCACACAGTGTGTGAAGTAAATAAAAAAAATATCTATGAATAATTAAAAAGAGGAAAAATAAATATAAAAAAACTGTCTTTCCAAATTGCTGATACTAATCCGACTCCAATAGAAGAAACATTTGCTCGATGTATAAAAAAAACTTGTTACAAAAAGATATCAAAATGTAAAATGAATTTTAATGCTTCGTTTGGGTCATAAATACAAAACATGTGTAATACTTCCTTTATTTTTCTCTACTTTTGGCTAAAAAAAACCCCCACTTGTATTTAAAGATCAAGATTTAAGCCACATATGTCATGAAAAAAAAGATAGAACATTTTTCTGACTATCAAATGAGAAAAAAAATTACAGCTCTTTGAATGACATTTACAAAAAAATCTGAAAACGTGCGTGGCCAGTAAAGGGGGAAAATGGCATGGTCTTAAATTGCCTGAACTGGTCACCTCAATTTTTTCTTATAGCAGATAAGAAATTGGAAAAATTCTCTCCTCTGAATATGCATCATAATTTTAGTAAAGTTACCGAGATTCTGCTCTTGGGATTTCAGAATTTGCAAGGTTTCAATCCTTATTTCTTTTTCATTGTGCTGGTGATATACTTTGTGACTATATGTGGAAACCTTCTCATCATTGTGGTTGTGTCCTCCAGTCGATCGCTCCACTCTCCCATGTACTTCTTCCTCATACAACTCTCCTTCTCCGATATTCTGCTCACCACCACCATCGTACCCAACATGCTCCACATTGTGCTGTATGAGGGAAGTTCTGTGTCTTTTATTGGATGTTGGTGTCAATTCTATTGTTTTTCGGCCTCTGAAATACTGGAATGTCTTCTTCTGACCGTGATGTCCTATGACCGGTATCAGGCCATCTGTCACCCTCTACATTACACATCAGTCATGGACTTCACATTTTGTGTCAGAGCCGTTCTCTCGTGTTGGTTGGTGATTTGTGCTACGTTGCTGATGATCTTTTTTACCATTAGTCGTTTGGATTTCTGTGGACCAAACATCATTGACCATTTCTTCTGTGACTTGGAACCTTTACTGGAGCTTTCCTGTTCAGATACTTTTATGATGCAGCTGGAAGCTTTTTTCGTGGTTATTGTATATGCAATTTTCCCTCTTATTGTCATTATAATTTCCTACGTGTACATCATAGTCGCCATACTAAAAATCCCATCTGTGACCGGACGGCAGAAGACCTTCTCCACCTGCAGCTCCCACCTGGCTGTTGTGGCCTTATTTTATGGATCCCTTATCACCACTTATGTGTTTCCACGCAAGCAAAATGCAAACGCATTCCTGTCTCTGTTCTACACCGTAATTACTCCACTTCTCAATCCTATGATTTACAGTCTGAGCAATAAACATATTAAGCAGGCTCTTAGAAAACTTATGAATACCATGTTTGCAGTGCCTCATATTTATTGGCTCCTTGGTGCTCCTGTCTTACCATCCTCTCAAAATAATTCAGTCACTTGAAAATTAGAAGAAATGTGCAAGTTTGGTGCAAAATCCTATATAGACATCTCTGGATTCTTGTCTACAAAGCCATCAACACTTGGCCTCATATTGCATCCATATTAAATAGATATTCAGAAGTCATACTTTTTTCTTGAGTTTGCAAAAAGTGCAATAGAAGCAAACTTAAGTAAGGGATGTGTAATTACCGAAGCTGGGAGAGTGTGCCGGGTCCCCTAGTACTGTGTCGGGTAATTACACATCCCTTACTTAAGTTTGCTTCTGTTGCACTTGCACTTTACTTGTCCTTGTGTCTATTAGCCAGTGTTACTCCTTTCCTGTGTTAAGCGCACACTTATGAAAGCAATGTCATTACACCTGTTTGTACACCCTATGCTGTGACTAGTGCCTTTTGAGTTTTTTGTCTGGCTGATTTTTATTTAATGTTTTATATATTATTTGCTAATAAAGATTTCTACTTTTTAACTACTTTCCTTGTGTTATAGTCCTTTCTGCACCATTTTTCTACATGATCCCTCTAATTGTTTAGCAGTCCAGGATGCACCACTAAGGACTATAAGAAACAACTAAAATGTCTGAACATATTATTCTAGAATGAGGATTAATGTACTTATGTAAATTTATTATAAAGTGAGCATGTACAACCTGTGTTGTTTGATGGCCTTCTTGGTAAATTACGTGATATCAATATCAGTGGTTCCTTTCAGCCAGAACCACACAGGGGAAACTAGTGAATTACCTGCATAGAGCTGGGACCACCGTAACAAAGGCTACCATCAGTAAAACACTGCGCCACCAAGGACTCATGCAGTGCCAGACGTGTCCCTCTGCATAAGCCAGTACATGTCCGGCCCATCTGAAGTTTGCTAGAGAGCATTTGGATTATCCAGAAGAGTATTGGAAGAATGTCCTATGGTCAGATGAAACCAAAGTAGAACTGTTTGGTAGAAACAAAACTCGTCGTGTTTGGAGGACACAGAATGCTGAGTTGCATCCAAAGAACACCATACCTACTGTGAAGCATGGGGAAGGCAACATCATGCTTTGAGACTGTTTCTCTGTAAAGGGACCAGGACGACTGACCCATGTACATGAAGGAAGGAATGGGGCCATGTATTGTGAGATTTTGAGTGGAAACCTCCTTCCATCAGCAACGGCATTGAAGATGAAACGTGGATGGGTCTTTCAGCATGATAATGATCCCAAGCACACCACCAGGGCATCAAATGAGTGTCTTCGTAAGAAGCATATGAAGGTCCTGGAGTGGCCTAGCCAGTCTCCAGATCTCAACCCCATAGAAAACCTTTGGAGGGAGTTGAATGTCTGTGTTGTCCAGCGACAGGCCCAAAACATCACTGCTCTAGAGGAGATCTGCATGGAGGGATGTGCCAACAAACCACCAACAGGTATGCCGACCTTGTGAAGACTTACAGAAAACGTTTGACCTCTGTCACTGCAAACAAAGGATATATAACAAAACAAAGAGATGAACTTTTGTTAATGACCAAACAGTTATTTTGAACCATAATTTGCTAAATAAATCTTGACCTTGTGAAATCAGACAAGGTGATTTTCTGGATTTGTTTTCTAATTTTGACTCTCATAGTTGTAGTCTACCTATGATGTCAATTACAGGCCTCTCTCATCTTTATCAGTGGGAGAACCTGCACAATTGGTGGCTGACTAAACATTTTTTTGCCCACTGTATGTTTTGTTTTTGCACTGTGTATGCGTAACTTTGTTCTGGCAATGTATATATATGGAGCAATCATACGGTATTGTCTATACTGTGCTTTGCTCTGGCCCTCTGCTCATCTTTGAGTACTGAATTGATATGCTGAGCTTTGTTCTTGCACTATAATTACATGCTGATCTTGTTCTGGTGTTATGTATGCTGAGCTTTGTTCGGATACTATGTATACAGAGTTTTGTTCTGTTCTGGTACTGTCACGCTTTGCGCTGTGACTGTATATATTGAGCTTTGTTCTTGCTTTGTACTCAGCTTCATTTTGGTATTGTACTTATATGATACAATTGGTTTCAATAGTGAATATGTGTATGTGCTGTATTTGGCTTTTTCCAGTGTTCTCCTTAATAAATCGTGCACCTACGTGTTACTGAATACACATATTGGTCTATAATGGATGAGTTTAATAGAATGAGTGCAGTTTGGTAGGTATGTTTTTTTGTCAACAGGTAAGAAATACACTACAGGTTTGATGCAGCATATAATCAGGTTTATGATATACGTCTGTATTAATCAGAATGTTATTAACATAACCAAGGTACATCAGGTACACACGCTAGGTGCACTCTTAGCTCCCATAACCACAATGCTATGAAACCGTAGCTCCAGGTGACCTTCTCAAGAGCCCTAGACACTGAAAATACATATGATTGTTTCTTAATAAAAATGTACTGTATGTCCATGATTAGGTTATTCATAACTGCACTGCTGTCACATTGCACGATTACAAAACAAAAGCAAGAAACATGCAAGCTGAAATAATTAGGACAGGGATAATCTCAGTAAATGTTGGGTCAGATGACAAATCTCTCTCTAAATGTTGTCTCTAGGTATAGATTTCTGTATCCTTGTGAGAAATAGTGAGACCTTTGACGTACTACTGATATGGTATCTCTGGCCAGTAATAACTTTATGACCCCCAAACTCATTATAATGCCACAACATCTCCATAAACTTTCACGTACCATCACTGTGATTTCAGTGTGAAAGAAAATGTAAGAACAACCACAACATCAAAGCACAAGAGCAATAAAATCAATATACTTCTCCCAACATGTGATGGATCAATGGAGGAAAAAGCACCCATGGAAACCAAGAAACTGGAAAGAGGAGCATCCAGAGCAAAATTCCATTAATATAAGGTATGAAAGGGACGGACACTCGGAGAAAGCAAACTGTTCATCAAAGGAAGTGTAAACCATTAGTGAGAAAATGAATTAACCCCTTAAGCCCCGAGGGTGGTTTGCACGTTAATGACCAGGCCAATTTTTACAATTCTGACCACTGTCCCTTTATGAGGCTATAACTCTGGAACGCTTCAACGGATCTTGGCGATTCTGACATTGTTTTCTCGTGACATATTGTACTTCATGTTAGTGGTAAAATTTCTTCGATATAACTTGCGTTTATTTGTGAAAAAAACGAATATTTGGCGAAAATTTTGAAAATTTCGCAATTTTCCAACTTTGAATTTTTATGCCCTTAAATCACAGACATATGTCACACAAAATACTTAATAAATAACATTTCCCACATGTCTACTTTACATCAGCACAATTTTGGAACCAAAATTTTTTTTTGTGACGGAGTTATAAGGGTTAAAAGTTGACCAGCAATTTCTCATTTTTACAACACCATTTTTTTTTAGGGACCACATCTCATTTGAAGTCATTTTGACGGGTCTATATGATAGAAAATACTTAAGTGTGACACCATTCTAAAAACTGCACCCCTCAAGGTGCTCAAAACCACTTTCAAGAAGTTTATTAACCCTTCAGGTGTTTCACAGGAATTTTTGGAATGTTTAAATAAAAATGAACATTTAACTTTTTTTCACACAAAATTTATTTCAGCTCCAATTTGTTTTATTTTACCAAGGGTCACAGGAGAAAATAGACCCCAAAAGTTGTTGTACAATTTGTCCTGAGTACGCTGATACCCCATATGTGGGGGTAAACCACAGTTTGGGCGCATGGCAGAGCTTGGAAGCAAAGGAGCGCCATTTGACTTTTCAATGCAAAATTGACTGGAATTGAGATGGGACGCCATGTTGCATTTGGAGAGCCCCTGATGTGCCTAAACATTGAAACCCCCCACAAGTGACACCATTTTGGAAAGTAGACCCCCTAAGGAACTTATCTAGATGTGTGGTGAGCACTTTGACCCAACAAGTGCTTTACAGAAGTTTATAATGCAGAGCCGTAAAAATAAAAAATCATATTTTTTCACAAAAATGATCTTTTCACCCCCAATTTTTTATTTTCCCAACGGTGAGAGAAGAAATTGGACCCCAAAAATTGTTGTGCAATTTGTCCTGAGTACGCTGATACCCCATATGTGGGTGTAAACCATTGTTTGGGCGCAGGGCAGAGCTCGGAAGGGAAGGAGCGCCATTTGACTTTTCAATGCAAAATTGACTGGAATTGAGATGGGACGCCATGTTGCATTTAGAGAGCCCTTGATGTGCCTAAACATTGAAACCCCTAACAAGTGACACCATTTTGGAAAGTAGACCCCCTAAGGAACTTATCTAGATGTGTGGTGAGCACTTTGACCCAACAAGTGCTTCACAGAAGTTTATAATGCAGAGCCGTAAAAATAAAAAATCATATTTTTTCACAAAAATGATCTTTTCACCCCCATTTTTTTATTTCCCCAAGGGTAAGAGAAGAAATTAGACCACAAAAGTTGTTGTGCAATTTGTCCTGAGTACGACGATACCCCATATGTGGGTGTAAACCATTGTTTGGGCGCATAGCAGAGCTCAGAAGGGAAGTAGCGCTATTTTACTTTTCAATGCAAAATTGACTGGAATTAAGATGGGATGCCATGTTGCGTTTGGAGAGCCCCTGATGTGCCTAAACATTAAACCCCCCCACAAGTGACACCATTTTGGAAAGTAGACCCCCTAAGGAACTTATCTAGATGTGTTTTGAGAGCTTTGAACCCCCAAGTGTTTCACTACAGTTTATAACGCAGAGCCGTGAAAATAATTTTTTTTTTTTTTCACAAAAATGAAATTTAGCCCCCAGTTTTGTATTTTCACAAGGGTATCAGGATAAATTGGACCCTAAAAGTTGTTGTCCAATTTGTCCTGAGTACGCTGATACCCCCTATGTGGGGGGGAACCACTGTTTGGGTGCATGACAGAGCTCGGAAGGGAAGGAGCGCCATTTGGAATGCAGACTTAAATGGATTGGTCTGCAGGCGTCACGTTGCATTTGCAGAGCCCCTGATGTACCCAAACAGTACAAACCCCCCCACAAGTGACCCCATATTGGAAACTAGACCCCCCAAGGAACTTATCTAGATGTGTTGTGAGAACTTTGAACCCCCAAGTGTTTCACTACAGTTTATAACGCAGAGCCGTGAAAATAAAAATTATTTTTTTTTTCACAAAAATGATTTTTTAGCCCCCAGTTTTGTATTTTCACAAGGGTATCAGGATAAATTGGACCCTAAAAGTTGTTGTCCAATTTGTCCTGAGTACGCTGATACCCCCTATGTGGGGGGGAACCACTGTTTGGGTGCATGACAGAGCTCGGAAGGGAAGGAGCGCCATTTGGAATGCAGACTTAAATGGATTGGTCTGCAGGCGTCACGTTGCATTTGCAGAGCCCCTGATGTACCCAAACAGTACAAACCCCCCCACAAGTGACCCCATATTGGAAACTAGACCCCCCAAGGAACTTATCTAGATGTGTTGTGAGAACTTTGAACCCCCAAGTGTTTCACTACAGTTTATAACGCAGAGCCGTGAAAATAAAAATTATTTTTTTTTTTCACAAAAATGATTTTTTAGCCCCCAGTTTTGTATTTTCACAAGGGTATCAGGATAAATTGGACCCTAAAAGTTGTTGTCCAATTTGTCCTGAGTACGCTGATACCCCCTATGTGGGGGGGAACCACTGTTTGGGTGCATGACAGAGCTCGGAAGGGAAGGAGCGCCATTTGGAATGCAGACTTAAATGGATTGGTCTGCAGGCGTCACGTTGCATTTGCAGAGCCCCTGATGTACCCAAACAGTACAAACCCCCCCACAAGTGACCCCATATTGGAAACTAGACCCCCCAAGGAACTTATCTAGATGTGTTGTGAGAACTTTGAACCCCCAAGTGTTTCACTACAGTTTACAACGCAGAGCCGTGAAAATAAAACATATTTTTTTTCCCACAAAAATGATTTTTAGCCCCCCAAATTTTTATTTTCCCAAGGATAACAAGAGAACTTGGACCCCAGAAGTTGTTGTTCAATTTGTCCCTAGTACGCTGATACCCCATATGTTGGGGTAAACCCCTTTTTGGACGCACGGGAGAGCTCGGAAGGGAAGGAGCACTGTTTTACTTTTTCAACGCAGAATTGGCTGGAATTGAGATTGGACGCCATGTCGCGTTTGGAGAGCCCCTGATGTGCCTGAACAGTGGAAACTCCCCAATTCTACCTGAAACCCTACCCCTAACCTCACCCCTAACCGTTTACTGAACATTTTCTGACAGTCATAAGTGCCACGTATATAAGTGCCACGTATATAAGTGCCATGTATGTAAGTGCCACGTATGTAAGTGCCACGTATGTAAGTGCCACGTATGTAAGTGCCACGTATATAAGTGCCACGTATATAAGTGCCACGTATATAAGTGCCACGTATATAAGTGCCACGTATATAAGTGCCACGTATTTAAGTGCCACGTATTTAAGTGCCACGTATTTAAGTGCCACGTATTTAAGTGCCACGTATTTAAGTGCCACGTATTTAAGTGCCACGTATTTAAGTGCCACGTATTTAAGTGCCACGTATTTAAGTGCCACGTATTTAAGTGCCACGTATTTAAGTGCCACGTATTTCAGTGCCACGTATTTCAGTGCCACGTATTTCAGGCACTGAAAAATACGTGGCACGTAAATACGTGGCACGTAAATACGTGGCACGTAAATACGTGGCACTTAAATACGTGGCACTTAAATACGTGGCACTTAAATACGTGGCACTTATATACGTGGCCACTGAAATATCGTGGCACTTATATACGTATATACGTATATAAACGTATATTTCAGTGCCACGTATTTCAGGTTAGGGGTAGGGTTAGGGTTTTTTGTTTTTTTCTTGTTTTCTTGTGTTTTTCTATAAAAACGCATGCGTTTTACCGCGTTTACATGCATTTTTTCACACATGCGGTTTTTTTAAAAAACGCATGCAGATAAAAACGCAAGTGTGAAACCAGACTAAAAGACGCTTTTTATAGCAAAAAAGTTTTTGCGTCTCCACATTTTGAGACCTATAATTTTTCCACATTTTGGTCCACAGAGTCATGTGAGGTCTTGTTTTTTGCGGGACGAGTTGACGTTTTTATTGGTAACATTTTCGGACACGTGACCATTTTTTATCACTTTTTATTCCGATTTTTGTGAGGCAGAATAACCAAAAACCAGCTATTCATGAATTTCTTTTGGGAGAGGCGTTTATACCGTTCCGGGTTTGTTAAAATTGATAAAGCAGTTTTATTCGTCGGGTCAGTACGATTACAGCGATACCTCATTTATATCATTTTTTTATGTTTTGGCGCTTTTATACGATAAAAAC
Organism: Ranitomeya variabilis; assembly: GCF_051348905.1. Lineage (NCBI taxonomy): Eukaryota > Metazoa > Chordata > Amphibia > Anura > Dendrobatidae > Ranitomeya > Ranitomeya variabilis. The sequence goes on from NC_135236.1 coordinate 13,092,999, forward strand.
TATTTTATAGAAAAAATAATTATTTTGGTATCGCTTTATTCTCAGGACTATAACTTTTTTATTTTTTTGCTGATGATGCTGTATTGCGGCTCGTTTTTTGCGGGACAAGATGACGTTTTCAGCGGTAACATGGTTATTTATATCCGTCTTTTTGATCGCGTGTTATTCCACTTTTTGTTCGGCGGTATGGTAATAAAGCGTTGTTTTTTTGCCTCGTTTTTTTTTTTTTTTTCTTACGGTGTTTACTGAAGGGGTTAACTAGTGGGCCAGTTTTATAGGTTGGGTCGTTACGGACGCGGCGATACTAAATATGTGTACTTTTATTGTTTTTGTTTGTTTTTTTTAGATAAAGAAATGTATTTATGGGAATAATATTTTTTTTTTTTATTATTATTTATTTAGGAATTTTTTTATTTTTTTTTACACATGTGGAAATTTTTTTTTTTACTTTTCTACTTTGTCCCAGGGGGGGACATTACAGATCGCTGATCTCACAGTGTGCACAGCACTCTGTGAGATCTCCGATCTCACTTACAGCCGTGCAGGCTGCAGCTTTCATCTGCAGCCTGCTCCGACCCGGAAGTGCTCCCTGCAGGACCCGGATACAGCCCCTCGGCCATTTTGGATCCGGGGCCTGCAGGGAGAAGACGTTCGGTACGAGGTGAGTACATCACCTTGTACCGATCGTCTCAGGGAAGCACGCAGGGAGCCCCCTCCCTGCGCGATGCTTCCCTGTACCGCCGGTACACCGCGATCATGTTTGATCGCGGTGTGCCGGGGGTTAATGTGCCGGGGGCGGTCCGTGACCGCTCCTGGCACATAGTGCCGGATGTCAGCTGCGATATGCAGCCGACACCCGGCCGCGATCGGCCGCGCTCCCCCCGTGAGCGCGGCCGATCGCATATGACGTACTATACCGTCACCGGGAATTAAGGCCCACCCCACCTCGACGGTATAGTACGTCATACGGGATTAAGGGGTTAAAGGGACCGGAGGTCCAAAAATGACCAATATTAAAAACGAGGTGGTAGAGTAAAAATGGAAGAAGTTATTTTATATCTGGGCAAGAAAAGCTAAAATTAAATTTACTTAATGGGAGGAATAAAACTAAGCAACAGCCCATGTGAAAAAGACTTGGGTACATTAATAGATCACAGACTGCACATGAGTCAACAGTGTGATGCAGCAGCCCAAAAGGCAAACACAGTTCTAAGATGTATTAAGAGAAGCATAGAGTCTAGATCACGTGAAGTAATTATCCCCTCTACTTCTTATCTTGAATACTGTGTGCAGTTCTTGGCTCCACATTCTAAAAAAGACATTAATAAAACTGGAGCAAGTTCAGAGAAGAGCGACCAGGATAGTGAGCGGTCTGCAAAGTATGTCGTACGAGGAACGGTTAAAGGACCTGGGAGTGTTTAGCTGCAAAAAAAGGCTAAAAGGAGACTTAATAGCTGTCTACAAATATCTGAAGGGCTGTCACAGCGTAGAAGGATCATCATTATTCTCATTTGCACAAGGAAGCATGAGAAGTAATGGAAGAAAACTGAAAGGGAGAAGATACAGATTAGATATTAGAAAACACTTTTTGACAGTGAGGGTGATCAATGAGTGGAACAGGCGACCACGAGAGATGGTGAGTTCTTCTTCCATGGAAGTCTTCAAGCAGAGATGGTTGTATTGAGCAGGGTGTGGGACATGATGACCCTGGTGGTCCCTTCCAGCTCTACCATTCTATGATTCTATTGAACAGCAGTGTAACTTTATGGAGTGGTACAGCAGTTTACAAAACTTTCCTCAATTGCTTCAGAGTCTTCTATGCACATATATATCAGGAAATACCAAACCAGCCAGGATCTCTGCAGTAGATAGAAAGCCTGACTAAAAACAGTTTAAAACCACAAGAGCAATGTTGACACTGAAAATACATGATTAGAAAAAAAGAAATAATTAAATAAACATGAAGTGCAACAGTTGGGTCAGTATTATGTAGGTCTAAGCAGCAGGTGACTGGTTGCACAATGATTAAGCAGTAGGAAATAAATACGAAAGTGCAAGTGCAGTTAAAAATAAGTAATTCATTAATAAACCAGAACAAATTTCCAACCAAGCTGAGACAGCAAAAAGTTAAAAGCTGGCCCGCCACTGCAGTGAGCAGGCTCTACAGGTGGAACATGGACATCAAGCCATAAATCAACAAGGCGCTAATAACTTTCCATGGGTACATGTAGTGGCATAACGGGCCAGCAAGATGAGCATGGATCATGCTTTCCTCCTTCTCCTCTTCTCCTATTGATTGTCTTTATTTTGGATAGGCCGCGTCTTAGGCATTACATTGAGTAGTACATCATCATCACCATCCTATCTACGGTTCATTGACTAGTCCTGCTATTTTTCATACATTGCACTCTCAGGTATTAATACTTGATTGTGTGGCCAGGAAGCGACAATGATGGTCCAGTAGTCCACTTATGTGCCGACTCCACTCCCATCTAACCAAATGTTGGTAGTGCAGTTGATGATTAACAATGAATTTCTGCAAATGATCGCTGCTCCCTAGACGTGCCCTTGTGATGAAAAAGCGCAGTGCGCAGGAATTACAATCAGGGCAGTGGTGATCCTAATATCAAAGATACAAGACTCCGGCCCCAAACGGCTTCAAACGGGAATCGTGCTATGATCAATGTGAAGGCGGTACGGTTCAGTCCAGAGACAGAGACGCGAGACACAAGATCTCTGCCCCATCTCGCCTCATCTTGCAGCCTGCTGACTGTTGTCGGCCTGCAGATTACAAGGTGTCAGAATAATGTTAGTAAGGAATCTACTTATAGCATTAGCAATGTTACCCCCCTCATATTTACATAGCTTGCAATGATTCACCATGAGATGAAAGTAAAACACTAACTTCTACATACAGTACATCACAAAAATGAGTGCACCCCTTGTAAATATTTTATGTCTTTTAATGGGACAACACTGAACACATGACAGTTTGTCTCAATGTAAAGTAGTCAGCTTGTATAACAGTTGACATTTGGTGCCCTCTGAATAAGTCAACACATAGCCATTCATGTTGAAACAGCTGGCAACAAAAGTGAGTACACCCTTAAGTGAAAATGGACAAATTCTGCCCAAGGTGTGAATATTTTGTGTGGGCATCATTATTTTCTGCCAAAACTTGCTTGTGCATGGAGGTCAATAGAGCTTCACAAGCTGTCACTGAAATCCTCTTCTACTCCTCCATGACTCATCATGGAGCTTTTTGATGTTAGAGATCATGAGCTGCTCTATCTTGTGTTTAAGGAGGCCCAACAGATGATCTATAGGGATTAGGTCAGGAGACATGCTTGAGCAATCCATTCTTTTAGGAGGTATGTTTGAGGGCCGTTATCATGTTGGAATACTGCCCTATTACATGTTTGCATTCATGGTTCCCTCAGTGAACTGTAGTGCCCACAGCTGGCAGCACTCTTGCAGCACAAACCTTGACACTCCCACCACCATGCCTGACTATAGGCAAGACATACTTGTCTTTGTACTCCTCATCTGTTTTCTGCCACACATGTTTGACACATCTGAACCAAACAAATTTTCTTTGGTCTCATCAGACCACAGGCTTTGGTTTCAATTATCCATGTCATAGTCTGCTTGCCTACAGCAAAGTGTTTGTGGACTTTCTTGTGCATCATCTATAGAAAAGATTTCCTTCTGGGATGACAGCCATGCAGACCAATTTACTGCAGTGTGCAGTGTAAGGTCTAAGCTCTTACTGGCGGACATACCACCCCTTCAACAATGCTGGCAGTATTCATATGTGTATTTTGAAAAGACTGCCTCTCGCTGAGCATATGCACTCAACTTCTTTGGTCTTCCATGGCGAGGCCAATACTGAGTGGAACTTGTCATGTTAAACCACCGTATGATCTTGGCCACAGTGCTGCAGCTCAGTGTCAGGTTGTTGGCAATCTTCTTATAGCCTAGGTCATCTTTATGTAGAGCAACAATTCGTTTTTTTCAGATCTTCTGAGAGTTCTGTGCCATGAAATGCCATGTTAAACTTCCAGAGACCAGTATAAGAGAGTATGAGAGCGATAACAACAAATCTACCGCCCCTGCTCCCCATTCACACCTGAGACCTTGTAGCACTAATAAATCCTGTGAGACCTGGGAGGGAAAATATCTACTTTGGCACAATTTGTCAATTATTTGCTTAGGAGTGTGCTAAATTTTGTTGCTAGCAGATGAGGCGATAATGGATGTGTGTTGAGTTATGTAGAAGGCACACCAAATGTATACTGCTATACAAGCTGTACACTGACGACTTTACATTGTATAAATGTGTCAAAGCTTCAGTGTTGTCCCAGGGAAAGACATAAGAAAATATTTACAAAAGTGTGAATGGTGTAATTACTTTTACAATATATTATACTGTATTTATCACTTCCTTGAAACTGTTGGGGACCCTCGAGGACGATGTTATGTTCATCAGGATTTGGACATTAAAGGGAAGAGAAATAGGGAGGAGGAGTAGTTAGTGGATGTTGCCGGAAATTTGATTTATCTCAAGCATAAGCACCAGAAAAGACAGAATCTGTGTAAAAAAGATGTCCACGATAGTGCTGGCTATAATGACCAACCATAATACCAGGGGGCAGAGAGTGACCAACATGGCTCTTGATCATGCTAGATAGCTTGCCAAACTATATGCCTGATTGGTGTGGACTGACAGACATATACACTGCTCAAAAAATTAAGGGAACACTAAAATGCGACATCCTAGATATCTCTGAATGAAATATTCCAGTTGCAAATTTTTATTCATTGTATAGTGGAATGTGTTAAGAACACTAGAACATAACAATTATCAATGTAAATCGAAATGAATATCCCATGGAGGACTGGATTTGGAATGATGCTCAAGATCAAAGTGGAAAATCAAATTACAAGCTGATCCAAATTCAGTGTAAATGCCTCATGACAAGGAAAAGATGCTCAGTATTGTGTGTGGCCTCAACTTACCTGTATGACCTCCCTACTGTACAACACCTGGGCATGGTCCTGATGAGGCGGCGGATGGCCACCGGAGGGATCTCCTCCCAGATCTGGAATAAATCATCTGCCAACTCCTGGACAGTCTGTGCTGCAACATGACAACAGGACATTGGTGGATGGAGCGAGACATGATGTCCCAGATGTGCTCAATCGGATTCAAGTCTGGAGAACGGGCGGGCCAATCCATGCCTTCATCTTGCATGAACTGCTGATACATTCCAGCCACATGAGGTCTGGCATTGTCCTGCATTAGGAGGAACCCAGGGCCAACCGCACTAGCATATGGTCTCACAAGGGGTCTGAGGATCTCATCTCGATACCTAATGGCAGTCAGGCTACCTCTGGCAAGCACATGAAGGGCTGTGTGGCCCTCCAAAGAAATGCCACCCCACACCATTACTGACCCACTGCCAAACCGGTCATGCTGGAGGATGTTGCAGGCAGCAGATCGGTCTCCACGGCGTCTCCAGACTCTGTCACGTCTGTCACATGTGCTCAGTGTGAATGTGCTTTCATCTGTGAAGAGCACAGGGCACCAGTGGCGAATTTGCCAATCCTCGTGTTCTGTGGCAAATGCCAAGCGCCCTGCACAGTGTTGGGCTATGAGTACAACCCCATCTGTGGACGTCGAGCACTCCCACCATCCTCATGGAGTCAGTTTCTAACCGTTTGTGCAGACACATGCACATTTGTGGCCTGCTGGAGGTCATTTTGCAGGGCTCTGGAAGTGCTCCTCCTGTTCCTCCTTGCACAAAGGCAGAGGTAGTGGTCCTGCTGCTTGGCTGTTGCCCTCTTATGGCCCCCTCCATGTCTCCTGGTGTACTGTCCTGTCTCCTGGTAGCGCTTCCAGCCTCTGCACACTATGTTGACAGACACAGCAAACCTTCTTGCCACAGCTCGCATTGATGTGCCATCCTGGATGAGCTGCACTACCTGAGCCACTTGTGTGGTTTGTAGAGTCCGTCACATGCTATCATGAGTGTGAAAGCACAACCAACATTCAAAAGTGACCAAAACATCAGCCAGAAAGCATTGGTACTGAGATGTGGTCTGTGGTCCCCTCCTGCAGAACCACTCCTTTATTGAGGGTGTCTTGATAATTGCCAATAATTTCCATCTGTCGTCTATTCCATTTGCACAACAGCATGTGAAATAGGAAGCAACACTGATTGACAATCAAAGTGGACAGTTTGATTTCACAGAAGTTTGATTTACTTGGAGTTGTATTCTGTTGTTTAAGCGTTCCCTTTATTTTTTTGAGCAGTGTAGTTAGTATATAGTTAGCATCAAGCAAAAGGTGAATAAATGAATATTAAATAACCATGCTTTAAAGAGAGCTTGTCATCAGGATTATGCTTGTTTAAGTAAAGGTATGGTCAATATAGCGCTGTTATACTTGTTCAATTGATACCTTCAGGAAAGAAATCTGCAGCCTAGTTGCTTATTTATCATTATAAATGTGGGTCTCCTACGTTTTCACTGCATTGAAGGGACTATGAGGTGGGATTGTGGGTAGGGTCTTCAGCTCTGCCCCAGTCCATACGCTGCCTCTCGTGTCTGTATCTACTTCCTTTTTGCGATTTTGCACCTGCATTGTCCTAGCCACCGGTGGCGTTTGTGCACATTGATTTCCCGGTAGTCATCAGGAAAATGGTGCCTTAGTGAAGCTGCAAGATCAATGTGTGCAAGCGCTTCCCATGCTTAGGACAGCAGTAGCATGAAATGGAAAGCGGGAAGAAGATACAAACACCAGAGGCAGCAGAGGGGCCAGAGCAGATCTGAAGAACCTACCCATAGTCCCACCCCTATTCACAGAAAGCTTAGGAAACCAAAACTTCTAATGATGATTAAAGGACAACCAGGCAGTGGATTTCTTTGCAAAAGGCATCTATTGAATCAGTATGACAGCACCATTACAGCCATACTTTTATTTTAACATGCAAAATCCTGATGACTGGTTCTCTTTAAAACCATCTCTAGAATGGAAAATTTTTAGAGTTTGGGGGGAATAAAAAAAAAAAAAATCAAAATTGGCATTTTGATGAACCAGAAATTAACAAAAGCTCAAAAAAGGCATGAGCCAGATAATATGTAGTTTTTATGCATTTTTTAGTCTCCCCTAGTGAGGCTGTGAGACCATAGCACTTATAGGGCTTATCATCAATGATCCAGCTGCTGGTCCTAAGACACAAGTGTCTCTTGGTGGAATAGACCTAAGAAGTTAAGGTCATAGAACCCGATGTGAAGCCCAACAGTGGGCAGTAGACCCAGATGAAGGAAGCAGAGCCCATGATATACCTGAGTGCCTAAAATGATAAAGTACAATAACAATTCCACCCTTCCCAAAGGAATTTGCTACCATAGCAATAACATAAAATGTATCTGTAGATAAAGATGACTTAAAGTCAGATAGGAGCAGAGTAGGGAAGTACGACATTGGATATCAACATAAAATGTGGCTTAAATTATAAATAATATTTATGGATGAAAATTCTTCCATGTTTAGTGTTTTGCTTAATAATTTCAACCTTTAGACTAATTATTATCCGATTTTAATCTTAAACATCTTGAGAATTGACGTCAGAAGATTCTTCTAATAATATCTCCAGTGGTCTTTCCCTTTGAGTTTTCAGATTTGGATATAAACGGGACATTACATCCTTACTGATTCCTATTTTCAGAAGAAACCAGAATGCTAGACCATTTCTTCCAGGTTTTTGAACACATCTACGGTACTTTAGCTTGTATGGAGATTGTATTGGAGGAAAGCAACCGGGCTGTTATGGGTCAGGAGGTAGATCGACAGCACATGTAAATGATCACAAAAGCTCTATTACAAATTAAAAAGAATCTATTGTTGGATCATTCACAAACTAAGACATGTACATCATTATCAGTCACATTCATCAATTTAGCATCTTCACACTGCTTTACGAGACGCCTGGTTCTAACATGTAGAGATGAAGGTGCCTGAAGTCAACTTTACGACCATCGTTGAGTTTCTTATACTAGGATTTCCCACTCTTAGTAATTATAAGCTTCCTTTCTTCTCTATGATACTTCTCATCTATTGTATGACCATTTGTGAAAACCTCTTAATCATTTTCCTGGTGTCCACCAGCCATCGTCTCCATTCTCCCATGTATTTCTTCCTTGGACATTTGGCCCTGTCAGATATAATTCTGGTAACAAATATTGTTCCTAAGATGCTGGACGTTGTCATAAAGAATGGGAGTGTTATGCGTTTTGCCGAGTGTTTAGCCCAGTTTTACATTTATGGAGTGATTATTTGTGTAGAGTGTTTTTTGCTCACGGCCATGTCCTATGACCGGTACTTGGCCATCTGTAAACCTCTACATTATAACTCAATAATGAATGTGATGCTTCAATACAGACTGACTGTCTCCTCCTGGGCACTCGGCTTTATGTTAGAGTCCATCTCTCTTGTACTTGTGTGTCGCTTAGATTTCTGTGGGCCGAACACTATCAATCATTTCTTCTGTGACTATGCCCCTCTTTTACAGCTTTCTTGCTCAGATACATCTGCTCCTGAAATTGAAATGTTTGTCCTCAGTTTTCCAATAATTGTTTTGCCATTTTTATTTGTTATTATGACTTACGTGTATATTTTTCATACGATATTTGGAATTCCCTCCACATCCACATCAGGGTGGCAGAAGACGTTTTCCACTTGTAGCCCTCACCTGGCTGTTGTTTCCACCTTTTATGGGTCCATTCTTATCATTTACATGGTCCCTTACAGAGAACATTCACTGAATGCTAGTAAGCTTGTTTCCCTCATCTACACTGTTCTGCCTCCCCTCCTTAACCCCATAATATACAGTCTAAGAAACAAAGAGATTCATTCTGTTGTGATGACATTTCTGAAGGTCTCTAGTGAGAAATCTCTTTCAAAGAAGAAGAAATAAACCTCAAACTCATATTTTTATTAAGATCTTATCAACATATTTTTGTTAAAATGTAAATATAAAAAGTGAAAAAATTCTGATATGTACTGTACAGTATATATATATAGTGACAATGGCCCTCTTTGCTATTTCTCCAGCTCTCCTTCCTAGGATATCAGATTAAGTGGTCGGCCACATTTTGGTAGGTTTGCATCTGTGCGATGCACCTTAGATTTTTTGCATTCGTGTTTAGTCCTCCTGTAGTCTGATACCCCCTAATAAATTAATGTGTGACCAATTGCTATTAGTGAAATTATTAAATTTTGTCCACCGTTTTGTAATTTCGTTTACTATAACTACAGCTATACTGTGAAGGCAATTGACCCACACTAGAAATGTTCTAATGGCACAGCAGTAGTCATCCATGGGCCATGCATGAGGTATCAGGGTCTGACCCAGCATTTATAGCTTGGAATTGAAGTTTCGATGAAGACCTGGTGGTCAACGGAATGCTGGAAGTCCTGATACCTCATGCAACAGTTTTTTTTCCAGCCACACTCAGATGGCACAACATAGTAACATAGTAACATAGTTATTAAGGTTGAAGCAAGACTTTAAGTCCATCTAGTTCAACCCATAGCCTAACCTAACATGCCCTAACATGTTGATCCAGAGGAAGGCAAAAAAAAACCATGTGGCAAAGAGTAAGCTCCACATTGGGGGAAAAAATTCCTTCCCGACTCCACATACGGCAATCAAACTAGTTCCCTGGATCAACACCCTATCAAGGAATCTAGTGTATATAACAAGCATAAGTTCATCGAGTACTATTGGTAGACAAATGTAAGGAAAGTAACACAGGTTTTTGACTGATCAATTGACCCACAGTAGAACATTTTACAGTGGAATAGCAGCAGTGAGCCAAGGACCATGTATGAGGTATCAGGGTCTGGCCTAGCATTTGCAGCTTTGAATTGAAGTTTCAATGAAGACCTGGAGTTTAAGGAAGCTTAGAATGCCGTCCTTGCTGGAAGCCTAAATACCTCATGCAACAGGTTTTTTTTCCCAGCCACACTCACATGGCACAAACATAAGTTTTATAGAGTACTATTGGAGGAAAAATGTTAAGAAAGTAGCACAGGTAGTTGAGTAAAAGTAGGTTCAGGCCTGCCTCTCTGGGAGCTCTATTTCTGAAGTCAACACACATGAAGGAGACCCAACTTGGAGTCTCCACATTTCAAAAAACTATTGTCACACACCACAAAAGTAACATCAGTTTCCACAGAGTAAAAGCAGTCTACTTTGCCTATGACACACTTTCTACTACAGGCAACCCACCAGATGGAGTCACATTTCAAAAAATTGTTTGAAATGTCAGCAGCAGTATCAAAAGCAGTCACAGAAGCCAGAACAAAGGTGGGATAGACTTCAATAACACAAAATCAATGCACAGCACTAAAAACTACACCATCAGGCCTCATTTCCATTTTTGAAGACCAAAATGCAAAAGGGTCCAAATTCCCCCTGATAGCAATGATACTGAGCTAAAGATACTCCTGGACCATTGACTCTCCAGTCATTCACAGCGTGTAAGGTATGTACTTTATCCTGCGGGTGCACAGAGTCTAAAAAATGTATTAAATGACTCACAGAAATTGCTTATGCCACTTGCACTTGTTTTGACGTTCCCAAGGTTGGAAGTCTATAACTGTGATGCACATTGTGTGCCTCACTGCTGTCCTGGGGAAAACCACTGTTAAGATTGTCTACAAGCGTGTTTCGATACTACAGCATGTGCGTGTCTCTTTCCAGGGTGGGGAGCATCTGGTAAAAATTTTCTGCTATACTGTGGAATCAACAGAGTGGCAACCTAGTAGTCAACACCATTTCTAACTCTAAGAATATGGGCATCATGTTGAAGATAGAGAAGCAAGAAGGCACTCATGTGTAGAACGCTTCCATGAGGTCTAACTGAAAATGTTGGTGGCGGGGTAACACTCAAGGTTGCTTTCTCCATCCCCTCCTGCCAACTACGGACAACATAGAGAGGGGACTATTATCCTCTTCTTCTCCTGACTGTAGCCCATTTATCACCTCTTCCTCCTCGTCCTCCTCAATTTGTTCCTCAACTCCTGCACCTTCACCAACAGTTTGTCTCGAACAATGAGCCCTCCTCAATAATTGGAATCCACCCTCCCATGTTACTGCTTGTGCAATGAGAGTCTGGAACTTACAGATATTGTTATCCCTTCTGCATCATCCTCTGCTTCCTCCTCTTCCTCTGGTAACTCCACCTCCTCGCGCAGACCATTCAAAGTGTGCTCCAGCATGTAACTGACCGGAATGGTGATGTTGATAGCAGCATCCTTAGCACTAACCATCTTAGACATTTTGAAACTGTGCAGAGGGGTGCAGAGGTCCTTTATCTCTGCCAACTTCACAGTCGTGATCTGTACCACCTCCGTACTGCGTTGGCCCAGACAATGCAAAAGTAAATATTGATATTGCACACGGCCTTCCCTGGCTCCAGGTTTAGTGGAAAGAACCATTGATCTAACTTGGCCTGGATAGCTATCCACAACTCTTCAGCTGTGTGACTGTGATCTCCAAGGCATATTATCCCATCCAGTAACAGATGTTGTAATTGGTCATTGAATAGGATGAGACAGTATTTGGTTATTTGAGCTTTCATTAACATTATCATCTTATACAAATACATGTCCTACAGAAGCCTATTTACCCTTTCACCACGACCTCACTTTTTCCCACTCATGTGATATATAGCTTCCCCTGTTGTGACCTGCTGTTACTCAAGGTATAGTAAAACAAAAGAAAAAGAGGCTAAAGGTACCTTCACACTAAGCGACGCTGCAGCGATACAGACAACGATGCCGATCGCTGCAGCATCGCTGTTTGGTCGCTGGAGAGCTGTCACACAGACCGCTCTCCAGCGACCAATGATGCCGAGGTCCCCAGGTAACCAGGGTAAACATCGGGTTGCTACGCGCAGGGCCGCGCTTGGTAACCCGATGTTTACCCTGGTTACCAGTGTAAAATGTAAAAAAACAAACACTACATACTCACCTTCGCGTCCCCCGGCGTCCGCTTCCTGCACTGACTGAGCGCCGGCCCTAAAGCAGAGCGGTGACATCACCGCTGTGCTGTGCTTTCACTTTACGGCCGGCGCTCAGTCAGTGTGGGAAGCGGACGCGGGGGACGCGAAGGTGAGTATGTACTGTTTGTTTTTTTTACATTTTACACTGGTAACCAGGGTAAACATCGGGTTACTAAGCGCGGCCCTGCGCTTAGCAACCCGATGTTTACCCTGGTTACTAGTGTAAAACATCGCTGGCATCGTTGCTTTTGGTGTCAAACACGACGATACACGCCGGTCTGACGACCAAATAAAGTTCTGAACTTTCTTCAATGACCAGCGACATCACAGCAGGATCCTGATCGCTGCTGCCTGTCACACTCAATGATATCGCTAGCCAGGACGCTGCAACGTCACGGATCGCTAGCGATATCGTTTAGTGTGAAGGTACCTTAAGCCTCTGCCAGCTCACCAATACCACAGGTGCGCGGAACTCGTCCTGACCCGACGTGCAGTGGATACAATATATGGAATGAAGTGGTAGTTCCAGCTCCTTAAAATTCAAAGTCTTTATTTTCCAAGTTAAAACTTCATGGTCATCAAAGAATCCTTGTACATCATGGATGCATAGGCAGCGAAAAAGAAAGGTATAAGCGTATAAGCAACACGTTTCGATCAACTAAGATCTTTATCACAGCTTCCATATGCTGTTACTCAACCTTAGGACCACAGCTGTCAGTAAATGAACAATCACTATTTATTTTCTTAGTGCGCCTGAAAAACGTTCTTATACAAAATGTTTTTTAAGAGGAAATGTGGCCTTCTGATTCCTCATTGCAACACTGTTTTATTACAGGCTATTTGCATCAGCAAATAGGGCCTCCTGGCTGAACACCAATATTAGTCCTAACAATTTTTAAGAGGAAATGTGGCCTTCTGATTCCTCACTGCAACACAGTTGTTGCCCAAATGATTTTGATTAGCAAATCGGCCTCCTTAGACTGCAACACAGTTTTAGCACAATCTTGTTAGATGCTGAAACATTGATTTCATGCAAGACAGGGTCCTACCTAGATAACTGACAAGTTCACTTTCAGCAGCAACAACACTAGCAGGAGCAGCCTCTCTGCACTGTGAGACTGAGAAAATGGCAACAGCAAAACAAGATGTCTGCTTTTATATGGACAGGGGCATGTGACTTCGGTAGCCAATCACAGAAGACCTTGTGTCATAACATTGTGAATGTTTCTGCGCTCTGATTGGCTGAATGTACACAGATTAAGTTATTAAAGAAAAAAAAAGAAAAAAAAATTACTCTCCACAGCTTCTCAGACCCAAACACACCCCTACCCCTCAGCAAACCAACCCCCCCTGCTCTTCAAACAGCACCACTATCCTAGACAAAGTGAAAACAAAAGCATTAGTGGAATTACGCGATCAATTACCGATCTGTGACCGAATTTTGCTGACTTTGAGTAAAAATGCTTGGAAAACCAAACACGAATCCGAATGCACTACGTAATTGCCAAATTTGAGATTGGCGAATGTTTCACGAATAAGTTCTCTCATCTCTAGTCACAGTGTAGAGGGATCATCCTTATTCTTTTTTGCACATGGAAACATGATAAACAATGGAATGAAACTGAAAGGGAGAAGATACAGATTAAATATTAAGAAAAAAACTTTTTGTCAGTGAGATTGATCAATGAGTGGAACAAGCTGACACCAGAGGTTATGAGTTCTTCCCCAATAGAAGACATCATACAGAGACCGGACAGGCATCTCTTTGAGATGTTTATTGAATCCTGCATTGTGAAGGGGACTGGACACGTTGACCCTGGAGGTCACTTCCAGCTCTAACATTCTATAATTCTATGATCTTAGCATGGCTCGGGTTGCAAATGGCCAGTTTGTTTGTCTCAGAAGTATCTTAAATAAGTCTCAGAATGGGGAGCATCTAACTCTTTGATGGAGAGATTCATGAGTGTCTGAGCTCTGTGGAACAGTTTCCCACATTCTTCCTCTGGTCACCCCACTGCCTCTTCCTGTCAGTTTCAGAGTAGCCAATCCCTCCATCTCAGCGCTGCTGGCCTCACTCGGTGTGCCAGCTTCCAAAATTGGGTCAGTGACTTCCTAATCCACCACGTCATCTTACACCCCCACACCCTGATCCCCCCTGACTTTGTGACTTAACAACAAGAGTTAGTGGCAACTGTGTCTCTTCATCATCTTCCTCACTTGACAAAATTTGCTGTCACCCATCGTCATCTTCTTGTGGCTGCTCTAAGTTTTATGCATCACTAAACAGTATATCCTGCTGTTCCTCTTGAAGCATGCAGGTTGAGAAGCCATAATTAAGAAATGTTCTTGTAAAGAGCATATCAGAGCATACTAGTGTGCGATAACTAATATCCTGGGTTTCAACATAGTTTTAGGAAGGAGGATCAGGGTAAGTATTAAGTGATCCGAACTTTTGGCTTGTGAGGTTGGACCATGTGGAAGTCTGGGTGGTGCTGCCAACCACGCTGGAAGCATTATCTGCTATACAATCTGCCCCGTTTGCACTGCCTGCAAAGTGAGACAGAAATGTATGTGTCGTGGATGTGCATGTTTCTTTGCTCCATCAATAGGCATAGTCACACTTACCCCACACCCTTGACATCTTCGTGCGCCATCATCAGCACTTCCACTTCCCCATCTCTTACCGAACGCCTTAGGTATTTGGTAATTGCTAGGTCTCTTGAAATCAAGTTTATAAGTAATAAAATAAAAAAAAATGGATCACCTGCAGCAGTCAAAGAACGTAAAAGTATATGAATAACAATAAAATTCAATCCAGAAAAATGTTTCAATGCTTTTTTGGAGTTTTATATAGCACAGAAATGTACCCCAGACCTTGGAATAGTGCATGGATGAGAAATGTATTCCAGCCAATTTTTTTATGCTTTTTTGTAGTGTTAGATATCCTAGAAATGTACCCCAGATTACAGAATACCACATGGCTGCAAAATTTAACTCTTAAAACCTTGTAGTGTGTCTTCAGTATTAAAGATCACCGAAATGTACCCCAGACCATGTAATACTGTATGCCTGAGAAGCTTAACCATGCAAAAAGTTTTATACATCACAGAAATGTATAACATGGAATCGTGTATAAGTGAGAAATGTAACCCTGCCAAACGTTTTAATTTTTTGGGGAGTTTTATATATATAAAATAAAACATACGCCAGAACACAGAATAGTGTATCTGTAAGTAATTTAACCCAGGAAAATGTTTCAACAATTTTTTGGAGTGTTATGCAACATAAAAAAGAAACACAAAGCATGTAATACTTGATGGATCCAAATATATTCAATTTTTTTAGCCCCTCAAAAAAGCTGCAGCTATATATTTGGCAATAGATTACACATCTCTAATCCGTGTCTACAGACTGGATTCTTTCACTCTCCTTGCTCCTGCAACTCTATTTCCCTCCATACACTAAATGCAAAATGTATGTGATACAAACAGCAGAGCAAATGATTATCCCTTAGAAGGGCTCTTACTATGATGGCTCAGCTTCAGCACCAGTATCTACACCACAGGCCTCTGATTCATTATACTGTGCACACACAGACCTGGACAAGCTCTCTCTCCAATACAAACTGTCACAGAGCTGTGCAACGGTGTCAGTGTGCCGAGCCAGGTGGTGCCTGTTCTTTTATAATCTCTCATGCTTTCACACGGCCAGCTTATCATAGTAATGCCACAACCAAGATGGCTAGGGCATTACAGTGACACTGTTAGGGGTCGAGTTCCCACCTCTGCACAGGGGGAATCTCGGGCTATCTCCGCTGTGGTCTCCCATTCTTCTCCTGCCGCAGTGGAGCCTGCTTAGCAGAGATGTCGGTCCCAGCGTCTCGCTCAGTCTGACTCTGTGCAAAGGGTTACTGCTGCTTTTCCATCTTCTGCCATTGAAGCCAGTGCTGGGCAGCGGCGAGCAGACGCTTTTGGGACAAAGTCCTGCTTTTCTCCTTCTGAGCATGCCCAGGGTTAAATCTCTCATTGGAGATCGAGGGTCACATGCTTGGATACTGCAGCAAAGCCCATTGGTTCTCCAGGAAGGTCCTGAAGGTGCTCAGGCTCTGTGGCAGCCTCTCATTGGTCCTACTAGGAAGGTCTTGTACTTGCTGCAGCTATATAATGTTCGCATGGCCGCACAGCCATGCGCTAGTATCAATGCATGTTATGAGTTTTGCGCCAATGTGGTCACACTTGTGTGGTTTCAGGGACCTGGCTGAAATAAGCCACCTAGAATACCAGCACCTCCGGTGAGGAGATTGTGTATATGGTTTTGTGGCCCCGGCTGAAATAAGCCACCTAGAATACCGGCTCCTCTGGTGAGGAGATTGTATGTTTGCCTCCTTGACTGTGTGACCACAAGCTGCTATCTGCTCAGCAGTTACTGTGTATTTCTGTGAAGTTTAACAGGACACAGCTCTTTCTTTATAGCGACTCTGTGAAGCAACAGAGATCGCTTCTACAGCCATATAGTGCCGCTGTTTGCCAGCAGCAGGTTATATTCCTGCACGGTGGACCCCGGGCTGCGAATGCACCAAATAGCATTTCTATATTTACTCGGTGCGTTCCGCCAGCCCTAACAGACACACAGGCAATCCCTACATGCTTATTGGCTGTGTAACAGGCGGGGATTTGAGTTTTACATCAAGCATCGCCCAATGTTCGCTGAGTAACGAGCACATCGGAGTACCCAGGTACTGCAGTGATATCCGAGTATCGACTAGCTTGTTCCCTCATTCCTGATAAACAAGTGGCCCTTGCTCCAAATTTTCAGAGGTTAAACAAGTGGTTCTCACTCAGTTTTTGCACGGTTATTAGATTGCCCTAATTCCAAATTTTTTGAGTATAAACTGGTGGCCCTCACTTAAAATTTTTAAGCGGTAAACAGGTGACCCTTGCTCAAAATGTTTACACGGTTGTCAGTCAGTCCTCGCTCAAAATTTTTAGAGGGTAAACAGGCGTCCATCACTCAAAATATTTACATGGTCATCAGCCTTCCCTCTCTCAGATATCTTTTTCATGGCTATCTAATTCTTTTTCTGTATTATTACCATATAGTTTACATACATATGTTATATTCCTAAATTAAAATGTGCAAGCAGTGCGGTAAGGGACAGGGAAGTAGACGTGCTGCTAATGGTGCACGCAGAGGCTGAGGCCATGGACAGGTGAAAACTCTGCCTGCTGCAGGAGCACAACATCCACGCTCATCCATGAGATCTAGCTGCCTGTCCCACTTTGCAGGGGGCGCTTCACTGAATGCAGGTGTTACTACATAAAGCAAAATATACACAACAGGAGGAAAGAAAGGAGGAAGAAACCTGCACTATTCTGGAGAAAGCACCACAAAAAAACAGGCAATGGTGCTTGGCTGTCTAGGCCTCAAGTCAAATGCACTATCATGGGGCAGTGGGCCCAAGGAAAGATGGCGACTGCACAGGTGCGGTAATACCAATGAGACAGCCAGCCTACAATCAGGGATCGGCCGCTTGGCACACTGCAAATATATAATACATAAGAAAGAAAAATATTTAGCCCTGACAAGGACTGTCGATTTAATGCTGCAGGACGGCAATAACAATATTAAACATGCCCTAGATGCCTCTAATCCTAAACTTTCCCTCACCTGAATGCAGGTAACAGTGGTTTAAATGGAGAAAGGAAAATATTTAGCTTTGAAAAAACTGTTATTTGAATGGTGAACTTTTCGTGTACAAGTGCTGGCATAGCAAAATGGAACCCTGCCTATTTCCCTGCTGTAATCTTAACTCTCTCTTCTACAACTCTCTCTGGACGGCTTCCTGATGACAATTGTGTCGCCAAGTCTTGTGTAAGACCACATGACGCTATGCGGCTGGCCAATCGCAGTAATGTCAATAGCCCACATGGATACAGCATTACCGTACATGGCGGTAATGACTTCAGGTCTATTGGCTGTCTAGAAGTCTCCAAACATGGAGCATGGTGCTATAGCACACACAGATCTTAATCAAGCACCCAGCATACCGAGCACCATGATGCACTATCGAGTATCAAGCAGTGGTGAGCTCATCACTATATGGAGTACTAATTCAGTCCAAAAACAATTTTGAACACTTTTTTGTAGTGTTATGTACCACTGAATTGTACCCCACAGCACGTAATACTCTATGGATGAGTGTTTGAATGCCAAAAAAAGTCAACACTTTTTTAGAGTGTTATATTGCACTGAAATGTGACAGCAGGGTCGGGATTAGGGGAAGGCATACTAGGCGTTTTCCTAGGGCTGATACTCCCCCAGAGGCTCCCCAGCTAGAGGGGACCGAGTGCCAGCACAGGCTCCGCCCCCTCTCCGCCATCACGTATTCATCATAGATACTGATAGAGTTGAAATCAAGTGACACTCACTCTTCCATTATTCCACTTCCACATCTGATTCAGATGACACTATAATGTCACTCCATTGTATGCCACACTGCTGAGGCGATGAGCTGCAGAGACTAGAGCAGTAAGGGAATCGGGAGAGGTGAGTACTGTTTTTTTTTTTCCTTTTTTAATCGGTGAGTACATTTTGGTGGCCATTAAACTGGAGGACTATACTGCTTCATTGTACAATAAGAGGGCTGCATTCTGCTCTACTCTATACAGAGGACTATGATGAATGCATTATGCTGTATGGAGGACTATGGGGGTGCATTATACTCTATGAAAGACTGTGGGAGCATTATACTATATGGAGGACTATTGGCTATTCTTTATACTATATGCAGGACTGTGGGGAGTGGATTATACTGTATGAAGGTCTATGGACAGTGCATTACACTATAACAAGGAATATGGGGTGCATGAGAATATGGGGAGTGCATTGTACTATATGAAAAACTATGAGGGTGAATTATACAATATGGTGGACTGTGGGAGCATTATAATATATGGAGGGCTACAGAATATCCTTTATACTATGTGGAGGACTCTAAGGAGTGCATTATACTATACAAAAAAACTATGGGTGTGCATTATAGTGTAAGAGGACTGTGGAGAGTGTATTACACTATATGGAGAATTATGGGGAGTGTATTATACTATATGGAGGACTATGGGGTGCATTATACTATGTGGAGTGCTTTAACCCTTTCCCGAACTCAGCCATACTATTACTGCGGAGGTCAGGTCCCAGCGGTGAGCCCACCTCAAAGCTGGGACATGTCAGCTGTTTTGAACAGATGACATGTGCCCGCAATAGCGGAGGGTGAAATCGTGATTCACCCGCCACTATTAACCAGTTAAAAGCCGCTGTCAAACGCTGAAAGTGGCATTTTACCGGCGCTTCCGGCCACGCGGCCGGAAGTGATCGCATCGCCGACCCCGCCACATGATCGGGGGTCGGTGATGCATCAGGATTGTAACCATAGAGGTCCTTGAGACCTTTGTGGTTACTGATGCCGGCCTGCTGTGAGCACCCTCCTGTGGTCGGCACTCATAGTAAGCCTGCATTTCAGCTACATAGCAGCGATCTGATGATCGCTGTTATGTAGCAGAGCTGATCGAGTGGTGCTAGCTTCTAGCCTCCCATGGAGGCTATTGAAGCATGGCAAAAGTAAAAAAAAATGTTTAAAAAATATGAAAAAAATAAAAAAAAATAAGTTTAAATCACCCCCCTTTCGCCCCATTCAAAATAAAACAATAAAAAAATCAAACCTACACATATTTGGTATCGCCGCGTTCAGAATCACCCGATCTATTAATTTAAAAAAACGGATTAACCTGATCGCTAATTGGTGTAGCGAGAAAAAAATTAGAAATGCCAGAATTACGTTTTTTTTGGTTGCCGCGACATTGCATTAAAATGTAATAACGGGCGATCAAAAGAACGTATCTGCACCAAAATGGTATAATTAAAAACATCAGCTCGGCACGCAAAAAATAAGCCCTCACCTGACCCCAGATCACAAAAAATGGAGACGCTACGGGTAACTAGCGCAATTTTTGTTTTACTAGCAAAGTTTGGAATTTTTTTTACCACTTAGATAAAACGGAACCTAGAAATATTTGGTGTCTATGAACTCGTTATGATGTGGAGAATCATAATGGCAGGTCAGTTTTTGCATTTAGTGAACCTAGCAAAAAAGCCAAACAAAAAAAACAGTATGGGATTGCACTTTTTTTGCAATTTCACCGCACTTGGAATTTTTTTCCCATTTTCTAGTACACGACATGCTAAAACGAATGATGTTGTTGAAAAGTGCAACTTGTCCCACAAAAAACAAGCTCTCACATGGCCATATTAATGGAAAAATAAAAAAGTTATGGCTCTGGGAAGGAGGGGATCGAAAAACGAAAATGCAAAAACAGAAAAGGGCAAGGTCGTGAAGGGGTTAAGCTAAACAAGCAAAATGCTGCCTAATCATTGCCTGGATTGTTTATGCCAGAAAAAAAATCGATGTATTCAGCAGCACATCACCCAGTGTAAGCTGCAAATCTGCTGTTGATAACATGATATGTATAGGGACAGATTGATCTATTAGTGACCATTCTGTGCCCATCATTCTTCCTCAGCCAGTGTAGAGAGGGTGGGACCAAGCGTTGAATGACTTCAATATTCTCGATCATGCTCGTTTAACATCCTCAACTAATCATGTGTACATACCTGTCATGGTTCCCAATGGCAAGGGAACGTCAGAGAACTTAAACAACAGACTAGCTCTTGGGTGATGGAATCTCGAGCTGACCGTGAGCTAAACCTACCACACAACTAACAGTGGCCGGGTGGCGTACCTACGTGTTATCCCTAGACGCCTAGCGCCAGCCGGAGGACTAACTAACCCTAATAGAGGAAAAGACAGACCTGGCTTACCTCTAGGGAAATTCCCCCAAAAAGGAGACAGAAGCCCCCCACATATATTGACGGTGAGTTCAGAGGAAAAGACATACGCAGTATGAAGGTAGGTTCAGCAAAGCGAGGTCCGCTTACTAGATAGCAAGAAGATACAATAGGGAACTTCACGGTCAACTGAAAACCCTATTAAAATACCATCCCGAAATTACTTTAAGACTCATGTGTCAACTCATGACACCGGAGTGGCAATTTCGGCCCACAAGAGCTTCCAGCTACAGAAAAATAACATAACTGTGAACTGGAACAAAAATGCAAAACAAACTTAGGACTAAGAGTCCAACTTAGCTGATAGTAGTCTAGAAGCAGGAACATGCAACAGAAAGGCTCTGGTTACATTGATGGCCGGCACTAGAATAACTGAGCAGCAAGGCTAAATAGGATACACCCATATCCTGATGGAAACAGGTGAACAGAGAAAGTGAAGCACACAAGTCCAGTACCACCAGTGACCACCGGGGGAGCCCAAAAACCAAATTCACAACAGTACCCCCCCCTCAAGGAGGGGGCACCAAACCCTCACAAGAACCACCAGGGCGATCAGGATGAGCCCTATGAAAGGCACGGACCAAATCAGAGGCATGAACATCAGAGGCTGTCACCCAAGAATTATCCTCTTGACCATAGCCCTTCCACTTGACCAGATACTGAAGTTTCCGTCTGGAAACACGGGAGTCCAAGATCTTCTCCACAACGTACTCCAATTCACCCTCAACCAACACCGGAGCGGGGGGCTCAACGGAAGGCACAACCGGTACCTCATACCTGCGCAACAATGACCGATGGAAGACATTATGGATAGAAAAAGATGCTGGGAGGTCCAATCGAAAGGACACGGGGTTAAGAATCTCCAAAATCTTATACGGGCCGATGAACCGAGGCTTAAACTTAGGAGAAGAAACCCTCATAGGGACAAAACGAGAAGACAACCACACCAAGTCCCCAACACGAAGACGAGGACCAACACGACGACGGCGGTTAGCAAAATGCCTAGTCTTCTCCTGGGACAACTCCAAATTGTCCACCACCTGTCCCCAAATCCGATGCAACCTATCCACCACAGTATCCACTCCAGGACAATCCGAAGACTCCACCTGACCGGAAGAAAAACGAGGATGAAACCCCGAATTGCAAAAGAAAGGAGAAACCAAAGTGGCAGAACTAGCCCGATTATTGAGGGCAAACTACGCCAACGGCAAAAAGGCAACCCAGTCATCCTGATCCGCAGACACAAAACACCTCAAATAAGTCTCCAAGGTCTGATTAGTTCGCTCAGTCTGGCCATTAGGCCGGAGACACACTGGTGCGAGAGACGGCCGAGTCTCGCTGGTTAAAAGCAAGCTGTGGCACCTGCATTCCGGAGCTGAGCGTGCAGCTCCATGTATTGCTATGGAGCCGCACGCTCCGCTCCGGAGTGCAGGTGCCACAGCTTGCTTTTAACCAGCGAGACTCGGCCGTATCTCGCACCAGTGTGTCTCCGGCCTTAGTCTGAGGATGGAACGCAGACGAAAAAGACAAATCAATGCCGATCCTAGCACAGAACGCCCGCCAAAATCTAGACACGAACTGGGTCCCCCTGTCAGAAACGATATTCTCCGGAATACCATGCAAGCGAACCACATTTTGAAAAAACAGAGGAACCAACTCGGATGAGGAAGGCAACTTAGGCAAGGGCACCAAATGGACCATCTTTGAAAAACGGTCACACACCACCCAGATGACAGACATTTTCTGAGAAACCGGGAGATCAGAAATAAAATCCATAGAGATGTGAGTCCAAGGCCTCTTCGGAATAGGCAAAGATAACAACAATCCGCTGGCCCGAGAACAACAAGGTTTGGCCCGAGCACAAACATCACAAGACTGCACAAAAACTCGTACATCTCGAGACAGGGAAGGCCACCAGAAGGACCTAGCCACCAAATCCCTGGTACCAAAGATCCCGGGATGACCTGCCAACACAGAAGAATGAACCTCCGAGATGACTCTACTGGTCCAATCATCAGGAACAAACAGTCTACCAGGCGGGCAACGATCAGGTCTATCCGCCTGAAACTCCTGCAAAGCTCGTCGCAGGTCTGGGGAAACAGCAGATAATATCACCCCATCCTTAAGGATACCTGTAGGTTCAGAATCACCAGGGGAATCAGGCTCAAAACTCCTAGAAAGGGCATCCACCTTCACATTTTTAGAACCTGGTAAGTATGAGACCACAAAATTAAACCGAGAGAAAAACAACGACCAGCGCGCCTGTCTAGGATTCAGGCGCCTGGCAGACTCAAGATAAATCAAATTCTTGTGATCGGTCAATACCACCACCTGATGTCTAGCCCCCTCAAGCCAATGACGCCACTCCTCAAAAGCCCACTTCATAGCCAAAAGCTCCCGATTACCAATATCATAATTTCGCTCGGCGGGTGAAAATTTTCGAGAAAAGAACGCACAAGGTCTCATCACGGAGCAGTCGGAACTTTTCTGCGACAAGACCGCCCCAGCTCCGATCTCGGAAGCATCGACCTCAACCTGAAAAGGAAGAGTAACATCAGGCTGACGCAACACAGGGGCGGAAGAAAAGTGGCATTTAAGCTCCCGAAAGGCCTCCACAGCAGCAGGGGACCAATCAGCAACATCAGCACCCTTTTTGGTCAAATCAGTCAAAGGTTTAGCAACATCAGAAAAACCAGTTATAAATCGACGATAAAAATTAGCAAAGCCCAAAAATTTCTGAAGGCTCTTAAGAGAAGAAGGTTGCGTCCAATCACAAATAGCCCGAACCTTGACAGGATCCATCTCAATGGAAGAGGGGGAAAAAATGTACCCCAAAAAAGAAATCTTTTGAACCCCAAAAATACACTTAGAACCCTTCACACACAAGGAATTATCCCGCAAAACCTGAAAAACCTTCCTGACCTGTTGGACATGAGAATCCCAGTCATCTGAAAAAATCAAAATGTCATCCAGATACACGATCATAAATTTATCCAAATATTCACGGAAAATGTCATGCATAAAGGACTGAAAGACTGAAGGGGCATTTGAAAGACCAAAAGGCATTACTAAATACTCAAAGTGGCCCTCGGGCGTATTAAATGCGGTTTTCCACTCATCCCCCTGCTTAATTCGCACCAAATTATACGCCCCACGGAGATCAATCTTAGAGAACCACTTAGCCCCCTTTATTCGAGCAAACAAATCAGTCAGCAGTGGCAGAGGATACTGATATTTGACTGTAATTTTATTCAAGAGTCGATAATCAATACACGGCCTCAAAGAGCCATCTTTTTTAGATACAAAGAAAAAAACGGCTCCTAAGGGAGATGAAGAAGGACGAATATGTCCCTTTTCCAGGGACTCCTTAATATATTCTCGCATAGCAGCATGTTCAGGTACAGATAGATTAAATAAACGACCCTTTGGAAATTTACTGCCCGGAATCAGATCTATGGTACAATCGCAATCTCTGTGAGGAGGTAGTGAACCAAGCTTAGGCTCCTCAAAAACATCACGATAATCAGACAAAAATTCCAGAATCTCAGAGGGAATAGATGACGAAATGGAAACCAAAGGTACGTCCCCATGAACCCCCTGACATCCCCAGCTTAACACAGACATAGCTTTCCAGTCAAGGACTGGGTTATGAGATTGTAACCATGGTAATCCGAGCACCAAAACGTCATGTAGATTGTACAACACAAGGAAGCGAATCCTCTCCTGATGGTCTGGATTCATACGCATAGTCACTTGTGTCCAGTATTGTGGTTTATTACTAGCCAATGGTGTAGAGTCAATACCCTTCAGAGGTATAGGAACTTCCAGAGGCTCTAGATCAAACCCACAGCGCCTGGCAAAGGACCAATCCATAAGACTCAAAGCGGCGCCCGAGTCGACATAGGCATCCGCGGTAATTGACGATAATGAACAAATCAAGGTCACAGACAGAATAAACTTAGACTGTAAAGTGCCAATTGAAATAGACTTATCAACCTTTTTTGTACGTTTAGAGCATGCTGATATAACATGAGTTGAATCACCACAATAGAAGCACAACCCATTTTTTCGCCTAAAATTCTGCCGTTCGCTTCTGGACAGAATTCTATCACATTGCATATTTTCTGGAGCCTTCTCAGAAGACACCGCCAAATGGTGCACAGGTTTGCGCTCCCGCAAACGCCGATCAATCTGAATAGCCATTGTCATGGACTCATTCAGACCTGTAGGTGCAGGGAACCCCACCATAACATCTTTAATGGCATCAGAGAGACCCTCTCTGAAATTCGCCGCCAGGGCGCACTCATTCCACTGAGTAAGCACAGACCATTTACGAAATTTTTGGCAGTATATTTCAGCTTCATCTTGCCCTTGAGATAGGGCCATCAAGGCTTTTTCAGCCTGAATCTCTAAGTTAGGTTCCTCATAAAGCAACCCCAAAGCCAGAAAAAACGCATCCACATTGAGCAACGCAGGATCCCCGGGTGCCAATGCAAATGCCCAGTTTTGAGGGTCACCCCGCAGCAAGGAAATTACTATCCTAACCTGCTGTGCGGGATCTCCAGCGGAGCGAGATCTCAGGGAAAGAAATAATTTACAATTATTTTTGAAATTCAGGAAACGAGATCTATCCCCGGAGAAAAATTCTGGTATAGGAATTCTAGGTTCAGATATAGGAGCATGAATAACAAAATCCTGTAAATTTTGAACCTTCGTAGCAAGATTATTCAAACCTGTAGCCAAACTCTGAGGATCCATTTTAATCAGGTGAGATCAGAGCCATTCAAGGATTAGAAGGAGAGAGAGAGACAAAGGCTGCAATTAGAGCAGAAATGCAACTGAGTCAACTAAAAAGCAAGCTCAGAAGAAAAAAAAAAAAAAAAATCTGCAGACTTCTTTTTCTCTCCTTTCTTCTGCCAACGGTTTTAACCCTTGGCCGGCCATACTGTCCTGGTTCCCAATGGCAAGGGAACGTCAGAGAACTTAAACAACAGACTAGCTCTTGGGTGATGGAATCTCGAGCTGACCGTGAGCTAAACCTACCACACAACTAACAGTGGCCGGGTGGCGTACCTACGTGTTATCCCTAGACGCCTAGCGCCAGCCGGAGGACTAACTAACCCTAATAGAGGAAAAGACAGACCTGGCTTACCTCTAGGGAAATTCCCCCAAAAAGGAGACAGAAGCCCCCCACATATATTGACGGTGAGTTCAGAGGAAAAGACATATGAAGGTAGGTTCAGCAAAGCGAGGTCCGCTTACTAGATAGCAAGAAGATACAATAGGGAACTTCACGGTCAACTGAAAACCCTATTAAAATACCATCCCGAAATTACTTTAAGACTCATGTGTCAACTCATGACACCGGAGTGGCAATTTCGGCCCACAAGAGCTTCCAGCTACAGAAAAATAACATAACTGTGAACTGGAACAAAAATGCAAAACAAACTTAGGACTAAGAGTCCAACTTAGCTGATAGTAGTCTAGAAGCAGGAACATGCAACAGAAAGGCTCTGGTTACATTGATGGCCGGCACTAGAATAACTGAGCAGCAAGGCTAAATAGGATACACCCATATCCTGATGGAAACAGGTGAACAGAGAAAGTGAAGCACACAAGTCCAGTACCACCAGTGACCACCGGGGGAGCCCAAAAACCAAATTCACAACACATACCGCCAAAATGTTTCTGTGTTATCGTGTAATATTTTAGCTTTTTGGGCACCACCCTGTGTCACAGAAAGTACGTAATACTCTACGGATGAGCAAAATCGTGCCAACATTTTTTTTAATGCTTTTTTGGAGTGTTATATAGCACAGAAATGTACCCCGAAGCATTTAATATTCTATGGATGAGTAATTAAACACCAAACAAAAAATGTCAATGCTTTTTTTGCTTGTTATATATCTCCGAATGTAATAGAAAGCACATAGTACTCTACGGATGAGTAATTTAATACTGAAAAAAAAATTCAGTTCTTTTCAGCGTTATATAATACTGACATCTAACAGAAAGCACATAACACTCTATGGATGAGTAAATGAATACAGACACATTTTTTAATGCTTTCTGGAGTTTTATATACCACCAAAATGTCACAGAAATCACATAATAACCTATGGATGACTGATTGAACACAGACAAATTTTCAATGGTTTTTGAACTGTTAAATAACATTGTGATCGAGCAAAGAGCACAAAACATTATATGGATGTGTAATTAAATACCAAAACAAATTTTTTAACTCATTTATGGAGTGTTATTTACCACTGAAATGTAACCGAAATCACCTAATACTTTATGAATGAGTAATATAATATTGAAAAAAATGTAAACACTTTTTTGGAATGTTATATATCACAGAAATGTACACAAAAGTGCGCAATATCCTATGGATGAATAATTGAATGCAGACAAATATTTAAACGCTTTGGAGTCTTATGTACCATCAAAATTTCTCAGAAAACATCTAATGCTCTATGATCAACTAATTGAACACAGACACATTTTTCATTGTGTTTTTGGAGTCTTGTGTACCACCGAAATTTAACAGAAAGCAGCTAGTGCTCTATGGATTACTAAGTGAATACAGACACATTGTTAAACACTTCATTGGATATACCTCTGAAATGTCACAGAGAGCGCCTAATGCTGTGTGAATGATAACTGAGTACAGACAAATTCTTCAATGCTTTTTTTGGAGTCTTATATCCACCCTACTGTCACAGAGCACCAAATACTATATTGATGACTTATTGAATCCAGACACATTTGTCAATGCTTTTCTGGAATGTTACGTACCACCAAAATGACGGAAAGCACCAAACACTGCATGGATGACATTAAATGATTTTTTAAACTGTTGCTTAACACCGAAATGTACAGCAGACCACATAATAGTATATGGGTGATTAATCAATACAGACAAATGTTTCAACGCTTTTTTTGACTATTTAATACCAAAATGTACCACAGACCATGTAATAGTACATGGATGAGTAATTGAACACATAATAATGTTTCAACACTTTTTTTGACTGTTATATAACACCGAAATGTACCACAAAGCACCTAATACTATATGGATGACAACATAGTCAATTTTTTCACCCAAAGAATACAAGTCAACTGCCTCAGCTATATATTTAGCAGTGGATTGCAAAGCCCTAGTCCCTGACTAGAGACTGTATTCAGCCACTCTCCCTGATCCTGCAACTCTCTCCCCCTCCCTAGTCTACATGCAAATTATATCTGATGCAAACAGCAAATCACAAAATTAGCCCTTACAAGGTCAGTTAATATGATAGTTTAGCTTCAGTACCAGTATCAAAACTGCAAGACTCTGATTTGTAAAATTATGCACACACTATTGGCAGGCACTTTCTCTCTCCGATAACAACTGTCACAGTTCTGTGTAATGCTGTGCCGAGCATGGTGCAGCCTGTTCTTTTATAACCACTGATGATGTCACATGGCCAGCCAATCACAGTAGTGCCACTACCAAGATGGCTACAGCATTACTGTGACAGGCAGGCAAGCCCCGCATGCTTACTGTTGTGTAACAGGCACCAAACATATGGGTCAGAGAATCGAGTTTGAAATTGGGCACCAGCTAATGCTTGCCGAGTAACGAGCATCATGATACTCGAGTGATGTCTGAGTATCACTGAGCATGTTCGCTCATCCCTATTGTCCATTTTTCATGCGTTCAACTTATCAGCCTCAAGAATTGTCTCTTCTTTTGGTGCCTCTTACATACCTGTCTATGATATTATTATTCTGACTGCTCAATGTATATTTGTATATATTTTGTTTGTGTTCCCATTTTTCATGAGCTGACCACAGGAAAAGGCCACTCAAAAATGTGCAATTTTACACTTTTGGTTGGGTTTGGGGGGTCAAAAAACCAGTCAGTATCAAGTGTTACCACCATTTGCCTCACGCAGTGCAGCATATCTCTTTGAGTTGATTGTGGTGTGTGGAATGTTGGTCCACTATTTTTCAATGGCTGTGGGAAGTTCCTGCACGACCAGCACACTCACCGGATGCGTCACCCATTGTGCATGCTCTGGATCAGTGTATATGACAGTGTTTTCCAGTTCCTTTCAATATCCAGCAGCCTCAGACAGCCATTGAAGAGGAAGGAACCAACATTCCACAGGCCACCATCAACATCATCACCATCAGCTATATGCGAAGCAGATGTGTTGTACTGCATGAGGCAAATGGTGGTAACACCAGATACTGAATGGTTTTCTGATCACCCTGAACACCCAAAATACTATGAAACTGAACATTTTAGAATGTCTTTTTATTGTGTAATAATCATGCTGTCTAATAAGCATCTGGATATGCCACATATGGGAGGAGGATGGATTATCTGAGCAGAGGAGAAGTGATCACTAACAGATTTTGACAAACTCCAGTACAAAAGCTTAACCATTACATACAAAGCCATCCACAACCTGTCTCCTCCATACATCTTTGACCTCATCTCCCGGTACTTTCCTGCACACAACCTCTGATCCTCACAAGATCTCCTTCTTTACTCCCCTCTTATCTCCTCTTCCCACAATTGTATACAAGATTTCTCTTGCGTATCACCCCTACTCTGGAACTCTCTACCACAACACATCAGACTCTCGCCTACCATCGAAACCTTCAAAAAGAACCTGAAGACCCACCTCTTCCGACAAGCCTACAACCTGCAGTAACCACCGATCGACCAAACCACTGCATGACCAGCTCTATCCTCACCTACTGTATTCTCACCCATCCCTTGTAGATTGTGAGCCCTCACGGACAGGGTCCTCTCTCCTCCTGCACCAGCTGTGACTTGTATTGTTCAAGATTATTGTACTTGTTTTTATTATGTATACCCCTCCTCACATGTAAAGCGCCATGGAATAAATGGCGCTATAATAATAAATAATAATAATAATAATAATAATAATAATAATAATAAACATGTGAGCAATGTTTGAGAGAAAAAGGCCCTTTGTGTACATAAAAAAGTCTTAGATCTTTGACTTCAGCTCATGAAAAATTTGAGAAAAAACAAAACTGTTTATATTTTGTTCATTATGTTTTAACATAAGGTTTTCAGAAAAGAAACAAATGAATGACTCATAATTAGTGTTGAGCATTCCGAAACCGCAAGTATCGGGTATTGGCCGATATTTGCGGTATCGGAATTCCGATACCGAGTTCCGATATTTTTGTGATATCGGAAATCGGAATTGGAAGTTCCCAGTGTATGGTTCCCAGGGTCTGGAGGAGAGGAGACTCTCCTTCAGGCCCTGGGATCCATATTCATGTAAAAAATAAAGAATAAAACTAAAAAATATGGATATACTCACCCCTCCGGCGGCCCCGGCTCTCACCGGTCCAAGCGTCTTCCTCCGTTCCTAAGAATGCAGAAAGTCAAGGACCTTCGATGACATCGCGGCTTGTGATTGGTCGCGTGACCGCTCATGTGACAGCTCACGTGACCAATCACAAGCCGCGACGTCATTGAAGGTCCTTCACTCGCTCATTCTTAGGAACAGAGGCTGCCGGTTGCAGCGGTTACAACCAGGGCGCGTCAGAGGGTGAGTATATCCCTATTTTTTATTTTTATTCTTTATTTTACACATGAATACGGATCCCAGGGCCTGAAGGAGAGTTTCCTCTCCTTCAGACCCTGGGAACCATCCAGGATACCTTCCGATACTTGTGTCCCATTGACTTGTATTGGTATCGGTATCGGCGATATCCGATATTTTTCGGATATCGGCCGATACAATCCGATACCAATACTTTCAAGTATCGGAAGGTGTGGCTCAACACTACTCATAGTAGTTAAACATTTTAAGTTACTAAGAAAAGTTCTTCCCTATATTTGATTTGAAATTCTTTTACTCGATAATTATAATTATCATCATTGAGACATTTTTTTCCCATACTAATTTTATAATTTTACATACCCTAAGAGTATATGCTAAAAAAAAATCTCTTGTAATAATATGTCTCCAATGGACCCGTCCCTGGAGGTTTCAGGTGTAGATAAAAACAACACATAAAAACTAAAGTAATTTATTTTCTCGGAAGAAGCCAAGAAACTGTTGCACACAGTCATTCTCATAACTCTATTGGCCATCAAGTCAACTTTACCACTGTCATTGAGTTTCTTTTACTGGGATTCCCCGATCTGGTTGATTACAAGTTGCCTTTCTTCTCTATGATACTTCTCATCTATTGTATGACCATGTGTGAAAATGTCATAATAATTTTCCTGGTGTCCTGTAGCCAACGTCTCCTTTCTCCCATGTATTTCTTCCTTGGACACTTGGCCCTGTCAGATATAATCCTTGTATCCAGTATAATTCCTAAAATGCTGAATATTATTATAATGGAGGGGAGTGTTATTTCTTTTGCTGAATGCTTTGCTCAGTTTTACTTTTACGGGGGAACGGTCTGTGCCGAGTGTTTTTTGCTCACGGCCATGTCCTATGACCGATTCTTGGCCATCTGCAAACCTCTACATTATATCTCAGTGATGAGTCAGAAGCTTAAATATAGTCTCATCCTCTCATCCTGGGGACTCAGTTTTATTTTAGACTTTTTATCACTTGCACTCATATGTGGCTTAGACTTCTGTGGGCCGAATGTCATTGACCACTTCTTTTGTGACTTTGCTCCTCTTCTAGAACTTTCCTGCTCAGATACAACTAGTGTAAGCATAGAAATGATTGTCCTCTCTTTTCCAATAATTCTATTACCTTTCTTATTTATTGTTACATCATACATCTTTATTTTCATTGTTATTTTTGGAATTTCCTCCACCTCAGGTCGGCAAAAAACTTTCTCCACTTGTAGCTCTCACTTGGTGGTCGTTTCGACGTATTATGGCTCCATGCTCGTAATCTACATGGTTCCTTACAGAGGACACTCACTGACTCTAAACAAGTTTATTTCCCTTGTCTACATTGTGCTGACCCCCCTTATAAATCCTATGATCTACAGTCTGAGAAACAAAGAGATCCAGTCTGCAGTAACGAAATATCTGAAAGTCTATGGTAGGAAAAAATGTTTCTAGTTTTTTCGTTTTCTACCTTCAAGAGGGCACCTTGCCTCTTGTCTATCTGCTTCTCAAATGGTGAAGAATTCCTGATCATTGATAGCTTGGACTACGAGCCATTGGCCTTAGCAATGATGCTACAAGCTTAGGTTGCTTTGACTTTACAACTGTGGAGGAGGGGGCATTGAATTTTTTCCAGAATCAGGGTTTGCAAGAAGAGTAGCAATATGCTCGCGAGTGTTGAGTTTCTTTTCTGGGCAACATTGACAGTTAATAGACTGCAGAGGTGGCTGGCAACCTAGGCTATGAGTAGTCGACTATAACATTAATGTTCTCAATGTTCCCATAAATGGAGGGCATTTATAATAAGCGATAGATTGAAAATTAGCTTTTTGTTACAAGCACTTTGTAAATTTCCTTTTTATAGTTAAACGACCACCCCTTAAAAGGGAAAGATATAAATATCAAGAACCTTCACCTAAGACCATTATTTTCACAGTGAAAACTTAACCTGTCTTTTGTAAAATACAATTCATTTTATTTAATCAAAATAAAACTGTTTTTGTAATAGAAAAATATTTATTGTCTTTTTGTAAAGTAGTGAAGTCTGACCTATCATTGGATTATATTTTATTTATATTAGGATTTATAATTCTTGATGTTTTTACTTTATTTTATGTTGTTTGATCTTTTTTGCTTTTTTGCTTTATCCACATAAGAAAAATCTCAAAATATGCCACTTATCACATTGACCACGAGAGAAGAATAAGCACTCTCTATTTTCTGTATTTGTTCTTTTCACACATTATTAATGTTTTGAGGTTTAGATCTGAGAACACGGGGCACAAGTGGTATTTGATGTTTGGGTTTTGTTAGCACCTTGCTGTGGGATAGGATTGACAATCATTTTCCTGAATAAATCAACCAATGCTACTCCTGACTTGCAACAACACATGCCTTTCCTCCTCTGCCGGTGACTTGGCTGAGCAAGGATCTTTTGTTCATTGTCTGTCGAGCTTCACGTGATAAGTCTAACCTGAAAGTAAGGAGCAGAGATGAGCAAAATAGTTCAGGGAAAATCAGATCCCTCTCATTTTTTTTAAATTGACTTCGCAAAAATCCATATTTTTTTGCAATTTGCTTAGTTTGAATTCAGCAAAAATAACAACTGTCCAGCTTCTATTTTGCTGAATGTAAAAACACCAAAAAGGAGATTTAAAAAAATCACAATTAATATGTTATCATCTTCTCCCACAGCACATCATCCAATTTTCAATTTGTTGCTGGTGGATTAATCTCTGTACTGTCCAGCTATTCAACAGTGAATATATATTTATTCAGGAACACAGATAACACAGCTTACAACTGGTAATACTTACAGCTTAGGATCTTAGCATTTTGTCTGTCAGCTTGCAAAGTGAAAGTAAAATGTACTCCAGCTACACACAGTGAACAGGAACTTTCATTTTTTGTCTTTTTGAACAGTGCTTTACTAGAAATGTAACACTATTGCTAGAGACAGAAATGAATGCACTACAAAACAGTAGTAAATAGTAGTGGATGCAATATTTACAACAAGAAGCATTATTCTAACACCCCCACTCAACATACAGTGGGGCAAAAAAGTATTTAGTCAGTCAGCAATAGTGCAAGTTCCACCACTTAAAAAGATGAGAGGCGTCTGTAATTTACATCATAGGTAGACCTCAACTATAGGAGACAAACTGAGAACAAAAAATCCAGAAAATCACATTGTCTGTTTTTTTTTATCATTTTATTTGCATTTTATGGTGGAAAATAAGTATTTGGTCAGAAACAAACAATCCAGATTTCTGGCTCTCACAGACCTGTAACTTCTTCTTTAAGAGTCTCCTCTTTCCTCCACTCATTACCTGTAGTAATGGCACCTGTTTAAACTTGTTATCAGTATAAAAAGACACCTGTGCACACCCTCAAACAGTCTGACTCCAAACTCCACTATGGTGAAGACCAAAGAGCTGTCAAAGGACACCAGAAACAAAATTGTAGCCCTGCACCAGGCTGGGAAGACTGAATCTGCAATAGCCAACCAGCTTGGAGTGAAGAAATCAACAGTGGGAGCAATAATTAGAAAATGGAAGACATACAAGACCACTGATAATCTCCCTCGATCTGGGGCTCCACGCAAAATCCCACCCCGTGGGGTCAGAATGATCACAAGAACGGTGAGCAAAAATCCCAGAACCACGCGGGGGGACCTAGTGAATGAACTGCAGAGAGCTGGGACCAATGTAACAAGGCCTACCATAAGTAACACACTACGCCACCATGGACTCAGATCCTGCAGTGCCAGACGTGTCCCACTGCTTAAGCCAGTACATGTCCGGGCCCGTCTGAAGTTTGCTAGAGAGCATTTGGATGATCCAGAGGAGTTTTGGGAGAATGTCCTATGGTCTGATGAAACCAAACTGGAACTGTTTGGTAGAAACACAACTTGTAGTGTTTGGAGGAAAAAGAATACTGAGTTGCATCCATCAAACACCATACCTACTGTAAAGCATGGTGGTGGAAACATCATGCTTTGGGGCTGTTTCTCTGCAAAGGGGCCAGGACGACTGATCCGGGTACATGAAAGAATGAATGGGGCCATGTATTGTGAGATTTTGAGTGCAAACCTCCTTCCATCAGCAAGGGCATTGAAGATGAAACGTGGCTGGGTCTTTTAGCATGATAAGGATCCCAAGCACACCGCCAGGGCAACGAAGGAGTGGCTTCGTAAGAAGCATTTCAAGGTCCTGGAGTGGCCTAGCCAGTCTCCAGATCTCAACCCTATAGAAAACCTTTGGAGGGAGTTGAAAGTCCGTGTTGCCAAGCAGAAAGCCAAAAACATCACTGCTCTAGAGGAGATCTGCATGGAGGAATGGGCCAAAATATCAACAACAGTGTGTGGCAACCTTGTGAAGACTTACAGAAAACGTTTGACCTCTGTCATTGCCAACAAAGGATATATTACAAAGTATTGAGATGAAATTTTGTTTCTGACCAAATACTTATTTTCCACCATAAAATGCAAATAAAATGATAAAAAAAACAGACAATGTGATTTTCTGGATTTTTTTTTTCTCAGTTTGTCTCCCATAGTTGAGGTCTACCTATGATGTAAATTACAGACGCCTCTCATCTTTTTAAGTGGTGGAACTTGCACTATTGCTGATTGACTTAATACTTTTTTGCCCCACTGTAAATGTATCCTGTTAGTCCAACAGTGGTTCTGAGTTCTTTAAAACTGGTTCTTGGAAATAGCTTTGTCAAAACATCAGCTATCATCAGGTCTATCTTGCAATAAACCAACTAAATTATGCCACATTCTATCAAATCACACATGTGAGTATGTTTAACGTCAATGTGTTTGGTTCTC
Organism: Ranitomeya variabilis; assembly: GCF_051348905.1. NCBI lineage: Eukaryota > Metazoa > Chordata > Amphibia > Anura > Dendrobatidae > Ranitomeya > Ranitomeya variabilis. The sequence goes on from NC_135236.1 coordinate 13,128,431, forward strand.
GCATTGATCTTCTCACTGCATCATTGTCGCTCACCATCTTAGTGGAGTCCTCAAAGTCTTGGAGAACCACACAAATGTCAGACATACATGCTCACTCTTCAGTTTTTATGTGTGGAGGCTTACTAGAATATTGTCAGGAGTGTTGGAATTGGTATTTTGTAACTGACCTGTGCTGCTCACAAAGCCTTGCCAGCATGTACAGTATGGAGTTCCAAGGCGTGGTGATGACGCACACCTGTCGGTGAGATGGCACTAGCAAGCACTGCTGCAGCACTGCCAAACTGGGGCAGCTCTATTTGATTCGTGCAAACAGGTGATCTGGCAAATCTTAGTGGGTTTTCTGAAAACCTTGAACCACCAAGTTGAGCACATTTTCCAAGCATAGAATGTGTGAGCTTGTCAAGCTTCAGAGCCGCTACCAGGTTATGTTCATTATCACACAAAACCATGAATGGTTGGAGTTTCAATGGCAAAAACCACAGATCTGTCTGGTTTGTTTTTCCTTTCAGTAAAGGTACCTTCACACGAAACGATATCGCTAGCGATCCGTGACGTTGCAGCGTCCTCGCTAGCGATATCGTTTCGTTTGACACGCAGCAGCGATCAGGATCCTGCTGTGATGTCGCTGGTCGCTAAATAAAGTTCAGAACTTTATTTGGTCGTCCGATCGCTGTGTATCGTTGTGTTTGAAAGCAAAAGCAACGATACCAGCGATGTTTTACACTGGTAACCAGGGTAAACATCGGGTTACCAAGCGCAGGGCCGCGCTTAGTAACCCGATGTTTACCCTGGTTACCAGCGTAAAAGTAAAAAAAACAAACAGTACATGCTCACCTGCGCGTCCCCCAGCGTCTGCTTCCTGACACTGACTGAGCGCCGGCCCTAAAGTGAAAGTGAAAGCACAGCTGTGACGTCACCGTCACAAGTAGAGATGAGCAAACCCGTGGATGTTTGGGTTCACCGGGTTCCACGACAATACAATAAAAAGTTGGGTTTGGGTCCAAACTTGACCCAGGACCCTAAACCAATTCAAATCAATGGTGACAAGAATGTAGATGCTTTAAAATGGCTGTAAAACAGTCATAGTCAGGGCTATGGGAGCTGCAAAAAGGAAGCTAAATGGGAGTAAGAGCAGGACAATCTCCCTGCAAACAAATGTGGACTTGAAATGACTTAAAGTGGTTCTTTCACCATAGCAATCATGGTAAAATAGGAAGTAAATGAATAACATAAACATTTTAACAGTGCCCTCACAGAAACTGAGGCTTGGTACTTCCAGTCCAGTTACAAATTTCACCCACAGAGCATGGGCCAGAGTACCTCTACATTAGAAGCTTACAAATTTCACCCACAGAGCATGGGCCAGAGTACCTCTACATTAGAAGCTTACAAATTTCACCCACAGAGCATGGGCCACAGTACCTCTACATTAGAAGCTTACAAATTTCACCCACAGAGCATGGGTCACAGTACCTCTACATTAGAAGCTTACAAATTTCACCCACAGAGCATGGGCCAGAGTACCTCTACATTAGAAGCTTACAAATTTCACCCACAGAGCATGGGCCAGAGTACCTCTACATTAGAAGCTTACAAATTTCACCCACAGAGCATGGGCCACAGTACCTCTACATTAGAAGCTTACAAATTTCACCCACAGAGCATGGGCCAGAGTACCTCTACATTAGAAGCTTACAAATTTCACCCACAGAGCATGGGCCACAGTACCTCTACATTAGCAGCTTACAAATTTCACCCACAGAGCATGGGTCACAGTACCTCTACATTAGAAGCTTACAAATTTCACCCACAGAGCATGGGCCAGAGTACCTCTACATTAGAAGCTTACAAATTTCACCCACAGAGCATGGGCCAGAGTACCTCTACATTAGAAGCTTACAAATTTCACCCACAGAGCATGGGCCACAGTACCTCTACATTAGAAGCTTACAAATTTCACCCACAGAGCATGGGCCACAGTACCTCTACATTAGAAGCTTACAAATTTCACCCACAGAGCATGGGCCACAGTACCTCTACATTAGAAGCTTACAAATTTCACCCACAGAGCATGGGCCAGAGTACCTCTACATTAGAAGCTTACAAATTTCACCCACAGAGCATGGGCCACAGTACCTCTACATTAGAAGCTTACAAATTTCACCCACAGAGCATGGGCCACAGTACCTCTACATTAGAAGCTTACAAATTTCACCCACAGAGCATGGGCCACAGTACCTCTACATTAGAAGCTTACAAATTTCACCCACAGAGCATGGGCCACAGTACCTCTACATTAGAAGCTTACAAATTTCACCCACAGAGCATGGGCCACAGTACCTCTACATTAGCAGCTTACAAATTTCACCCACAGAGCATGGGCCAGAGTACCTCTACATTAGAAGCTTACAAATTTCACCCACAGAGCATGGGCCACAGTACCTCTACATTAGAAGCTTACAAATTTCACCCACAGAGCATGGGCCACAGTACCTCTACATTAGAAGCTTACAAATTTCACCCACAGAGCATGGGCCAGAGTACCTCTACATTAGAAGCTTACAAACTTCACCCACAGAGCATGGGCCACAGTACCTCTACATTAGAAGCTTACAAATTTCACCCACAGAGCATGGGCCACAGTACCTCTACATTAGCAGCTTACAAATTTCACCCACAGAGCATGGGTCACAGTACCTCTACATTAGAAGCTTACAAATTTCACCCACAGAGCATGGGCCAGAGTACCTCTACATTAGAAGCTTACAAATTTCACCCACAGAGCATGGGCCAGAGTACCTCTACATTAGAAGCTTACAAATTTCACCCACAGAGCATGGGCCAGAGTACCTCTACATTAGAAGCTTACAAATTTCACCCACAGAGCATGGGCCAGAGTACCTCTACATTAGAAGCTTACAAATTTCACCCACAGAGCATGGGTCACAGTACCTCTACATTAGAAGCTTACAAATTTCACCCACAGAGCATGGGTCACAGTACCTCTACATTAGAAGCTTACAAATTTCACCCACAGAGCATGGGTCACAGTACCTCTACATTAGAAGCTTACAAATTTCACCCACAGAGCATGGGCCACAGTACCTCTACATTAGAAGCTTACAAATTTCACCCACAGAGCATGGGCCACAGTACCTCTACATTAGAAGCTTACAAATTTCACCCACAGAGCATGGGCCACAGTACCTCTACATTAGAAGCTTACAAATTTCACCCACAGAGCATGGACCACAGTACCTCTACATTAGAAGCTTACAAATTTCACCCACAGAGCATGGGCCACAGTACCTCTACATTAGAAGCTTACAAATTTCACCCACAGAGCATGGACCACAGTACCTCTACATTAGAAGCTTACAAATTTCACCCACAGAGCATGGGCCACAGTACCTCTACATTAGAAGCTTACAAATTTCACCCACAGAGCATGGGCCACAGTACCTCTACATTAGAAGCTTACAAATTTCACCCACAGAGCATGGGCCACAGTACCTCTACATTAGCAGCTTGCAAATTTCACCCACAGAGCTTGGGGTTGACAAACTTCTGCCACAGAAGCTGATGATAAATTTCACCCACACAGCATGTTTTCTGATTTCCCTGAGAAAGCTGATTAAAAATGTCACACCTAGAAAATAGGGCACAGCAACCACACAGCTCAAAAATGCCTGCTACAAATATTGCAGATGAAAAGTTGTTAGTGTGATCTTGGGTTTAGCTGGTGGTCCGCAGTGAGGCTTTGCTACTGTTAAAAGCTCCAAAATGTTACCTTCGGCAGTGTACAAGCAGCAGCAGATGCAAAGCTTGTAGCTTGATTCTGGATACAGCTGGTGATCCATCACGAGGCCTTGAGAAGTCTTCCAATGCTTTTGCCTTAGGTTTTTCTGGGGATCAAATTGATTCCTTTAAAAAAAAATTACAAAGCAGGCAACCACGCCTGATTACTTCAGCTAGGGAAAATGGTATTGTGTTCTGTTTCTATTTTCTTGTTTATTAACAAATTGGGGAGAACCCCCCCAAAAATCAGTCTATTTTAAACCATAAAATTTAACGTTTAATGAATAGGTTTTTTAAATACTAAGAGTATGCAAATGTCTAAAAGGTGTTGCAAATCTGCCTCATGTTATATTATTCCTAACAATTTTGATTAGAGATATACATTGGATGGCACCCCGGGGTGCCAACACAGAATAGGACAAGCAAAATTATAGCACTAGTTCTCCCAACATGTTTCACCACATGTGCGGCATCATCAGGTGATGGGATGCTGGCATGAGCCAAAAATGTTTCCCTAAAAAAATCAGTGTTCAAAGCAGGCAACCACACCTGAACACTTAAGTTATGGAAAATGGACTTGTACTCTGTTTCTATTTTCTTGTTTGTTCCAGCTGGGGCCATGATTAAGAGGTGACCTGGTGGATCACTAAGTGAAGGAACTGGATACACTCTCATCCATTCAATCTCAAACCACCCACAGGAGGGAGGTGAAAAGTACACACATGTAAAGGGGAATCGGGTTTCTATTCTGGAGACGCAACCTGATAAACGTGTACCACATTCAAGAAAGACAGCGATCAAGCAAATTAACCATTTCTCAACTAAGCAAGCAGCTGATATAGCAAGACAGAATAGCCATCAATGACAATTTAGAGGGACTTAAAATGGAATGAGTAGTTAAATCCTTTAATGAGCTTTAGGCCCGGCCACAAAGGTAGAGTAAAATATATTTTTTCGACTCACTACTAGTGCAGCGCTGGAGTCCTGGGTTCTAATCCCACCTTGGACAACATCTGCAAAGAGTTTGTATGTTCTCTCCGTGTTTGCGTGGGTTTCCTCCGGGTACTCCGGTTTCCTCCCACATTCCAAAGACATACTGATAGGGAATTTAGATTGTGAGCCCCTTCGGGGACAGTGATGATAATGTGTACAAACTGTAAAGCGTTGCGTAATATGTTAGCGCTATATAAAAATAAAGATTATTATTATTATTATTATTAGTGTTGAGCGATACCTTCCGATATCGGAAAGTATCGGTATCGGAAAGTATCGACCGATACCGGCAAAGTATCGGATCTCGCCGATTCCGATACCCGATCCCAATGCAAGCCAATGGGACGAAAATATCGGAATTAAAATGAACCCTTTCTTTCCTTGTAGGTTCATTCTACATGAAGGAAAACAACTAAGAATAATGTAGGATGTATTGGGGGAGGTGGCGGAGACATTAAAGGCATAGAGGTTTAGCCCAATCAAATAGAATAGCAGGAATTTTATTTTTTTTTAATGACGTTCGGAGTTACAAAGATATTGACTATGTTAAGATTTTTTTTATTTTGTCAGATATTGATGTTTCACTACTTCCACGCCCTTCACCTTCTTTTTTACTTCTCCCACACTTTCTTCTTCTTTATTATCCTCATCATCAGCTTCTTTGACATCAACTTCTTCACCTTATTCATCTTCTTCTTCATTTTCTACCTATTATTTTTTTTGTTACATTCTTCATATTCTTTTTATTTAACTATTATTCTTCTTCATATTCAACTTCTTCATCATATTCTTATTTGTGACAGGCATTCCCGTAGTTGTTATCTATAAAAGTTTGAAGATTACACCTTCCGTTCTGCCTGTCACAAAAGAGTTACATTTGTCCGCGTTCATTTTGGCCTGCAGCATCAGGCTTTATCCAGGGGCACCACGAGGAGGAACAGACTCACCCCAATACACTGCTTAGTCTTCTTCTGCTTATAATTTAGATAATATCTTTTGCTCTGATATTTAGTGTTATGCTTAATGTTCTTCTGCTCTTTGTTCTGCAGCCTCTTGTTCTTCTGCTTCTCGGTCTTCCATGTCGTCGTCGTCTCCAGGGTCGTTGTCTCCTGGGTTGTCGTCATCGTGGTGGTCTTCAGGGTCATCATCTCCAGGGTTGTTGTCATCTCAGTGGTTGTCATCTCTGGTGTCGTCATCATCTAAGGGGTGGTCTTCCGGGTCATCATCTTTAGGGTCTTGAACTTTGAAATGTAGCAGAAGGTAAAAGAAGGCTGAGAAAATGCAGAGAAACAGCTGATGGAACTGGAACTCGGATGGCTACCCGAAGGTCCAAGAGCCAATGGAACTACCGAGGACCAGCTGACGTTACTGGAACCCGGTTACTAAGCAGGAGGTACCCGTGCCTGAAAGCACTACCAAGGACCACCTGACGTTGGTGGAACTCGGATACCCAGAGGGAGGCACCTAAGCCAAAGGCTCTGCCCGGAACCAGCTGACGGTACTGGAGTCAGGATGGGGAGCAGAAGGTACAAGAGCAAAGGACACTGCCAAGAAACAGCTGACGGTACTGGAACCCGGATGGGTAGCCGAAGGTCCAAGAGCCAATGGAACTACCGAGGACCAGCTGACGTTACTGGAACCCGGTTACTAAGCAGGAGGTACCCGTGCCTGAAAGCACTACCAAGGACCACCTGACGTTGGTGGAACTCGGATACCCAGAGGGAGGCACCTAAGCCAAAGGCTCTGCCAGGAACCAGCTGACGGTACTGGAACCAGGATGGAGAGCAGAAGGTACAAGTGCAAAAGACACTGCCGAGAACCAGCTGATGGTACTGGAACCCGGATGGGTAGCCGAAGGTCCAAAAGCCAATGGAACTATCGAGGACAGCTGACGTTACTGGAACCCGGTTACTAAGCAGGAGGTACCCATGACTGAAAGCACTACCAAGGACCACCTGACGTTGGTGGAACTCGGAAACCCAGAAGGAGGCACCTAAGCCAAAGGCTCTGCCTGGAACCAGCTGACGGTGCTGGAACCAGGATGGGGACCTATTCAAGCTTGTCTTCCTAGAGCCCCAACTAGCGGTGTTGGAGCAAAGGGTCAGCAGGGGGAGCAGAGTGTAGGCCGATGCCTGCACTGGAGGCATTTGTAGGTCTGTTGTGTCTGCGTGGCGTTTGCAGGACACGTTGCCGGCTACACAGCAGGGGAACAGCTGGCGGTGCTGAACCCCACTGACAGAGTGTTGGGTGTTTTGCTCTGTGCAGCCAGCACTTCCGGGCACCAACTGGCGGTGTTAGAGCCCAGGCTCTATGGGAGGAGCAGAGAGTAGGCCGAAGCCTAATTGAACCAATTTTAAAGGTAACCTTTAACCCCCCCCCGAGGGGTTACAAACTACAAGAGCCACACCTTGGGCAGCAGTAATGCTGCACAAGTCAAGGGTTGCTCTTTTAATTTTGCTCCTTGCACACGCTGAAAGAAACACGTATAACTTTTAGGCCCTTATACAGTCAAACTGTCTTGGAGGTGGGAGTTCCCTTCGTAATGAGACGCAGCACAGCTGGCAAAAATGCCACCTTGGTGCTTTGCGCGGCCTCCTGAGCATCGCATTTTGCTGTACAGGAGTCTGCGCTGTTGAGTTATCCCTTGGCCATGCACTGTCCGTCTTCTGACATCATTTTATGTCGGCCGGAGCGGTTCGCGATGCCCATGAATCTCAGCCCCGAAGTGTCTTCTCATTTATTCACACTGCGGGGCTGGGATTCATGGCCTGGCGCAGTACATATGTTCACCTCTCGCTCGGGTCCTTACACCTGCTTCAGACTGTGTGGCGTCAGCTAATCCCTTATCGCATGCCACGGCCATGAAGCCGCACAGTCTGAAGAAAACGGAAGGAAATGAGTGACAGCCTGGCGAACATATGCACTGCTCATGCCCGTCAATCACACCCTCACAGTCAAAATAAATAAGACACCGAGGGGTGATGTGTCGGGCAGGGCGGCCGCAGAGGCGCAGCCAGCCAAACAATGATGTGAGAAGATGGGCTGTGCTATCAAGGGGGTTGTTGCGTGTCATTACAAAGGAAAGTCACACCTGAGGGACGCTTTAATGGTCTCAGGGGACACATTGTAGACGTGTTCTGTTCCACGTGTGCAAGGAGAATAAGTTTATGAGCCACCTTGCACACATGCAGCATTACTGCTGTACAAGGTGCCTGTAAAACATACAAACACCTGGGGGAGGGGGGGCAGGTTCCCTTCAATTTCAGTTCTTGTGTCTGCGTGGCGTTTGCAGGACACGTTGCCGGCTACACAGCAGGGGAACAGCTGGCGGTGCTTAACCCCACTGACACATTGGCGGGTGTTTTTCTCTGTGCAGCCAGCACTTCGGGGAACCAACTGGCGGTGTTAGAGCCCGGGGTCAGCAGGAAGAGCAGAGGGAGCAGAGTGTAGGCCGAAGCCTGCACTGGAGGCAGCTTTGTCATGGTTCCCAATGGCAAGGGAACGTCAGAGAACATAAATAACAGAACAGCTCTTGGGTGATGGAATCTCGAGCTGACCGTGAGCTAAACCTACCACACAACTAACAGTGGCCGGGTGGCGTACCTACGTTTTATCCCTAGACGCCTAGCGCCAGCCGGAGGACTAACTAACCCTAATAGAGGAAAAGACAGACCTGGCTTACCTCTAGGGAAATTCCCCCAAAAAGGAGACAGAAGCCCCCCACATATATTGACGGTGAGTTCAGAGGAAAAGACATACGCAGTATGAAGGTAGGTTCAGCAAAGCGAGGTCCGCTTACTAGATAGCAAGAAGATACAATAGGGAACTTCACGGTCAGCTGAAAACCCTATTAAAGTACCATCCCGTAATTACTTTAAGACTCATGTGTCAACTCATGACACCGGAGTGGCAATTTCGGCCCACAAGAGCTTCCAGCTACAGAAAAATAACATAACTGTGAACTGGAACAAAAATGCAAAACAAACTTAGGACTAAGAGTCCAACTTAGCTGATAGTAGTCTAGAAGCAGGAACATGCAACAGAAAGGCTCTGGTTACATTGATGGCCGGCACTAGAATAACTGAGCAGCAAGGCTAAATAGGATACACCCATATCCTAATGGAAACAGGTGAACAGAGAAAGTGAAGCACACTTTATTTAACAGACAACTAATACCTAAAAATACTTTATTAGAAAAATAGTTAAAATTGTAGTAGACAAAAAACCCGCAAACCTACACTCAATGTGAACAAAAGGGCTACTGGTTATCCCTGTAATTCCCTATTAAACCCTTCCTAGCAGCGAAGGTTGGCACCCTAGCTTGTTCGCAAATTGGCGCCCCCACTCAACGTCGGCTGGTCCTGATATACTCTATAATACCCTACTATACAGCAGGACAGAAAGAAAAGGCCCGTATCAACACAAGGAGTGCCGCTAGGAAAATGGAAAAGGGAGGTGGGATGCAAAAGGGGATATATATATAACGGCCACAGCAAAAATTCTAAATAAAGTAAGTTAGCCTATGCAACCAGAAAACTGGAATAGCCCTCGTAACAACTCAAAATATAGACACTTCAGTCGAGAATTGGAATAGGGGTGTAATATGCTGTGGAAGGCCTAGTATAACTGACCCTCACAATCCCTAAAAGATACTGTCCCTACCTGGCTGCGGAGGTTGGCACCCCTAAATAAACACGCCAGTGGCGCCCCCACTCTCGTCGACTGCTCCTCCGTAACCCTATCTACTTACCCTGGCTCCTATAACCATAGAAGAGAGAGGGGGGAGGGGGGGGGAAAGGACAGAGGAAATATACCAAAGTGGGCACCTACAAGCAGTACTTTGTGATGGCCGTATGCTGAATCTATGGACAACGGTCTCTCCATTAGCCTCCTGATGAACTGGCATCATGGCAGGGAAACGCGTTGAGGCGCTAAAGTATCATATGAACATCAGATAAGTGAATTTGGTCTATCTGTGGGTTTTTGGCTATATGCTAGGCAAAGTGCAATAGGGGATATACTCTGAGTCAAAAATAGGTGGTTAAGTATAGTTTCATTTGTTTACTCTGTGGTATCTATTATTGTGCAGCACATTACCCTGGTATTTTGGACTGGTGGGAGATACAAATATATGTGGGGATTGGTCTTGCACACACTGTAAAAGGGTAAACGTATAACAATAAGGTGTCGGAGATATGACTACTCTGGTAATTAGAAGAAGTGTGTTAGAGGGCATTTGTGCAATAAATCAGTGCAATAAATCGCTATATATAAATTATTTTGATAGGTGCATAATTATCTGTACTTGTGGTATATACTGCTATTCCAGTGACTATAAATAGCTTACTGGCGGGCATTTGTGCAATATCTTATATATCGCTATATATAAACATTACTCTGATAGATCGATAATTATTTGTACCTGCAGTATATACTGCGATTCCAGTGACGGAAAGTAGTTTGCCGGTAGGCACTTGTGCAATATACGGTGTAACAATCTGCTGTATTTAAAACTATCCTAATATGTTCCAAGCATACAGCACCTTTAAAGCGACACCTTAGCTATAACTTAATCACACACAGAGCTAATTATTCCCCCCACCCACTTTGGTATATTTCCTCTGTCCTTTCCCCCCCCCTCCCCCCTCTCTCTTCTATGGTTATAGGAGCCAGGGTAAGTAGATAGGGTTACGGAGGAGCAGTCGACGAGAGCGGGGGCGCCACTGGCGTGTTTATTTAGGGGTGCCAACCTCCGCAGCCAGGTAGGGACAGTATCTTTTAGGGATTGTGAGGGTCAGTTATACTAGGCCTTCCACAGCATATTACACCCCTATTCCAATTCTCGACTGAAGTGTCTATATTTTGAGTTGTTACGAGGGCTATTCCAGTTTTCTGGTTGCATAGGCTAACTTACTTTATTTAGAATTTTTGCTGTGGCCGTTATATATATATCCCCTTTTGCATCCCACCTCCCTTTTCCATTTTCCTAGCGGCACTCCTTGTGTTGATACGGGCCTTTTCTTTCTGTCCTGCTGTATAGTAGGGTATTATAGAGTGTATCAGGACCAGCCGACGTTGAGTGGGGGCGCCAATTTGCGAACAAGCTAGGGTGCCAACCTCCGCTGCTAGGAAGGGTTTAATAGGGAATTACAGGGATAACCAGTAGCCCTTTTGTTCACATTGAGTGTAGGTTTGCGGGTTTTTTGTCTACTACAATTTTAACTATTTTTCTAATAAAGTATTTTTAGGTATTAGTTGTCTGTTAAATAAAGTGTTTGAACACTATACCAACATATTACTATTTAATTTAATTTTAGAAAGTGAAGCACACAAGTCCAGTACCACCAGTGACCACCGGGGGAGCCCAAAAACCAAACTCACAACAGTACCCCCCCCTCAAGGAGGGGGCACCGAACCCTCACAAGAACCACCAGGGCGATCAGGACGAGCCCTATGAAAGGCACGGACCAAATCAGAGGCATGAACATCAGAGGCTGTCACTCAAGAATTATCCTCTTGACCGTAGCCCTTCCACTTGACCAGATACTGAAGTTTCCGTCTGGAAACACGGGAGTCCAGGATCTTCTCCACAACGTACTCCAATTCACCCTCAACCAACACCGGAGCGGGAGGCTCAACGGAAGGCACAACCGGTACCTCATACCTGCGCAATAATGACCGATGGAAGACATTATGGATAGAAAAAGATGCTGGAAGGTCCAATCGAAAGGACACGGGGTTAAGAATCTCCAAAATCTTATACGGGCCGATGAACCGAGGCTTAAACTTAGGAGAAGAAACCCTCATAGGGACAAAACGAGAAGACAACCACACCAAGTCCCCAACACGAAGACGAGGACCAACACGACGACGGCGGTTAGCAAAATGCCGAGTCTTCTCCTGGGACAACTCCAAATTGTCCACCACCTGTCCCCAAATCCGATGCAACCTATCCACCACAGTATCCACTCCAGGACAATCCGAAGACTCCACCCGACCGGAAGAAAAACGAGGATGAAACCCCGAATTGCAAAAGAAAGGAGAAACCAAAGTGGCAGAACTAGCCCGATTATTGAGGGCAAACTCCGCCAACGGCAAAAAGGCAACCCAGTCATCCTGATCCGCAGACACAAAACACCTCAAATAAGTCTCCAAGGTCTGATTAGTTCGCTCAGTCTGGCCATTAGTCTGAGGATGGAACGCAGACGAAAAAGACAAATCAATGCCCATCCTAGCACAGAACGCCCGCCAAAATCTAGACACGAACTGGGTCCCCCTGTCAGAAACGATATTCTCCGGAATACCATGCAAGCGAACCACATTTTGAAAAAACAGAGGAACCAACTCGGATGAGGAAGGCAACTTAGGCAAGGGCACCAAATGAACCATCTTTGAAAAACGGTCACACACCACCCAGATGACAGACATTTTCTGAGAAACAGGGAGATCAGAAATAAAATCCATAGAGATGTGAGTCCAAGGCCTCTTCGGAATAGGCAAAGATAACAACAATCCGCTAGCCCGAGAACAACAAGGTTTGGCCCGAGCACAAACATCACAAGACTGCACAAAAACTCGTACATCTCGAGACAGGGAAGGCCACCAGAAGGACCTAGCCACCAAATCCCTGGTACCAAAGATCCCGGGATGACCTGCCAACACAGAAGAATGAACCTCCGAGATGACTCTACTGGTCCAATCATCAGGAACAAACAGTCTACCAGGCGGGCAACGATCAGGTCTATCCGCCTGAAACTCCTGCAAAGCCCGTCGCAGGTCTGGGGAAACAGCAGATAATATCACCCCATCCTTAAGGATACCTGTAGGTTCAGAATCACCAGGGGAATCAGGCTCAAAACTCCTAGAAAGGGCATCCGCCTTCACATTTTTAGAACCTGGTAAGTATGAGACCACAAAATTAAACCGAGAGAAAAACAACGACCAGCGCGCCTGTCTAGGATTCAGGCGCCTGGCAGACTCAAGATAAATCAAATTCTTGTGATCGGTCAATACCACCACCTGATGTCTAGCCCCCTCAAGCCAATGACGCCACTCCTCAAAAGCCCACTTCATAGCCAAAAGCTCCCGATTACCAATATCATAATTTCGAAAATTTTCGAGAAAAGAACGCACAAGGTCTCATCACGGAGCAGTCGGAACTTTTCTGCGACAAGACCGCCCCAGCTCCGATCTCGGAAGCATCGACCTCAACCTGAAAAGGAAGAGTAACATCAGGCTGACGCAACACAGGGGCGGAAGAAAAGCGGCGCTTAAGCTCCCGAAAGGCCTCCACAGCAGCAGGGGACCAATCAGCAACATCAGCACCCTTTTTGGTCAAATCAGTCAAAGGTTTAGCAACACCAGAAAAACCAGTTATAAATCGACGATAAAAATTAGCAAAGCCCAACAATTTCTGAAGGCTCTTAAGAGAAGAAGGTTGCGTCCAATCACAAATAGCCCGAACCTTGACAGGATCCATCTCAATGGAAGAGGGGGAAAAAATGTACCCCAAAAAAGAAATCTTTTGAACCCCAAAAATACACTTAGAACCCTTCACACACAAGGAGTTAGCCCGCAAAACCTGAAAAACCCTCCTGACCTGTTGGACATGAGAATCCCAGTCATCCGAAAAAATCAAAATATCATCCAGATACACGATCATAAATTTATCCAAATATTCACGGAAAATGTCATGCACAAAGGACTGAAAGACTGAAGGGGCATTTGAAAGACCAAAAGGCATTACTAAATACTCAAAATGGCCCTCGGCCGTATTAAATGCGGTTTTCCACTCATCCCCCTGCTTAATTCGCACCAAATTATACGCCCCACGGAGATCAATCTTAGAGAACCACTTAGCCCCTTTTATTCGAGCAAACAAATCAGTCAGCAGTGGCAGAGGATACTGATATTTGACTGTAATTTTATTCAAGAGTCGATAATCAATACACGGCCTCAAAGAGCCATCTTTTTTAGATACAAAGAAAAAAACGGCTCCTAAGGGAGATGAAGAAGGACGAATATGTCCCTTTTCCAGGGACTCCTTAATATATTCTCGCATAGCAGCATGTTCAGGTACAGATAGATTAAATAAACGACCCTTTGGAAATTTACTGCCCGGAATCAGATCTATGGTACAATCGCAATCTCTGTGAGGAGGTAGTGAACCAAGCTTAGGCTCCTCAAAAACATCACGATAATCAGATAAAAATTCCGGAATCTCAGAGGGAATAGATGACGAAATGGAAACCAAAGGTACGTCCCCATGAGCCCCCTGACATCCCCAGCTTAACACAGACATTGCTTTCCAGTCAAGGACTGGGTTATGAGATTGTAACCATGGTAATCCGAGCACCAAAACGTCATGTAGATTGTACAACACAAGGAAGCGAATCATCTCCTGATGGTCTGGATTCATACGCATAGTCACTTGTGTCCAGTATTGTGGTTTATTACTAGCCAATGGTGTAGAGTCAATACCCTTCAGAGGTATAGGAACTTCCAGAGGCTCTAGATCAAACCCACAGCGCCTGGCAAAGGACCAATCCATTAGACTCAAAGCGGCGCCAGAGTCGACATAGGCATCCGCGGTAATTGACGATAATGAACAAATCAAGGTCACAGACAGAATAAACTTAGACTGTAAAGTGCCAATTGAAATAGACTTATCAACCTTTTTTGTACGTTTAGAGCATGCTGATATAACATGAGTTGAATCACCACAATAGAAGCACAACCCATTTTTTCGCCTAAAATTCTGCCGTTCGCTTCTGGACAGAATTCTATCACATTGCATATTTTCTGGAGCCTTCTCAGAAGACACCGCCAAATGGTGCACAGGTTTGCGCTCCCGCAAACGCCGATCAATCTGAATAGCCATTGTCATGGACTCATTCAGACCTGTAGGTGCAGGGAACCCCACCATAACATCTTTAATGGCATCAGAGAGACCCTCTCTGAAATTTGCCGCCAGGGCGCACTCATTCCACTGAGTAAGCACAGACCATTTACGAAATTTTTGGCAGTATATTTCAGCTTCATCTTGCCCTTGAGATAGGGCCATCAAGGCTTTTTCAGCCTGAATCTCTAAGTTAGGTTCCTCATAAAGCAACCCCAAAGCCAGAAAAAACGCATCCACATTGAGCAACGCAGGATCCCCGGGTGCCAATGCAAATGCCCAGTCTTGAGGGTCACCCCGCAGCAAGGAAATTACTATCCTAACCTGCTGTGCGGGATCTCCAGCGTAGCGAGATCTCAGGGAAAGAAATAATTTACAATTATTTTTGAAATTCAGGAAACGAGATCTATCCCCGGAGAAAAATTCTGGTATAGGAATTCTAGGTTCAGATATAGGAGCATGAATAACAAAATCCTGTAAATTTTGAACCTTCGTAGCAAGATTATTCAAACCTGTAGCCGAACTCTGAGGATCCATTTTACTCAGGTGAGATCAGAGCCATTCAAGGATTAGAAGGAGAGAGAGAGACAAAGGCTGCAATTAGAGCAGAAATGCAACTAAGTCAACTATAGAGCAAGCTCAGAGGAAAAAAAAAATAAAAAAAAAATCTGCAGACTTCTTTTTCTCTCCTTTCTTCTGCCAACGGTTTTAACACTGGGCCGGCCATACTGTCATGGTTCCCAATGGCAAGGGAACGTCAGAGAACATAAATAACAGAACAGCTCTTGGGTGATGGAATCTCGAGCTGACCGTGAGCTAAACCTACCACACAACTAACAGTGGCCGGGTGGCGTACCTACGTTTTATCCCTAGACGCCTAGCGCCAGCCGGAGGACTAACTAACCCTAATAGAGGAAAAGACAGACCTGGCTTACCTCTAGGGAAATTCCCCCAAAAAGGAGACAGAAGCCCCCCACATATATTGACGGTGAGTTCAGAGGAAAAGACATACGCAGTATGAAGGTAGGTTCAGCAAAGCGAGGTCCGCTTACTAGATAGCAAGAAGATACAATAGGGAACTTCACGGTCAGCTGAAAACCCTATTAAAGTACCATCCCGTAATTACTTTAAGACTCATGTGTCAACTCATGACACCGGAGTGGCAATTTCGGCCCACAAGAGCTTCCAGCTACAGAAAAATAACATAACTGTGAACTGGAACAAAAATGCAAAACAAACTTAGGACTAAGAGTCCAACTTAGCTGATAGTAGTCTAGAAGCAGGAACATGCAACAGAAAGGCTCTGGTTACATTGATGGCCGGCACTAGAATAACTGAGCAGCAAGGCTAAATAGGATACACCCATATCCTAATGGAAACAGGTGAACAGAGAAAGTGAAGCACACAAGTCCAGTACCACCAGTGACCACCGGGGGAGCCCATAATCCAAACTCACAACACAGCTTTGTGTCTGTGTGGCTTTTGCAGGACACGATGCCGGCTACACAGCAGGGGAACAGCTGGCGGTGCTGAACCCCACTGACAGAGTGGTGGGTGTTTTGCTCTGTGCAGCCAGCACTTCCGGGCACCAACTGGCGGTGTTAGAGCCCAGGCTCTATGGGAGGAGCAGAGTGTAGGCCGAAGCCTAATTGAACCAATTTTAAAGGTAACCTTTAACCCCCCCCGAGGGGTTACAAACTACAAGAGCCACACCTTGGGCAGCAGTAATGCTGCACAAGTCAAAGGTTGCTCTTTTAATTTTGCTCCTTGCACACGCTGAAAGAAACACGTATAACTTTTAGGCCCTTATACAGTCAAACTGTCTTGGAGGTGGGAGTTCCCTTCATAATGAGACGCAGCACAGCTGGCAAAAATGCCACCTTGGTGCTTTGCGCGGCCTCCTGAGCATCACATTTTGCTGTACAGGAGTCTGCGCTGTTGAGTTATCCCTTGGCCATGCACTGTCCGTCTTCTGACATCATTTTATGTCGGCCGGAGCGGTTCGCGATGCCCATGAATCTCAGCCCCGAAGTGTCTTCTCATTTATTCACACTGCGGGGCTGGGATTCATGGCCTGGCGCAGTACATATGTTCACCTCTCGCTCGGGTCCTTACACCTGCTTCAGACTGTGTGGCGTCAGCTGATCCCTTATCGCATGCCACGGCCATGAAGCCGCACAGTCTGAAGAAAACGGAAGGAGATGAGTGACAGCCTGGCGAACATATGCACTGCTCATGCCCGTCAATCACACCCTCACAGTCAAAATAAATAAGACACCGAGGGGCGATGTGTCGGGCAGGGCGGCCGCAGAGGCGCAGCCAGCCAAACAATGATGTGAGAAGATGGGCTGTGCTACCAAGGGGGTTGTTGCGTGTCATTACAAAGGAAAGTCACACCTGAGGGACGCTTTAATGGTCTCAGGGGACACATTGTAGACGTGTTCTGTTCCACGTGTGCAAGGAGAATAAGTTTATGAGTCACCTTGCACACATGCAGCATTACTGCTGTACAAGGTGCCTGTAAAACATACAAACACCTGGGGGAGGGGGGGCAGGTTCCCTTCAATTTCAGTTCTTGTGTCTGCGTGGCGTTTGCAGGACACGTTGCCGACTACACAGCAAGGGAACAGCTGGCGGTGCTGAACCCCACTGACACATTGGCGGGTGTTTTTCTCTGTGCAGCTAGCAGTACCGGGCCCCAACTGGCGGTGTTAGAGCCCGGGGTCAGCAGGAGGAGGAGAGGGAGCAGAGTGTAGGCCGAAGCCTGCACTGGAGGCAGCTTTGTGTCTGTGTGGCTTTTGCAGGACACGATGCCGGCTACACAGCAGGGGAACAGCTGGCGGTGCTGAACCCCACTGACAGAGTGGAGGGTGTTTTGCTCTGTGCAGCCAGCACTTCCGGGCACCAACTGGGGGTGTTAGAGCCCAGGCTCTGTAGGGGGAGCAGAGTGTAGGCCGAAGCCTAATTGAACCAATTTTAAAGGTAACCTTTAACCCCCCCTCAGGGGTTACAAACTAGAAGAGCCACACCTTGGGCATCAGTAATGCTGCACAAGTCAAAGGTTGCTCTTTTAAATTCTGTTATTTGCACACGCTGAATGAAACACGTATGACATTTAGCCCCTTATACAGTCAAAACTGTCTTGGAGGCGGAAGTTTCCTTCTTAATGAGACGCAGCACAGATGTCAAGAATCCCACCTTGGTGCTGGGCGCAGCCTACTGAGCGTTGTTATTTGCTGTACAGGAGTCTGCGCTGTCGTGTTATCCCTTGGCCTTGCGCTGTTAGCGCTGCCCGTCTTCTGACATTATTTAATGTCGGCCGGTGCGGTTCGCGATGACCATGAATCCCAGCCCCGCAGTGCCTTTACAGTGTTTCACACTGCGGGGCTGGGATTCATGGCCTGGCGCAGTACATATGTTCGCCTCTCGCTCGGGTCCTTACACCTGCTTCAGACTGTGCGGCGTCAGCTGATCCCTTATCGCATGCCACGGCCATGAGGCCGCACAGTGTGAAGAAGGCGGAAGGAGATAAGTGCCAGGCGAAGATAGGCACTGCTCATGCCCGTCAATCACACCCTCGCAGTCAAAATAAATAAGACCCCGAGGGGAGTTGTGTCGGGCAGGGCGGCTGTAGAGGCGCAGCCAGCCAAACACTGATGTCAAAAGATGGGCAGCGCTACCAAGGGGGTTGCAGCGTGTCATTACAAAGGAAAGTCAGACCTCAGGGATGGTTAAATGGTCTCAGGGGACACATTTTAGACGTTTTGCGTTCGGCGTGTGCAAGGAGAGTAAGTTAATGAGCCACCTTGTACAAATGCAGCATTACTGCTGTACAAGGTGGCTGTTATACATACAAACGCCTGGGGGGGACAGGTTCCCTTCAATTTCAGTACTTGTGTCTGCGTGGCGTTTGCAGGACACGATGCCGGCTACACAGCAGGGGAACAGCTAGCGGTGCTGAACCCCACTGACACATTGGCGAGGTGTTTGGCTCTGTGCAGCCAGCACTTCCGGGCCCCAACTGGCGGTGTTAGAGCCCAGGGTCATCAGGAGTAGAGGGAGCAGAGTGAAGGCCAAAGCCTGCACTGGAGGCAGCTTTGTGTCTGCGTGGCTTTTGCAGGACACGATGCTGGCTGCACAGCAGGGGAACAGCTGGCGGTGCTGAACCCCACTGACACATTGGCGTGTGTTTTTCTCTGTGCAGCTAGCACTTCCGGGCGCCAACTGGCGGTGTTAGAGCCCAGGGTCAGCAGGAGGAGCAGAGTGTAGGCCGAAGCCTGCACTGGAGCAAGTTGAAAGGGAACCTTTAACCCCCCCAAGGCGTTTGTAGCTGAAAGAGCCATCTTGTACAGCACTAATGCTGAAAAAGGTAAACTTAGCTCTTTTAATTATGGTCCTTGCAAACGCTGAACTTGACACTTATGAAATGTGTCCCCTCACACTGTGTTAGGTTTAGCATGTGCAAGGAGCACCACGAAAAGAGGCACTTTTTCCTTTTGCATCATTACTGCTGCACAAGGTGGCTCTTTCAGTAAAGAATGCCTTGGGGGGGCAGGTTCCCTTAAATTTAAGTTGTTGTGCCTGCGTGGCGGTCGCATGACACGTTGCCGTATACACAGCAGGGGAGCAGCAGGCATTACTGAACCCCACTAACACATTGGCGAGGTGTTTGGCTCTGTGCGGACAGCACTTCCAGGCAACAACTAGCGGTGTTGGAGCCCAGGGACAGCAGGAGGAGGAGGTGGAGGAGATAGGAGGGAATGCCACACACACAGCTGGGGAACAGCTGACGTTACTGAACCCCAATAACACGGCAGCAAGTGTTGACTTTTCGGACAGCACTTCCAGGCACCAACTAGCGGTGTTGGAGCCCAGGGACAGCAGGAGGAGGAGGTGGAGGAGATAGGAGGGATTGCCACACACACAGCTGGGGAACAGCTGACGTTACTGAACCCCAATAACAGAGGAGCGACTGGTGAGACTGTGCGGACAGCACTTCCAGACAACAACTAGCGGTGTTGGAGCCCAGGGACAGCAAGAGGAGAAGGTGGAGGAGATAGGAGGGATTGCCACACACACAGCTGGGGAATAGCTGACGTTACTGAACCCCAATAACAGAGGAGCGACTGGTGAGACTGTGCGGACATCACTTCCAGACAACAGCTAGCGGTGTTGGAGCCCAGGGACAGCAGGAGGAGGAGGTGGAGGAGATAGGAGGGATTGCCACACACACAGCTGGGGAACAGCTGACGTTACTGAACCCCAATAACAGAGGAGCAACTGGTGAGACTGTGCGGACAGCACTTCCAGACAACAACTAGCGGTGTTGGAGCCCAGGGACAGCAAGAGGAGGAAGTGGAGGAGATAGGAGGGATTGCCACACACACAGCTGGGGAACAGCTGACATTACTGAAACCCAATAACAGAGGAGCGACTGGTGA
Source organism: Ranitomeya variabilis (assembly GCF_051348905.1). NCBI lineage: Eukaryota > Metazoa > Chordata > Amphibia > Anura > Dendrobatidae > Ranitomeya > Ranitomeya variabilis. The sequence continues at coordinate 13,148,561 of NC_135236.1, forward strand.
GACTGTGCGAACAGCACTTCCGGAAAACAACTAGCGGTGTTGGAGCCCAGGGACAGCAGGAGGAGGAGGTGGAGGAGATAGGAGGGATTGCCACACACACAGCTGGGGAACAGCTGATGTTACTGAACCCCAATAACAGAGGAGCGACTGTTGACTGTGCGGACAGCACTTTCAGACAACTAGCGGTGTTGGAGCCCAGGGACAGCAGGAGGAGGAGGTGGAGGAGATAGGAGCGATTGCCACACACACAGCTGGGGAACAGCTGACGTTACTGAACCCCAATAACACGGCAGCAAGTGTTGACTGTGCGGACAGCACTTCCAGACATCCAACTAGTGGTGTTGGAGCCCAGGGACAGCAGGAGGAGCAGAGGAACACAGTGTAGGCCGAAGCCTGATTGGAGAAAGTCGAAATGGAACCTTTAACCCCCCCCCAAGGCGTTTGTAGCTGAAAGAGCCAGCTTGTGCAGCACAAAGGATGCAAAAGGAAAAGGTGGCTCTTTTCATTATGCTCCTTGCAAACACAGAACTAAACACTTATAAAATGTGTCCCCTGATACCGTGAGACCGTCCCGGAGGTGGGACTTTCCTTCGTAATATGACGCATCACAGCCGTCATTCCTACCCCCTTGGCGCTGTGCCCCGGCTCCTCAGCGTTGTTTGATTCCGTCCTGGAGCCTGCGCTGTTATGTTATCCCTTGGCCAGGCACACTTAGCGCTGCCCATCTTCTAACATCATTTGGTGTCAGTCTGGCTGTGCCTGTGCGGCTGCACTGGACGAGAGCCGGCCTCGCAGTGTCATCTAATGTAATCCCACCGCGGGCCTGGGATCCGTGGCCATGCGCAGTGCATATCCTCGCCTCTCACTCCCCTCCCTACGGCTTCTTCAGACTGTGCGGCGTCATGGCCGTGGCATGCTATTAGGGATCAGCTGACGTTGCACAGTCTGAAGAAGGCGTAGGGAGATGAGTGAGAGGCGGAGGTTAAGATATGCACTGCGCATGTCCATGGATCACAGGCCCGCAGTGGGATTAAATCAGAAAACACTATGAGGCGGGATCTCGTCCAACGCGGCCGCACAGGCACAGCCAGCCTGACACCAAATAATGTCAGAAGATGGGCAGCGCTAAGTGTGCATGGTCAAGGGCTAACATAACAGCGCAGGCTCCGGGACAGATTCAAACAATGCTGAGGAGGCGGCGCACGGCGCCAAGGGGGTAAGAATGATGGCTGTGCTGCGTCACATGACAAATGAAAGTTCCACCTACTGGACGGTTTAACGGTGTGAGGGGACACATTTCATAAGCGTTAGGTTCAGCATGTGCAAGGAGCACCACGAAAAGAGGCACTTTTCCTTTTGCATCATTACTGCTGCACAAGGTGGCTCTTTCAGTAACAAACGCCTTGGGGGGGACAGGTTCCCTTAAATTTAAGTTGTTGTGCCTGCGTGGCGGTCGCATGACACGTTGCTGTATACACAGCAGGGGAGCAGCAGGCATTACTGAACCCCACTAACACATTGGCGAGGTGTTTGGCTCTGTGCAGCCAGCACTTCGGGGAACCAACTGGCGGTGTTAGAGCCCGGGGTCAGCAGGAAGAGCAGAGGGAGCAGAGTGTAGGCCGAAGCCTGCACTGGTGGCAGCTTTGTGTCTGTGTGGCTTTTGCAGGACACGATGCCGGCTACACAGCAGGGGAACAGCTGGCGGTGCTGAACCCCACTGACAGAGTGGAGGGTGTTTTGCTCTGTGCAGCCAGCACTTCCGGGCACCAACTGGCGGTGTTAGAGCCCAGGCTCTGCAGGGGGAGCAGAGTGTAGGCCGAAGCCTAATTGAACCAATTTTAAAGGTAACCTTTAACCCCCCCTCAGGGGTTACAAACTAGAAGAGCCACACCTTGGGCATCAGTAATGCTGCACAAGTCAAAGGTTGCTTTTTTAAATTCTGTTATTTGCACACGCTGAATGAAACACGTATGACATTTAGCCCCTTATACAGTCAAAACTGTCTTGGAGGCGGAAGTTTCCTTCTTAATGAGACGCAGCACAGATATCAAGAATCCCACCTTGGTGCTGGGCGCAGCCTACTGAGCGTTGTTATTTGCTGTACAGGAGTCTGCGCTGTCGTGTTATCCCTTGGCCTTGCGCTGTTAGCGCTGCCCGTCTTCTGACATTATTTAATGTCGGCCGGTGCGGTTCGCGATGACCATGAATCCCAGCCCCGCAGTGCCTTTACAGTGTTTCACACTGCGGGGCTGGGATTCATGGCCTGGCGCAGTACATATGTTCGCCTCTCGCTCGGGTCCTTACACCTGCTTCAGACTGTGCGGCGTCAGCTGATCCCTTATCGCATGCCACGGCCATGAGGCCGCACAGTGTGAAGAAGGCGGAAGGAGATAAGTGCCAGGCGAAGATAGGCACTGCTCATGCCCGTCAATCACACCCTCGCAGTCAAAATAAATAAGACCCCGAGGGGAGTTGTGTCGGGCAGGGCGGCTGTAGAGGCGCAGCCAGCCAAACACTGATGTCAGAAGACGGGCAGCGCTACCAAGGGGGTTGCAGCGTGTCATTACAAAGGAAATTCACACCGCAGGGACGGTTAAATGGTCTCAGGGGACACATTTTAGACGTGTTTCGTTCGGCGTGTGCAAGGAGAGTAAGTTAATGAGCCACCTTGTACAAATGCAGCATTACTGCTGTACAAGGTGGCTGTTATACATACAAACGCCTGGGGGGGGACAGGTTCCCTTCAATTTCAGTACTTGTGTCTGCGTGGCGTTTGCAGGACATGATGCCGGCTACACAGCAGGGGAACAGCTGGCGGTGCTGAACCCCACTGACACATTGGCGAGGTGTTTGGCTCTGTGCAGCCAGCACTTCTGGGCCCCAACTGGCATTGTTAGAGCCCAGGGTCAGCAGGAGGAGTAGAGGGAGCAGAGTGAAGGCCGAAGCCTGCACTGGAGGCAGCTTTGTGTCTGCGTGGCTTTTGCAGGACACGATGCTCGCTGCACAGCAGGGGAACAGCTGGCGGTGCTGAACCCCACTGACACATTGGCGAGGTGTTTGGCTCTGTGCAGCCAGCACTTCCGGGCCCCAACTGGCGGTGTTAGAGCCCAGGGTCATCAGGAGTAGAGGGAGCAGAGTGAAGGCCGAAGCCTGCACTGGAGGCAGCTTTGTGTCTGCGTGGCTTTTGCAGGACACGATGCCCGCTACACAGCAGGGGAACAGCTGGCGTTGCTGAACCCCACTGACACATTGGCGTGTGTTTTTCTCTGTGCAGCTAGCACTTCCGGTCGCCAACTGGCGGTGTTAGAGCCCTGGGTCAGCAGGAGGAGCAGAGTGTAGGCCGAAGCCTGCACTGGAGCAAGTTGAAAGGGAACCTTTAACCCCCCCGAGGCGTTTGTAGCTGAAAGAGCCATCTTGTACAGCACTAATGCTGAAAAAGGTAAACTTAGCTCTTTTAATTATGGTCCTTGCAAACGCTGAACTTGACACTTATGAAATGTGTCCCCTCACACCGTGTTAGGTTTAGCATGTGCAAGGAGCACCACGAAAAGAGGCACTTTTTCCTTTTGCATCATTACTGCTGCACAAGGTAGCTCTTTCAGTAAAGAATGCCTTGGGGGGGCAGGTTCCCTTAAATTTAAGTTGTTGTGCCTGCGTGGCGGTCGCATGACACGTTGCCGTATACACAGCAGGGGAGCAGCAGGCATTACTGAACCCCACTAACACATTGGCGAGGTGTTTGGCTCTGTGCGGACAGCACTTCCAGGCAACAACTAGCGGTGTTGGAGCCCAGGGACTGCAGGAGGAGGAGGTGGAGGAGATAGGAGGGAATGCCACACACACAGCTGGGGAACAGCTGACGTTACTGAACCCCAAATAACAGAGGAGCAACTGGTGAGACTGTGCGGACAGCACTTCCGGACAACAACTAGCGGTGTTTGGAGCCCAGGGACAGCAGGAGGAGGAGGTGGAGGAGATAGGAGGGATTGCCACACACACAGCTGGGGAACAGCTGACGTTACTGAACCCCAATAACACGGCAGCAAGTGTTGACTTTTCGGACAGCACTTCCAGGCACCAACTAGCGGTGTTGGAGCCCAGGGACAGCAGGAGGAGGAGGTGGAGGAGATAGGAGGGATTGCCACACACACAGCTGGGGAACAGCTGACGTTACTGAACCCCAATAACAGAGGAGCATCTGGTGAGACTGTGCGGACAGCGCTTCCAGACAACAACTAGCGGTGTTGGAGCCCAGGGACAGCAAGAGGAGGAGGTGGAGGAGATAGGAGGGATTGCCACACACACAGCTGGGGAATAGCTGACGTTACTGAACCCCAATAACAGAGGAGCGACTGGTGAGACTGTGCGGACAGCACTTCCAGACAACAGCTAGCGGTGTTGGAGCCCAGGGACAGCAGGAGGAGGAGGTGGAGGAGATAGGAGGGATTGCCACACACACAGCTGGGGAACAGCTGACGTTACTGAAACCCAATAACAGAGGAGCGACTGGTGAGACTGTGCGAACAGCACTTCCGGAAAACAGCTAGCGGTGTTGGAGCCCAGGGACAGCAGGAGGAGGAGGTGGAGGAGATAGGAGGGATTGCCACACACACAGCTGGGGAACAGCTGATGTTACTGAACCCCAATAACAGAGGAGCGACTGTTGACTGTGCGGACAGCACTTCCAGACAACAACTAGCGGTGTTGGAGCCCAGGGACAGCAGGAGGAGGAGGTGGAGGAGATAGGAGGGATTGCCACACACACAGCTGGGGAACAGCTGACGTTACTGAACCCCAATAACACGGCAGCAAGTGTTGACTGTGCGGACAGCACTTCCAGACATCCAACTAGTGGTGTTGGAGCCCAGGGACAGCAGGAGGAGCAGAGGAACACAGTGTAGGCCGAAGCCTGATTGGAGAAAGTCGAAATGGAACCTTTAAACCCCCCCAAGGCGTTTGTAGCTGAAAGAGCCAGCTTGTGCAGCACAAAGGATGCAAAAGGAAAAGGTGGCTCTTTTCATTATGCTCCTTGCAAACACAGAACTAAACACTTATAAAATGTGTACCCTGATACTGTGAGACCGTCCTGGAGGTGGGACTTTCCTTCGCAATATGACGCATCACAGCCGTCATTCCTACTCCCTTGGCACCGTGCCCCAGCTCCTCAGCGTTGTTTGGTTCCGTCCCGGAGCCTGCGCTGTTTTGTTATCCCTTGGCCAGGCACACTTAGCGCTGCCCATCTTCTGACATCATTTGGTGTCAGTCTGGCTGCGCCTGTGCGGCCGCGCTGGCCGAGAGCCCACCTCGCAGTGTCATCTAATCTAATCCCACCGCGAGCCTGGGATCCGTGGCCATGCGCAGTGCATATCCTCGCCTCTCACTCCCCTCCCTACGGCTTCTTCAGACTGTGCGGCGTCACGGCCGTGGCATGCTATTAGGGATCAGCTGACATTGCACAGTCTGAAGAAGGCGTAGAAAGATGAGTGAGAGGCGGAGTTTAAGATATGCACTGTGCATGCCCATGGATCCCAGGCCCGCAGTGTGATTAAATCAGAAGACACTGCGAGGCGGGATCTCGGCCAGCGCGGCCGCACAGGCGCAGTCAGCCTGACACCAAATGATGTCAGAAGAGGGGCAGCGCTAAGTGTGCCTGGCCAAGGGATAACATAACAGCGCAGGCTTCGGGACGAAATCAAACAATGCTGGGAATGACGGCTGTGCTGCGTCCCATTACGAAGGAAAGTCCCACCTCCGGGACGGTTTTACGGTATCAGTGGACACATTTTATAAGTGTTAAGTTCTGCGTTTGCAAGGAGCTAAACAAAAATAGCTACCTTTTCCTTGTGCAGCATTACTGCTGCACAAGGTGGCTCTTTCAGTAACAAACGCCTGGGGGGGGGGACAGGTTCCCTTACATTTCAGTTGTTGTGTCAGCGTGGCGGTCGCAGGACACATTGCCGGCTACACAGCTGGGGATCAGCTGACATTACTGACACCCAATAACACTGGGTCGTATGTTTTGACTGTGCAGACGGCACTTCTGAGCCTCAACTGGCGGTGTTGGAGCCCAGGAATGAAAGTTCAGGTGGTAGAAAGATGAACACAACAGGAGACCTGGATACTGTACACAGTCACCTAATTATTTAATCAGGAAGAGGAGTGGCAAATTCCTGCGAGATCCAGGCCTGGTTCATTTTCAGGAAAGTAAGCCGGTCAACGTTATTGGAGGATAGTCGCATGCGACGGTCAGTTAGTACACCACCTGCAGCACTAAAGACGCGTTCCGATAATACACTAGCCGCAGGGCAAGCCAGCACCTCCAATGCAAACTGGCTTAGCTCTGGCCATGTATCCAGCTTTGAGACCCAAAACTTGAAAGGGGAAGAGCCGTCTGGGAGTACAGCAAGAGGGCAAGACATGTAGTCTGTCAACATCTGATGGAACCGTTGCCTCCTGCTGACTGGAGCCGTCTGTGATGGTGTAGACTTTTGTAGCGGGCACAGAAAACTGTGCCACAGTTGGGCCATACTGGTCTTGCTTGGGCAGAGGCACTGCTTCTGCTCCCTCTTTGTGCAGAGCCTCCACCACTGCCTGGACGCACTGAGCTGCTTTGTAATGCACTAGCAGCACTTCTCTCACTTGGAATGGAGAAGATGATGGAATTCACCAGTGTGTCTTGGTACTCCCGCATTTTTCGCTCCCGGTTCAACAGTGTGATGAGGCTTTCTACGTTGTCCCGGTAGCGAGGATAGAGGAGGGTGAACACCCAATAATCAGACATGTTGAGAATGTGGGCGATGCGGCGGTCGTTTCTCAGACACTGCAGCATGTAATCCACCATGTGCTGCAGACTGCCAACTGGCCAAGAAACGGTGTCCTCTGCTTGAGGCGTGATCTCTGCCCACTCGTCATCACCCCACCCTCGCTGTACACACTGACTACTGGACAATTGCGTAACTCCCTCCTCTGGATGGATGTCTTCCTCCTCCATTGACTCCTCCTCATCCTCCTCACAAAGTGTCCCCTGCCTACGCGTTTGTGAGGAACCACGTGGCGCTGACTGTCCAGAAGATGATGGAAATGGTGAATCCTCATCCTCCACCTCTTCCACAACATCATCCCTTAGCGCTTTTAGTAATTTTTAAAGCAGGCAGATAAGGGGGACAGTCATGCTGACTAGTGCATCATCTGCACTCGCCATCGCGTGGAGTAATCGAAGGGACGCAAAACCTGGCAGACGTCCTTCATAGTGGCCCACTCTGTGGTTGTGAAGTCTGAACGGCGCGGAGTGCGACTTCTTTGCGCCTGATGCAGCTGGTACTCCATTACTGCTTGCTGCTCCTCACACAACCGCTCCAACATATGTAACGTGGAATTCCACCTGGTAGGTAGGTCACATATGATGCGATGTTCCGGAAGGCGGAATCGGCGCTGCAGAGCCGCAATGCACGATTTTGCCGTGCTGGAATGCCGCAAGTGAGCACACTCTAGGCGGACCTTGTGCAGCAGTGCATCAAGATCCGGATAGTCCCTCAAAAAACTCTGCACGACCAAATTAAGCACATGTGCCAGACATGGGATGTGAGTGAGGTTGCCGAGGCCCAGAGCTGCCACCAGATTTCGGCCATTATCACACACTACCTTGCCTAGCTGGAGATTCGCTGGCATAAACCACACATCGCTCTCCTGCTTGATGGCATTCCAGAGCTCCTGCGCTGTGTGGCTTCGATTCCCCAAAGAAATTAATTTCAAGACGGCCTGTTGACGTTTGGCCACGGCTGTGCTCATGTCGGTCGTAACAGGTAAACGTTCACGGGTCCATGTGGAGGTGGACTGTGACAGCTCCTGCAGCGATGATTCTGAGGAACTGGTGTAAGAGGAGGAGTCAATGCGTACAGACTGGATTCCTGCAATCCTTGGAGTGGGCAGGACACGTCCTGCGCCACTCGCACGATCTGTACCCGGCTCAACAACATTTACCCAATGGGCAGTGAGGGAAAGGTATCGCCCCTGTCCATGTTGACTGGTCCACGCATCGGTGGTGAGGTGGACCTTGCTACTGATGGCGTTCAGTAGCGCGTGTTTTATGTGTCCCTCCACATGCTTGTGCAGGGCAGGGACGGCTTGCCTGCTGAAATAAAAGCGGCTGGGCACATTGTACTGTGGGACTGCCAATGACATCAAGTCACGGAAGCTGTCAGTCTCCACCAGCCTGAAAGACAGCATTTCCAGTGACAGAAGTTTGGCAATGCCTGCAGTCAGAGCCTGTGCTCGTGGGTGGTTTGACGAGAAAGGCCGCCTTTTCTCCCATGCCTGTACTACCGATGGCTGTAGACTGGGCTGGGAGTGTGAGGATGACTGTGAACGTGGTGCTGCGGGTGGAATTACAGTGGGTCTCTGGAAAACAGGGCCAGAGGTTCTTCCACGGCGATCCTGGGAGGAAGCCAAACCAGCTGCGTGTGAGCTGGAGGAAGAGGCAACACGAGCTGAAGAGGTGGTAGCTGCCGCTGTTGGTTGGCCTAGCTCTTCAGTGTGTTTTTCTAACTCCGCCGCGTGCCTGTTGCGCACATGTTTCCACATGTTGGAGGTATTGAGGTTGCTGACATTTCTCCCTCTTTTGACTTTGTGATGACACACCTTGCATTTGACATAGCAAATGTCATCTGCAACTGTGTCAAAAAAGGACCAGGCACTGCAAGTCTTGGGAGTGCCCTTTTTGGCTTTTGGAAGAGACATGCTCCTAACGGGTGCCAAAGTGGAGGCTACAGGATCCACAGTCTTCTGTCATGGTTCCCAATGGCAGGGACTCAGGCAAAAACGGACTAGCTCTAGGAATGATGGAATCTCAGATGACCGCGACGCTGAACCTAACACGCAACTAATAGTAGCCAGGGGGTGTGCCTACGATTATCCCTAGACACCTCGCACCAGCCGGAGATCTAGCTTCCCCTAGCAGAGGAATACACAGACCTGGCTTGCCTCCAGGGAAACCCCAAAAGTGATAGTAGCCCCCCACATATAATAACGGTTAGGTAAGAGGAAAACACGTACGCAGTATGAATATAGATTCAGCAAAGAGAGGCCCTCTGACTAGATAGCAGAAAATACAAAAGAGGACTTTGCGGTCACCTCAAAACCCTAAACAGCCATCCTGAAATTACTTTAACTCCGTTATCAACTCATGACACCGGAGTAGTAATTTCAGATCACTAGAGCTTCCAGCAGCAAGAGAAATATAAATGCATGCTGGACAAACAAACACAAAAAATGCCAAAGATCCAACTTAGCTGAATTGCAGACTTGGAGCAGGTAGCAAGCAACAGAGGTGCTCTGGTAACATTGATTGCCGGCACTAGAATGACTGAGAAGCCAGACTAAATAGGAAACTCCCAGTTTCCTGATGGAAACAGGTGCAAGACAAAAGTCAACCAGTACCACCAGTAACCACCAGAGGGAGGCCAAAAACAGAATTCACAACAGTCTTCCCCCTCCCTCTCCCTCTTTGGCTCGTTCGGGGAATCTCTTCCTCAGACCTGCTCCCACCACCTTCCTGTCCCTCACGCCAAGATGGGTCAAGGACCTCATCATCTACACTACCCTCTGCCACCAACTGCTCCTCCTGGGTAGTCTCAGCAGCAGAGCACGCACCAGAAAGTGGCACCAGAGTGTCATCATCAGCGGATGTGTTCTGCGGTGTGGTGACCGGAGGCACTGGCCCACCCGCCTCTTCAGAGGAAGAGAGAAAAAGCTGTTGGGCATCACTGCACACTGCCTCTTCTTCCATTTCTCCAATGCTGCTTGGCTGGTCCCCTGTTTCCAAGCCAAGAGATTCAGAGAACAGAAGTAGAGACTGCTCCTGTCCTGGGCTCTCTGTCTGCCTGGGCAATTTGGCTGGTGGTGAAGAGACAGATGGGTGCTCTCCAGTGCTCTGTGTCTGAGAGGATGTAGCACTAAATGAAGTCGATGCATTAGCTGCCATCCATCCGACAACGGCTTCAATTTGTTCTTCATGCAGCAGCGGTGTATGGCGCTCTACGACAAAGCTGCGCATGAAGGACTGTTCTCTGGTGAAACTGGGTACTGATGAGTCACCGGTGCCCGCAGCAGGCACAGAATCCCCACGTCCTCTCCCTGCTCCGCGCCCACACCCACGTGCCTTACTCCCTGCCTTCTTCATCTTGGTGAACTGATAAAGATAAGCAGAAAAGTACTAACGGCTTTGTGTGCTTATTCCTGAACAGCTCCTAACAGGTATAAGAAACAATAATTTTCTAAAGTGTGGACTAGACTTTAATATCAGCTAATGTGGCCTACACAACTGTAACGTGGTGTGTTTGGTGAACTTTATTATTTATTTATTTTTTGGGGGCTGAACTGACAACAGGGCGAGCTGCAGTCACACGGAGACCGTGCAGACAGCCGTAAACGGTGCTGCAAGGCCCCAAAAACCTCCTCTACGTTATCCTATGTAATGTTTTTCCACAATTTAGCTGGATACGGGTGGAAAGACACTAATAGGAATTTTTTGAAAAAATATGCAGCAGCCTGCACTACTTAGAAAAAAGGAAATTGGATTTTACAGTATGACGCAGTGATTTACCCGGAGCTGGATACAACCGGCTATGGCTGCACACAGACTACAGGGCGAGCTGCAGTCACACGGAGACCGTGCAGACAGCCGTAAACGGCGCTGCAAGGCCCCAAAAACCTCCTCTACGTTATCCTATGTAGTGTTTTTCCACAATTTAGCTGGATACGGGTGGAAAGACACTAATAGGAATTTTTTGAAAAAATGTGCAGCAGCCTGCACTACTTAGAAAAAAGGAAATTGGATTTTACGGTATGACGCAGTGATTTACCCTGAGCTGGATACAACCGGCTATGGCTGCACACAGACTACAGGGCGAGCTGCAGTCACACGGAGACCGTGCAGACAGCCGTAAATGGCGCTGCAAGGCCCAAAAACACTCCTCTATGTTATCCTATCTAGTGTTTTTCCACAGTTTAGCTGGATATGGGTGGAAAGTCACTAATAGGAATTATTAGAAAAGATGTGCAGCAGCCTGCACTACTTGAAAAAAAAATAGAACAGTATGAGGCAGTGAACAACCCTCCCTGAACTGAATACAACCAGCTATGGCCTATGGCTGCACACAGACTAGAGAGTGGGCTGCACTCACACACACACACACACACACAGACCTTGCAGATCGCTGTGAAAACAGCGCTGCAAGGCAAAAGCAAGGTGATTAGTAGGTGAACACAGCGGTTGCTAAATTAGCCTTGGAAAAGAACAATGAAGCAAATCGCTATCTCAACTGGCCCTCAGTCAGCAAACAGCATCCTGTCACTAACTGAATTCACAGCAGAGTGAGCGCAAAATGGCGCCAGCGACTTTTAAACTGCAGCATGACATCATTTCAGCAGCCAATCACAGCCTTGCCAGTAGTTTCATGCCCACCATGCTGAACAGGATGTGCCCACACTCAGAATCATTCCTCATTGGCTGAATTTGTGCAGTTTGAATCCTGTGAACTTCTGATTCCGGTATCTGATACGCGGCAAGTATCGGATCTCGGTATCGGCCGATACCCGATACTTGCGGTATCGGAATGCTCAACACTACTCACTACTCACACAGACATGGCTGTAGAGTACAAAAAGGCTTTTGGGCACAGTACCCTCACAGAAGGTAATAAGAAATTTCCCCCACAGAGCATTTTTCCACACTTATCCCAGAAAGCTGATAACAAATTGCACACCTGTCACGGGTGTGTCAGAGGCTGCAGACAGTCGCCCTGTATCTGGCTACAGAAGGAATCAGCGGTTGGCCTTGCAGACTAGTACCCACCTTCTTCGACCTTAATAATGTCACCTAGATTTGTGTGTTTATAACTCCCAACTTCCTATTGGGAGTTGCGGGTGTTATTTTCTATTTGCACTTCCCTGTTGAGGCTTGGAGCTGCAGCAGTTGGCTAGCGTCCTCTTTGAAGTTTGGAGGACGACGGTGTTTCTCGGTAAATCAACTCAAGCTAAGTTTCCCCTTGTTTCTTGTATCCTAGCAGTCTTTAGTGTTAGTAGGGTTTGACCAGTGAACATCCATTCCTTCAATAAGCAGGGCTTACCTCTAGGGTCTGACAAGGAATAGGCACCATGCTCGGCGATAGGTGCGGAACCTATTTAGAGTCTCTTAGGGCAGACAGGGTGACATTAGATCTGCCTAGGGGTCTCTACTCCCCACTTCCCTACTGTTGGACCCCCCTTTCTCTTATCCCTTTGTGATGCACTTAGTCTGTCTTACACTGTGCATGACAACACCTATCCCACAGTACCCCCACAGGCAGGGTTGCCGAGTACACACAGCAGCTTAAAGGTACATTACTCACACAGATATGGGTTCAAGAATGCACAGTTAATAAAAAATGAAACTTCTTTTACTAAAAGAATGTTTCTAAAGCAAACTGTGTGAAAAAATATCTTTGTCATAAAAAAATAAACTTTGGTGGTAATAGTACATTTTGACTGACCAAATTTCTACAACTGTACCAGCCCATTTCTTTAGATGAATTAAAAATCAATGAAATTTCACACCAACCAAATTTTAGAGTATATGTGACAATAGTCAATTTTTGAACAGCGACATTTCTACACCGGTACCAGTCCAGTTTTTTCTGTTTTTTAAACCAGTGACATTTCAGACCAACCAAGTACCCGAAGATATGTGACAATACTGTAGTCACAAAATGGCACAAAAATTTTCCAACTATACAAGGACAAGCAGTTTTAAAAAACGTTACGCCCCTGTAATTTTACACAAAGCACGTTAAACGGAATGAATAACTATATGAATCCATAAAAATTTTTTGAACATAAATATTTTGAAAGTATACTTCATATACTCCTAAACTCATAAAGGATTTGCACAAAGTATAAAGCCAGTAAACAATTATACGGAGGGTAATACAGCAATCCTCTGCAGGTTTCCACTTCTTTTTCTCCTTCCTGCTTCCTGGAACCTGATTCCCAGGTGCCTGTGCTGAAAGTGACCCAGATTCAGGAAGTGCCAGAGCCCATGATATGTAGAAATGGGCAACAACTCCCTTTGTCACGTGCACCATCCCCAGCTCCCACATAAGAGGTGAGGAACCCCAATGACAGTATGACCCCTTGGAGGTGGTAGTCCCTCCTCAACCTGCCGCAAGGAATCCTTTCCTTCTGGTATCACACCCATGGAATGCCAGATATGTTGACCTTCCATTCTAGGGAACATGGCCCTGGTTCCAGCTGTCAGCACTTGTTCTATTTGAGGCAAAATTTTAATTTCTACTGCCTGCTGGTTAAACAAGATGTGATGACAGGTCCCAAACTCTTTGAAGCACCCCTCTTTGCTGCTAGTCATACGTAATGACCTTCGCTCAGGATGCCATCTGTCGGTACCTTGCAGCTAGTAGGCCTGCTAGCATTTCTTCAGCCGTGCCTGGTCCTACCTTGCCTACTTCTGTTTTCCAACAAGCCAAGACCCCACAGTCTGCTCACTAGTTGCTTCCTCCAGGTTTTCCTGTTTGCAGTCTGCAAAAAAACAGAGGTCAAGACTGAAGCCTGGGTTCAGGACTTGGTAGCTCTGGAAAAGTAGCTGGTTCTGGACTATGGTTTCCTTCCTGGTTCTCAGCCTGGAAGGTTCCATTTTGGCACCATCCATGCTGAAAACTGTTTACCCCCCAGACATGGATTATGATGAGGAACAGAATGACAGTTGGAGCGGCTCCCAAACGCAGGGCAGCGGGGTTCTCGGTACCGGGTCTCTCTCTCGGTTCGGGGGATGTCACGGTGGCCTGACCCGGTCCGTGGCCCTGCTAAGGGGCGCCCAATTAAAGGTGTAGATGACGGTGTAGGTCGCAGTAAATAACGAGGACACAGGGTTGCAGTCTCTTTACCTCTTTACTGAAGGCTTCAGTGTCCGCAATCCAGAGCACTGCTAACAGGGCTGGCTGAATCCGGCCGGTCCGAAGGCACATCCAGAGTTCCCTTTACAGGTGGAAATCAGTAGCCTTCCTACCAGCGCCTGTGTGTTGTAGTACCTCCCTGCTGAGCACCACGGGATAGGCCTCACAACTGTCATGCATGTTTCCGTTCTTTCTCTCTCCGTCCCCCAGATGATATGGATAGGATGCACCCGTATGACAGGGTAGGCCTGGAGTTATTTTATAGGGACCCTAGAGACGCCCCTCTCCTACAATTGCCTCCGTTGTCTTCGTTAGTTGTAAAGGTGAGACAGCCAACCTAAAGTTAACTGCCCAGCCATAGTTCAAAGTAAGGTGTAGAGCCTATTACTTCCTCGGCGTTCCGGCCGCCGGCTACGCACCTCAGAAGGATGTTGCTGTTCTTGTAGCACGACTCCTTCTGGTTCTATCTCCTTTGTGCTCTGATCCCGTTTCTCACTTCTCCACAATATACTTCGCTTCTTGTCCTTTCTTAGGAGTCTGCCGCTAAAGGCACAGGAACGGCTCTGTATCGATCTGTCTGTGCTAGGCCGCTGTCAGGATCCCTCCCCTGACAGGTCCTCTCTCGAACTCTCCCCAGCTACTTTCTCCCTAACTTCCTATCCAACCCCCAGTTTTACCCATGTGTGAGGAGTGGCCTAGTAGATAGGACTTTTTGCTCCCCCTGGCGGCCGGAGTGTGAAGTGTAATGTGTGTCTGTGATACGTGGTCAGGTGAACTCTTTTAGTGCAATTAGACGTACCATCACTCCTCTTAGCGGCAGAGCGACATTACTGCAACGACCAGGTCTCTGGGGCGCTGCACAGACAGGTGAGGGATATTGTTGTTTTTTATTTTTGTTTTATTGCAGGAGACGAGGGATTCAGTGGAATTAGGCCGGCGTCACACTCAGCGTAAGACAATACGGTCCGTTTTTTACGGCCGTAATACGGAGAAATGTTCCCAAAATAGTGATCCGTAGGCAGGGTGTGTCAGTGTATTTTGAGCATGGCATCCTCCGTATGTAATCCGTATGGCATCCGTACTGCGAGATTTTCGCGCAGGCTTGCAAAACCGACATCTAATGGATTTATGTGCTCAAATGTTCGGGAAAACATATATACAGAATATATATATATATATATATATATATATATATATATATATATATATATATATGTCATTGAGACACATATATATACACTCACTGGCCACTTTATTAGGTACACCATGCTAGTAACGGGTTGGACCCCTTTTGCCTTCAGAACTGCCTCAATTCTTCGTGGCATAGATTCAACAAGGTGCTGGAAGCATTCCTCAGAGATTTTGGTCCATATTGACATGATGGCATCACACAGTTGCCGCAGATTTGTCGGCTGCACATCCCTGATGCGAATCTCCCGTTCCACCACATCCCAAAGATTTCATGTTGTTTACGCCAAATTCTGACCCTACCATCCGAATGTCGCAGCAGAAATCGAGACTCATCAGACCAAGCAACGTTTTTCCAATCTTCTACTGTCCAATTTCGATGAGCTTGTGCAAATTGTAGCCTCAGTTTCCTGTTCTTAGCTGAAAGGAGTGGTACCCGGTGTGGTCTTCTGCTGCTGTAGCCCATCTGCCTCAAAGTTCGACGCACTGTGCATTCAGAGATGCTCTTAGGCCTACCTTGGTTGTAACGGGTGGCGATTTGAGTCACTGTTGCCTTTCTATCAGCTCGAACCAGTCTGCCCATTCTCCTCTGACCTCTGGCATCAACAAGGCATTTCCGCCCACAGAACTGCCATTCACTGGATTTTTTTCTTTTTCGGACCATTCTCTGTAAACCCTAGAGATGGTTGTGCGTGAAAATCCCAGTAGATCAGCAGTTTCTGAAATACTCAGACCAGCCCTTCTGGCACCAACAACCATGCCACGTTCAAAGGCATTCAAATCACCTTTCTTCCCCATACTGATGCTCGGTTTGAACTGCAGGAGATTGTCTTGACCATGTCTACATGCCTAAATGCACTGAGTTGCCGCCATGTGATTGGCTGATGAGAAATTAAGTGTTAACAAGAAGTTGGACAGGTGTACCTAATAAAGTGGC
Source organism: Ranitomeya variabilis (assembly GCF_051348905.1). Classification (NCBI taxonomy): domain Eukaryota; kingdom Metazoa; phylum Chordata; class Amphibia; order Anura; family Dendrobatidae; genus Ranitomeya; species Ranitomeya variabilis. The sequence continues at coordinate 13,164,629 of NC_135236.1, forward strand.
CAGTGAGTGTATATTCTGTATTTATATTTCATTCAGCGCGATATCTGTGAAAAGCCGGTAATTCAATTGCCGGCTTTTCATTTCTCCTGCACATACAGTAAACCATCTCATATCCCCTTTTTTTTGCATATTCCACACTACTAATGTCCAGTTGGACGTTGGGATGGAACACATCCTCCCCATGCTGAGGATTGCTGGAACTACATCAATCAGGGTTTCCCCCACAGTCTACAGCTCCTGCACCTCCTTCTCTTCATCCTTCAAGTCTGAAATCAACACATCAGTCAAAAGCTGGAAGCACTGCAGCACTGCCTCAGCCAAGCGGCAAAAGGCTGTGCTGAAGTTAATCTGCATAGGTGACAAACCGCACAATGCAGAAGAGTTGTGGACAGCGCTGAAAGAGCAGTCAGATGTTTTGATGACACTGCTGAACCTACAGCCAGGCATGGTCGTGTGTGACAATGGCCGTAACCTGGTGTCGGCTCTGAGGCAAGGTGAGTTCACACATGTACCTTGCTTGGCCCATGTGCTTAACCTCGTTGTTCAACATTTTCTGAAAAGCTACCCGGAGCTGCCGGATCTGCTAGTGAAAGTACGCCGTCTGTCTGCCCAATTTAGAAAGTCAGCAACAGCTTCAGCCACCCTTGCCATGCTAAGGCAGTGGTTTCAGCTTCCAGCTCTCCGACTGTTGTGTGATGTCCCCACATGCTGGAACTCTACGCTGCATATGTTGGAAAGGATTTGTGAGCAGAAGAGGGCCATTGTTGACTACTAACATCAACAAGGCCGTCGAATTTCAGGTCAGACTCCACACATACAGTAAGACCTCAGGAGTGGATATGGATGTCAGACATCTGTAACATCCTCCAAAACTTTGACTACTGCACCAAGATGGTGAGCGGCGATGATGCCATAATTAGCATCACCATCCCACTTGTCAGCATTCTGAAAAACTCTCTGCTCACAATCAAAGAGGATGCATTGCTGGCAGAGCACGAGGACATGAAGCAAGGAAACATACAGGGGGATTACACTCAACCCAGCCTCATGTCTTCTCAATGTGGATTGGCAGGCAATGAGGAGGAGGAGGAAGAACGGGAGCTACTTTCATGCGCTATAGACGGTACTACAAACACATCTGTATTAGCGTCTGTTCACCAGGGATGGCCTGAGGACAGGGAGGAGGAGGAGGATAAGGAGGAGGAGGCGGAGGACAGCATGGTCAGTTGTTCTGTTGGTGAGGACATGGAAGTCTTGCCTGTTAGCAGTCTGGCACGCATGGCAGACTTTATTTTGCGCTGCATTATCAAAAATTTTGGGTGACACTCATTACTGGTTGGTGACCCACGCTACAAGGAGAACTTTCAATCTCTTCTGCCTGAGGCAGAGAGGTGTACTAAAATGTTGCAGTACCACAGGGCCCTTGTAGCAGAATTACTTAGAAAATTCCCATGTGAGAACACTGGCAGCAGACGTCAGAGTTTGTTGTACAACCAAGGAGTCCAAGCGAGAGAGACAGAAGTACAATCCAGCTCAGGCAGGGGAACAATGGCAAAGATCTGGCCCAGTTTTCTCAGACCCTCCCATCGTGATGGCACAGAGGCAAGGGGTGCAGTCACAAGAAGTGCAATGTTTGGGAATATGATGAGGGAGTACCTTGCAGATTGTACAATTGTCCTCTGTGATTCCTCTGTGCCTTTTAATTAATGGGTATCCAAGCTGGACACGTGGCCTGAATTGGCTCTCTATGCCTTGGAGGTCCTGGCCTGCTCTGCTGCTAGCGCTCTGTCAGAGAGGGTTTTTAGTGCCGCTGGTGGAATTATAACAGATAAGCGCATCCACCTGTGAACTGAAAATGCTGACAGGCTGACTCCTATCAAAATGAACAAGGCCTGGATTGGGAAAGACTTCTGTACACCACCAAGTGAAAGCAGCGAAACATAACCTCAAATGCACTCTCTGTTTGGGGAGGTGTATTCTCATGCACCTGTTCACAACCACACATGGGTATATGCTTCCAGATTTGGTCTGTTTGTTTTTATCCTCCTCCTTATCCTCATCCAGAATCACTATATCACCAGGGTGAACGTGGTCTGTATGGTGCATTTTGGCCAAGGGGGCTGTGATGGCACTCTTTTATTTTTTTTACACATTGGGGAATTGGGCATGACATTTCTTTGGGCCTACTTCTTGACTCTCTCTCCTGCAATCTGTCCTGTACCTGCCAGTAGATCAACAGGATTAATGTGCTCTGTACTGTGAATGTTGGCCAAGGGGCCTGTGATGGCACTCTTTTCTTTTTAAATAAAAGGATTTTACATTGGGGAATTGGGCATGACATTACATTGGGCTGACTTCTTAACTTTGTCTCCTGCCATCTGTCCTGTACCTGCCAGTAGATCACCAGGGTGAACATGCTCTGTACGGTGCATGTTGGCCAAGGGGCCTGTGATGGCACTCTTTTCTTTTTCTTTTTTGAAACAAGATTTTACATTGGGGAATTGGGCATTGCATTCCATTGGGCCAACTTCTTAACTCTGACTCCTGCAATGTCTCTTGTTTAACTGCCACTAGATCACCAGGGTGAACGTGCTTTTTACTCTTATAGGCTGGTGAAGTTTTATCAAGGGGGCTGTGATGGCACTAGTCTATTTTTACAAAAGGTACCCCATCATTGGTGAAACCACATCCTTATTGGAAAACACTTCATAACATTTGTGTACCTTAACCCCTTAACGACCGCCGATACGCCTTTTAACGGCGGCCACTAAGGGTACTTAAACCACAGCGCCGTTAATTAACGGCACTGTGGAAAAGTTGAATAGCGCCCTCCAGAGTCAGATTTTCTCTGGGGTCTCGGTTGCTGAGGGTAGCCGAGACCCCAGAGAACATGATTTGGGGGGTTTTTACCGACCCCCGAGTTGCGATCGCCGGTAATTAACTGTTTACCGGCGGTCGCAAAAAAAAAAAACGCGATTTGCCATTTAATTTCTCTGTCCTCCAATGTGATCGCACATCGGAGGACAGAGAAATGGGGTCCCCGATCGCCCCCGATAGCCCCCCAATACTCACTTATCTCCCCTGGTGCTCCTCGTTGCTCCCCATGGGCGCCGCCATCTTTTTCCGGGGAAAAAATGGCGGGCGCATGCTCAGTGCGCCCGCCGCCCGGCACCCGGAAGATCTTTGGGGTCTCGGCTCCCAGGGGTAGCCGAGACTCCAAAGAACATGATCGGGGTCGGTTTTTACCGACCCCTGCTTTGCGATCGCCGGTAATTAACTGTTTACCGGCGAACGCAAAAAAAAAAAGCAATGTCATTCTCTGTCCTCTGATGTGATTGCACATCAGAGGACAGAGAAATAGGGGGATTCGGGGACCCTGTTATACTTACCGGTGTCCCTGGGTCCTCCTGCTTATTCTGCTGGCCGCCGGCTTCTTGTGCCGGTAAGAAAATGGCGGGCGCATGCGCAGTGCGCCCGCCATGATCTGCCAGCCGGCAGAGAAAGATTCTTCCACTTGTTTTATTTTGGTCACTGTGAGATCCTATCACAGTGATCAAAATAAAAGAAATAGTAAATAACCCCCCCTTTATCACCCCCTTAGTAAGGAAAAAAAAATAAAATTAAAAAAATGTATGAATTTCTATTTTCCAATTAGGGTTAGGGGTAGGGTTAGGGTTAGGGGTAGGGTTAGGGGTAGGGTTAGGGTTAGGGGTAGGGTAAGGGGTAGGGTTAGGGGTAAGGTTAGGATATATGCACATGTAGAATGGTTCTCTGCGGATTTTTCCGCAGCGGATTTGATAAATCCGCAGGGCCAAAATGCTGCATTTTTCCTGTGGATTTATCGCGGATGTACCGCGGTTTTTGTGTGGATTCCCCTGCGGTTTTACACCTGCGGTTTTCTATTATGGAGCAGGTGTAAAACCGCTGCGGAATCCGCAGAAAGAATTGACATGCTGAGGAATGTAAACCGCTGCGTTTCCGTGTGGTTTTTTCTGCAGCATGGGCACAGCGTTTTATATTTCCCATAGGTTTACATTGTACTGTAAACTCATGGGAAACTGCTGCAGACCCGCCGCTGCGGAAACGCTGCGGATCTGCAGCAAAATCCGCAACGTGTGCACATAGCCTTAGGGTTAGGGCTAGGGATAGGGCTTGGGTTAGGGCTAGGGTTAGGGTTAGAGCTAGGATTAGGGTTAGAGCTAGGGTTAGGGCTAGGGTTAGGGTTGGGGCTAAAGTTAGGGTTAGGGTTGGTGCTAGGTTTTGGGCTAAAGATAGGGTTTGGGCTAAAGTTGGGGTTAGGGCTAGGGTTGGGGCTAAAGTTAGGGTTAGTGTTGGGATTAGGGTTTGGATTAGGGTTGGCATTAGGGTTACATTTGGGATTAGGGTTAGGTTTGGGATTAGAGTTAAGGCTAGGGTTGGGATTAGGGATAGGGGTGTATTGGGATTAGGGTTAGGTTTTGAGGTTAGGGTTGAGATTAGGATTAGGGGTGTGTTCGGTTTAGGGTTTTGATTAGGGTTATGGTTAGCTTTGGGATTAGGGTTAGGGGTGTTTTGGGGGTTAGCGTTGTGATTAGGATTATGGATCGGGTTGGGATTAGGGTTAGGGGTGTGTTGGGGTTAGGGTTGGAGTTAGAATTGGGGGGTTTCCACTGTTTAGGTACATCAGGGGGTCTCTAAACGCCACAGCCAATTTTGCGCTCAAAAAGTCAAATGGTGCTCCCTCCCTTCTGAGCTCTGCCGTGCGCCCAAACAGTGGTTTACCCCCACATATGGGGCATCAGCGTACTCGGGATAAATTGGACAACAACTTTTGTGGTCCAATTTCTCCTGTTACCCTTGTGAAAATAAAAACTTGGGGGCTAAAAATCTTTTTTGTGGAAAAAAAAATATTTTTTATTTTCATGACTCTGCATTATAAACTTCTGTGAAGCACTTGGGCATTCAAAGTTCTCACCACACATCTAGATAAGTTCCTTGGGGTGTCTAGTTTCCAAAATGGGGTCACTTGTGGGGGGTTTCTACTGTTTAGGTACATCAGGGGCTCTGCAAATGCAACATAACGCCCGCAGACCATTCTATCAAAGTCTGCATTCCAAAACGGCGCTCCTTCCCTTCCGAGCTCAGCCATGCGCCCAAACAGTGGTCCCCCCACATATGGGGTATCAGCGTACTCAGGACAAATTGGACAACAACTTTTGGGGTCCAATTTCTCTTGTTACCCTTGTGAAAATAAAAATTTGGGGGCTAAAAAAATCTTTTTTGTGGAAAAAAAATATATTTTTTATTTTCACGACTCTGCATTATAAACTTCTGTGAAGCACTTGGGCATTCAAAGTTCTCACCACACATCTAGATAAGTTCCTTGGGGGGTATAGTTTCCAAAATGGGGTCACATGTGGGGGTTTCTACTGTTTAGGTACATCAGGGGCTCTGCAAACGTAACATAATGCCCGCAGACCATTCTATCAAAGTCTACTTTCCAAAATGGCGCTCCTTCCCTTCCGAGCTCTGCCATGTACCCAAACATTGGTTTATCCCCCACATATGGGGTATCAGCCTACTCAGCATAAATTGCACAATAAATTTTGGGGTCCAATTTCTCCTGTTACCCTTGTGAAAGTAAAAATTTGGTGGTGAAAAGATCATTTTTGTGGAAAAAATATGATTTTTTTTATTTTCTTGGCTCTACATTATAAACTTTTGTGAAGCAGTTTGGGGTTCATAGTGCTCACCACATATCTAGATAAGCTCTTTGGGGGGTCTAGTTTACAAAATGGGGTCACTTGTGTGGGGTTTCTACTGTTTAGGTACATCAGGAGCTCTGCAAATGCAACATGACACCCGCAGACCATCCCATCAAAGTCTGCATTCCAAGCAGCGCTCCTTCCCTTCTGAGCCCTGATGGGTACCCAAACAGTGCCCTCCCCACATATGGCATATCAGCGTACTCAGGACAAACTGGTCAACAGATTTTGGGGTCCAATGTCTCCTGTTACCCTTGAAAAAATAAAAAATTGCAGGCTAAAAAATCATTTTTGAGGGAAAAAAAGGATTTTTTTATTTTCACGGCTGTACGTTATAAATTTCTGTGAAGCAATTGGGAGTTTAAAGTGCTCACCACACATCTAGATAAGTTCCTTAAGGGGTCTAGTTTTCAAAATGGGGTCATTTGTGGGGAGTTTCTACTGTTTAGGCACATCAGGGGCTCTCCAAACGCGACATGGTGTCCGATCTCAATTCCAGCCAATTCTACATTGAAAAAGTTAAACGGCCCTCCTTCTCTTCCAAGCTCTGCGGTGCGCCCAAACAGTGGTTTATCCCCACATGTGGGGTATCGACGTACTCAGGAGAAATTGCACAACAACTTTTGTGGTCTAATTTCTCCTGTTACCATTGTCAAAATAAAAATTTTGGGGCAAAAAGATCATTTTTGTAGAAAAAATGTGATTTTTTATTTTCACAGCTCTACGTTATAAACTTCCGTGAATCACCTGGGGGTTTAAAGTGCTCACCAGACATCTAGATAAGTTCATTAAGGGGTCTAGTTTCCAAAATGGTGTCATTTGTGGGGGGTTTCCACTGTTTAGGCACATCAGGGGCTCTCCAAACGCGACATGGCGTCCGATCTCAATTCCAGCCAATTCTACATTGAAAAAGTAAAACGGCACTCCTTCTCTTCCAAGCTTGGCAGTGCGCCCAAACAGTGGTTTACCCCCACATATGGGGTGTCGACGTACTCAGGAGAAATTGCACAACAAATTTTGTGGCCTAATTTCTCCTGTTACCCTTGTAAAAATAAAAATTTGGGGGCAAAAATTCATTTTTGTCGAAAAAATGCGATTTTTTATTTTCACGGCTCTACGTTATAAACTTCTGTGAAGCACCTGAGGGTTTAAAGTGCTCACCACACATCTAGTTAAGTTCATTATGGGGTCTAGTTTCCAAAATGGTGTCACTTGTGGGGGGTTTCCACTGTTTAGGCACATCAGGGGCTCTCCAAACGCGACATGGTGTCCAATCTCAATTCCAGCCAATTCTACATTGAAAAAGTAAAACGGCACTCCTTCTCTTCCAAGCTCTGCGGTGCGCCCAAACAGTGGTTTACCCCCACATATGGGGTATCGACGTACTCAGGAGAAATTGTACAACAACTTTTGTGGTCTAATTTCTCCAGTTACCCTTGTGAAAATAAGAATTTGTGGGCGAAAAATCATTTTTGTGTAAACAAATGCGATTTTTTATTTTCACGGCTCTACTTTATAAACTTCTGTGAAGCACTTTGGGGTTTAAAGTGCTCACCACACATCTAGTTAAGTTCCTTAAGGGGTCTTGTTTCCAAAATGGTGTCACTTCTGGAGTGTTTCCACTGTTTAGGCACATCAGGGGCTCTCTAAACATGACATGGCATCCAATCTCAATTCCAGCCAATTCTGCATTGAAAAAGTCAAACGGCGCTCCTTCTCTTCCAAGCTCTGCGGTGCGCCCAAACAGTGGTTTATCCCCACATATGGGATATCGGCACATTCAGGAGAAATTGCACAACAAAATGTATGGTTAAATTTCTGTTTTTACAGTTGTGAAAATAAAAAAAATATGGTTCTGAATTAAAATGTTTGCAAAAAAAGTTAAATGTTCATTTTTTTCCTTCCACATTGTTTCAGTTGCTGTGAAGCACATAAAGGGTTAATAAACTTCTTGAATGTGGTTTTGAGCACCTTGTGGGGTGCAGTTTTTAGAATGGTGTCACACTTGGTTATTTTCTATCATATAAACCCCTCAAAATGACTTCAAAGGTGATGTGGTCCCTAAAAAAAAACATGGTGTTGTAAAAATGAGAAATTGCTGGTCAAATTTTAACCCTTATAGCTCCGTAACAAAAAAAAAAATTGTTTCCAAAATTGTGCTGATGTAAAGTAGACATGTGGGAAATGTTATTTATTAACTATTTTGTGTGACATATCTCTCTGATTTAAGGGCATAAAAATACAAATTTTGAAAATTGCAAAATTTTAATTTTTTTTGCCATATTTCCATTTTTTTCATAAATAATCGCAAGAAATATCGAAGAAATTTTACCACTAATATGAAGTACAATATGTCACGAAAAACAGTCTCAGAATCAGCGGGATCCGTTGAAGCGTTCCAGAGTTATAACCTCATAAAGTGACACTGGTCAGAATTGTAAAAATTGGCCCGGTCATTAAGTTCCAAATTGGCTCTGTCACTAAGGGGTTAAATAGCTCACTTGAAAAGCTCCTTTTTGTGTTGCCTTGTTGCAAACATTGGACACAATACACTTCATATAAATTTCATAAAGTCGTGCTGTTACTTTGCCTCAGTAGTTCATTAAAAATTAAGCTTTGTCCACTATATTTGTTTCTCTCCTTGCGAGCCTTAACCTTGTCTGCCTCAAATGTACAAATGGAGAAATATACAAATGGCGATTTGTAAACAAGATTGAAATACTGTATACCGAATGCAATCACATAGCTGCATTTGTAGAACATTTAGAGATGTGACAGACAATGCTCATAGTGACACAATCTTGATAAATGTTTGTTTATTCACTTCACAAACAGTTCTAAGCCTCTATATGTTTGTTGTTTGTCATTGTAAAACATTAAGGTTTACTGAAACTATGTCGGTGGTGGTTTTATCTAAATCCTTGTGGCTTTTATTTTCTATACCTGCATAACTGTGGATGCACATGCAGTGTAGCTAATCTCCCAGGGGTTCTCTCTCTTGGTCTTGCTTCTCTGATATTCCAGACCGATGATGTTTAAAAGCTTCTTGGTGATGATCTAAGTATACTGTGTGTAGTTAATCTTCATATATACGTAATCAGTATATTTATGTAATCCTTATATGTACTTATTAACCTTTGTATGTTATTGTTGACATATACAAAAATGTACGCACTCACACTATTCAATCTTAGGATTCCTTGAATTTTGCAGTTTGCAATGAAATTGCTTTGTATTGCAAGGATTAGCCTTATTTAAAGCCGTATCTGAACTTTAATATTAAAAACATGGCAAACACAATTGCAAAATTCTTCTGTAAATAATTGTGCAGAGAGGGAACCATCATACCATTACAAAATACGAGTGAATTTTCCTGGGCCCATCCAGTATGTGGGTTCCAAGGCATAATGGGGTGCATATGACTATGCAGCAGAGCTGGTCTTGCCGCCAATGTGTAAAGCAAAAGAGTACGGAGCACAAAATGCATATTGTGAAGTGGATCTTCCTGGGTCCATCCAGTATGTGGGTTCCAAGGCTTATTGGGGTTCATATGAATTGGTAGCAGGTCAGGCCTTGAATTCAATGCAACACTTTTTCAGGAGTCCCCCCTAGACATCTTATGACAGGGGTATTGTGGTGCATCATAATTCTTGGCAGCCCATCCACTTACAGCATAGGCTACAACAGCTTAGGAGACCCACTGTTTAATAATGGCCCTTTAAGAAGATTAATGCCACCTGATGCACCAGTAAAAATAGGCTCAGTGACCTTAAGAGTCCCTCCTTCATAAATTGGACAACATGGGTCTGCTTATTTGTCACACACCACATGGCCAGCTAGGGGGGTTACATGTTACAATGACATTTCCCAGTGAATGCATTTGTAGTGCTTGAAAGCAATGTTAAAGTGGAAAAACACTTCAAAAATGCAGCGTCTGAACTAAGCCTAAGTGGGGGAGGAACATTTCGGTCTGGGGTTAAATATTTGTCCTTACAGGCAAGTGATTAACCTGCAAAGGATGGACCTTGACATATTTCCAAGCAAAACCCGCTTTGGTTTCGTTTTCATGTGTTTTCTGTGGCTCTGGGAAAAATGGCATGAATCTCGGAAAAAAATGATTAAGGCTGAGAACTAGGAGTCAGGAATGCTTCCAGGGGCGATCCGTAGTACTAATGTAATACCACCAATCAGGATAAATGTGTTAATAATAGCAAGGTAGGACTGTAGTTAAATAAAACATAACTTTTAATTTACTCCATTAAAAAGAGCCTAACAGACTCATAAAACCACATGACAAACAACGTACATATACTAGCTAATGCTCTCAGTGAGCTCTACAAAAGCTCCAGCGCAGCACGGTGATTGAAAATGACACCTTATTCAGATAGAGGCTAAAACTGTACAACAGGTTTCTTTGCTTATACAACCTGTATAAAATAAACTTTATAACAAATCAAATCAAAAGGAGTCATTAGTGATTGCTGCTTATAACAGGAACAATCTCACCCAAGATAGAAGTTGCTTCACAGCATGTTGTGGTCTGAGAATCCATGCGTATAAGGTGGCGCTCTGCGTGCCCGTTCAAAACCTCACTCTTATGGACTTCATCCCACCAATTGTTTCTTCCTCCCTCATTACGAATTTCTCCCAATGCGTTTCTCGTGGCTATATCATCAGGGGAGAGGCCACTTCAAAAAAGGATTATTTGTCCTTACAGGCAAGTGATTAACCTGCAAAGGATGGACCTTGACATATTTCCAAGCAAAACCCGCTTTGGTTTCTTTTTCATGTGCTTTCTGTGGCTCTGGGAAAAATGGCATGACTCTCGGAAAAAAATTATTAAGGCTGTGAACTAGGAGTCAGGAATGCTTCCAGGGGCGATCCCCATGATGTTTCTGTGTCATTTGAGCAGAGTTTCCATCATTTTCAGATGTTTTTAGACCTTAAAAGGACCCCCGGGGGGATTGCGGTGAAAATACTCAGGTCTCCCATAGACTTACATTGGCTCATGGTTCTGGCCGAGTACCAGAGTATTCCAATTTGCTCGACCCAAGCATCGAGCGCCCGAGCATTTTAGTGCTGACAGCTGATGGCTCCAGTTGTGAGTTCTGGCTGGCTGGTTATGAAAATACAGGGGAACCCACACCGTTTTTTTTTTTTTTTCATTTTATTTATTCATAGTGCAGGCATCGGGTGATGAATACTCCTATCAGCCGCACCTGCTGTCACTGTTATAAGTGGCAGCAGATGTGAGTAATAGTTCCATCAGTCACTGCCTGCTGTCATTGTTCTCACATGAATGCAACTCTCATCATTCTCCCCTGACCACACTGATCGCTGGCTGAGCAGTGGAGAATCATGAGAGTCGTCAAAAGCACCAGGCGCCAGGGAATGGCACTTACTGTACCGCTGTTTCCCTGGTGCCCTCTGTGTAGAACTGATGTGTGTGGTACATGATTGCCACACGTGTACCACATGTATTACACACACGATCACTGACATCTCAGGTACTGATCTGATGTTAGCATGAGCACTGTGGGAAAATTTCTATCGGTGCACAAGCTGACATCAAATAGGTAAAGTGAGTTCATTGGCGGTGATCTCCCAGAACTTTTCTGATGGCACTGTAAGCATGAGAACTTTCCCAAGCTCATGGTGACATCAGACAGGTCCTATGAGTTCACCACGAGACATTGTGCAGCGATAGCAGATGCTGCTCAGTGTCTCTGCTGGATGGCAGGCTGTATGGTGGCATTATGTAACCATGCAGCCTGCCATCTAGATGTAGCACTGATAGACTCGTTGCAGAACAAATGGATTATCATCTCTGTGGAAAGATGAGTAATATTGTTGATTTTTATTTTAACTCTTTTTACAGAAGACAATGGAGTCGATGGAATGGGCGATGTTGTAACTATGGATTAATTAAGATTTATTAAAGGAGTCTGTGCCATTCTTTTAATTAAAGGAATTTTTTCTAGGTGTCTGTTTCTTACAATGTGACTATGAGGTTAGTAATGGGGGCTTCTTATTAATGCCTCTCCATTACTAGCCTCTGGGCTTAATGCTACCTGACAACCCCCCCAACTATCGCCCCACTTGCCAATGCTACAGGGCAAGTGGGAAGAGCAAGGCTGTGCCAGAAATGGCACACCTTATAGATGTACCTTTTCTGGGGTGGCTGAGAGCTGATGTTGTTAGCCTAGGGGGGCAATATCTATGGCCCCTTCCTAGGCAATTAATATTAACTCACAGCCGTCTGCATAGCCTTTGCTAGTTATTAATTATAGGGGAACTCCACATCATTTTTTGAGGGGTCCCTCATTTTAATAGCCAGTAAAGGCTAAGTATACAACTGTGAGCTGATATTAATAGCCTCGGAAGCTCCATGGTTATTTCTCCCTTCCCAGGCTATAAACATCTGTCCCCAGATGTCAGCTTTCTCTCTGCAGGTTAAGAAAATAATGCGGAAGACCATGCCATATTTTAATGAAAAATAATAAAATACATGTACAGTAAAATGCATACACTACACAAATTGTATTTGTAACTGACATCTATACAGTATATCTATCTATTGTATGTGTATTTACTGTGTGTAATCCATCTATTCTATGCTGTGATTTCTGGCTTTTCTGCGATAGATAGATAGATGATAGATAGATAGATAGATAGATAGATAGATAGATAGATAGATTTATGCGCTAAGAATCTCCATTTCATCTTTAACTGTAAGTTTTATGAAAAAAAAATGTTTGAGAAACTTTTTATGAAAAAAAATATTTTTGAGAAATGTATATTTGTCTGTGTTTTCACATGGCCGATTCATGTACATGTGCTGCTGTGTTCTTTTTATTTATGTGATGCAGTTTGCAGCTTGCACGTGTTCACATTGGGAATGCTGATTGTTTTTTTCCCCTCTATTTATATGGATGTGGCAGCATCCAGACTAATCTTGCACTCCTCCCATGGACCTTGCAGGTCAACTCTACCTGCCCATAAGTTGTAGGTTTAGCCCAGAGTGACATGTTTTGTCCAGAGTTGTAGGCTGGTGGCCCAAGAGTGGCATCTATGGTAGAGTAGGACCCATCAGGGGGAGATCACCTTGCCGTGGTTGATGGGCACACATGAATTGGCCAATTTATGCGCTAAGAATCTCCATTTCATCTTTAACTGTAAGTTTTATGAAAAAAAATTTTATGAAATTTTTTTTTGAGAAATGTATATTTGTCTGTGTTTTCACATGGCTGATTCATGTACATGTGCTGCTGTGTTCTTTTTTATCTAGATAGATAGATAGATAGATAGATGTAACATAAATTCATATATACATGTGTGTCACTGACATCTATATATCTATCTATTCTAATCTGACCTGTCACACTGTGATTTTTCTGTACGCGGCAGATGAATTGCCATACCATCTATTTCAGTTTTTTTCTCATGCCCCCAGACCTGTTTGTTCAGTCCAGCAGAAAAATATTTGGCTTTCCCTTTGACTTGCATTGGATCTGTTATTTGGTATGAATACACGGATATCAGAAAGTATTTGTGCAGATATTCCCAAATCCAAATATTTCACTATTCGCTTATCACTAGTTATATACCAACAGAAGTGTAAGCCTTCTTAGCTGGGAGACCTGAGACACAAAGCAGCAGATCTGTTGAAAAGGATAAAAGACCAAACCGATCAGTGTCTCTCCCTGCTGAATCTCCAACCAGGTCTGGTTTTGAGCGATTTTGGGCATAACTTGTTGGTGGCTTTAATGCTCGGCAAGCTGGTACATGTTCCATGCATTGCCCACATGCTGAACTTGGTTGTACATCGGTATTTAATGCATACCCTGACTTGCCAGACCTATTTGCCAAGGTACGCTGTATCAGTGCCCATTTTCGAAAGTCATCTCAGGCTTCAACCGGTCTGGCGGTGCTGCAACAGCACTTTAATTTGCCTCATCACCGACTGATTTGTGACCTGCTCACAGGCTGGAATTCGACCATTCATATGTAGGCAAGGCTTAGTGAGCAGCAGAGTGCAATGTCCAGCTTCTCAATGCCCATCAGAGTAACACTCAACCCCCTCACATAACAGCTGCCGAGTGGGTGTCCATCGCTGACATATGTGAGGCTCTTCAAAACTTTGAGCTCTGATGTTGCTATTATCGGTGTAACCTTCCAGCTGCTCTATCTATTGAAACGTTTGCTGCAGAATGTCAAAGAGGAAGCTTTGAGTGCCGAGCAGGTGGCTATGGAGCAAGATTTTACAGTGGCTGATACCACACAGCCCAGCCTCACACAGTATTCTTAGGCCACAATGGGTGATGACAAGGAATGGGAGGTGGATGATGAGGAGGAACAGGAGTTTTTGGTCTGCGCTACAGAGGGGACTCCCAATCCCAGCTTCATGCCTGTCCAGCATGAATGGCTTTAAAAGAGAAGGAGGAGGAGGTGTAGCATGAGGAGGAGAAGATAGTTAGTGTTTGTTCTGGTGGGGACACTAAGCATTTGAGTCTTTGTAGTCTGCCACACAAGGCTCACGTCATGTCCAGATGCCTTTCCCAAGACCCTCGCGTGAAACACATTTTGTCCATCGTGAAATATTGGCTGTGCACCTTTCTTGACCCACTGTACAAGGAGAAATTTCCTTGTCTCGTGTCGGAAGCTGAAGTGCCATTTTCAGTGCATGCATGGTAGAGGGCCGTTGTGGAAGCCTTGCTGAAAAGATTACCCTATGACAGGCCTCCCTTTCTCTGGTTACGGTTGTTGCAGCCTCAGGAATCATTTTTATTTCATCTTTTTGGTATTTTTATTGTGCATTTAATAACATTTTCTATGGTACTTATACTATTTTCTCTTGCTGTTTTCCTATGATAACACTGATGGCAGAGGTACTGGCTCTTTTCACCAACAAGGATTACAGGGGAGGGACATGCAAACAAGGTGCAACTTAGGGTACCGTCACACAGTGGCATTTTCATCGCTACGACGGCACGATTCGTGACGTTCTAGCGATATCGTTACGATCTCGCAGTGTCTGACACGCTACTGCGATCAGGGACCCCGCTGAGAATCGTACATCGTAGCAGATCGTTTGAAACTTTCTTTCGTCGCTGGATCTCCCGCTGTCATCGCTGGATCAATGTGTGTGACAGCGATCCAGCGATGCGTTCGCTTGTAACCAGGGTAAACATCGGGTTACTAAGCGCAGGGCCGCGCTTAGTAACCCGATGTTTACCGTGGTTACCAGCGTAAAAGTAAAAAAAAAAAAACCGTACATACTCACCATCTGATGTCCATCAGGTCCCTTGCCGTCTGCTTCCCGCTCTGACTGCCGGCCGGAAAGTGAGAGCAGATCACAGCGGTGACGTCGCCGCTGTGATCTGCTTTCACTTTACGGCGGCACTCAGTCAGAGCGGGAAGCGGACGGCAAGGGACCTGACGGACATCAGATGGTCAGTATGTACGTTTTTGTTTTTTTTTACATTTACGCTGGTAACCACGGTAAACATCGGGTTACTGAGCGCGGCCCTGCACTTAGTAACCCGATGTTTACCCTGGTTACCAGCGAACCTCGGCATCGTTGGTCACTGGAGAGCGGTCTGTGTGACAGCTCCCCAGCGACCATACAACGACTTACCAATGATCGCGGCCAGGTCGTATCGCTGGTCATGATCGTTGGTAAATCATTATGTGAGACGGTACCCTAAGGTGTGGGGAAAATGTCCACCAACTGGGCAATTTTGATGGAACCGTCAATTCAGCAAGGGCTATCTGTGGGTGTAACTATGACGACGAGGGAGAAGTTGACCAAGATGGTGAAGGAGTACTTAAGTGACAATACCAGGGTCCTTCCTTATTCTTCAGTCACCTTTAACTATTGGTTGTCCAAGCTCCACCCTTAGCCTGACGTCTCCTTCTACACCTTGGAGGTGCTGCCATGCCCTGCTGCAAGTGTGCTGTCTGAGCGGATTTTTAGTTCGGCTGGTGCAATCATAACGGATAGGCACACATGCCAGTCAAAGGAAAATGCAGACACGCTGACTCTTCTAAAATTGAACAAGGGCTGGATTCCCTCCTACCTTGTAAGCCCTACCGATGAGAGCAATCCAAATGCAGCTCCAATGTTCGATTTTGGAAGTTGTCTTAACGTCCATACCTTAGCTTCCAAACCCTTTTTTTAAAATCACGTTCTACTCCTCCTACTTCTGCAACAAGTAATTAGTGGCCATATATGTAAACCCCACATAGGTAATGTTTTTATGTTTGTAAACCTTTGTACATTGTGCGCAATGGTGAAACTTGTACTCCTTATCTCTAGCAATTATAATAACTGCAAAATGTACTGTGAAGTCCCCATCACGGTGTCTTTCAGCGTGTCTGATACAGACTCCTTGAGGTAATTTTTGGAAACCTTTGTACATTGTGCAATGGTCACATTTCTACTCTCAATCTCTATTTATTCTATTACTATAATTTTTTTATTGTGTTGCCCTTCTCACGGTCTCTTTAAGCCTGTGTCTGGGAGCCAGATTGTTGATTTTTGCATCTGCTCTTGGACATAGTAGAACATGAATGCATTAATAGGCTCCACAGAATTCGTCAGCTTTCAACCTTGCACAGAATAATAATATGAGTGATGAAACATGATGGGTAATATGTATTCCATTATCGAGCTAACAATTTTGAATGATGGAGGGATCTCCTAAATGTAGGAGTGAGAGCTCTCTCAAATGTATGATACAGGGCCACCAAAGGGCTCTTACCAATCTTAGGTTTCACTGCACCTGCCGGCCCTCTGCTAATTGTAAGTGTAGGCTGCATAATGACATGGCGGTGGACATGGTGGTGGTGGCGGGCAGAACCCAAAATTCAAATGGGCATGTTTTAGCTGGCATTGTAAAGTGCTAGGGAATATGTATTCCACTATCTAGCTAACAATTTGGAATGAGGGAGGGACCTCCCAAATGTAAAAGTGAGAGCCACCACAATTGTATAAGAAAAACAAAAGCCAAAACGCTATGTGTGAACATATGCTAAAGGGGAGGTATAATATTTTTTTATTTTTTTTTTATTCCAGCCACACTCAGATGTCACAAACACCAGTTTCATACAGTACCATTGATAGAAAAATGTATGGAAAGTAATGTAGGTAGATGACTGAAAGTAAATGCTGGCCTGCCTGTTTGGGAGACCTAATTACAGAGGCAATCCACCAAACCAAACTTGGAGTCTCCACATATAAAAAAAAAATTGTCCCACACCACTAAAGTGGAATCAATTTCCATAGAGTACAGACAGTATAAAAGGCTTCTGACGCACCTTCTACTACAGGCAGTCACCAGACGAAGACACAACTTGGCGCCTCCACATTTCAAAACTTATTTGTAACATCAGCAGCCGCAGCGGGAACAGAAGCCACCACAAAGATGACACAGACTGAAATAACGCGAGATCAATGCATGACAGTAAAAACGACACCATCGGCCTAGTCTGCAAAAGTGATTGGAGATACATGACTTGCACATTTTAAAGAAAGTTAGGCGGTTTAAAATTTCAGGGGACAGCGGGATTATCTTATCCGCCAGGACACCACCAACAGCGCTGAAGACACATTCTGAGAGAACTCTTGCTGCCGGGCATGACAGGTGAGCTCAGGCCACTCTTCCATTTTTGAAGACCAAAATGCAAAACTTTTAATGGTTGGTAGGGGATCAAATAATTATTTCTCAAAATGCAAATTACTTTTTTTTATAATTTACACAATGTGATTTTCTGGATTTTATTTTTGATATTCTATTTCTCAATGTTAAAATTAACCTACCCTTAAAATTACAGACTCTTCATGTCTTTGTCAGTCGGCAAACTTACAAAATCAGCAAGGGAGCAAATACTTATTTCCCCACTTTATGGGGCTAAACATATAAGTCTTTATAGGATCTAGCAATTCACAAGGGCCGATACATCTGACCAACATGCAGGTGGGGGCCCAGGTGCAATTTTTGTGTGGGGGTTATCGGACTCTAGTTATGCTGCTGGTGCATCACAGTAATGCAGACGCGACCACAGTGCAGCCTGCGTGTTAGCGCAGTGGAGGGAGTGGTGGAGTCCTGACGGAAAGACAGAACAGTCACAATACAGAATCCAGCACTGAACTAACCAACTCTAAACCTGCAGGAAGTCACATGGTATACTGTTATGATCTGGTGGCAGCATGGACGAGCTCTGGAGAAGGTGGCCTCTTTACTGACCACAGACCCTGAACTTAACACCGCAACTAGAAGTAGCCGTGGGATGTGCCTGTCACTCCCTAGACACCTCGTCACAGCCGGAGGACTAATTACCCCTAAAGAAAGAAACAGGAAAACTATCTTGCCTCAGAGAAAATCCCCAAAGGATAGACAGCCCCCCACAAATATTGACTGTGAGAGGAGAGGAAAATTACATACGCAGACTGAAAACAGAATTTAGCAAAGGAGGCCACGCTTAGCTAGAAAGAAAAGACAGGACAGAGTACTGTGCGGTCAGTATTAAAATACTACAAAAATCCACCACAGAGAATACAAAAATCTCCACACCTAACTAAAGGCATGGAGGGTAACTCTACAACTCCAGAGCTTCCGGCTTGGCTGAATAAATCCTTACACAGACAAAGCTGGACAAGAAAGAACATAGCAATTCACTGAGCTATAAAGTCCACCGCATGTGGACTGCAAAAAACAAAGCCAGGACTTATCTTTGATGATTTGGAAAATCCAACAGGAGAAACCAAGCAGAGATGTGAATCCTCCAGAAAACAATGGACAACTGGCACTGATTAAAGGATCCAGCCAGAACAAGTAGCCCAGTCAGAATTGGTAGCAAGTAGGGTTGAGCGAAACGGATCGTTCATTTGCATAAGTCGCCGACTTTTGGCAAAGTCGGTGTCTCATGAAACCGAGCCGATCCCAGCGTTGCATCGGCCATGCGGTACGCGACTTTCGCGCCAAAGTCACGTTTCGATGACGCTAAAAGCGCCATTTCTCAGCCAATGAAGGTGGACGCAGAGTGTGGGCAGCGTGATGACATAGATCTCAGTCCCCACCATCTTAGAGAAGGGCATTGCAGTGATTGGCTTGCTTTCTGCGGCGTCACAGGGGCTATAAAGGGGCGTTCCCGCCGACCACCATCTTACTGCTGCTGATCTGAGCGTAGGGAGAGGTTGCTGCCGCTTCTTCAGAAGCAGGGATAGTGATAGGCAGGGTACATAAAGCCACAAACCGCTTGTGCTGTAGCGATTTCCACTGTCCAATACCACCTTTTGTTTGCAGGGACAGTGGAAGCTACATTCTTTTTTCCTCAGCGCTGTCGCTCATTGGGCTGCCCTAGAAGGCTCCCTGACCCTGATAGCTGCGTTGCTGTGTGTGTACGCCGCTGTGCAAACCAACTGCTTTTTTCAAAGCACAAATCCTGTATTTCCTTCCTTTCTGCACAGCTATCTTGTGTGTTTGTCCACACTTTTGTGTGCAGCAGTCCTTTTTCTAGCTGCCTGCCATACTTTTCTGAGATAACTGCAGGGAGATAAATATTGGCAAGTCTGCCTCTGTGCCATTGCTGTGGGTGGCATTTGTCTGTCATTGTGTGCCACCGAAAAGCACTGTGTAATACTTGGCCATTTTTTTTTGGCTAAATTCTCCCTTTTCCAAAATAAAAATTAGTGGGAGATAAATATAGGCAAGTCTGCCTCCGTGCCATTGCTGTGGGTGGCATCTCTCTCTCATTGTGTGCCACCGAAAAGCACTATGTAATACTGGGCCTTTTTGTTTTTTTTGGGTAAATTATCCCTTTAAAAAAAAAATTATTAGTGGGAGATAAATATTGGCAAGTCTGCCTCCGTGCCAGTCCTGTGTGTGGCATCTGTCTCTCATTGTGTGCCACCGATAAGCACTGTGTAATACTGGGCCTTTTTTTTGGGGGGGGGGTAAATTATCCCTTTAAAAAAAAAAAAATATTAGTGGGAGATAAATATTGGCAAGTCTGCCTCCGTGCCAGTCCTGTGTGTGGCATCTGTCTCTCATTGTGTGCCACCGATAAGCACTGTGTAATACTGGGCCTTTTTGTTTTTTTGGGGTAAATTATCCCTTTAAAAAAAAAAAATTATTAGTGGGAGATAAATATTGGCAAGTCTGCTTGAGTGCTGCTCCTGTGTGTGCCATCTGTCTCAAATTATTGGGGCACAGAAAACCTAGTGTGTAACATTGGGCCTGATTTTCCTTTCAGTGTCAGGCACCTATAAAGGTATATATAAATCCTACAGAAGTTTGAGTTCACCTTTTAAGTTGTTTTACAGTAACAAATAGCGTTACTTTGGTTACGTTTTGCAAACAATGAGGAAGTCTAGTGGAAGAGGTCGTGGCCGTGGGCGGTCATTGTCAGCTGGTAATGATGGTAGTGGTGGTGGAGCATCAGGTGGTCGTGGTAAAAGCAGTACAGCACCTAAGTCTCGAGTTGTTGAGCCAAAAACGTTGTCTGCCTACACAAGGCCTCGAACGCTCTCTTTTCTGGGAGTAGGAAAACCACTTTTGAAGCCGGAGCAGGAGGAACAAGTATTGGCTTTCATTGCTCACTCTGCCTCTAGCTCTTTCGCCTCCTCCTCGGAAAGTGCCAAATGTCAGAGCAGTGCATCGTCAGTGGATGCTCCCGGTCAGGAAAAAGTCGCTTCCTTGTGTCCTTCACCCAGAACAACAGTGAAGGATGCATCAGTCGACACAACAGGTTACTCCATGGAGCTCTTTACACATACCTTTCCTGGGTTAGACAGTGAAACAGTTAACAGGCCATGCCCATTAGAAGTTGAATCGGACATGGAGTGCACAGATGCACAGCCACAGCCAGATTACTATGCTGTTCCTTTGACTCAGACCAGAACATTGCCCTCGCAGCGTACTGAGCCAGAATCAAACCCAGCGGAGACTATGGTGCCCCGTCACGAACGCTATACCACCGGCTTACACGGTGACACAGACGAAGTTGCACATGACATAGAAGAGGAGGTCATAGATGACCCAGTTGTTGACCCCGATTGGCAGCCATTGGGGGAACAGGGTGCAGGCGGCAGTACTTCTGAAGCGGAGGAGGAGGAGCCGCAGCAGGCATCAACATCACAACAGGTTCCATCTACCGGGCCCGTATCTGGCCAAAAACGTGTGGCAAAACAAAAACCAGTTGGAGGACAGCGTTGCCATCCGGTTAAAGAAGCTCAGTCTGCAATGCCTGCAAAGTTATCCGATACTAGAAAGAGTGCAGTCTGGCATTTTTTTAAACAACATCCAAATGATCAGCGCAAAGTCATCTGTCAAAAATGTTCTAGTAAAAAACAAAAGGTTGATTCCAGCTCCAAGAATGTTTAAATAAAATTGAATCCTTTATTGGTGCATGTTTAAAAAACACAGGCTGCAATGCTCTCCATGATGCAATACGTGAAACGAGCTACATGTTTCGATCTGTTACAGATCTTTGTCAGCTCTGACAAAGATCTGTAACAGATCGAAACGCGTAGCTCGTTTCCCGTATTGCATCATGGAGAGCATTGCAGCCTGTGTTTTTTAAACATGCACCAATAAAGGATTCAATTTTATTTAAACATTCTTGGAGCTGGAATCAACCTTTTGTTTTTTACTATTAAAAGTCGCCACGTGGATCGGCATGGAGGTTCCGTGCACCTGCTAAATGGCTGTCTGGTGAGCTGGCTTTTTGTTTTTTCTTTTGTGTCAAAAATGTTCAACTACCTTAAGCAGAGGTCAGAATCTTAAAAGTCTAAATACAAGTTGCATGCATAGACATTTATCCACCATGCGCTTGCAAGCCTGGACTAACTACCAAACGTCCCTAAAGGTTGCAGCACCCTCGGCCAATGAAGCTAGTCAGCAACGCTACATCCCTTCCCTCACTGTAAACCCACCATTTCCCGCACCACCTGCAGTATCTGTGCAGCTTTCGTCGCCAGGCCAAAGAAGTCAGGGAATCGCCAGGTTTGCAGTAGGAAACACTGCATGTAGGGCACCGGCAAGAATACCATCTCCAACCCTCTCTCACTCACCCATGTCCACCGGCACCACCGCTAGTTCCACGATCTCCAGCTCTCCAGTCCAACTGACCCTACATGAGACTCTTGTTAGGAAAAGGAAGTACTCATGCTCGCATCCGCGTACACAGGGTTTGAACGCACACATTGCTAGACTAATCTCATTAGAGATGATGCCCTACCGGTTAGCTGAAAGCGAAGCTTTCAAAGCGCTGATGGACTACGCTGTACCACGCTACGAGCTACCCAGTCGGCACTTCTTTTCTAGAAAAGCCATCCCAGCCCTCCAACAGCATGTTAAAGACCGCATCGTCCATGCACTCAGGCAGTCTGTGACTGCAAAGGTGCACCTGACAACAGGTGCATGGACCAGTAGGCATGGCCAGGGACGTTACGTGTCCATCACGGCACACTGGGTGAATGTGGTGGATGCAGGGTCCACAGGGGACAGCAATATTGGGACAGTTTTGCCTAGCCCACAGTCAAGGAAAGAGTTGGCTGTAGGCGTTCGCCCCCCCTCCTCCTCTTCCTCGTCCTCCTGCAGAAGCGAGAGCTCGTCCACACACCGCAGTTGCACATCCACTCCATCCGCAGCTGCCACTGTTGCACACCAGGTGTGCCATTATAGGACAGCTAGTGGCAAGCGTCAGCAGGCTGTATTGGCAATGAAGTGTTTGGGCGACAACAGACACACGGCGGAAGTTCTGTCCGAGTTCTTGCAGAATGAAACTCAGTCATGGCTGGGCACTGTACATCTTGAGGCAGGCAAGGTTGTGAGTGATAACGGAAGGAATTTCATGGCTGCCATAGCCCTTTCCCAACTGAAACACATTCCTTGCCTGGCTCACACCTTAAACCTGGTGGTGCAGTGCTTCCTGAAAAGTTACCCGGGGTTACCCGACCTGCTCCTCAAAGTGCTCAGACTTTGCTCGCATATCCGCCGTTCGCCCGTACACTCCAGCCGTATGCAGAACTATCAGCGGTCTTTGAACTTTCCCCAGCATCGCCTAATCATCGACATTTCAACAAGGTGGAACTCCGCACTGCACATGCTTCAGAGACTGTGCGAATAGAGGCGTGCTGTTATGTTTTTGTGGGAGGATACACATACACGGGCAGGCAGTTGGATGGCAGACATGGAGTTGTCAGGTGTGCAGTGGTCGAAGCTACAAGACCTGTGTCAAGTCCTTCAGTGTTTTGAGGAATGCACACGACTGGTTAGTGCAGACAACGCCATAATAAGCATGAGCATCCCCCTAATGCCTCTGCTGATGCAAAGTTTGAGGCACATAAAGGAGCAGGCGTCTGCAGCTGAGGAAGAGGAAAGCCTTGATGACAGTCAGCCATTGTCTGGTCAGGGCCATGTAGAGGACGCGGTAGCGGGCGAAGAGGAGGACGAGGAGGACGAGGAGGATGATGGGGATGAGTACTTTTTGAATGAGGATGCTTCTCCTGGGACAACAGAAATTAATGGAGTTGCAAGGCCGGGTTCTGTTCTTTTAAGGGAGACAAGTGATGTAGATTTGCCTGTAACTGCCCCTCCAAGCAGCACAACCGCAGATTTGACAACTGGAACTTTGCCCCACATGGCGGATTATGCTTTATGTATCCTCAAAAGGGACACACGCATTATTAAAATGATGAGCGATGATGATTACTGGTTGGCCTGCATCCTTGACCCTCGCTATAAAGGCAAATTGCAAAATATTATGTCACATGAGAACCTCGAACAAATATTAGCAACCAAACAAGCTACTCTTGTAGACCGTTTGATTCAGGCATTCCCAGCACACAGCGCCGGTGATGGTTCTCACACAAGCTGCAGGGGGCTACATGGCAGAGGTGTTAGAGGTGCACAGATCAGAAGTGGCGTTGGACAGAGGGGTTTTCTGACCAGGTTGTGGAGTGATTTTGCAATGACCGCAGACAGGACAGGTACTGCAGCATCTATTCAAAGTGACAGGAGACAACATTTGTCCAGTATGGTTACTAACTATTTTTCATCCCTTATCGATGTTCTCCCTCAACCGTCATTCCCATTTGATTACTGGGCATCAAAATTAGACACCTGGCCTGAATTGGCAGAATATGCGTTGCAGGAGCTTGCTTGCCCAGCAGCTAGTGTGCTATCAGAAAGAGTATTCAGTGCTGCTGGTTCAATATTAACCGAAAAAAGGACTCGTCTGGCTACCCAAAATGTGGATGATCTCACCTTCATTAAAATGAACCACTCCTGGATTTCAAATTATTTTGCCCCACCTTTCCCGGCTGACACCTAGCTTTCCTATAAAAATTGCTTGCTTGTGGACTGGTCTTACTGAGTGTTCCAATCTGTTAATTTGCAGCAGCTGTTTGTCCAGCATACGACATGTTTACACCTCCCGCAATGTGAAAACTCCCCCCACGAGGCCGTGGAATCGCCACTTGGCTCAAGCACCCGTTACAGAGCTGTTTGTCTGAAGAGGTGGGTGTGCCCGCTTTTGGTTGACGGCACTGCCACTGGGTCCCTCATAGTACAATGTAGTGTCTCTGGCGGTGGTGGTACGCACCCAACGTCAGACACACCGTTGTAACATGAGGGGCCCTGGGGCGGTACCGCCGGCCACAAGAGAGTTCCCCCCCCCAGCTCTAACTGTGCTCTACCACGTGCAAAATTATGTCGCACAGCTCCACCAATGTTTAGTCTATTCGCTGACATCATTCAATGTCTGGCACTGACAATACCAATTTGTAGACATCTATGATGCTACTTAAAGTAGTCTGGGTCAGTGTCCTATATTGGCACCATTAAATATTTACTGCCAAATTACTATGTCAGAAACTCAGCAGATGAGCCCACCCCTGTACCTAAGTATGCCACCATTTTTAATTTTTTTTGGTTGTTTTGCGAGACATTAACATCTATTTATATTTTGGGAGTACTGGGTCAGACACTCCTTGCAATACTCCTCCACTGACCACAATGCTGCCTGTGTATCCATGTAACCGATGTAAAACTGCCATGAGCCTATGTTTTGTTATTTTAGGCCTTTGATAGCCTGTCTGCGGTCCCTCCTTGCATTACTCCTCCACTGACCACAATGCTGCCTGTGTATCCATGTAACCGATGTAAAACTGCCATGAGCCTATGTTTTGTTATTTTAGGCCTTTGTTAGCCTGTCTGCGGTCCCTACTTTCAATACTCCTCCTCCGCTGACCACAAAGCTGCCTGTGTATCCATGTAACCTATTTTAAACTGCCTTGAGCCTATTTTTAGGTATTTTAGGCCTAGTAAGCCTGTCTGCGGTGCCTCCTTGAAATCCTCCTCCACTGACCACACCAATGCTGCCCGTTTACCCCTGGAACCTATTTCACAGTGCATAGAGCCTATTTTTTAATTTTATTTAATATTAATAAAGCCATGATGGACTACGCTGTACCATGCTATGAGCTACCCAGTTGACAATTCTTTTGCGAGAAAAGCCATCCCACCCCTCCACCAGCATGTAAAAGACCGCATTGTCCATGCACTCTTTCAATCTGTGAGTCCAAAGGTACACCTGACAACAGACACATGGACCTGTAGGCATGGCCACGGAAGGTTACGTGTCCTTTATGGCGCAATGGGTTAATGTATTGGATGCATGGTCCACACAGGGGACAGCCTGCTAAGTCTGTCTGCAGTCCCTAATTCAAGTTGTCCTCAACTGAATAAAGCTGAGCTTCTACCTTCTGGCTCTCATTAAGTGCTGTTTTTTTAAAAAAATAGGTGTTTAGGGCCTACTAACGGTGTCTGCCCCTCCCTGGTGTTGCCCTCAATTGAATACAGCTGAGCTTCTACCTTCTGGCTTTCGGCCTATAGTATCAGATATTAAACTGCATTTGGCATTCAACTTTGGTTACGGCCTACTAACGGTGTCTGCCCCTGCCTGGTGTTGCCCTCAACTGTATACAGCTGAGCTTCAACCTTCTGGCTCTCATTAAGTGCTGTTTTTAAATAAAAAAATGGTGTTTAGGGCCTACTAACGGTGTCTGCCCCTGCCTGGTGTTTGTCCTCAACTGAATACAGCTGAGCTTCAACCTTCTGGCTTTCGGCCTATAGTATCAGATATTAAACTGCATTTGGCCTTCAACTTTGGTTACGGCCTACTAACGGTGTCTGCCCCTGCCTGGTGTTTGTCCTCAACTGAATACAGCTGAGCTTCAACCTTCTGGCTCTCATTAAGTGCTGTTTTTAAATAAAAAAATGGTGTTTAGGGCCTACTAACGGTGTCTGCCCCTGCCTGGTGTTGTCCTCAACTGAATAAAGCTGAGCTTCTACCTTCTGGCTCTTATTAAGCTTTTTATTTCTTTTTTTTTTAATTGCTGGATGGGGCCTAATACCTCTGTTTGCTGCTCCCTGGTGTTTGTCCTCAACTGAATAAAGCTGAGCTTCTACCTTCTGGCTCTCATTAAGTGCTGTTTTTAAATAAAAAAATGGTGTTTAGGGCCTACTAACGGTGTCTGCCCCTGCCTGGTGTTTGTCCTCAACTGAATACAGCTGAGCTTCTACCTTCTGGCTCTCATTAAGTGCTGTTTTTAAATAAAAAAATGGTGTTTAGGGCCTACTAACGGTGTTTGCCCCTCCCTGGTGTTGACCTCAACTGAATACAGCTGAGCTTCAACCTTCTGGCTTTTGGCCTACAGTAGCAGATATTAAACTGCATTTGGCCTACTAGTGTGGTTGGGCCCTTAAAACAGTGTCTGCTGCTCTTGGGTTTGCTACTCCACTGAACAAAGCAATGCCGCCTGTTTAGTCCTGTTACCAATTTTGAACTGCATTTAGCCTACTTTATTCTTTGGCCCTATATCTGTTTCCTCCTCATCCTGCCCATTGCCCAGCCACTGCTAGATGAGTCTGCTGGTACATTGACCTAGACCACTACATTCCCCTTGCACTCTACACAGCCAGAATCTGACCCTGCTGAAAGTAAGGTTCCCCTTCCCACATGTTATACCACCTTACACAGGGACAAAGAGGAAGGTGCAGATGAAAGTGCAGGTTCCTTCATCAGGTGGGGGGGGCATACTCGTTGGCGATGTCACTGGCACAGGGCCCCTCAGAGTACGCAAAAGTGTCGCTGCTGGTGGGAGGCGCCCCCGCCATGCAAACACACCGCCGTACTTTGAGGGGCCCTGTGCCAGTGCCAATGCGAACGAGTGGGCCCCCCCTGCTTGCTCAGGATCACAGCACTTGCAACGTTGAAATACTTACCTCTCCCTGCTCCACCGCCTTGACGTAGTCCACGTTTCCTGGGCCCACTAAAGGCTTGAACCAGCCCTACCCCCCACAACTTTTGCCAAATGACCCCCAATTTCCTATGCCCAACTATTATTATAAAGTTAATTAAGATTGACAAGCTTCAGAAACAAGAATGGATGTTTTTGGCATTAAAATGGGCACTGTAGGTGTTTTCCTGGCCTCCACTCACTGCCGACTGTGCTTCCCCATTGACTTGCATTGGGTTTCGTGTTTCGGTCGATCCCCGACTTTTAGCGATAATCGGCTGACTGCACTCGACTCGACTCTGGACAAAGTCGGGTTTCACAAAACCCGACTCGATCTTAAAAAAATGAAAGTCGCTCAACCCTAGTAGCAAGTGAAAGCACCTGATAACTGCTGAGATCAGCAGCAGTACCACTTACAACCACTGGAGGGAGCCCAAGAGCAGAATACACAACAGTACCCCCCCTTTAGGAGGGGTCACCGAACCCTCACCAGAGCTCCCAGGCCGATCAGGATGAGCCAAATGAAAAGCACAAACCAAATAGTCAGCATGAACATCGGAGGCAGCAACCCAAGAATTATCCTCCTGGCCATAACCCTTCCACTTGACAAGATACTGAAGCCTCCGCCTCGAAAAATGAGAATCCAAAATCTTCTCAACCACATATTCCAACTCCCCATCAACCAACACCGGAGTAGGAGGGTCAACAGAAGGAACCACGGGCACCACAAATGTCCGCAACAAAGATCTATGGAAAACATTATGGATGGAAAAGGAGGCTGGAAGGGCCAAACAAAAAGACACTGGATTAATAATCTCAGAAATCTTATAGGGACCAATAAAGCGAGGTTTGAACTTAGGGGAAGAGACCTTCATAGGAACATGACGGGAAGACAACCAGACCAAATCCCCAAACCGAATGTCAGTATTCCGGGTTTTCCAAGTTACCTTGTGAGTGATTTTGCCCTTTGTTAAGATGGAGTTTGCTGTTTTTGTCTGCCCTACTTCCTGTTCATTTGTTTAAAACCCGGGTCAGGTGTCAGCCTCACTGCTGGAGTATTCTGCTTGGTTTCTCCATCAGCTCAGCTGCTTGTTTGCTGTACTGCTACCCGTGGCTCTGGACATTCTCTGCCTATGTAAGTTACACTCTCAGTCTGTTGGCTTGGGAACTTAACCCTTGGTTCACTCCTCCGGGTAAGAACTCTGTTTTGGAACTGTGTTTGGAGCTTGCTGCTGGACTTAGACTAAGTTTGCTATTTAATTCTTATTTACTCCCCCCGGTGGGAGCTACTGGAAATTACACCAGTATAATTCTTTATGTGAACTTGTTTCTGGACTTACCTGTGTTTATGCCACAACTGAGATAAACTTATGAACTTGTTTCTGGACTTACCCGTGTTCGTCCCACACCTGGGATTAACTTGTGAACTTGTTTCTGGACTTACCCGTGTTCGTCCCACACCTGGGATTAACCTGAGGACTTGTTTCTGGACTTCCCTGTGTTTCCTTCATACCCGGATTTGACTCTTTCTGCACCAGCTGTGTTTGGATCTGCACGTCACCCGTCACAATAACCTTGCCAAGGACATTGGCTTAAGAACTCTTCTATTTTGCTGTATATGTTAGGGACTTGTTTCATTGTAGGTTATCCGTATATTGTTTTCTGTGTTATTGCTGTGTTACAAATACACTTTTGCACTAAAGAAACCCGTCTCTGTCTGTTCATTGCCCCATGCTACCAGAATCCTAGAGTTCCTACAATAGTATTACACCGAAGCCGGGAACCCACACCCCGACGACGGTTAGCAAAACGCTGAGCCTTCTCCTGAGACAATACCAAATTGTCCACCACATGGGTCCAAATCTGCTGCAACCTGTCCACCACAGAATCCATACAAGGGCAGTCAGAAGGCTCAACCTGTCCAGAAGAAAAACGAGGATGAAAGCCAGAATTGTAAAAAAAAGGCGAAACCAAAGAAGCCGAGCTAGCCCGATTATTAAGGGCAAACTCAGCCAATGGCAAAAAGGTCACCCAGTCATCCTGATCAGCCGACACAAAGCATCTCAAATAAGTCTCCAAGGTCTGATTAGTACGCTCGGTCTGGCCATTTGTCTGAGGAGGAAATGCGGAAGAAAAAGACAAATCAATGCCCAGCCTAGCACAAAAGGCCCACCAAAACCTAGAAACAAATTGGGAACCTCTGTCAGACACAATATTCTCAGGAATGCCATGCAAACGAACCACATGCTGAAAAAACAGCGGAACCAAATCAGAGGAGGAAGGCAACTTAGGCAAGGGTACCAAATGAACCATCTTAGAAAACCGATCACAAACCACCCAGATAACAGACATCTTCTGGGACACAGGAAGGTCAGAAATAAAATCCATAGAAATATGCGTCCAAGGCCTCTCAGGGACTGGCAAAGGCAAAAGCAACCCACTAGCACAGGAACAGCAGGGCTTGGCCCGTGCACAAGTCCCACAGGACTGCACAAAAGAACGCACGTCCCGTGACAAAGAAGACCACCAAAAAGACCTACCAACCAAATCTCTGGTACCAAAAATCCCAGGATGACCCGCCAACACAGAACAGTGAACCTCAGAAATCACCTTACTACTCCATCTATCAGGAAGAAACAGTTTCCCCGCTGGACAGCGGTCAGGTTTATCAGCCTGAAATTCCTGAAGAGCCCGTCGCAAATCAGGGGAGATGGCAGAAAGAATCACCCCTTCTTTCAGAATGCCGACCGGCTCAAGGACCCCAGGAGAATCAGGCAAAAAGCTCCTAGAGAGGGCATCAGCCTTAACATTCTTAGAACCCGGAAGATACGAGACCACAAAATCAAAACGGGAGAAAAACAGGGACCAACGAGCCTGTCTAGGATTCAGCCGCTTGGCAGACTCCTCAAATGCCCACTTCATAGCCAACAATTCCCGATTGCCGACATCATAATTGCGTTCCGCAGGCGAAAATTTTCGGAGAAAGAAGGCACGTGGTTTCATCAAGGAACCATCAGAATTCCTCTGAGACAAAATGGCCCCTGCCCCAATCTCAGAAGCATCAACCTCAACCTGAAAAGGAAGAGAAACGTCCGGCTGACGCAACACGGGGCAGAAGTAAATCGGCGTTTAAGTTCCTGAAAGGTAGAAACAGCCGCAAAGGGCCAATTCGTCACATCAGCGCCTTTCTTCGTCAAATCGGTCAAGGGTAGTGTTGAGCATTCCGATACCGCCAGTATCGGGTATAGGCCGATACTTAGCGGTATCGGAATTCCGATACCGAGATCCGATACTTGACACGTATCGGATACCGGAATCGGAAGTTCCCAGGATTCAAACTGCACAAATTTTACTGAAATCAGCCAATGAGAATGATTCCAAGTGTGGGCACATCCTGTTTAGCATGGAGGGCATGAAACTACTGGCAAGGCTGTGATTGGCTGCTGAAATTATGTCATGATGCAGTTTAAAAGTCGCTGGCGCCATTTTGCGCTCACTCTGCTGTGAATTCAGTTAGTGACAGGACGCTGTTTGCTGACTGAGGGCCAGTTTTGAGATAGCGATTTGCTTAATTGTTCTTTTCCAAGGCTAATTTAGCAACCGCTGTGTTCACCTACTAATCACCTTGCTTTTGCCTTGTAGCGCTGTTTTCACAGCGATCTGCAAGGTCTGTGTGTGTGTGTGTGTGAGTGCAGCCCACTCTCTAGTCTGAGTGCAGCCACATAGGCCATCCATAGCTGGTTGTATTCAGTTCAGGGAGGGTGGTTCATTGCCTCATACTGTTCTTTGTTTTTTTGTTTTTTTTTTAAGTAAGTGCAGGCTGCTGCACATTTTTTCTAATAATTCCTATTAG
The DNA here is from genome assembly GCF_051348905.1 of Ranitomeya variabilis. Lineage (NCBI taxonomy): Eukaryota > Metazoa > Chordata > Amphibia > Anura > Dendrobatidae > Ranitomeya > Ranitomeya variabilis. The sequence goes on from NC_135236.1 coordinate 13,195,533, forward strand.
TGTCTTTCCACCCGTCTCCAGCTAACTTGTGGAAAAACACTACATAGGATAACGTAGAGGAGGGTTTTTGGGCCTTGCAGCGCCATTTACGGCTGTCTGCACGGTCTCCGTGTGACTGCAGCTCGCCCTGTAGTCTGTGAGCAGCCATAGCCTGGTTGTCTCCAGCTCAGGGTTGTTCACTGCGTCATACCGTAAAATCAATTTTCCTTTTGTTTTAAGTAGTGCAGGCTGCTGCACATTTTTTCAAAAAATTCCTATTAGTGTCTTTCCACCCGTCTCCAGCTAACTTGTGGAAAAACACTACATAGGATAACGTAGAGGAGGGTTTTTGGGCCTCAACCAAGATGAAGAAGGCAGTGAGTAAGGCACGTGGGCGCAGAGCAGGGAGAGGACGTGGGGATTCTGTGCCTGTTGCGGGCACCGGTGACTCATCAGCACCCACTTTCACCAGGGTACAGTCCTTCATGCGCAGCTTTGTCACAGAGCGCCGTACACCACTGCTGCGTGAAGAACAAATTGAAGCCGTTGTCGGATGGATGGCAGCTAATGCATCAACTTCAATTAGTGCCACATCCTCTCAGACACAGAGCACTGGAGAGCACCCATCTGTCTCTTCACCACCTGCCAAATTGCCCAGGCAGACAGAGAGCCCAGGACAGGAGCCGTCTCTACTTCTGTTCTCTGAATCTCTTGGCTTGGAAACAGGGGGCCAGCCAAGCAGCATTGGAGAAATGGAAGAAGAGGCAGGGTGCAGTGATGCCCAACCGCTTTTTCTCTCTTCCTCTGAAGAGGCGGGTGGGCCAGTGCCTCCGGTCACCATATCGCAGGCCGCATCCGCTGATGACACTCAGGTGCCACTTTCTGGTATGTGCTCTGCTGCTGAAACTACCCAGGAGGAGCAGTTAGGGGCAGAGGGTAGTGTAGATGATGAGGTCCTTGACCCATCTTGGCGTGAGGGACAGGAAGGTGGTGGGAGCAGCTCTGAGGAAGAGATTCCCCGTACGGCCCAAAGAGGGAGAGGGAGGGGGAAGACTGCGGATCCTGCAGCCTCCGCTTTGGCACCCGTTAGGAGCATGTCTCTTCCAAAAGCCAAAAAGGGTGCTCCCAAGACTTGCAGTGCCTGGTCCTTTTTTGACACAGTTGCAGATGACATTTGCTATGTCAAATGCAAGGTGTGTCATCACAAATTCAAAAGAGGTCGAAATGTCAGCAACCTCAATACCTCCAACATGTGGAAACATGTGCGCAACAGGCACACGGCGGAGTTAGAAAAACACACTGAAGAGCTAGGCCAACCAACAGCGGCAGCTACCACCTCTTCAGCTCGTGTTGCCTCTTCCTCCAGCTCACACGCAGCTGGTTCGGCTTCCTCCCAGGATCGCCGTGGAAGAACCTCTGGCCCTGTTGTCCAGAGACCCGCTGTAATTCCACCCGCAGCACCACTTTCCCAGTCATCCACACACTCCCAGCCCAGTCTACAGCCATCGGTAGTACAGGCATGGGAGAAAAGGCGGCCTTTCTCGTCAAACCACCCATGAGCACTGGCTCTGACTGCAGGCATTGCCAAACTTCTGTCACTGGAAATGCTGTCATTCAGGCTGGTGGAGACTGACAGCTTCCGTGACTTAATGTTATTGGCAGTCCCACAGTACAATGTGCCCAGCCGCTTTTACTTCAGCAGGCAAGCTGTCCCTGCCCTGCACAAGCATGTGGAGGGACACATAAAACACGCGCTACTGAACGCCGTCAGTAGCAAGGTCCACCTCACCACCGATGCGTGGACCAGTCAACATGGACAGGGGCGATACCTTTCCCTCACTGCCCATTGGGTTAATGTCGTTGAGCCGGGTACAGATCGTGCGAGTGGCGCAGGACGTGTCCTGCCCACTCCAAGGATTGCAGGAATCCATTCTGTACGCATTGACTCCTCCTCTTACACCAGTTCCTCAGAATCATCGCTGCAGGAGCCATCACAGTCCACCTCCACATGGACCCGTGATGAACGTTTACCTGTTACGACCGACATGAGCACAGCCGTGGCCAAACGTCAACAGGCTTGAAATTAATTTCTTTGGGGAATCGAAGCCACACAGCGCAGGAGCTCTGGAATGCCATCAAGCAGGAGAGCGATGTGTGGTTTGTGCCAGCGAATCTCCAACCAGGCATGGTAGTGTGTGATAATGGCCGAAATCTGGTGGCAGCTCTGGGCCTCGGCAACCTCACTCACATCCCATGTCTGGCACATGTGCTCAATTTGGTCGTGCAGAGTTTTTTGAGGGACTATCCGGATCTTGATGCACTGCTGCACAAGGTCCGCCTAGAGTGTGCTCACTTGCGGCGTTCCAGCACGGCAAAAGCGCGCATTGCGGTTCTGCAGCGCCGACACCACCTGCCGGAACATCGCATCATATGTGACCTACCTACCAGGTGGAATTCCACGTTACATATGTTGGAGCGGTTGTGTGAGCAGCAGCAAGCTGTATTGGAGTACCAGCTGCATCAGGCGCAAAGAAGTCGCACTCCGCGCCGTACAGACTTCACAACCACAGAGTGGGCCACTATGAATGACGTCTGCCAGGTTTTGCGTCCCTTCGATTATTCCACGCGGATGGCGAGTGCAGATGATGCACTAGTCAGCATGACTGTCCCCCTTATCTGCCTGCTTGAAAAATCACTGCAAGCGCTAAGGGATGATGTTGTGGAAGAGGTGGAGGATGAGGATTCACCATTTCCATCATCTTCTGGACAGTCAGCGCCACGTGGTTCCTCACAAACGCATAGGCAGGGGACAGTTTGTGAGGAGGATGAGGAGGAGTCAATGGAGGAGGAAGACATCCGTCCAGAGGAGGGAGTTACACAATTGTCCAGTACTCAGTGTGTACAGCGAGGGTGGGGTGATGACGAGCGGGCAGAGATCACGCCTCCAGCAGGGGACAGCGTTTCTTGGGCAGTTGGCAGTCTGCAGCACATGGTGGATTACATGCTGCAGTGCCTGAGAAACGACCGCCGCATCGCCCACATTCTCAACATGTCTGATTATTGGGTGTTCACCCTCCTCGATCCTCGCTACCGGGACAACGTAGAAAGCCTCATCACACCGTTGAACCGGGAGCGAAAAATGCGGGAGTACCAAGACACACTGGTGAATTCCATCATCTTCTCCATTCCAAGTGAGAGAAGTGCTGCTAGTGCATTACAAAGCAGCTCAGTGCGTCCAGGCAGTGGTGGAGGCTCTGCACAAAGAGGGAGCAGAAGCAGTGCCTCTGCCCAAGGCAAGACCAGTATGGCCCAACTGTGGCACAGTTTTCTGTGCCCGCCACAAAAGTCTACACCATCACAGACGGCTCCAGTCAGCAGGAGGCAACGGTTCCATCAGATGGTGACAGACTACATGTCTTGCCCTCTTGCTGTACTCCCAGACGGCTCTTCACCTTTCAAGTTTTGGGTCTCAAAGATGGATACATGGCCAGAGCTAAGCCAGTATGCATTGGAGGTGCTGGCTTGCCCTGCGGCTAGTGTATTATCGGAACGCGTCTTTAGTGCTGCAGGTGGTGTACTAACTGACCGTCGCATGCGACTATCCTCCGATAACGTTGACCGGCTTACTTTCCTGAAAATGAACAAGGCCTGGATCTCGCAGGAATTTGCCACTCCTCTTCCTGATTAAATAATTAAGTGACCGTCTACGTATCCAGGTCTCCTGTTGTGTTCATCTTTCTACCACCTGAACTTAAATTCCTGGGCTCCAACACCGCCAGATGAGGCTCAGAAGTGCCATCTGCTCAGTCAAAACATACGACCCAGTGTTATTGGGTTTCAGTAACGTCAGCTGATCCCCAGCTGTGTAGCCGGCAATGTGTCCTGCGACCGCCACGCTGACACAACAACTGAAATCTAAGGGAACCTGTCCCCCCCCAAGGCGTTTGTTACTGAAAGAGCCACCTTGTGCAGCAGTAATGATGCACAAGGAAAAGGTAGCTATTTTTGTTTAGCTCCTTGCACACGCAGAACTTAACACTTATAAAATGTGTCCACTGATACCGTAAACCGTCCCGGAGGTGGGACTTTCCTTCGTAATATGACGCAGCACAGCTGTCATTCCTACCCCCTTGGCGCCATGCCCCGGCTCCTCAGCGTTGTTTGATTCCGTCACGGAGCCTGCGCTGTTATGTTATCCCTTGGCCAGGCACACTTAACGCTGCCCATCTTCTGACATCATTTGGTGTCAGGCTGGCTGCGCCTGTGCGGCCGCGCTGGCCGAGAGCCCGCCTTGCAGTGTCTTCTGATTTAATCCCACTGGGGGCCTGAGATCCATGGACATGCGCAGTGCATATCTGAACCTCCGCCTTTCACTCATCTCCCTACGCCTTCTTCAGACTGTGCGCCGTCAGCTGATCCCTAATAGCATGCCACGGCCATGACGCCGCACAGTCTGAAGAAGCCGTAGGGAGGGGAGTGAGAGGCGAGGATATGCACTGCGCATGGCCACGGATCCCAGGCCCACGGTGGGATTACATTAGACGACACTGCGAGGCGGGCTCTCGGCCAGCGCGGCCGCACAGGCGCAGCCAGCCTGACACCAAATGATGTCAGAAGATGGGCAGCGCTAAGTGTGCCTGGCCAAGGGATAACATAACAGCGCAGGCTCCGGGACGGAATCAAACAACGCTGAGGAGCCGGGGCATGGCGCCAAGGGGGTAGGAATGACAGCTGTGCTGCGTCATATTACGAAGGAAAGTCCCACCTTCGGGACGGTCTCACGGTTTCAGGGGACACATTTTATAAGTGTTTAGTTCTGTGTTTGCAAAGAGCATAATGAAAAGAGCCACCTTTTCCTTTTGCATCTTTTGTGCTGCACAAGCTGGCTCTTTCAGCTACAAACGCCTTGGGGGGGGTTAAAGGTTCCCTTTCGACTTTTTCCAATCAGGCTTCGGCCTACATTGTGTTCCTCTGCTTCTCCTGCTGTCCCTGGGCTCCAACACCGCTAGTTGTTGCCTGGTAGTGCTGTACGCACAGTCAACAGTCGCTCCTCTGTTATTGGGGTTCAGTAACGTCAGCTGTTCCCCAGCTGTGTGTGTGGCAATCCCTCCTATCTCCTCCACCTCCTCCTCCTCCTGTCCCTGGGATCCAACACCGCTAGTTGCTGTCCAGAAGTGCTGTCCGCACAGTCCCAACAGTCGCTCTTCTGTTATTGGGGTTCAGTAACGTCAGCTGTTCCCCAGCTGTGTGTGTGGCAATCCCTCCTATCTCCTCCACCTCCTCCTCCTCCTGTCCCTGGGCTCCAACACCGCTAGTTGCTGTCCAGAAGTGCTGTCCGCACAGAGCCAACAGTCGCTCTTCTGTTATTGGGGTTCAGTAACGTCAGCTGTTCCCCAGCTGTGTGTGTGGCAATCCCTCCTATCTCCTCCACCTCCTCCTCCTCCTGTCCCTGGGCTCCAACACCGCTAGTTGCTGTCCAGAAGTGCTGTCCGCACAGTCCCAACAGTCGCTCTTCTGTTATTGGGGTTCAGTAACGTCAGCTGTTCCCCAGCTGTGTGTGGGGCAATCCCTCCTATCTCCTCCACCTCCTCCTCCTCCTGTCCCTGGGCTCCAACACCGCTAGTTGCTGTCCAGAAGTGCTGTCCGCACAGTCCCAACAGTCGCTCTTCTGTTATTGGGGTTCAGTAACGTCAGCTGTTCCCCAGCTGTGTGTGTGGCAATCCCTCCTATCTCCTCCACCTCCTCCTCCTCCTGTCCCTGGGCTCCAACAACGCTAGTTGCTGTCCAGAAGTGCTGTCCGCACAGTCCCAACAGTCGCTCTTCTGTTATTGGGGTTCAGTAACGTCAGCTGTTCCCCAGCTGTGTGTGTGGCAATCCCTCCTATCTCCTCCACCTCCTCCTCCTCCTGTCCCTGGGCTCCAACACCGCTAGTTGCTGTCCAGAAGTGCTGTCCGCACAGTCCCAACAGTAGCTCTTCTGTTATTGGGGTTCAGTAACGTCAGCTGTTCCCCAGCTGTGTGTGTGGCAATCCCTCCTATCTCCTCCACCTCCTCCTCCTGTCCCTGGGCTCCAACACCGCTAGTTGCTGTCCAGAAGTGCTGTCCGCACAGAGCCAACAGTCGCTCTTCTGTTAATGGGGTTCAGTAACGTCAGCTGTTCCCCAGCTGTGTGTGTGGCAATCCCTCCTATCTCCTCCACCTCCTCCTCCTCCTGTCCCTGGGCTCCAACACCGCTAGTTGCTGTCCAGAAGTGCTGTCCGCACAGAGCCAACAGTCGCTCTTCTGTTATTGGGGTTCAGTAAAGTCAGCTGTTCCCCAGCTGTGTGTGTGGCAATCCCTCCTATCTCCTCCACCTCCTCCTCCTCCTGTCCCTGGGCTCCAACACCGCTAGTTGCTGTCCAGAAGTGCTGTCCGCACAGAGCCAACAGTCGCTCTTCTGTTATTGGGGTTCAGTAACGTCAGCTGTTCCCCAGCTGTGTGTGTGGCAATCCCTCCTATCTCCTCCACCTCCTCCTCCTCCTGTCCCTGGGCTCCAACACCGCTAGTTGCTGTCCAGAAGTGCTGTCCGCACAGTCCCAACAGTCGCTCTTCTGTTGTTGGGGTTCAGTAACGTCAGCTGTTCCCCAGCTGTGTGTGTGGCAATCCCTCCTATCTCCTCCACTTCCTCCTCCTCCTGTCCCTGGGCTCCAACAACGCTAGTTGCTGTCCAGAAGTGCTGTCCGCACAGTCCCAACAGTCGCTCTTCTGTTATTGGGGTTCAGTAACGTCAGCTGTTCCCCAGCTGTGTGTGGGGCAATCCCTCCTATCTCCTCCACCTCCTCCTCCTCCTGTCCCTGGGCTCCAACACCGCTAGTTGCTGTCCAGAAGTGCTGTCCGCACAGTCCCAACAGTCGCTCTTCTGTTATTGGGGTTCAGTAACGTCAGCTGTTCCCCAGCTGTGTGTGTGGCAATCCCTCCTATCTCCTCCACCTCCTCCTCCTCCTGTCCCTGGGCTCCAACAACGCTAGTTGCTGTCCAGAAGTGCTGTCCGCACAGTCCCAACAGTCGCTCTTCTGTTATTGGGGTTCAGTAACGTCAGCTGTTCCCCAGCTGTGTGTGTGGCAATCCCTCCTATCTCCTCCACCTCCTCCTCCTCCTGTCCCTGGGCTCCAACACCGCTAGTTGCTGTCCAGAAGTGCTGTCCGCACAGTCCCAACAGTCGCTCTTCTGTTATTGGGGTTCAGTAACGTCAGCTGTTCCCCACCTGTGTGTGTGGCAATCGCTCCTATCTCCTCCACCTCCTCCTCCTCCTGTCCCTGGGCTCCAACACCGCTAGTTGCTGTCCAGAAGTGCTGTCCGCACAGTCCCAACAGTCGCTCTTCTGTTATTGGGGTTCAGTAATGTCAGCTGTTCCCCAGCTGTGTGTGTGGCAATCCCTCCTATCTCCTCCACCTCCTCCTCCTCCTGTCCCTGGGCTCCAACACCGCTAGTTGCTGTCCAGAAGTGCTGTCCGCACAGAGCCAACAGTCGCTCTTCTGTTAATGGGGTTCAGTAACGTCAGCTGTTCCCCAGCTGTGTGTGTGGCAATCCCTCCTATCTCCTCCACCTCCTCCTCCTCCTCCTGTCCCTGGGCTCCAACACCGCTAGTTGCTGTCCAGAAGTGCTGTCCGCACAGTCCCAACAGTCGCTCTTCTGTTATTGGGGTTCAGTAACGTCAGCTGTTCCCCAGCTGTGTGTGTGGCAATCCCTCCTATCTCCTCCACCTCCTCCTCCTCCTGTCCCTGGGCTCCAACACTGCTAGTTGCTGTCCAGAAGTGCTGTCCGCACAGAGCCAACAGTCGCTCTTCTGTTATTGGGGCTCAGTAACGTCAGCTGTTCCCCAGCTGTGTGTGTGGCAATCCCTCCTATCTCCTCCACCTCCTCCTCCTCCTGTCCCTGGGCTCCAACACCGCTAGTTGCTGTCCAGAAGTGCTGTCCGCACAGTCCCAACAGTCGCTCTTCTGTTATTGGGGTTCAGTAACGTCAGCTGTTCCCCAGCTGTGTGTGTGGCAATCCCTCCTATCTCCTCCACTTCCTCCTCCTCCTGTCCCTGGGCTCCAACACCGCTAGTTGCTGTCCAGAAGAGCTGTCCGCATAGTCCCAACAGTCGCTCTTCTGTTATTGGGGTTCAGTAACGTCAGCTGTTCCCCAGCTGTGTGTGTGGCAATCCCTCCTATCTCCTCCACCTCCTCCTCCTCCTGTCCCTGGGCTCCAACACTGCTAGTTGCTGTCCAGAAGTGCTGTACGCACAGAGCCAAACACCTCGCCAATGTGTTAGTGGGGTTCAGCACCGCCAGCTGTTCCCCTGCTGTGTATACGGCAACGTGTACTGCGACCGCCACGCAGGCACAACAAGTTAAATTTAAGGGAACCTCTCCCCCCCCCAGGCGTTTGTTACTGAAGGAGCCACCTTGTGCAGCAGTAATGATGCAAAGGGAAAAAGTGCCTCTTGTCGTGGTGCTCCTTGCACATGCTGAACCTAACACTTATGAAATGTGTCCCCTCACACCGTTAAACCGTCCAGTAGGTGGAACTTTCCTTTGTCATGTGACGCAGCACAGCTGTCATTCTTACCCCCTTGGCGCCGTGCGCCGCCTCCTCAGCGTTGTTTGAATCTGTCCCGGAGCCTGCGCTGTTAGGTTAGCCCTTGGCCATGCACACATTTTGCGCTGCCCGTCTTCTGACATCATTTGGTGTCAGGCTGGCTGCGCCTGTGCGGCCGCGCTGGCCGAGAGCACGCCTCGCAGTGTCTTCTGATTTAATCCCACTGGGGGCCTGAGATCCATGGACAACGCTGAGGAGGCGGCGCACAGCGCCAAGGGGGTAAGAATGACGGCTGTGCTGCGTCACACGACAAAGGAAAGTTCCACCTACCGGACGGTTTAACGGTGTGAGGGGACACATTTCATAAGTGTTAGGTTCAGCATGTGCAAGGACCATAATTAAAAGAGCTAAGTTTACCTTTTCCAGCATTTGTGCTGTACACGATGGCTCTTTCAGCTACAAACGCCTGGGGGGGGTTAAAGGTTCCCTTTCAACTTGCTCCAGTGCAGGCTTCGGCCTACACTCCGCTTCCCCTGCTCCTCCTGCTGACCCTGGGCTCTAACACCGCCAGTTGGGGCCCAGATGTGCTAGCTGCACAGAGAAAAACACCTCGCCAATGTGTCAGTGGGGTTCAGCACCGCCAGCTGTTCCCCTGCTGTGTAGCCGGCAACGTGTCCTGCGACCGCCGCGCAGACACAAGAACTGAAATTGAAGGGAACCTGTCCCCCCTCCCCCAGGTGTTTCTATGTTTTACAGCCACCTTGTACAGCAGTAATGCTGCATGTGTGCAAGGTGGCTCAGAAACTTATTCTCCTTGCCCATGTGGAATTGAACACGTTTAAAATGAGTCCTCAGAGACCATTAAAACGTCCCTCAGGTGTGATTTTCCTTTTGTATTGACACGCAACAAGCTCCTTGGTAGCGCTGCCCATCTTCTGGCATCATTGTTTGGCTGGCTGCGCCTCTGCGGCTGCCTTGCCCCACACAACGCCCCTCGGTGTCTTATTTATATTGACTGCGAGGGTGTGATTGACGGGCATGAACGGTGCATTTCTTCGCCTGTCCCTCATCACCTTGCGCCTTCTTCGGACTGTGCGGCTTCATGGCCGTGGCATGCGATAAGGGATCAGCTGACGCCGCATAGTCTGAAGCAGGTGTAAGAACCCAAGCAAGAGGCGAACATATGTACTGTGCCAGGCCATGAATCCCAGCCCCGCAGTGTTTTATCAATGTTAAGACACTGCGGGGCTGGGATTCATGGGCATCGCGACCCGCACCGGCCGACATCAAATGATGTCAGAGGACGGGCAGCGCTAACAGCGCAAGGCCAAGCGATAAAACGACAGCGCAGACTCCTGTACAGCAAATAACAACGCTCAGGAGGCTGCGCTCAGCACCAAGGTGGGATTCTTGACATCTGTGCTGCGTCTCATTACGAAGGGAACTCTCGCCTCCAACACAGTTTGACTGTATAAAGGGCTAAATGTTATACGTGTTTCATTCAGCGTGTGCAAGGAGCAAAATTAAAAGTGCAACCTTTGACTTGTGCAGCACTACTGCTGCATAAGCTGTGGCTCTTCTAGTTTGTAACACCTGAGGGGGGGTTAAAGGTTACCTTTGAAATTGGTTCAATTAGGCTTCGGCCTACACTCTGCTCCCCCTGCTCCTCCTCCTGCTGACCCTGGGCTCTAACACCGCCAGTTGGGGCCCAGATGTGCTAGCTGCACAGAGAAAAACACCTCGCCAATGTGTCAGTGGGGTTCAGCACCGCCAGCTGTTCCCCTGCTGTGTAGCCGGCAACGTGTCCTGCGACCGCCACGCAGACACAACAGACCCAAAGCTGCCGCCAGTGCAGGCTTCGGCCTACACTCTGCTCCCCCTGCTCCTCCTCCTGCTGACCCTGGGCTCTAACACCGCCAGTTGGGGCCCAGATGTGCTAGCTGCACAGAGAAAAACACCTCGCCAATGTGTCAGTGGGGTTCAGCACCGCCAGCTGTTCCCCTGCTGTGTAGCCGGCAACGTGTCCTGCGACCGCCACGCAGACACAACAGGCCCAAAGCTGCCGCCAGTGCAGGCTTCGGCCTAAACTCTGCTCCCCCTGCTCCTCCTCCTGCTGACCCTGGGCTCTAACACCGCCAGTTGGGGCCCAGATGTTCTAGCTGCACAGAGAAAAACACCAGCCAATGTGTCAGTGGGGTTCAGCACCGCCAGCTGTTCCCCTGCTGTGTAGCCGGCAACGTGTCCTGCGACCGCCACGCAGACACAAGAACTGAAATTGAAGGGAACCTGTTCCCCCTCCCCCAGGTGTTTCTATGTTTTACAGCCACCTTGTACAGCAGTAATGCTGCATGTGTGCAAGGTGGCTCAGAAACTTATTCTCCTTGCCCATGTGGAACTGAACACGTCTAAAATGAGTCCTCTGAGACCATTAAAACGTCCCTCAGGTGTGATTTTCCTTTGTATTGACACGCAACAAGCTCCTTGGTAGCGCTGCCCGTCTTCTGGCATCATTGTTTGGCTGGCTGCGCCTCTGCGGCCGCCTTGCCCCACACAACGCCCCTCGGTGTCTTATTTATTTTGACTGTGAGGGTGTGATTGACGGGCATGAACGGTGCATTTCTTCGCCTGTCCCTCATCTCCTTCCACCTTCTTCGGACTGTGCGGCTTCATGGCCGTGGCATGCGATAAGCGATCAGCTGACGCCGCATAGTCTGAAGCAGGTGTAAGAACCCAAGCGAGAGGCGAACATATGTACTGTGCCAGGCCATGAATCCCAGCCCCGCAGTGTTTTAACAATGTTAAGACACTGCGGGGCTGGGATTCATGGGCATCGCGACCCGCACCGGCCGACATCAAATGATGTCAGAGGACGGGCAGCGCTAACAGTGCTAGGCCAGGGGATAACACGACAGCGCAGACTCCTGTACAGCAAATAACAACGCTCAGGAGGCTGCACCCAGCACCAAGGTGGGATTCTTGACATCTGTGCTGCGTCTCATTACGAAGGGAACTCTCGCCTCCAACACAGTTTGACTGTATAAAGGGCTAAATGTTATACGTGTTTCATTCAGCGTGTGCAAGGAGCAAAATTAAAAGATCAACCTTTGACTTGTGCAGCACTACTGCTGCATAAGCTGTGGCTCTTCTAGTTTGTAACACCTGAGGGGGGGTTAAAGGTTACCTTTGAAATTGGTTCAATTAGGCTTCGGCCTACACTCTGCTCCCCCTGCTCCTCCTCCTGCTGACCCTGGGCTCTAACACCGCCAGTTGGGGCCCAGATGTGCTAGCTGCACAGAGAAAAACACCTCGCCAATGTGTCAGTGGGGTTTAGCACCACCAGCTGTTCCCCTGCTGTGTAGCCGGCAACGTGTCCTGCGACCGCCACGCAGACACAACAGGCCCAAAGCTGCCGCCAGTGCAGGCTTCGGCCTACACTCTGCTCCCCCTGCTCCTCCTCCTGCTGACCCTGGGCTCTAACACCGCCAGTTGGGGCCCAGATGTGCTAGCTGCACAGAGAAAAACACCAGCCAATGTGTCAGTGGGGTTCAGCACCGCCAGCTGTTCCCCTGCTGTGTAGCCGGCAACGTGTCCTGCGACCGCCGCGCAGACACAAGAACTGAAATTGAAGGGAACCTGTCCCCCCTCCCCCAGGCGTTTGTTTGTTTTCCAGCCACCTTGTACAGCAGTAATGCTGCATATGTGCAAGGTGGCTCATAAACTTATTCTCCTCGCACATGTGGAACTGAACAACACGTCTAAAATGTGTCCAATGTGACCATTTAACCGTCCCGGAGGTGTGACTTTCCTTTGTAATGACACGCTGCAACCCCCTTGGTAGCGCTGCCCGTCTTCTGGCATCATTGTTTGGCTGGCTGCGCCTCTGTGGCCGCCTTGCCCCACACAACGCCCCTCGGTGTCTTATTTATTTTGACTGCGAGGGTGTGATTGATGGGCATGAGCAGTGCATATGTTCGCCTGTCCCTCATCTCCTTCCGCCTTCTTCAGACTGTGCGGCTTCATGGCCGTGGCATGCGATAAGGGATCAGCTGACGCCGCACAGTCTGAAGAGGGTGTAAGGACCCGAGTGTGAGAGGCGAACACATGTACTGCGCCAGGCCATGAATCCCAGGCCCGCAGTGTTTTAACTATGTAAAGACACTGCGGGGCTGGGATTCATGGGCATCGCAAACCGCAACGGCCGACATTAAATGATGTCAGAATATGGGCAGCGCTAACAGCGCAAGGCCAAGGGATAAAACAACAGCGCAGACTCCTGTACAGCAAATAACAACGCTCAGGAGGCTGCACCCAGCACCAAGGTGGGATTCTTGACATCTGTGCTGCATCTCATTACGAAGGGAACTCTCGCCTCCAACACAGTTTGACTGTATAAAGGGCTAAATGTTATACGTGTTTCATTCAGCGTGTGCAAGGAGCAAAATTAAAAGAGCAACCTTTGACTTGTGCAGCACTACTGCTGCATAAGCTGTGGCTCTTCTAGTTTGTAACACCTGAGGGGGGGTTAAAGGTTACCTTTGAAATTGGTTCAATTAGGCTTCGGCCTACACTCCGCTCCCCCTGCTCCTCCTGCTGACCCTGGGCTCTAACAACGCCAGTTGGGGCCCAGATGTGCTAGCTGCACAGAGAAAAACACCTCGCCAATGTGTCAGTGGGGTTCAGCACCGCCAGCTGTTCCCCTTCTGTGTAGCCGGCAACGTGTCCTGCGACCGCCACGCAGACACAACAGACCCAAAGCTGCCGCCAGTGTAGGCTTCGGCCTACACTCTGCTCCCCCTGCTGACCCTTTGCTCCAACACCGCTAGTTGGGGCTCTATGAAGACAAGCTTGAATAGGTCCCCATCCTGGTTCCAGTACCGTCAGCTGGTTCCGGGCAGAGTCTTTGGCTTAGGTGCCTCCCTCTGGGTATCCGAGTTCCACCAACGTCAGGTGGTCCTTGGTAGTGCTTTCAGGCAGGGGTACCTCCTGCTTAGTAACCGGGTTCCAGTAACGTCAGCTGGTCCTCGGTAGTTCCATTGGCTATTGGACCTTCGGCTACCCATCCGGGTTCCAGTACCGTCAGCTGGTTCTCGGGAGTGTCTTTTGCTCTTGTACCTTCTGCTCCCCATCCTGGTTCCAGTACCGTCAGCTGGTTCCGGGCAGAGCCTTTGGCTTAGGTGCCTCCCTCTGGGTATCCGAGTTCCACCAACGTCAGGTGGTCCTTGGTAGTGCTTTCAGGCACGGGTACCTCCTGCTTAGTAACCGGGTTCCAGTAACGTCAGCTGGTCCTCGGTAGTTCCATTGGCTCTTGGACCTTCGGGTAGCCATCCGAGTTCCAGTTCCATCAGCTGTTTCTCGGCATTTTCTCAGCCTTCTTGTACCTTCTGCTACATTTCCAAGTTCAAGACCCTAAAGACGATGACCCGGAAGACCACCCCTAAGATGACGACGACACCAGAGATGACAACCACCGAGATGACGACGACCCTGGAGACGATGACCCTGAAGACCACCCCGATGACGACGACCCTGGAGACGATGACGACCTGGAAGACCGAGAAGCAGAAGAACAAGAGGCTGCAGAACAAAGAGCAGAAGAACATTAAGCATAAGACTAAATATCAGAGCAAAAGATATTATCTAAATTATAAGCAGAAGAAGACTAAGCAGTGTATGGGGGTGAGTCCGTTCCTCCTCGTGGTGCCCCTGGATAAAGCCTGATGCTGCAGGCCAAACTGAACGCGGACAAATGTAACTCTTTTGTGACAGGCAGAATGGAAGGTGTAATCTTCAAACTTTTATAGATAACAACTACGGGAATGCCTGTCACAAATAAGAATATGATGAAAAAGTTGAATATGAAGAAGATAATAGTTGAATAAAAAGAATATGAACAATGTAACCAAAAAAATAATAGGTAGAAGATGAAGAAGAAGATGAATAAGGTGAAGAAGTTGATGTCAAAGAAGCTGATGATGAGGATAATGAAGAAGAAAGTGTGGGAGAAGTAAAAAAGAAGGTGAAGGGCGTGGAAGTAGTGAAACATCAATATCTGACAAAATAAATAAAAAATTAACATAGTCAAAATCTTTCTAACACCGAACGTCATAAAAAAATAAATAAAAATCCTGCTATTCTATTTGATTGGGCTAAACCTCTGTGCCTTTAATGTCTCCGCCACCTCCCCCAATACATCCTACATTATTCTTAGTTGTTTTCCTTCATGTAGAATTAGCCTACAAGGAAATAAAGGGTTTAGTTTAATTCCGATATTTTCATCCCATTGACTTGCATTGGCATCGGGTATTGGTATCGGATTAGATCCGATACTTTGACGGTATCGGCCGATACTTTCCGATACCGATACTTTCCGATATCGGAAGGTATCGCTCAACACTAGTCAAGGGTTTAACCACACTGGAGAAGTTGGCAATGAAACGGCGATAAAAATTAGCAAAACCCAAAAATTTCTGAAGGCTCTTCACAGATGTGGGTTGAATCCAATCATGAATGGCCTGAACCTTAACCGGATCCATTTCCATAGACGAGGGAGAAAAAATGAAACCCAAAAAGAAACCTTCTGTACTCCAAAGAGGCACTTAGACCCCTTCACAAACAAAGCATTCTCATGAAGGATCTGAAATACCATCCTGACCTGTTTCACATGAGACTCCCAGTCATCGGAAAAAATCAAAATATCATCCAAATATACAATCATGAATTTATCAAGATAATTGCGGAAGATATCATGCATGAAGGACTGAAACACAGATGGAGCATTAGAGAGCCCGAATGGCATCACAAGGTATTCAAAATGACCTTCAGGCGTATTAAACGCAGATTTCTATTCGTCACCCTGTTTAATACGAACAAGATTATACGCCCCTCGAAGGTCAATCTTAGTAAACCAACTAGCCCCCTTAATCCTAGCAAACAAGTCAGAAAGCAAAGGCAAAGGGTATTGAAATTTTACCGTGATCTTATTCAAGAGGCGATAATCAATACAGGGTCTCAATGAGCCATCCTTCTTGGCAACAAAAAAAAACCCGCTCCCAAAGGTGAAGAAGATGGCCGAATATGACCTTTCACCAAGGACTCCTTAACATAACTCCGCATGGCGGCATGTTCTGGCACAGACAGGTTGAAGAGTCGGCCCTTAGGGAACTTACAGCCTGGAATCAAATCAATAGCACAATCACAGTCCCTATGCGGCGGAAGGGAACCGGATTTGGGCTCATCGAATACATCCTGGAAATCAGACAAAAACTCAGGAATTTCAGAAGAGGGGGAATAGGAAATTGACATCGCAAGAACGTCAACATGAACCCCCAAAGGTGTAGCATCAATGCCACTTAAAGGAATAGGATCCTGCAAAGGCTGCAATGGGAAACCAGAACGCTTGGCAAATTCTAAATCCATCAAGTTCAAAGCGGCGCGTGAATCCATAAATGCCATGACAGAAAATGACGATAATGAGCAGATCAGGGTCACAGATAACAGAAATTTAGGTTGTACAGTACTGATGGTAACGGAACTAGCGACTCTCTTTGTACGCTTAGGACAATCAGAAATAACATGAGCAGAATCGCCGCAGTAAAAACACAACCTATTCTGATGTCTGAATCCTTGTCGTTCAGCTCTAGACAAAATCCTATCACACTGCATAGGCTCAGGACTCCGCTCAGAGGACAACGTCATCGTGTGCACAACTCTGCGCTCACGCCAGCGCCGGTCAATCTGAATGGCCAGAGACATAGAATCACTCAGACCAGCAGGCGTGGGGAACCCCACCATAACATCTTTAACGGATTCAGAAAGACCCTTTCTGAAAATTGCCGCCAAAGCATCCTCATTCCATTTCGTGAGCACAGACCATTTTCTAAATTTCTGGCAGTATAATTCTGCCGCTTCTTGACCCTGACATAGGGTTAACAAGGTCTTTTCTGCATGATCCACTGAATTAGGTTCATCATACAATGACCCTAGCGCCTGAAAAAAGGTGTCTACATTAAGCAAGGCTGGATTCCCAGACTCCAGGGAAAATGCCCAATCCTGAGGATCGCCACGCAGCAAAGAGATGACAATTTTAACTTGCTGAATGGGATCACCAGAGGAACGAGGTTTCAGAGCAAAAAACAGTTTGCAGTTATTTTTAAAGCTCAAAAACGTGGACCTGTCCCCAAAAAACAAATCAGGAATTGGAATTCTAGGCTCCAAAACCGGAGTCTGGACAATATAATCGGAAATACCCTGTACTCTTGCAGCAAGTTGATCCACACGAGAAGTCAGTCCCTGAATATCCATGCCCGCGCCAAACTCCTGAACCACCCAGAGTTTAAGAGGGAAGAGAAGACAAAACAGACTACAAAAAAAATGGCTCAGCACTTCCCTTCTTTTGAGAATTTGAGCATTTAACTCTTTGTGGGCCAGTTGTACTGTTATGATCTGGTGGCCTAGGAGCAGCATGGACGAGCTCTGGAGAAGGTGGCCTCTTTACTGACCGCAGACTCTGAACTAAACACCGCAACTAGAAGTAGCCGTGGGATGTTCCTGTCACTCCCTAGACACCTCGTCACAGCCGGAGGACTAATTTCCCCTAAAGAAAGAAACCAGGAAAACTATCTTGCCTCAGAGAAAATCCCCAAAGGATAGACAGCCCCCCACAAATATTGACTGTGAGAGGAGAGGGAAATTATATACGCAGACTGAAAACAGAATTTAGCAAAGGAGGCCACACTTAGCTAGAAAGAAAAGACAGGACAGAGTACTGTGCGGTCAGTATTAAAATACTACAAAAATCCACCACAGAGAATACAAAAATCTCCACACCTTACTAAAGGCATGGAGGATAACTCTACAACTCCAGAGCTTCCAGCTTGGCTGAATAAATTCTTACACAGACAAAGCTGGACAAGAAAGAACATAGCAATTCACTGAGCTATAAAGTCCACCGCATGTGGACTGCAAAAAACAAAGCCAGGACTTATCTTTGATGATTTGGAAAATCCAACAGGAGAAACCAAGCAGAGATGTGAATCCTCCAGAAAACAATGGACAACTGGCACTGACTAAAGGATCCAGCCAGAACAAGTAGCCCAGTCAGAATTGGTAGCAAGTGAAAGCACCTGATAACTGCTGAGATCAGCAGCAGTACCACTTACAACCACCGGAGGGAGCTCAAGAGCAGAATTCACAACAGTATATTATATGGCTTCATGTATACACTACAGATACGATTGACCCAGGCCAAAACTTACCAGGCAGTTCTTGGTTCATGGGCAATACATTTCCATTTTCTTACGTTGTACGGTATTAGTAATTTATCAATTCTAGGTGAAGTCTAAGTTTTATATAGTAGTTTATCTGGAAGTTGGAAATGGCTCCACGAGATATAAGAATATAATTACTATCACACATTTAACCATTAACATCTACTGATTTGATAGATTTACTGATATAATTTTCTGTACATTTAGTTAAGACAAATATTCCACTTAGTAATAATTAATCCGATATCGGAGACTTATTATTTTTGTCTCTTGACATAGAATGAGTCAGTGTTTCAGGAATCTGTTTGGATAATTATTCTCCACTGATCCCTTCCTTGGTGATTTACGTTTTCGAGATATTGTATATAAACGAGACACAGAATTGTGAGTCATTTTTATTTTTAGAAGATATCAGTCCGCACTTTTCTCCAGGCTTTCAAAAAATATCGACTGTATTTTATACGTAGAGACTTATGGCATGGAAGCATTAGTGTACGTGACATGCTCATTGGCACAAGGTGTAGGATCGACAATGTATGCGGATAAAAGCAAATATTTAATGGAGGAAAGAAAATAAAATCCAAAACTTGTTCTTAATGATCATCTCCTTAATAATTAATTCAATTATTTGTCAGAACACTTCACAAATATCGTTTCGAGATGGAGATTCTTAAGGTCAACTCCACCACCGTCATTGAGTTTCTTTTATTGGGATTCCCAGATCTGGCAGATTACAAGTTGCCTTTCTTCTTAATTATTCTTCTCATGTATTGTATCACCATGTTTGAAAACCTTGTGATCATTTTCCTGGTGTCCACCAGCCAACGTCTCCATTCTCCAATGTATTTCTTCCTTGGACATTTGGCTCTCTCGGACATAATCCAATTATCAAATATAGTTCCAAAGATGCTGGATTCTGTTATAAAGGAAGGGAGCGTTATACCTTTTGTTGGGTGTTTAACTCAGTTTTACCTATATGGGGTATCACTCAGTGCTGGATGTTTTTTGCTCATGGCCATGTCCTATGACCGGTACTTGGCCATCTGTAAACCTCTACATTATATCTCACTGATGAACCCTGTACTCAGACACAGCCTCGTCATCTCATCCTGGGGACTCAGCTTTATGATAGTGCTCATCACACTTGTTCTTGTATGTGACATAGACTTCTGTGGATCCAATGTCATTAACCATTTCTTTTGTGACTTGGCGCCTCTTTTAGAACTTTCTTGCTCAGATACGACTGGTGTGGGAATTGACATTATTGTCCATTCTGTTATTATAATAGTGTTTCCTTTCTTATTTGTTATTATCACTTATGTCTATATTTTTCTCACTATTTTTGGAATTCCCTCCACATCAGGTCGGCAGAAAGCGTTCTCCACTTGTAGCTCTCATTTGTTGGTGGTTTCTACGTACTATGGGTCTATACTCATAATCTACATGATTCCTTACAAAGGACATTCAGTCCCCACCAACAAGTTTATTTCACTTGTCTACATTGTAATGACCCCATTATTAAACCCATTGATATACAGTCTGAGAAACAAAGAGATTCAGTCTTCTGTAACCATATATCTGATGGTTTTATGTAAGAAAAGAGACCTGTAGACAAAGAGAGTGAAACAAACCCTAAAGGTGATTTAGTATAACTCCTTGATGATGGGATCTGAAAAGGACTTAAAGGGTTTTCCTCTCTTAAAAAAATGGATTACAAACGCTTGCAATTATGCAAAGTATCAAAGCCAGAATGTACTCACCTTCCCCACATGCTGCGCTGGTCCTCCTCCACTCCTGCTCCAGTCTCTGTGTTTTTACTGTAGTAATATCAAGGACTGGAATCACATGATGGCTTGTCTCGATGAAGACGTTTGATACTTCGAAACTCATTGACCAATAAACCAAGTTCCTGGATTCCTGACCCTTCTTAACTTTTCCGCCCCAGCACAGAATTCACCCATTTGATTTCAGTCCTTGATGTTTCCATTGCTGTGCGTCATCAGCAGTCTAACAGCGTTTTCGGAGGTTGTGAGCATACATCCTGAAAAGTTGATCCCTATTGCCCACATTTTTCTACTTTTTTACTGGAAAAGACCCTATTGCACTTGTTGTCCCTACAGTTTCATACTTTGATGGCAGTGATGTCGTCATGTCGACAATGCAAAAAATCACTGCCGTCACTCATTGAGCTCCATAAAGCTTCATGTGTTGTGAATTTCGTTCTGGAGCTCCCTCCTGTGGTTGTGAATGGTACTTTTGTGAGTTCGGCCCTTGGGCTCCCTCTGGTGGTTTCGAGTGGAACTGCTGCTCCTTGAGTTTGGCTGTAGCAGCTGCTTTCACTTATCGTCTCCCCTGGCCTTGCTATTTAACCTGGCTCTGGTCTTTAGTTCATGCCAGCTGTCAATGTTCTGGGTTGGATTTATATCTCTCCTTGGATTTCTCTGATGGCTTGTTCATTTCAGCAAAAGATAAGTTCTTGCTAGTTCTTTGTTTGTCCATTTGCTTTGGACTTTATTGCTCAGCTCATGTTATGTTTCTTTTTGTCCAGCTTGTCATTATGATATATTCAGGCTAGCTGGAAGCTCTGGGGAAGCAGATTTGCCCCTCCACACCGTGAGTCGGTGTGGAGATCATTTTTGTAAACTCTGCGTGGATTTTTAGTTTTTAATACTGACCGCACAGTATCCTTTTCTATTCTGTCTATCTAGATTAGTATTGGCCTCCTTTGCTAAAATCTGATTTCATTTCTGTGTACGTCATTTCCCTCTCCACTCACAGTCAATATTTGTGGGGGGCTATCTTTCCTTTTGGGGTTTTCTCTGAGGCAAGATAGCTTTCTATTTCCATCTTTAGGGGTAGTTAGTTCTTAGGCTGTGATGAGGTGTCTAGGGAGAGTCAGGAACATCCCACGGCTATTACTAGTGTTTGTGTTAGGATTAGGGATTGCTGTCAGTAAAGATACCACCTCCTCAGAGCTCGTCCCATGTTGCCTTTTAACCACCAGGTCATATCAGTGTGGCTCCTTAACCACCAGGTCATAACATTCATGATTGGTTCCACTGATCATTTATGATTAATTGTTTCATATATGTGTAATTTCCAATGTACAATTGCTCACCAATCAAGTGATTCTTTTGTCGTTTGTTAAGGTTTTGTAGTTCTTTTGAGCGCAGTAATTAACCAGAGGGTGGTATTTTTTGCAATTTAGTGTCTTTTGCTTTAGCATTTAATAAGGTGGTCCTCTTTCATAAAATCTTGGTCTCCATGTGCAGTTCGCTGTCAAAAACAAACAAACTGTATTTTAATCACTCTGTGCCTGGGTCCAGCTTGGAGTCTCTGGCACTGCTCCCGGTGTCCAGGACAGGCTGGGACACCATCGTCTTATTGACAACCTGGCCAATCAGTGACCTCATTCCATCTACAAGGACAGAACTGATGAACTCAATGATGGGCCACCACAAGATGTCCGTACCGCAGCCAATATCAGACCAGAGGAGCAGCATCAGAGTCTCAGAGCTGGACCTGGGTTGAGTGAACAAGGAACAATGCGGATTCTTTATTCGCAAATAAGATGTGTCTTTATCATTGCTGTGTCTTTCCACTGGATACTTGCACCACATATCTGCCTAAAGAACAGTGGGTTTCTCCGAGCACCCCTCCACATTTCCTAAGACCTTCTTCCCTGCTTGGTCAGGCAAATGTAGAGGGATGAGGACAGTGTCTGAGCCTGTATCCAGCATCCGGCCTACACTAGAGCTGCGCCTATCTTAGCACAACTCCATAAGGTGAGCACATTTACCATTTGCTTTTTTTCATTGCTTTTACATACTTGAAATATTCACGTTCTGAATATTGCCATGCCGCAAGTCATTGCCAATTTGTCATTTCAATACATAGCACTTAATTGAGATCTGTTAACACAAGCACATAATTAGTTAGTGTCGTCTGACCATTCTTGAGTATGTAACCTATCGGTATGAAACACGACTACAAATAAAACTATAATATAACTTGTCCCTGGTTAACACTTCGGCACGTTTTGGGCCCAACACTGAGAGCGGGTATGCACCACCATCTTTCCAAGTAGCACCTTGTACTTATGTTTACCTTCCTAAGCATCAGCCACTTTCTAGCACTGGTCACCTTGTATCAGATGGCCGCATATATTGTTCAGTGTTCACTATGAATTATTTTAATAATTTGCATTAATTAGTGATAATTAGGGTTGAGCGAAACGGGTTGTTCATTTTCAAAAGTCGCCGACTTTTGGCTAAGTCGGCGTCTCATGAAACCTGATCCGACCCCTGTGCTTGTCGGCCATGCGGTACGCGACTTTCGCGCCAAAGTCGCGTTTCAATGACGCGAAAAGCGCCATTTCTCAGCCAATGAAGGTGAACGCAGAGTGTGGGCAGCGTGATGACATAGGTCCTGGTCCCCACCATCTTAGAGAAGGGCATTGCAGTGATTGGCTTGCTTTCTGCGGCGTCACAGGGGCTATAAAGGGGCGTTCCCGCCGACCGCCATCTTACTGCTCCTGATCTGAGCTTAGGGAGAGGTTGCTGCCGCTTCGTCAGAAGCAGGGATAGCGTTAGGCAGGGTCCACTAACCACCAAACCGCTTGTGCTGTAGCGATTTCCACTGTCCAACACCACCTTCGGTGTGCAGGAACAGTGGAAGCTATTTTTTTTTTTTTTCCCTCAGCGCTGTAGCTCATTGGGCTGCCCTAGAAGGCTCCGTGATAGCTGTATTGCTGTGTGTACGCCACTGTGCAAACCAACTGCTTTTTTCAAAGCACATATCCTCTTGTTCCTTCCTTTCTGCACAGCTATCTTTTTTGTTTGTCCACACTTTTTATTTAATTTGTGCATCAGTCCACTCCTATTGCTGCCTGCCATACCTGGCTTACATTACTGCAGGGAGATAGTAATTGTAGGACAGTCCCTGTTTTTTTTTTTTTTTTGTGGAAGATTAAGATTGGCATTTCTGCTACAGTGCCATCCCTGTGTGTGCCATCTCTCACTGAGTGGGCCATAGAAAGCCTATTCATTTTTTTCCTTGATTTGTGTTCTAAAATCTACCTCAACACAAAAACACTACATCAATCAGTGGGAGAAAAATATTGGCCTCAGTCAGGGCTGGTGTGCCACTCCTGTGTGTGCCATCTCTCATTCAGTGGGCCATACAAAGCCTATTTATTTTTTTGTTTTTTTTAATATTATTGGGTTTCTAAAGTCTCCCTGAAAAAAAAATACATAAAAAAACAGTGGGAGAGTGATATTGCCCTTTCAGCTTGTGTGCCAGTCTTGACTCCTGGGTGTGCCACCTCTCTCTCTCTAATTGTGGGCCATAGAAAGCCTATTTATTTTTTTGCTTTGTTTAATATTATTTGGTTTCTAAAGTCTCCCTGAAAAAAACAAATACATAAAAAAACAGTGGGAGAGTAATATTGCCCTTTCAGCTTGTGTGCCAGTCTTGACTCCTGGGTGTGCCACCTCTCTCTCTCTAATTGTGGGCCATAGAAACCTATTTATTTTTTTGCTTTTTTTAATATTATTTGGTTTCTAAAGTCTCCCTGAAAAAAAAAAATAAAATAAAAAAACAGTGGGAGAGTAATATTGCCCTTTCAGCTTGTGTGCCAGTCTTGACTCCTGGGTGTGCCACCTCTCTCTCTCTAATTGTGGGCCATAGAAAGGCTATTTTTTTTTTTTCTTTATTAGTATTTGGTTTCTAAATTGTCCCTGAAAAAAACATTTTATCTTATTTGGTTTCTAAAGTCTCCCTGAGGAAAAAAAAAAAAAAAAATTAGGTGGGAGAATAATATTGACATTAGTGCTTGAGTGACAGTCCTGCGTGTGTGGCATCTCTGTGATTTGGTGCCACAGAAAACAGAGTGTGTAACATTGTTCCTGATTTTCCTTGTGGTCTCACCAACCTGTAAAGGGATATTGAAATCATACTGAAGTTATAGCTCACCGTGTAAGTTGTTTGACAGCAACAAATAAAGTTACTTTGGTTAATTTTTTAAAACAATGAGGAAGTCTGGTGCAAGAGGTCGTGGCCGTGGGCGTTCATTGTCAGCTGGTAATGATGGTAGTGGTAGTGGAGCATCAGGTGGTCGTGGGGATAAAAATATTCCACCTAAGTCTGGAGCTGTGGAGCCAGTTTCGTCGTCTGGCTACACAAGGCCTCAAACGCTCTCTTTTCTGGGAGTAGGAAAAACGCTTTTAAAGCCGGAGCAGCAACAGCAAGTTTTGGCTTACATTGCAGACTCAGCCTCTAGCTCTTTTGCCTCCTCTTCTGAAACTGGTAAATGTAAAAGCAGCGCGTCGCTTGTGGATGTTCACGGTCAGGGACAAGTCGCTTCCTTGTCCTCCTCAGCAAAAACTACAACAAGAGAGAAGGATGCAGCAGGCGACACAACGGGTCACTCCATGGAGCTCTTTACACATACCGTCCCTGGCTTAGAAAGTGAAACACTTAACAGGCCATGCCCATTACAAGTAGAATCTGACATGGAGTGCACTGATGCACAGCCACAGCCAGAGTACTATGCTGCTCCTTTGACTCAGACCACCACATTGCCCTCTCAGGGTACAGATCCACAATCAGACCCTGATGAGACTATGTTGCCCCGCCACGAACGCTATACCACAGACCGACACAGTGACACAGACGAAGTTGCACACGAGCTCGAAGAGGAGGTCATAGATGACCCGGTTGTTGACCCCGATTGGCAGCCATTGGGGGAACAGGGTGCAGGCAGCAGTAGTTCAGAAGCGGAGGTGGAGGAGGGGCCGCAGCAGGCATCAACATCGCAACAGGTTCCATCTGCCGGGCCCCTATCTGGCCCAAAATGCGTGTCAAAGCCAAAACCTGTTGGAGGACAGCATTGCCATCCGGTTAAAGCTCAGTCTGCAATCCCTGAAAAGGGATCCGATGCTAGGAAGAGTGCAGTCTGGCATTTTTTTAAACAACATCCAATTGATCAGCGCAAAGTCATCTGTCAAAAATGTTCAACTAGCTTAAGCAGAGGTCAGAATCTGAAAAGTCTCAATACTAGTTGCATGCATAGACACTTAACCACCATGCATTTTCAAGCCTGGACTAACTACCAAACGTCCCTTAAGGTTGTAGCACCCTCGGCCAATGAAGCTAGTCATCAACGCAACATCCCTTCCGTCACTGTAAGGCCACCATTTTCCGCACCACCGGCAGTATCTGTGCAGGTTTCTTTGCCAGCCAAAAGCAGTCAGGGTCAGGGAATCACCAGTTTTGTAGGCGGAAATATTGCATCTAGGGCACCGGCGGAAACAATACCGTCTCCAACCGTCTCTCAGTCTGCCATGTCCACCGGCACACCCGCAAGTTCCACGATCTCCATCTCTCCAGTTCAGCTCACACTACATGAGACTCTGGTTAGAAAAAGGAAGTACTTATCCTCGCATCCGCGTACACAGGGTTTTAACGCCCACATAGCTAGACTAATCTCGTTAGAGATGATGCCCTACCGGTTAGTTGAAAGCAAAGCTTTCAAAGCCCTGATGGAGTACGCTGAACCACGATACGAGCTACCCAGTCGACACTTTTTTTCCAGAAAAGCCATCCCAGCCCTGCACCAGCATGTTAAACAGCGCATCGTCCATGCACTCAGGCAATCTGTGAGTACAAAAGTGCACCTGACTACAGATGCATGGACCAGTAGGCATGGCCAGGGACGTTATGTGTCCATCACGGCACACTGGGTGAATGTGGTGGATGCAGGGTCCACAGGGGACATCAATTTCGGGACAGTTGTGCCTAGCCCACGGTCTAGGAAACAGTTGGCTGTAGGCGTTCGCACCCCCTCCTCCTCCTCCTCCTCGTCCTCCTGCAGAAGCTACAGCTCTTCCACAGACCGCAGTCGGCCAACCACTCCATCGGCAGATGACACTGTTGCACACCAGTTGTCCCATTATGGGCCAGCTACTGGCAAGCGTCAGCAGGCTGTATTGGCTATGAAGTGTTTGGGCGACAACAGACACACCGCGGAAGTTCTGTCCGAGTTCTTGCAACAAGAAACGCAGTCGTGGCTGGGCACAGTAGATCTTGAGGCAGGCAAGGTAGTTAGTGATAACGGAAGGAATTTCATGGCTGCCATCTCCCTTTCCCAACTGAAACACATTCCTTGCCTGGCTCACACCTTAAACCTGGTGGTGCAGTGCTTATTGAAAACTTATCCTGGGTTCTCCGACCTGCTCCTCAAAGTGCGTGGACTTTGCTCACATATCCGACGTTCGCCTGTACACGCCAGCCGTATGCAGACCTATCAGCGGTCTTTGAATCTTCCCCAGCATCGCCTAATCATAGATGTTGCAACAAGGTGGAACTCAACACTGCACATGCTTCAGAAACTGTGCCAACAGAGGCGGGCTGTTATGTTTTTGTGGGAGGATACACATACACGGGCAGGCAGTAGGATGGCAGACATGGAGTTGTCAGGTGTGCAGTGGTCGAAGATACAAGACATGTGTCAAGTCCTTCAGTGTTTTGAGGAATGCACACGGCTGGTTAGTGCAGACAACGCCGTAATAAGCATGAGCATCCCCCTAATGCGTCTGCTGATGCAAAGTTTGACGCACATAAAGGAGCAGGCGTCTGCACCAGAGGAAGAGGAAAGCCTTGATGACAGTCAGCCATTGTCTGGTCAGGGCAGTGTACAGGACGAGGTAGCGGGCGAAGAGGAGGTGGAGGACGAGGAGGATGATGGGGATGAGTATATTTTTAATGCGGAACCTTTCCCGGGGGCACTGGAAATTGGTTGCGTGTCAAGGCCGGGTTCTGGTTTTTTGAGGGACACAAGTGACGTAGATTTGCCTGCAACTGCCCCTCACCCAATCACAACCGGAGATTTGACAACTGGAACTTTGGCCCACATGGCGGATTATGCCTTACGTATCCTAAAAAGGGACACACGCATAACGAAAATGATGAACGATGACGATTACTGGTTGGCCTGCCTCCTTGATCCACGCTATAAAGGCAAATTGCAAAATATTATGCCACATGAGAACTTGGAACTAATATTAGCAACCAAACAATCAACTCTTGTTGACCGTTTGCTTCAGGCATTCCCAGCACACAGCGCACGTGATCGTTCTCACATGAGCTCAAGGGGGCAACAGACTAGGAGTGTTAGGGGTGCACACATCAGAAGTGGCGTTGGACAGAGGGGTTTTCTGACCAGGTTGTGGAGTGATTTTGCTATGACCGCAGACAGGACAGGTACTGCTGCATCAATTGAAAGTGACAGGAGACAACATTTGTCCAGTATGGTTACTAACTATTTTTCATCCCTTATCGATGTTCTCCCTCAACCGTCATTCCCATTTGATTACTGGGCATCAAAATTAGACACCTGGCCAGAATTGGCAGAATATGCATTGCAGGAGCTTGCTTGCCTGGCAGCAAGTGTCCTATCAGAAAGAGTATTCAGTGCTGCAGGTTCAATATTAACCGAAAAAAGGACTCGTCTGGCTACCCAAAATGTTGACGATCTAACATTCATTAAAATGAACCACAACTGGATTTCGAAATCTTTTGCCCCACCTTGCCCGGCCGACACCTAGCTTTCCTATGAAAAGCTCTTGCTTGTGAATTACTTTTCTAATGTCTAATTTGCTGCAGCTGATTGTACAGCATACGACATGTTTACACCTCCCTAAATGGCCAAACTCCCCACACGGGGCCGTGGTATCGCGACTTGGCGCAAGCACCCGTGAGACTGCTGTTTGTCTGAAGAGGTGGGTGTGCTCGCTTTTGGTTGACGGCATTGCTACTGGGTCCCTCATAGTACAATGTAGTGTCTCTAGCGGTGGTGGTGCGCACCCAACGTCAGACACACCGTTGTAACATGAGGGGCCCTGGGGCGGTCCCGCCGGCCTCAAGAGAGTTCCCCCCTCCCCCAGCTCAAACTGTGCTCTACCACGTGCAAAATTATGTCGCACAGCTCCACCAATCTTTAGTCTATTCGCTGACATCATTCAATGTCTGGCACTGACAATACAAATTTGTAGACATCTATGATGCAACTTAAAGTAGTCTGTGTCTGTGTCCTATATTGGCACCATTAAATAGTTACTGCCAAATTACTATGTCAGAAACTCAGCAGATGAGCCCACCCCTGTACCTAAGTATGCCACCTTTTTTTTTTATTCGTTGTTTTGCGAGACATTAACATCTATTTATATTTTGGGAGTACTGGGACAGACACTCCTTGCAATACTCCTCCACTGACCACCAAGCTGCCTGCCCGTGTATCCATGTAACCGATGTAAAACAGCCATGAGCCTATTGTTTGTTATTTTAGGCCTTTGATAGCCTGTCTGCGGTCCCTACTTTAAATACTCCTCCACTGACCACCAAGCTGCCTGCCCGTGTATCCATGTAACCGATGTAAAACTGCCATGAGCCTATTGTTTGTTATTTTAGGCCTTTGATAGCCTGTCTGCGGTCCCTACTTTAAATACTCCTCCACTGACCACCAAGCTGCCTGCCCGTGTATCCATGTAACCGATGTAAAACTGCCATGAGCCTATTGTTTGTTATTTTAGGCCTTTGATAGCCTGTCTGCGGTCCCTACTTTAAATACTCCTCCACTGACCACCAAGCTGCCTGCCCGTGTATCCATGTAACCGATGTAAAACTGCCATAAGCCTATTGTTTGTTATTTTAGGCCTTTGATAGCCTGTCTGCGGTCCCTTCTTTAAATACTCCTACACTGACCACCAAGCTGCCTGTGTATCCATGTAACCGATGTAAAACTGCCATGAGCCTATTGTTTGTTATTTTAGGCCTTTGATAGCCTGTCTGTGGTCCCTACTTTAAATACTCCTCCACTGACCACCAAGCTGCCTGTGTATCCATGTAACCGATGTAAAACTGCCATGAGCCTATTGTTTGTTATTTTAGGCCTTTGATAGCCTGTCTGCGGTCCCTACTTTAAATACTCCTCCACTGACCACCAAGCTGCCTGTGTATCCATGTAACCGATGTAAAACTGCCATAAGCCTATTGTTTGTTATTTTAGGCCTTTGATAGCCTGTCTGCGGTCCCTACTTTAAATACTCCTCCACTGACCACCAAGCTGCCTGTGTATCCATGTAACCGATGTAAAACTGCCATAAGCCTATTGTTTGTTATTTTAGGCCTTTGATAGCCTGTCTGCGGTCCCTACTTTAAATACTCCTCCACTGACCACCAAGCTGCCTGCCCGTGTATCCATGTAACCGATGTAAAACTGCCATAAGCCTATTGTTTGTTATTTTAGGCCTTTGATAGCCTGTCTGCGGTCCCTACTTTAAATACTCCTCCACTGACCACCAAGCTGCCTGCCCGTGTATCCATGTAACCGATGTAAAACTGCAGTATTT
Organism: Ranitomeya variabilis; assembly: GCF_051348905.1. NCBI lineage: Eukaryota > Metazoa > Chordata > Amphibia > Anura > Dendrobatidae > Ranitomeya > Ranitomeya variabilis. The sequence continues at coordinate 13,224,747 of NC_135236.1, forward strand.
TGCTTATAAAAAAGAAAATACTGGAGAGATATCAAATGCAGACATTTTAACATTAAAAACAAAAACACATACAACAAAAAACTGGTACAGTACAAAAATTGGCCACCAGCTACAAAAACTTTCTCCTGCAAGTAGTTAACTGAAAGGTTTTTTTCCATTGAAAACACAGATATGGCATCCACCGAGTGTTGTCCTGTCGCGTCTTCTTTATATTATTGCCAAGAAGCTGCAACTGAATAAAGCTGAGCTTCTACCTTCTGCCTCTTATTAACTGCTTTTTTTTAAAAAAATTGTCCACCAGCTACAAAAACTTTCTCCTGCAAGTAGTTAACTGAAAGGTTTTTTTCCATTGAAAACACAGATATGGCATCCACCGAGTGTTGTCCTGTCGCGTCTTCTTTATATTATTGCCAAGAAGCTGCAACTGAATAAAGCTGAGCTTCTACCTTCTGCCTCTTATTAACTGCTTTTTTTTTTTAAAATTGTCCACCAGCTACAAAAACTTTCTCCTGCAAGTAGTTAACTGAAAGGTTTTTTTCCATTGAAAACACAGATATGGCATCCACCGAGTGTTGTCCTGTCGCGTCTTCTTTATATTATTGCCAAGAAGCTGCAACTGAATAAAGCTGTGCTTCAACCTTCTGTTCCAAATTACCATTTTTAAAAATGCCATTGGCTGTTCCGGCCTACTAAAGGTGTCTGTCTGCCCCTGCCTGGTGTTGTCCTCAACTGAACAAAGCTGTGCTTCAACCTTCTGTTCCAAATTACCATTTTTAAAAATGCAATTGGCTGTTCCGGCCTACTAAAGGTGTCTGTCTGCCCCTGCCTGGTGTTGTCCTCAACTGAATAAAGCTGAGCTTCAATCTTCAGTTCCAAATTACCATTTTTAAAAATGCAATTGGCTGTTCCGGCCTACTAAAGGTGTCTGTCTGCCCCTGCCTGGTGTTGTCCTCAACTGAATAAAGCTGAGCTTCTACCTTCTGTTCCAAATTACCATTTTTAAAAATGCCATTGGCTGTTCCGGCCTACTAAAGGTGTCTGTCTGCCCCTGCCTGGTGTTGTCCTCAACTGAATAAAGCTGAGCTTCTACCTTCTGTTCCAAATTACCATTTTTAAAAATGCCATTGGCTGTTCCGGCCTACTAAAGGTGTCTGTCTGCCCCTGCCTGGTGTTGTCCTCAACTGAATAAAGCTGAGCTTCAACCTTCAGTTCCAAATGACCATTTTTAAAAATGCAATTGGCTGTTCCGGCCTACTAAAGGTGTCTGTCTGCCCCTGCCTGGTGTTGTCCTCAACTGAATAAAGCTGAGCTTCAACCTTCAGTTCCAAATTACCATTTTTAAAAATGCAATTGGCTGTTCCGGCCTACTAAAGGTGTCTGTCTGCCCCTGCCTGGTGTTGTCCTCAACTGAATAAAGCTGAGCTTCAACCTTCAGTTCCAAATTACCATTTTTAAAAATGCAATTGGCTGTTCCGGCCTACTAAAGGTGTCTGTCTGCCCCTGCCTGGTGTTGTCCTCAACTGAATAAAGCTGAGCTTCAACCTTCAGTTCCAAATTACCATTTTTAAAAATGCAATTGGCTGTTCCGGCCTACTAAAGGGGTCTGCCCCTGCCTGGTGTTGTCCTCAACTGAATAAAGCTGAGCTTCTACCTTCTGTTCCAAATTTCCATTTTTAAAAATACCATTGGCTGTTCCGGCCTACTAAAGGTGTCTGTCTGCCCCTGCCTGGTGTTGTCCTCAACTGAATAAAGCTGAGCTTCTACCTTCTGTTCCAAATTACCATTTTTAAAAATGCCATTGGCTGTTCCGGCCTACTAAAGGTGTCTGTCTGCCCCTGCCTGGTGTTGTCCTCAACTGAATAAAGCTGAGCTTCAACCTTCAGTTCCAAATTACCATTTTTAAAAATGCAATTGGCTGTTCCGGCCTACTAAAGGTGTCTGTCTGCCCCTGCCTGGTGTTGTCCTCAACTGAATAAAGCTGAACTTCAACCTTCAGTTCCAAATTACCATTTTTAAAAATGCAATTGGCTGTTCCGGCCTACTAAAGTTGTCTGTCTGCCCCTGCCTGGTGTTGTCCTCAACTGAATAAAGCTGAGCTTCAACCTTCAGTTCCAAATTACCATTTTTAAAAATGCAATTGGCTGTTCCGGCCTACTAAAGGGGTCTGCCCCTGCCTTGTGTTGTCCTCAACTGAATAAAGCTGAGCTTCTACCTTCTGTTCCAAATTACCATTTTTAAAAATGCCATTGGCTGTTCCGGCCTACTAAAGGTGTCTGTCTGCCCCTGCCTGGTGTTGTCCTCAACTGAATAAAGCTGAGCTTCTACCTTCTGTTCCAAATTACCATTTTTAAAAATGCCATTGGCTGTTCCGGCCTACTAAAGGTGTCTGTCTGCCCCTGCCTGGTGTTGTCCTCAACTGAATAAAGCTGAGCTTCAACCTTCAGTTCCAAATTACCATTTTTAAAAATGCAATTGGCTGTTCCGGCCTACTAAAGGTGAATGTCTGCCCCTGCCTGGTGTTGTCCTCAACTGAATAAAGCTGAGCTTCTACCTTCTGTTCCAAATTACCATTTTTAAAAATGCAATTGGCTGTTCCGGCCTACTAAAGGTGTCTATCTGCCCCTGCCTGGTGTTGTCCTCAACTGAACAAAGCTGTGCTTCAACCTTCTGTTCCAAATTACCATTTTTAAAAATGCAATTGGCTGTTCCGGCCTACTAAAGGTGTCTGTCTGCCCCTGCCTGGTGTTGTCCTCAACTGAATAAAGCTGAGCTTCAACCTTCAGTTCCAAATTACCATTTTTAAAAATGCAATTAGCTGTTCCGGCCTACTAAAGGGGTCTGCCCCTGCCTGGTGTTGTCCTCAACTGAATAAAGCTGAGCTTCTACCTTCTGTTCCAAATTACCATTTTAAAAATGCCATTGGCTGTTCCGGCCTACTAAAGGTGTCTGTCTGCCCCTGCCTGGTGTTGTCCTCAACTGAATAAAGCTGAGCTTCTACCTTCTGTTCCAAATTACCATTTTTAAAAATGCCATTGGCTGTTCCGGCCTACTAAAGGTGTCTGTCTGCCCCTGCCTGGTGTTGTCCTCAACTGAAAAAAGCTGAGCTTCAACCTTCTGTTCCAAATTACCATTTTTAAAAATGCCATTGGCTGTTCCGGCCTACTAAAGGTGTGTGTCTGCCCCTGCCTGGTGTTGTCCTCAACTGAATAAAGCTGAGCTTCTACCTTCTGTTCCAAATTACCATTTTTAAAAATGCCATTGGCTGTTCCGGCCTACTAAAGGTGTCTGTCTGCCCCTGCCTGGTGTTGTCCTCAACTGAATAAAGCTGAGCTTCAACCTTCAGTTCCAAATTACCATTTTTAAAAATGCAATTGGCTGTTCCGGCCTACTAAATGTGTCTGTCTGCCCCTGCCTGGTGTTGTCCTCAACTGAACAAAGCTGTGCTTCAACCTTCTGTCCCAAATTACCATTTTTAAAAATGCAATTGGCTGTTCCGGCCTACTAAAGGTGTCTGTCTGCCCCTGCCTGGTGTTGTCCTCAACTGAATAAAGCTGAGCTTCTACCTTCTGTTCCAAATTACCATTTTTAAAAATGCCATTGGCTGTTCCGGCCTACTAAAGGTGTCTGTCTGCCCCTTCCTGGTGTTGTCCTCAACTGAATAAAGCTGAGCTTCTACCTTCTGTTCCAAATTACCATTTTTAAAAATGCCATTGGCTGTTCCGGCCTACTAAAGGTGTCTGTCTGCCCCTGCCTGGTGTTGTCCTCAACTGAATAAAGCTGAGCTTCTACCTTCTGTTCCAAATTACCATTTTTAAAAATGCCATTGGCTGTTCCGGCCTACTAAAGGTGTCTGTCTGCCCCTGCCTGGTGTTGTCCTCAACTGAAAAAAGCTGAGCTTCAACCTTCTGTTCCAAATTACCATTTTTAAAAATGCCATTGGCTGTTCCGGCCTACTAAAGGTGTGTGTCTGCCCCTGCCTGGTGTTGTCCTCAACTGAATAAAGCTGAGCTTCTACCTTCTGTTCCAAATTACCATTTTTAAAAATGCCATTGGCTGTTCCGGCCTACTAAAGGTGTCTGTCTGCCCCTGCCTGGTGTTGTCCTCAACTGAATAAAGCTGAGCTTCTACCTTCTGTTCCAAATTACCATTTTTAAAAATGCCATTGGCTGTTCCGGCCTACTAAAGGTGTCTGTCTGCCCCTGCCTGGTGTTGTCCTCAACTGAAAAAAGCTGAGCTTCAACCTTCTGTTCCAAATTACCATTTTTAAAAATGCCATTGGCTGTTCCGGCCTACTAAAGGTGTGTGTCTGCCCCTGCCTGGTGTTGTCCTCAACTGAATAAAGCTGAGCTTCTACCTTCTGTTCCAAATTACCATTTTTAAAAATGCAATTGGCTGTTCCGGCCTACTAAAGTTGTCTGTCTGCCCCTGCCTGGTGTTGTCCTCAACTGAACAAAGCTGTGCTTCAACCTTCTGTTCCAAATTACCATTTTTAAAAATGCAATTGGCTGTTCCGGCCTACTAAATGTGTCTGTCTGCCCCTGCCTGGTGTTGTCCTCAACTGAACAAAGCTGTGCTTCAACCTTCTGTCCCAAATTACCATTTTTAAAAATGCAATTGGCTGTTCCGGCCTACTAAAGGTGTCTGTCTGCCCCTGCCTGGTGTTGTCCTCAACTGAATAAAGCTGAGCTTCTACCTTCTGTTCCAAATTACCATTTTTAAAAATGCCATTGGCTGTTCCGGCCTACTAAAGGTGTCTGTCTGCCCCTTCCTGGTGTTGTCCTCAACTGAACAAAGCTGTGCTTCAACCTTGTGTTCCAAATTACCATTTTTAAAAATGCAATTGGCTGTTCCGGCCTACTAAAGGTGTCTGTCTGCCCCTGCCTGGTGTTGTCCTCAACTGAATAAAGCTGAGCTTCAACCTTCAGTTCCAAATTACCATTTTTAAAAATGCAATTGGCTGTTCCGGCCTACTAAAGGGGTCTGCCCCTGCCTGGTGTTGTCCTCAACTGAATAAAGCTGAGCTTCTACCTTCTGTTCCAAATTACCATTTTTAAAAATGCCATTGGCTGTTCCGGCCTACTAAAGGTGTCTGTCTGCCCCTGCCTGGTGTTGTCCTCAACTGAATAAAGCTGAGCTTCTACCTTCTGTTCCAAATTACCATTTTTAAAAATGCCATTGGCTGTTCCGGCCTACTAAAGGTGTCTGTCTGCCCCTGCCTGGTGTTGTCCTCAACTGAATAAAGCTGAGCTTCAACCTTCTGTTCCAAATTACCATTTTTAAAAATGCCATTGGCTGTTCCGGCCTACTAAAGGTGTCTGTCTGCCCCTGCCTGGTGTTGTCCTCAACTGAATAAAGCTGAGCTTCTACCTTCTGTTCCAAATTACCATTTTTAAAAATGCCATTGGCTGTTCTGGCCTACTAAAGGTGTCTGTCTGCCCCTGCCTGGTGTTTTCCTCAACTGAATAAAGCTGAGCTTCAACCTTCAGTTCCAAATTACCATTTTTAAAAATGCAATTGGCTGTTCCGGCCTACTAAAGGTGTCTGTCTGTCCCTGCCTGGTGTTGTCCTCAACTGAACAAAGCTGTGCTTGAACCTTCTGTTCCAAATTACCATTTTTAAAAATGCAATTGGCTGTTCCGGCCTACTAAAGGTGTCTGTCTGCCCCTGCCTGGTGTTGTCCTCAACTGAATAAAGCTGAGCTTCAACCTTCAGTTCCAAATTACCATTTTTAAAAATGCAATTGGCTGTTCCGGCCTACTAAAGGTGTCTGTCTGCCCCTGCCTGGTGTTGTCCTCAACTGAACAAAGCTGTGCTTGAACCTTCTGTTCCAAATTACCATTTTTAAAAATGCAATTGGCTGTTCCGGCCTACTAAAGGTGTCTGTCTGCCCCTGCCTGGTGTTGTCCTCAACTGAATAAAGCTGAGCTTCTACCTTCTGTTCCAAATTACCATTTTTAAAAATGCCATTGGCTGTTCCGGCCTACTAAAGGTGTCTGTCTGCCCCTGCCTGGTGTTGTCCTCAATTGAACAAAGCTGTGCTTGAACCTTCTGTTCCAAATTACCATTTTTAAAAATGCATTTGGCTGTTCCGGCCTACTAAAGGTGTCTGTCTGCCCCTGCCTGGTGTTGTCCTCAACTGAATAAAGCTGAGCTTCAACCTTCAGTTCCAAATTACCATTTTTAAAAATGCAATTGGCTGTTCCGGCCTACTAAAGGTGAATGTCTGCCCCTGCCTGGTGTTGTCCTCAACTGAATAAAGCTGAGCTTCTACCTTCTGTTCCAAATTACCATTTTTAAAAATGCCATTGGCTGTTCCGGCCTACTAAAGGTGTCTGTCTGCCCCTGCCTGGTGTTGTCCTCAACTGAATAAAGCTGAGCTTCTACCTTCTGTTCCAAATTACCATTTTTAAAAATGCCATTGGCTGTTCCGGCCTACTAAAGGTGTCTGTCTGCCCCTGCCTGGTGTTGTCCTCAACTGAATAAAGCTGAGCTTCAACCTTCTGTTCCAAATTACCATTTTTAAAAATGCCATTGGCTGTTCCGGCCTACTAAAGGTGTCTGTCTGCCCCTGCCTGGTGTTGTCCTCAACTGAATAAAGCTGAGCTTCTAAGTTCTGTTCCAAATTACCATTTTTAAAAATGCCATTGGCTGTTCTGGCCTACTAAAGGTGTCTGTCTGCCCCTGCCTGGTGTTTTCCTCAACTGAATAAAGCTGAGCTTCAACCTTCAGTTCCAAATTACCATTTTTAAAAATGCAATTGGCTGTTCCGGCCTACTAAAGGTGTCTGTCTGTCCCTGCCTGGTGTTGTCCTCAACTGAACAAAGCTGTGCTTGAACCTTCTGTTCCAAATTACCATTTTTAAAAATGCAATTGGCTGTTCCGGCCTACTAAAGGTGTCTGTCTGCCCCTGCCTGGTGTTGTCCTCAACTGAATAAAGCTGAGCTTCAACCTTCAGTTCCAAATTACCATTTTTAAAAATGCAATTGGCTGTTCCGGCCTACTAAAGGTGTCTGTCTGCCCCTGCCTGGTGTTGTCCTCAACTGAACAAAGCTGTGCTTGAACCTTCTGTTCCAAATTACCATTTTTAAAAATGCAATTGGCTGTTCCGGCCTACTAAAGGTGTCTGTCTGCCCCTGCCTGGTGTTGTCCTCAACTGAATAAAGCTGAGCTTCTACCTTCTGTTCCAAATTACCATTTTTAAAAATGCCATTGGCTGTTCCGGCCTACTAAAGGTGTCTGTCTGCCCCTGCCTGGTGTTGTCCTCAATTGAACAAAGCTGTGCTTGAACCTTCTGTTCCAAATTACCATTTTTAAAAATGCAATTGGCTGTTCCAGCCTACTAAAGGTGTCTGTCTGCCCCTGCCTGGTGTTGTCCTCAACTGAATAAAGCTGAGCTTCAACCTTCAGTTCCAAATTACCATTTTTAAAAATGCAATTGGCTGTTCCGGCCTACTAAAGGTGAATGTCTGCCCCTGCCTGGTGTTGTCCTCAACTGAATAAAGCTGAGCTTCTACCTTCTGTTCCAAATTACCATTTTTAAAAATGCAATTGGCTGTTCCGGCCTACTAAAGGTGTCTGTCTGCCCCTGCCTGGTGTTGTCCTCAACTGAACAAAGCTGTGCTTCAACCTTCTGTTCCAAATTACCATTTTTAAAAATGCAATTGGCTGTTCCGGCCTACTAAAGGTGTCTGTCTGCCCCTGCCTGGTGTTGTCCTCAACTGAATAAAGCTGAGCTTCAACCTTCAGTTCCAAATTACCATTTTTAAAAATGCAATTGGCTGTTCCGGCCTACTAAAGGTGTCTGTCTGCCCCTGCCTGGTGTTGTCCTCAACTGAACAAAGCTGTGCTTGAACCTTCTGTTCCAAATTACCATTTTTAAAAATGCAATTGGCTGTTCCGGCCTACTAAAGGTGTCTGTCTGCCCCTGCCTGGTGTTGTCCTCAACTGAATAAAGCTGAGCTTCTACCTTCTGTTCCAAATTACCATTTTTAAAAATGCCATTGGCTGTTCCGGCCTACTAAAGGTGTCTGTCTGCCCCTGCCTGGTGTTGTCCTCAACTGAATAAAGCTGAGCTTCAACCTTCAGTTCCAAATTACCATTTTTAAAAATGCAATTGGCTGTTCCGGCCTACTAAAGGTGTCTGTCTGCCCCTGCCTGGTGTTGTCCTCAACTGAACAAAGCTGTGCTTCAACCTTCTGTTCCAAATTACCATTTTTAAAAATGCAATTGGCTGTTCCGGCCTACTAAAGGTGTCTGTCTGCCCCTGCCTGGTGTTGTCCTCAACTGAATAAAGCTGAGCTTCAACCTTCAGTTCCAAATTACCATTTTTAAAAATGCAATTGGCTGTTCCGGCCTACTAAAGGTGTCTGTCTGCCCCTGCCTGGTGTTGTCCTCAACTGAACAAAGCTGTGCTTGAACCTTCTGTTCCAAATTACCATTTTTAAAAATGCAATTGGCTGTTCCGGCCTACTAAAGGTGTCTGTCTGCCCCTGCCTGGTGTTGTCCTCAACTGAATAAAGCTGAGCTTCTACCTTCTGTTCCAAATTACCATTTTTAAAAATGCCATTGGCTGTTCCGGCCTACTAAAGGTGTCTGTCTGCCCCTGCCTGGTGTTGTCCTCAACTGAATAAAGCTGAGCTTCAACCTTCAGTTCCAAATTACCATTTTTAAAAATGCAATTGGCTGTTCCGGCCTACTAAAGGGGTCTGCCCCTGCCTTGTGTTGTCCTCAACTGAATAAAGCTGAGCTTCTACCTTCTGTTCCAAATTACCATTTTTAAAAATGCCATTGGCTGTTCCGGCCTACTAAAGGTGTTTGTCTGCCCCTGCCTGGTGTTGTCCTCAACTGAATAAAGTTGAGCTTCTACCTTCTGTTCCAAATTACCATTTTTAAAAATGCCATTGGCTGTTCCGGCCTACTAACGGTGTCTGTCTGCCCCTGCCTGGTGTTGTCCTCAACTGAATAAAGCTGAGCTTCAACCTTCAGTTCCAAATTACCATTTTTAAAAATGCAATTGGCTGTTCCGGCCTACTAAAGGTGAATGTCTGCCCCTGCCTGGTGTTGTCCTCAACTGAATAAAGCTGAGCTTCTACCTTCTGTTCCAAATTACCATTTTTAAAAATGCAATTGGCTGTTCCGGCCTACTAAAGGTGTCTGTCTGCCCCTGCCTGGTGTTGTCCTCAACTGAACAAAGCTGTGCTTCAACCTTCTGTTCCAAATTACCATTTTTAAAAATGCAATTGGCTGTTCCGGCCTACTAAAGGTGTCTGTCTGCCCCTGCCTGGTGTTGTCCTCAACTGAACAAAGCTGTGCTTCAACCTTCTGTTCCAAATTACCATTTTTAAAAATGCAATTGGCTGTTCCGGCCTACTAAAGGTGTCTGTCTGCCCCTGCCTGGTGTTGTCCTCAACTGAATAAAGCTGAGCTTCAACCTTCAGTTCCAATTTACCATTTTTAAAAATGCAATTGGCTGTTCCGGCCTACTAAAGGGGTCTGCCCCTGCCTGGTGTTGTCCTCAACTGAATAAAGCTGAGCTTCTACCTTCTGTTCCAAATTACCATTTTTAAAAATGCCATTGGCTGTTCCGGCCTACTAAAGGTGTCTGTCTGCCCCTGCCTGGTGTTGTCCTCAACTGAATAAAGCTGAGCTTCTACCTTCTGTTCCAAATTACCATTTTTAAAAATGCCATTGGCTGTTCCGGCCTACTAAAGGTGTCTGTCTGCCCCTGCCTGGTGTTGTCCTCAACTGAATAAAGCTGAGCTTCTACCTTCTGTTCCAAATTACCATTTTTAAAAATGCCATTGGCTGTTCCGGCCTACTAAAGGTGTCTGTCTGCCCCTGCCTGGTGTTGTCCTCAACTGAATAAAGCTGAGCTTCAACCTTCAGTTCCAAATTACCATTTTTAAAAATGCAATTGGCTGTTCCGGCCTACTAAAGGTGAATGTCTGCCCCTGCCTGGTGTTGTCCTCAACTGAATAAAGCTGAGCTTCTACCTTCTGTTCCAAATTACCATTTTTAAAAATGCAATTGGCTGTTCCGGCCTACTAAAGGTGTCTGTCTGCCCCTGCCTGGTGTTGTCCTCAACTGAACAAAGCTGTGCTTCAACCTTCTGTTCCAAATTACCATTTTTAAAAATGCAATTGGCTGTTCCGGCCTACTAAAGGTGTCTGTCTGCCCCTGCCTGGTGTTGTCCTCAACTGAACAAAGCTGTGCTTCAACCTTCTGTTCCAAATTACTATTTTTAAAAATGCAATTGGCTGTTCCGGCCTACTAAAGGTGTCTGTCTGCCCCTGCCTGGTGTTGTCCTCAACTGAATAAAGCTGAGCTTCAACCTTCAGTTCCAAATTACCATTTTTAAAAATGCAATTGGCTGTTCCGGCCTACTAAAGGGGTCTGCCCCTGCCTGGTGTTGTCCTCAACTGAATAAAGCTGAGCTTCTACCTTCTGTTCCAAATTACCATTTTTAAAAATGCCATTGGCTGTTCCGGCCTACTAAAGGTGTCTGTCTGCCCCTGCCTGGTGTTGTCCTCAACTGAATAAAGCTGAGCTTCTACCTTCTGTTCCAAATTACCATTTTTAAAAATGCCATTGGCTGTTCCGGCCTACTAAAGGTGTCTGTCTGCCCCTGCCTGGTGTTGTCCTCAACTGAATAAAGCTGAGCTTCAACCTTCAGTTCCAAATTACCATTTTTAAAAATGCAATTGGCTGTTCCGGCCTACTAAAGGTGAATGTCTGCCCCTGCCTGGTGTTGTCCTCAACTGAATAAAGCTGAGCTTCAACCTTCAGTTCCAAATTACCATTTTTAAAAATGCAATTGGCTGTTCCGGCCTACTAAAGGGGTCTGCCCCTGCCTGGTGTTGTCCACAACTGAATAAAGCTGAGCTTCTACCTTCTGTTCCAAATTACCATTTTTAAAAATGCCATTGGCTGTTCCGGCCTACTAAAGGTGTCTGTCTGCCCCTGCCTGGTGTTGTCCTCAACTGAATAAAGCTGAGCTTCTACCTTCTGTTCCAAATTACCATTTTTAAAAATGCCATTGGCTGTTCCGGCCTACTAAAGGTGTCTGTCTGCCCCTGCCTGGTGTTGTCCTCAACTGAATAAAGCTGAGCTTCAACCTTCTGTTCCAAATTACTATTTTTAAAAATGCCATTGGCTGTTCCGGCCTACTAAAGGTGTCTGTCTGCCCCTGCCTGGTGTTGTCCTCAACTGAATAAAGCTGAGCTTCTACCTTCTTTTCCAAATTACCATTTTTAAAAATGCCATTGGCTGTTCTGGCCTACTAAAGGTGTCTGTCTGCCCCTGCCTGGTGTTTTCCTCAACTGAATAAAGCTGAGCTTCAACCTTCAGTTCCAAATTACCATTTTTAAAAATGCAATTGGCTGTTCCGGCCTACTAAAGGTGTCTGTCTGTCCCTGCCTGGTGTTGTCCTCAACTGAACAAAGCTGTGCTTGAACCTTCTGTTCCAAATTACCATTTTTAAAAATGCAATTGGCTGTTCCGGCCTACTAAAGGTGTCTGTCTGCCCCTGCCTGGTGTTGTCCTCAACTGAATAAAGCTGAGCTTCAACCTTCAGTTCCAAATTACCATTTTTAAAAATGCAATTGGCTGTTCCGGCCTACTAAAGGTGTCTGTCTGCCCCTGCCTGGTGTTGTCCTCAACTGAACAAAGCTGTGCTTGAACCTTCTGTTCCAAATTACCATTTTTAAAAATGCAATTGGCTGTTCCGGCCTACTAAAGGTGTCTGTCTGCCCCTGCCTGGTGTTGTCCTCAACTGAATAAAGCTGAGCTTCTACCTTCTGTTCCAAATTACCATTTTTAAAAATGCCATTGGCTGTTCCGGCCTACTAAAGGTGTCTGTCTGCCCCTGCCTGGTGTTGTCCTCAACTGAACAAAGCTGTGCTTGAACCTTCTGTTCCAAATTACCATTTTTAAAAATGCAATTGGCTGTTCCGGCCTACTAAAGGTGTCTGTCTGCCCCTGCCTGGTGTTGTCCTCAACTGAATAAAGCTGAGCTTCAACCTTCAGTTCCAAATTACCATTTTTAAAAATGCAATTGGCTGTTCCGGCCAACTAAAGGTGAATGTCTGCCCCTGCCTGGTGTTGTCCTCAACTGAATAAAGCTGAGCTTCTACCTTCTGTTCCAAATTACCATTTTTAAAAATGCAATTGGCTGTTCCGGCCTACTAAAGGTGTCTGTCTGCCCCTGCCTGGTGTTGTCCTCAACTGAACAAAGCTGTGCTTCAACCTTGTGTTCCAAATTACCATTTTTAAAAATGCAATTGGCTGTTCCGGCCTACTAAAGGTGTCTGTCTGCCCCTGCCTGGTGTTGTCCTCAACTGAATAAAGCTGAGCTTCAACCTTCAGTTCCAAATTACCATTTTTAAAAATGCAGTTGGCTGTTCCGGCCTACTAAAGGGGTCTGCCCCTGCCTGGTGTTGTCCTCAACTGAATAAAGCTGAGCTTCTACCTTCTGTTCCAAATTACCATTTTTAAAAATGCCATTGGCTGTTCCGGCCTACTAAAGGTGTCTGTCTGCCCCTGCCTGGTGTTGTCCTCAACTGAATAAAGCTGAGCTTCTACCTTCTGTTCCAAATTACCATTTTTAAAAATGCCATTGGCTGTTCCGGCCTACTAAAGGTGTCTGTCTGCCCCTGCCTGGTGTTGTCCTCAACTGAATAAAGCTGAGCTTCAACCTTCAGTTCCAAATTACCATTTTTAAAAATGCAATTGGCTGTTCCGGCCTACTAAAGGTGAATGTCTGCCCCTGCCTGGTGTTGTCTTCAACTGAATAAAGCTGAGCTTCTACCTTCTGTTCCAAATTACCATTTTTAAAAATGCAATTGGCTGTTCCGGCCTACTAAAGGTGTCTATCTGCCCCTGCCTGGTGTTGTCCTCAACTGAACAAAGCTGTGCTTCAACCTTCTGTTCCAAATTACCATTTTTAAAAATGCAATTGGCTGTTCCGGCCTACTAAAGGTGTCTGTCTGCCCCTGCCTGGTGTTGTCCTCAACTGAATAAAGCTGAGCTTCAACCTTCAGTTCCAATTTACCATTTTTAAAAATGCAATTGGCTGTTCCGGCCTACTAAAGGGGTCTGCCCCTGCCTGGTGTTGTCCTCAACTGAATAAAGCTGAGCTTCTACCTTCTGTTCCAAATTACCATTTTTAAAAATGCCATTGGCTGTTCCGGCCTACTAAAGGTGTCTGTCTGCCCCTGCCTGGTGTTGTCCTCAACTGAATAAAGCTGAGCTTCTACCTTCTGTTCCAAATTACCATTTTTAAAAATGCCATTGGCTGTTCCGGCCTACTAAAGGTGTCTGTCTGCCCCTGCCTGGTGTTGTCCTCAACTGAATAAAGCTGAGCTTCAACCTTCTGTTCCAAATTACCATTTTTAAAAATGCCATTGGCTGTTCCGGCCTACTAAAGGTGTCTGTCTGCCCCTGCCTGGTGTTGTCCTCAACTGAATAAAGCTGAGCTTCTACCTTCTGTTCCAAATTACCATTTTTAAAAATGCCATTGGCTGTTCCGGCCTACTAAAGGTGTCTGTCTGCCCCTGCCTGGTGTTGTCCTCAACTGAATAAAGCTGAGCTTCAACCTTCAGTTCCAAATTACCATTTTTAAAAATGCAATTGGCTGTTCCGGCCTACTAAAGGTGAATGTCTGCCCCTGCCTGGTGTTGTCCTCAACTGAATAAAGCTGAGCTTCTACCTTCTGTTCCAAATTACCATTTTTAAAAATGCAATTGGCTGTTCCGGCCTACTAAAGGTGTCTGTCTGCCCCTGCCTGGTGTTGTCCTCAACTGAACAAAGCTGTGCTTCAACCTTCTGTTCCAAATTACCATTTTTAAAAATGCAATTGGCTGTTCCGGCCTACTAAAGGTGTCTGTCTGCCCCTGCCTGGTGTTGTCCTCAACTGAACAAAGCTGTGCTTCAACCTTCTGTTCCAAATTACTATTTTTAAAAATGCAATTGGCTGTTCCGGCCTACTAAAGGTGTCTGTCTGCCCCTGCCTGGTGTTGTCCTCAACTGAATAAAGCTGAGCTTCAACCTTCAGTTCCAAATTACCATTTTTAAAAATGCAATTGGCTGTTCCGGCCTACTAAAGGGGTCTGCCCCTGCCTGGTGTTGTCCTCAACTGAATAAAGCTGAGCTTCTACCTTCTGTTCCAAATTACCATTTTTAAAAATGCCATTGGCTGTTCCGGCCTACTAAAGGTGTCTGTCTGCCCCTGCCTGGTGTTGTCCTCAACTGAATAAAGCTGAGCTTCTACCTTCTGTTCCAAATTACCATTTTTAAAAATGCCATTGGCTGTTCCGGCCTACTAAAGGTGTCTGTCTGCCCCTGCCTGGTGTTGTCCTCAACTGAATAAAGCTGAGCTTCAACCTTCAGTTCCAAATTACCATTTTTAAAAATGCAATTGGCTGTTCCGGCCTACTAAAGGTGAATGTCTGCCCCTGCCTGGTGTTGTCCTCAACTGAATAAAGCTGAGCTTCAACCTTCAGTTCCAAATTACCATTTTTAAAAATGCAATTGGCTGTTCCGGCCTACTAAAGGGGTCTGCCCCTGCCTGGTGTTGTCCACAACTGAATAAAGCTGAGCTTCTACCTTCTGTTCCAAATTACCATTTTTAAAAATGCCATTGGCTGTTCCGGCCTACTAAAGGTGTCTGTCTGCCCCTGCCTGGTGTTGTCCTCAACTGAATAAAGCTGAGCTTCTACCTTCTGTTCCAAATTACCATTTTTAAAAATGCCATTGGCTGTTCCGGCCTACTAAAGGTGTCTGTCTGCCCCTGCCTGGTGTTGTCCTCAACTGAATAAAGCTGAGCTTCAACCTTCTGTTCCAAATTACTATTTTTAAAAATGCCATTGGCTGTTCCGGCCTACTAAAGGTGTCTGTCTGCCCCTGCCTGGTGTTGTCCTCAACTGAATAAAGCTGAGCTTCTACCTTCTTTTCCAAATTACCATTTTTAAAAATGCCATTGGCTGTTCTGGCCTACTAAAGGTGTCTGTCTGCCCCTGCCTGGTGTTTTCCTCAACTGAATAAAGCTGAGCTTCAACCTTCAGTTCCAAATTACCATTTTTAAAAATGCAATTGGCTGTTCCGGCCTACTAAAGGTGTCTGTCTGTCCCTGCCTGGTGTTGTCCTCAACTGAACAAAGCTGTGCTTGAACCTTCTGTTCCAAATTACCATTTTTAAAAATGCAATTGGCTGTTCCGGCCTACTAAAGGTGTCTGTCTGCCCCTGCCTGGTGTTGTCCTCAACTGAATAAAGCTGAGCTTCAACCTTCAGTTCCAAATTACCATTTTTAAAAATGCAATTGGCTGTTCCGGCCTACTAAAGGTGTCTGTCTGCCCCTGCCTGGTGTTGTCCTCAACTGAACAAAGCTGTGCTTGAACCTTCTGTTCCAAATTACCATTTTTAAAAATGCAATTGGCTGTTCCGGCCTACTAAAGGTGTCTGTCTGCCCCTGCCTGGTGTTGTCCTCAACTGAATAAAGCTGAGCTTCTACCTTCTGTTCCAAATTACCATTTTTAAAAATGCCATTGGCTGTTCCGGCCTACTAAAGGTGTCTGTCTGCCCCTGCCTGGTGTTGTCCTCAACTGAACAAAGCTGTGCTTGAACCTTCTGTTCCACATTACCATTTTTAAAAATGCAATTGGCTGTTCCGGCCTACTAAAGGTGTCTGTCTGCCCCTGCCTGGTGTTGTCCTCAACTGAATAAAGCTGAGCTTCAACCTTCAGTTCCAAATTACCATTTTTAAAAATGCAATTGGCTGTTCCGGCCAACTAAAGGTGAATGTCTGCCCCTGCCTGGTGTTGTCCTCAACTGAATAAAGCTGAGCTTCTACCTTCTGTTCCAAATTACCATTTTTAAAAATGCAATTGGCTGTTCCGGCCTACTAAAGGTGTCTGTCTGCCCCTGCCTGGTGTTGTCCTCAACTGAACAAAGCTGTGCTTCAACCTTGTGTTCCAAATTACCATTTTTAAAAATGCAATTGGCTGTTCCGGCCTACTAAAGGTGTCTGTCTGCCCCTGCCTGGTGTTGTCCTCAACTGAATAAAGCTGAGCTTCAACCTTCAGTTCCAAATTACCATTTTTAAAAATGCAGTTGGCTGTTCCGGCCTACTAAAGGGGTCTGCCCCTGCCTGGTGTTGTCCTCAACTGAATAAAGCTGAGCTTCTACCTTCTGTTCCAAATTACCATTTTTAAAAATGCCATTGGCTGTTCCGGCCTACTAAAGGTGTCTGTCTGCCCCTGCCTGGTGTTGTCCTCAACTGAATAAAGCTGAGCTTCTACCTTCTGTTCCAAATTACCATTTTTAAAAATGCCATTGGCTGTTCCGGCCTACTAAAGGTGTCTGTCTGCCCCTGCCTGGTGTTGTCCTCAACTGAATAAAGCTGAGCTTCAACCTTCAGTTCCAAATTACCATTTTTAAAAATGCAATTGGCTGTTCCGGCCTACTAAAGGTGAATGTCTGCCCCTGCCTGGTGTTGTCTTCAACTGAATAAAGCTGAGCTTCTACCTTCTGTTCCAAATTACCATTTTTAAAAATGCAATTGGCTGTTCCGGCCTACTAAAGGTGTCTATCTGCCCCTGCCTGGTGTTGTCCTCAACTGAATAAAGCTGTGCTTCAACCTTCTGTTCCAAATTACCATTTTTAAAAATGCAATTGGCTGTTCCGGCCTACTAAAGGTGTCTGTCTGCCCCTGCCTGGTGTTGTCCTCAACTGAATAAAGCTGAGCTTCTACCTTCTGTTCCAAATTACCATTTTTAAAAATGCCATTGGCTGTTCCGGCCTACTAAAGGTGTCTGTCTGCCCCTGCCTGGTGTTGTCCTCAACTGAATAAAGCTGAGCTTCAACCTTCAGTTCCAAATTACCATTTTTAAAAATGCAATTGGCTGTTCCGGCCTACTAAAGGTGAATGTCTGCCCCTGCCTGGTGTTGTCCTCAACTGAATAAAGCTGAGCTTCTACCTTCTGTTCCAAATTACCATTTTTAAAAATGCAATTGGCTGTTCCGGCCTACTAAAGGTGTCTGTCTGCCCCTGCCTGGTGTTGTCCTCAACTGAACAAAGCTGTGCTTCAACCTTCTGTTCCAAATTACCATTTTTAAAAATGCCATTGGCTGTTCCGGCCTACTAAAGGTGTCTGTCTGCCCCTGCCTGTTGTTGTGCTCAACTGAATAAAGCTGAGCTTCAACCTTCAGTTCCAAATTACCATTTTTAAAAATGCAATTGGCTGTTCTGGCCTACTAAAGGTGTCTGTCTGCCCCTGCCTGGTGTTGTCCTCAACTGAATAAAGCTGAGCTTCAACCTTCAGTTCCAAATTACCATTTTTAAAAATGCAATTGGCTGTTCCGGCCTACTAAAGGTGTCTGTCTGCCCCTGCCTGGTGTTGTCCTCAACTGAACAAAGCTGTGCTTGAACCTTCTGTTCCAAATTACCATTTTTAAAAATGCAATTGGCTGTTCCGGCCTACTAAAGGTGTCTGTCTGCCCCTGCCTGGTGTTGTCCTCAACTGAATAAAGCTGAGCTTCTACCTTCTGTTCCAAATTACCATTTTTAAAAATGCCATTGGCTGTTCCGGCCTACTAAAGGTGTCTGTCTGCCCCTGCCTGGTGTTGTCCTCAACTGAATAAAGCTGAGCTTCAACCTTCAGTTCCAAATTACCATTTTTAAAAATGCAATTGGCTGTTCCGGCCTACTAAAGGTGTCTGTCTGCCCCTGCCTGGTGTTGTCCTCAACTGAACAAAGCTGTGCTTCAACCTTCTGTTCCAAATTACCATTTTTAAAAATGCAATTGGCTGTTCCGGCCTACTAAAGGTGTCTGTCTGCCCCTGCCTGGTGTTGTCCTCAACTGAACAAAGCTGTGCTTCAACCTTCTGTTCCAAATTACCATTTTTAAAAATGCAATTGGCTGTTCCGGCCTACTAAAGGTGTCTGTCTGCCCCTGCCTGGTGTTGTCCTCAACTGAATAAAGCTGAGCTTCAACCTTCAGTTCCAAATTACCATTTTTAAAAATGCAATTGGCTGTTCCGGCCTACTAAAGGGGTCTGCCCCTGCCTGGTGTTGTCCTCAACTGAATAAAGCTGAGCTTCTACCTTCTGTTCCAAATTACCATTTTTAAAAATGCCATTGGCTGTTCCGGCCTACTAAAGGTGTCTGTCTGCCCCTGCCTGGTGTTGTCCTCAACTGAATAAAGCTGAGCTTCTACCTTCTGTTCCAAATTACCATTTTTAAAAATGCCATTGGCTGTTCCGGCCTACTAAAGGTGTCTGTCTGCCCCTGCCTGGTGTTGTCCTCAACTGAATAAAGCTGAGCTTCAACCTTCAGTTCCAAATTACCATTTTTAAAAATGCAATTGGCTGTTCCGGCCTACTAAAGGTGAATGTCTGCCCCTGCCTGGTGTTGTCCTCAACTGAATAAAGCTGAGCTTCTACCTTCTGTTCCAAATTACCATTTTTAAAAATGCAATTGGCTTTTCCGGCCTACTAAAGGTGTCTGTCTGCCCCTGCCTGGTGTTGTCCTCAACTGAACAAAGCTGTGCTTCAACCTTCTGTTCCAAATTACCATTTTTAAAAATGCAATTGGCTGTTCCGGCCTACTAAAGGTGTCTGTCTGCCCCTGCCTGGTGTTGTCCTCAACTGAATAAAGCTGAGCTTCTACCTTCTGTTCCAAATTACGATTTTTAAAAATGCCATTGGCTGTTCCGGCCTACTAAAGGTGTCTGTCTGCCCCTGCCTGGTGTTGTCCTCAACTGAATAAAGCTGAGCTTCAACCTTCAGTTCCAAATTACCATTTTTAAAAATGCAATTGGCTGTTCCGGCCTACTAAAGGTGTCTGTCTGCCCCTGCCTGGTGTTGTCCTCAACTGAATAAAGCTGAGCTTCAACCTTCAGTTCCAAATTACCATTTTTAAAAATGCAATTGGCTGTTCCGGCCTACTAAAGGTGAATGTCTGCCCCTGCCTGGTGTTGTCCTCAACTGAACAAAGCTGAGCTTCCACGTTCTGGCTTTCGCCCTATACTATCAGATATTAAACTGCATTTGGCCTACTAGTGTGGTTAGGCCCTTGAAACAGTGTCTGCTGCTCTTGGGTTTGCTACTCCACTGAACAAAGCAATGCCGCCTGTTTAGTCCTGTTACCAATTTTGAACTGCATTTAGCCTACTTTATTCTTTGGCCCTATATCTGTTTCCTCCTCATCCTGCCCATTGCCCAGCCACTGCTAGATGAGTCTGCTGGTACATTGACCTAGACCACTACATTCCCCTTATACTCTACACAGCCAGAATCTGACCCTGCTGAAAGTAAGGTCCCCATTCCCGCATGTTATACCACCTTACACAGGGACAGAGAGGAAGGTGCAGATGAAAGTGCAGGTTCCTTCATCAGGTGGGGGGGCATACTCGTTGGCGACGTCACTGGCACAGGGCCCCTCAGAGTACACAAAAGTGTTGCTGCTGGTGGGAGGCGCCCCCGCCATGCAAACACACCGCCGTACTTTGAGGGGCCCTGTGCCAGTGCCAATGCGAACGAGTGGGCCCCCTGTTATGACCCCAATGGCGAGGGTCTCAGAGGAACGTGGAAGTCTGCAGAATACAAAAATCCAGCTCATAGGGCAGTGGTAACTGGGTTGACCATATATCTACTCCTAACGCAAACACTAGAAGTAGCCGGGGATCATTCCTACGTTGATTCTAGATGACACGCGCCAGCCGGAGAATCTAGCTACCCCTAGTAGAGGAAAACAAAGACCTTTCTTGCCTCCAGAGAAGGGGACCCCAAAGCTGGATAGAAGCCCCCCACAAATAATGACGGTGAGGTAAGAGGAAATGACAAACACAGAAATGAACCAGGTTTAGCACAGAGAGGCCCGCTTACTGATAGCAGAATAAAGAAAGGTAACTTATATGGTCAACAAAAACCCTATCAAAATCCACACTGGAAATTCAAGAACCCCCGAACCGTCTAACGGTCCGGGGGGAGAACACCAGCCCCCTAGAGCTTCCAGCAAAGGTCAGGATATAGATTAGGAACAAGCTGGACAAAAATACAAAACCAAAACAAATAGCAAAAAGCAAAAGGCAGACTTAGCTGATATAACTGGAACCAGGATCAGTAGACAAGAGCACAGCAGACTAGCTCTGATAACTACGTTGCCAGGCATTGAACTGAAGGTCCAGGGAGCTTATATAGCAACACCCCTAACTAACGACCCAGGTGCGGATAAAAGGAATGACAGAAAAACCAGAGTCAAAAAACTAGTAACCACTAGAGGGAGCAAAAAGCAAATTCACAACAGTACCCCCCCCTTAGTGAGGGGTCACCGAACCCTCACCACGACCACCAGGGCGATCAGGATGAGCGGCAT
The DNA here is from genome assembly GCF_051348905.1 of Ranitomeya variabilis. Lineage (NCBI taxonomy): Eukaryota > Metazoa > Chordata > Amphibia > Anura > Dendrobatidae > Ranitomeya > Ranitomeya variabilis. The sequence goes on from NC_135236.1 coordinate 13,245,115, forward strand.
GAAAGGCACGAACTAAATCGGCCGCATGAACATCAGAGGCGACCACCCAGGAATTATCCTCCTGACCATAGCCCTTCCACTTGACCAGGTACTGAAGCCTCCGCCTGGAGAGGCGAGAATCCAAGATCTTCTCCACCACGTACTCCAACTCGCCCTCAACCAACACCGGAGCAGGAGGCTCAGCAGAAGGAACTACAGGCACAATGTACCGCCGCAACAAGGACCTATGAAATACATTGTGAATAGCAAACGACACAGGAAGATCCAGACGGAAAGATACAGGATTAAGGATTTCCAATATCTTGTAAGGCCCAATAAAACGAGGTTTAAATTTGGGAGAGGAGACCTTCATAGGAACAAAGCGGGAAGAAAGCCATACCAAATCCCCAACGCGTAGTCGGGGACCCACACCGCGGCGGCGGTTGGCAAAGCGCTGAGCCTTCTCCTGTGACAACTTCAAGTTGTCCACCACATGATTCCAGATCTGCTGCAACCTATCCACCACAGAATCCACCCCAGGACAGTCAGAAGGCTCCACATGACCCGAAGAAAAGCGAGGATGGAAACCAGAGTTGCAGAAAAAAGGCGAAACCAAGGTGGCGGAACTAGCCCGATTATTAAGGGCAAACTCAGCCAACGGCAAGAATGTCACCCAATCGTCCTGATCAGCAGAGACAAAACACCTCAAATAAGCCTCCAAAGTCTGATTGGTTCGCTCCGTCTGTCCATTAGTCTGAGGATGGAAAGCAGACGAAAACGACAAATCAATGCCCATCCTACTACAAAAGGATCGCCAGAACCTGGAAACGAACTGGGATCCTCTGTCTGACACAATATTCTCAGGGATGCCGTGCAAACGAACCACGTTCTGGAAAAACACAGGAACCAGATCGGAAGAGGAAGGCAGCTTAGGCAAAGGAACCAAATGGACCATCTTGGAGAAGCGATCACATATCACCCAGATAACGGACATGCCCTGAGATAGCGGAAGATCAGAAATGAAATCCATGGAGATATGTGTCCAAGGTCTCTTCGGGACAGGCAAGGGCAAGAGCAAACCGCTGGCACGAGAACAGCAAGGCTTAGCTCGAGCACAAGTCCCACAGGACTGTACAAATGACCGCACATCCCTTGACAAGGAAGGCCACCAAAAGGACCTGGCCACCAGATCTCTGGTGCCAAAAATTCCCGGGTGACCTGCCAACACCGAGGAATGAACCTCGGAAATGACTCTGCTGGTCCACTTATCCGGGACAAACAGTCTGTCAGGTGGACAAGACTCAGGCCTATCAGCCTGAAATCTCTGCAACACACGTCGCAGATCCGGAGAAATAGCTGACAAGATAACTCCATCTTTAAGAATACCAACAGGATCAGCGACTCCAGGAGCATCAGGCACAAAGCTCCTAGAAAGAGCATCGGCCTTCACATTCTTTGAACCTGGTAAGTACGAGACAACAAAATCAAAGCGGGAGAAAAACAATGACCAGCGGGCCTGTCTCGGATTAAGGCGTTTAGCAGACTCGAGATACATCAGATTTTTGTGATCAGTCAAAACCACCACACGATGCTTAGCACCCTCGAGCCAATGACGCCACTCCTCAAATGCCCATTTCATGGCCAACAACTCCCGATTGCCCACATCATAATTTCGCTCGGCAGGCGAAAACTTCCTAGAGAAAAAGGCACAAGGTTTCATAACAGAGCAACCAGGGCCTCTCTGCGACAAAACGGCCCCTGCCCCAATCTCCGAAGCATCCACCTCAACCTGAAAGGGAAGTGAGACGTCAGGCTGGCACAAAACAGGCGCCGAAGTAAACCGGCGTTTCAACTCCTGGAAAGCCTCCACGGCAGCAGGAGCCCAGTTAGCTACATCGGAGCCCTTCTTGGTCATATCCGTCAAAGGTTTCACAATGCTAGAAAAATTAGCGATAAAACGACGGTAGAAGTTAGCGAAGCCCAAGAACTTCTGAAGACTCTTAACTGACGAGGGCTGAGTCCAATCAAGAATAGCTCGGACCTTGACTGGGTCCATCTCCACAGCAGAAGGGGAAAAAATGAACCCCAAAAAGGGAACCTTCTGTACACCAAAGAGACACTTTGAGCCCTTGACAAACAAAAGAATTTTCACGCAAAATTTTAAAGACCAACCTGACCTGCTCCACATGCGAATCCCAATTATCAGAAAAAACCAAAATATCATCCAGATAAACAATCAAAAATTTATCCAGATACTTCCGGAAAATGTCATGCATAAAGGACTGAAAAACTGAAGGCGCATTGGAGAGCCCAAAAGGCATCACCAAGTACTCAAAATGACCTTCGGGCGTATTGAATGCGGTTTTCCATTCATCACCTTGCTTAATGCGCACAAGGTTGTACGCACCACGAAGGTCTATCTTGGTGAACCACTTGGCACCCTTAATCCGGGCAAACAAGTCAGACAACAGCGGTAAAGGATACTGAAATTTGACAGTGATCTTATTTAAAAGCCGATAATCAATACAAGGTCTCAAAGATCCGTCCTTTTTTGCCACAAAAAAGAATCCCGCACCAAGAGGGGAAGAAGACGGACGAATATGTCCTTTCTCCAGAGACTCCTTGATATATGAACGCATAGCGGTATGTTCAGGTACCGACAGATTAAACAGTCTTCCCTTAGGAAATTTACTGCCTGGGATCAAATCTATAGCACAGTCACAGTCCCTATGAGGAGGCAGTGCACTGGACTCAGACTCACTGAAGACATCCTGATAATCAGACAAATACTCCGGAACTTCCGAAGGCGTAGAAGAAGCAATAGACACAGGCAGGGAATCCCCATGAATACCACGACAGCCCCAACTTGAGACTGACATAGCCTTCCAGTCCAGGACTGGATTATGGGTCTGTAACCATGGCAGCCCTAAAACAACCAAATCATGCATTTTATGTAAAACCAGGAAACGTATCACCTCGCGGTGTTCAGGAGTCATGCACATGGTAACCTGTGTCCAATACTGCGGTTTATTTGCTGCCAATGGTGTAGCATCAATACCCCTAAGAGGAATAGGATTTTCTAATGGTTCAAGAGTAAAACCACAGCGCTTAGCAAATGAGAGATCCATGAGACTCAGGGCAGCACCTGAATCTACAAACGCCATGACAGGATAAGATGACAGTGAGCAAATCAAAGTTACAGACAGAATAAATTTAGGTTGCAAATTACCAACGGTGACAGGACTAACAACCTTAGATATACGTTTAGAGCATGCTGAGATAACATGTGTAGAATCACCACAGTAGTAGCACAAGCCATTCCGGCGTCTATGAATTTTCCGCTCATTTCTAGTCAGGATTCTATCACATTGCTTTAAATCAGGTGTCTGTTCAGACAACACCATGAGGGAATTTGCGGTTTTTCTATCACATTGCACCGAATTAGGTGTCTGTTCAGACAACACCATGAGGGAATTTGCGGTTTTGCGCTCCCGCAACCGCCGGTCAATTTGAATAGCCAGTGCCATAGTATCATTCAGACCTGTGGGAATGGGAAAACCCACCATAACATTCTTAATGGCTTCAGAAAGGCCATTTCTAAAATTAGCGGCCAGTGCACACTCGTTCCAATGTGTCAGCACGGACCATTTCCGAAATTTTTGGCAATACACTTCAGCCTCGTCCTGCCCCTGAGACATAGCCAGCAAGGCCTTTTCTGCCTGAATCTCAAGATTGGGTTCCTCATAAAGTAAACCGAGCGCCAGAAAAAACGCATCAAGATCAGCCAATGCCGGATCTCCTGGCGCCAGCGAAAAAGCCCAATCCTGAGGGTCGCCCCGTAAGAACGAAATGACAATTTTTACTTGCTGAGCAGAATCTCCAGATGAACAGGGTCTCAGGGACAAAAACAATTTACAATTATTCACGAAATTCCTAAACTTAAACCTGTCTCCGGAAAACAGTTCAGGAATCGGTATTTTAGGTTCTGACCTAGGATTTCTGATAACATAGTCTTGTATGCCCTGCACACGAGTAGCCAGCTGGTCCACACTTGTAATCAAGGTCTGGACATTCATGTCTGCAGCAAGCATAGCCACTCTGAGGTAAAGGGGAAGAAGAAAAAAAAAACTCAGAATCTTCTTTCTTATAATCCCTCTTCTGCAATGCATTAAACATTTAATATTGGCCTGGCAAACTGTTATGACCCCAATGGCGAGGGTCTCAGAGGAACGTGGAAGTCTGCAGAATACAAAAATCCAGCTCATAGGGCAGTGGTAACTGGGTTGACCATATATCTACTCCTAACGCAAACACTAGAAGTAGCCGGGGATCATTCCTACGTTGATTCTAGATGACACGCGCCAGCCGGAGAATCTAGCTACCCCTAGTAGAGGAAAACAAAGACCTTTCTTGCCTCCAGAGAAGGGGACCCCAAAGCTGGATAGAAGCCCCCCACAAATAATGACGGTGAGGTAAGAGGAAATGACAAACACAGAAATGAACCAGGTTTAGCACAGAGAGGCCCGCTTACTGATAGCAGAATAAAGAAAGGTAACTTATATGGTCAACAAAAACCCTATCAAAATCCACACTGGAAATTCAAGAACCCCCGAACCGTCTAACAGTCCGGGGGGAGAACACCAGCCCCCTAGAGCTTACAGCAAAGGTCAGGATACAGATTTGGAACAAGCTGGACAAAAATACAAAACCAAAACAAATAGCAAAAAGCAAAAGGCAGACTTAGCTGATATAACTGGAACCAGGATCAGTAGAAAAGAGCACAGCAGACTAGCTCTGATAACTACGTTGCCAGGCATAGAACTGAAGGTCCAGGGAGCTTATATAGCAACACCCCTAACTAACGACCCAGGTGCGGATAAAAGGAATGACAGAAAAACCAGAGTCAAAAAACTAGTAACCACTAGAGGGAGCAAAAAGCAAATTCACAACAGCCCCCCTGCTTTCTCAGGATCACAGCACTTGCAACGTTGAAATACTTACCTTTCCCTGCAACACCGCCGTGACGTAGCCCGCATTTCCTGGGCCCACGAAAAACTTGAGCCAGCCCTACTCCCCCCACAACTTTTGCCAAATGACCCCCAATTCCCTATGCCCAACTATTATTATAAAGTTAATTAAGATTGACAAGCTTCAGAAACAAGAATGGATGTTTTTGGCATTAAAATGGGCACTGTAGGTGGTTTCCTGGCCTCCACTCACTGCCGACTATGCTTCCCCATTGACTTGCATTGGGTTTCGTGTTTCGGTCGATCCCCGACTTTTAGCGATAATCGGCCGACTGCACTCGACTCGACTCTGGACAAAATCGGGTCTCACAAAACCCGACTCGATCTTAAAAAAATGAAAGTCGCTCAACTCTAATCGTAAGGTTTATACAATAACAGAAAATATTTACTGTCATTGTTTTTATGTTCTGTCTATTAAATAAGGTTTTGTTAAAAATGTTATACAAATGTACATAATCATAAATAAAAATAAACTGTCTATAAAATCTGCATTCTAAGACACTTTGCCTTGAGATAAGCAAATCTTTTTAAACTTTGAATTTCATCACATTTGTTGTATTTTCACCAAAAAGTTGATTCATAGCAAATCAAATGAAACCCTATTTGAGCTCAGTATCAGATATTGATGTGCGTCTTTTATTCATTCACTTTGCAACTTGCTAATTGATAAAAATATGTTTTAAACATGTCTATTTTTTAAAGAATATTATGCACTTTTTTGCACTTTATATTATGCTGAGATTTGTATTTAACTTCAATTGACATCCACAATTACTTTTTTTTTGCATTTTTTTGATTTTATGTATCCATAAAATTTCTTAAGCATTAATTTGGGGCCCTTATATGATTATTGTGTCAGCAACATAGATGTAAACTATATTATCCTCTGGTCTGGTTTTTATTTTAAGTTTTTTAACTTTTGTATAATTGATGTATATTTCTGCTGGAGTAATTGTCCAGACGCGTGCACACATTTTTTCTTTTAATTTGTATTACTGTTTGCCAATGTATTTAATAAAGGCAATTTTATATTAATTTTTTGTCTGATACTTAAGTCCATTTTTCTGGGGTTGTTTTTGTTTTGCCCAGAGTTTATAACTCATAGGGAAAGTGGACCTAGATGGGACTGAGTATGTAAGACAAATAGGATGTCCTAGGTGGGAGCCCAGAGCATTAGAGGTAGAGAAGATAAGTACCGGACACTAGCAATACAGTTTCCTAGAAGGAAAAGAAGATGCAGAACTGCGGGTTGAGTAAAGGACTCTTTCTAGCTGGACTGTGGTACTGGGTTGTGGGGAACTAGTGAGGAAATGTGAAAATAGAGGACAGGCAAGAAAAGAGGAAGAAATAGAAACTGTGTGTGGAAACTGAAACATATTATGAAGAAAAGATTTGTCAAGATAGGTAACTGCTATCTACTGTACATAATTCTCACCAACTTATCATAAAGTTTATTTTTGACTGGTGGTCTCCCTGATTGAACTGTAATTGACACACCCGCCAGGGCTGGGGGTTACTCAGAACCGGACCGGACAGTTCTTTGGGGAGGTCACAGGGCCGTGATCCATCTCCAAGGCCCTTGCCATGTCCTAAATGGAGGATATTTATATGGTACTAGACTGTGGCCCGATTCTAATGCATCAGGTATTCTAGAATATGCATGTCCCCGTAGTATATGGACAATGATGATTCCAGAATTCACGGCAGACTGTGCCCGTCGCTGATTGGTCGAGGCAACCTTTATGACATCATCGTCGCCATGGCAACCATTATGACATCTACGTCGATACTGTGCCCGTCGCTGATTGGTCGAGGCGAATTTGCGGCACACTGTGCCCGTCGCTGATTGGTCGAGGCAACCTTTGTGACTTCATCGTCGCCATGCTGTGCCCGTCGCTGATTGGTCAATCAGAGATGCGGGATTTCCAGGACAGACAGACAGACAGATGGAAAAACCCTTAGACAATTATATATATAGATTGAGTCGTGACGCCGGTCATGGTGTTCAGCAATGGGTGGCCGACACTGCAGTGCAGGTCCACTGGGACCAATGGTGAAGCAGCAGAGATGGTACACCTCCCCACGGGTAGAGTGGGGCCCCAGGGCAAATATTTCTGGCTGTTCAGGAGGTGGTGAATGTTGGGGTTCAGAGAATAAGTAAGGGACACAGAGAAGTGCAGCTTTCTTTATCTTTTACTTCTTGGTAGATTAAAATGCGATACAGGGTACTAGTTAAAGTTGACAAAAGCAGTCTGGCTAGCCTGGAGGCATTCAGGGGGGTCCACCCTTCCAGGTGGGGTTGGGGACCTTCCTGCTGCTCTCTTTTTGGGTTACTGCTGCCTGTAGCTAAGCTGCGGCCCTCTCCTGCGTGTTGATTTTAACCTGTATGACAGACAGCAAGAGCCTATCACGGGCATTGCCTATTCACTGTCAGCCTCGAGTTCTTGGTCTTCTGCGGTGCCTCCAGGTGTTCGGTGTGGCCAGGGAACTTGCAGTCCTCTACCCTCCAGATTCGGCTGTCGGGGGTACAGCATCCGCACAGCTAAGGACTCTGGCATCTTCTTTATCAGCGCTCTGCTCCGGGGTCAACTCTGACGCAGCTTCAATTCCCCAGAGCCCTTGATTCCACTCCTGCCCATTCCCTCTCGCCAGACCAACCACCCAACTGACTTAACTGACTCCTCCTCCCGACCAGAAAGAACAGCTCCGCTGAAGTCAGATCTAGAGCTCCCCTTTCTGGCCTCTAGCAGGAATCATGATGCATGCTGTGTATTACTTGGCATAAGGACCCCTTCCTGCCTCCAGGCATGACATCACCCCTCAGAGGGAGGCAATGTCAACGTGGCAACTGGACTCTGGGGTGCCACATTACCCCCTAGTTAACTTCAGTACCTCCCAGACTGAGAAAACATAACATGAACAGTTAACAACAATAAATGAAAATCTACAAAGTCTGAAAAATGTAAAAATTACCAAGACCCAGGAAGAAAAATAATAGCACAGTTACTTCAGCGTCTAGTCCTTACGCCATCCAGGAATTTCCTTTTTCCGTGTACCTGGGGTTTGGTTGGTGGGAACCGCCTCAGCATACTTTGTGTGTCGACCCTGGGTGTGGCTACAGGGCACTCTTGCCTGGTTTTCGGCCACACTGGTGACTTATTTTCAAGGCCAAGTCAGGGTAACTATTTGCAAGTAAGGTCCTGGCCACACATAGTCCTGTGGCCCAATTGTCCTTCAACAGGTTATTACGAATATTTAAAAGTTCATACAGTAAGTCTCTGTAGGCTCTCATGCTTAACAATTGCAATTATACACACTTTTAACTTGTTTACATTTTAGTCCCTATACTGATCTGGGACCTGACCTTTCATACTACAGGTGGATCTATGCAGCACTGGTATCTCTAATGACCTAGCCTGACCTAGTTTGTTTGTTGCTGATGTTGTGGACCTACTAGTGTCTGTGCTACTGGTAGGCCTGCATCTCACTGGTAAACTGGCCAGCCGTCTGTGACTTCTTAGACTCACCATGGGTATAACAGATTAACTGCTAGCAGTGGGCAGATTTTTGCATTCCACTGCAGATGTGGCATCCGACGGGTCTAGAGTGTCTGAATCTTCAGGTGCAGTAGGCTGGGGAAAGACCAGGACAGGTACTACGATGGCTTGATTCACCTGTGTCCAAGACCAGAGAAAGTCTCTAAGAATGGTATGGATCTTCTCTTCCACCTCTTCTATGAGTTGAGGGGCATCTTTGTCGTCCTTTTTGTTTCTCAACTGTTTAGGGCACACTTTCAGATGATCCCTTGACACTGCTGCTGAGGTTTCTCCTCCATACTTACTGACAAGGCATACCTTGGTATTATCAAAGTTTGAAGGCATGACGGTGTATGGTTATGCCTCCCACTGATCATCCAGTTTGTGCATCCTTCTCTTTCTTTTGAGGACCTGTGCTCCCGGTACTAAAGGAGTAGCTGGCACTTGTTGGTTGTAGCTCTTTTCCTGTCTCTGCCTGGCTTGTCACAAAATTCATTCCATGCACTCTTGCACTTTGTGGTATTGCTTCTGCCGCTCTGTCTCCCAGTCGGCATCAGGTGGTGTCATCTCAGGTGTTACGACTCCCATGTCCAAGTCAATGGGTAAATTGCCAGGTCTCACCCTTATCAGGTAGGCTGAGGTGCAGTTGGTGGAGTTTACCGGGATATGTTTGTATAGATCTACTAGATCCGGCAAGTTCTCTGGCCACAGGTTTCGCTCTTCCAGGGGCAAGGTCTTCAACAGGTCAATTACCACCTGATTCATTTTCTCGCACATGCCATTTGTCTGCGGATGATACGGCATCGTCCTGATTTCCTTGCAGCTGTACAGGTTACAGAACTCCTGGAATACTTCTGCCTCAAAGGCTGGGCCTTGGTTGGTGAGCACGTGGTCAGGGTTACTGTGCAGTCAGCAAAAGTGTTCTTGAAATGCTTTGTCTGCTGTCTTCATGGTTTGGTCTTTGACAGGCACGACTACCAGGAACCTTGAGTAATGGTCATCAATGGTCAGAGCATAGGTGTAGCCAGTCCTACTCTGAGTCAACTTCACATGATCCAAAGCTACCAGTTCAAGTGGCTGCTTCGTGATGATCGTCTGTAATGGGGCTCACTGGCAGTTACGGTCTTTCCTGCGCAGGTTGCATGGGCTACATTCTCGTCAACACATCTCAATGGCTTTCCTTATGCCAACTTAGTAAAATCTCTCACGAAGTAGGACCTCCAGCTTCTTCCACCTGAAGTGTCCTGCTCCATCGTGGTACGCCTCTAAGACCATTGGTGCATCCCACTTCAGGACTACCACCTGCCAGACCAGTTTGTGTGTGCGCAGGTTGATGTTCCTCCGACACAGCTTACCCTCATAGATGAACAGCCTACCCTTCTCTTTCCACAACTGCTGTGTTTCCTGTGAAGTATCTGGACCAGGGTGTGAGTCAGTTTGTGTCAGCAACTCCTTTACTAGGTGGACTGCCAGGTCACTATCCTGTGTCTCTGCTTATCCATGGTGGGGCAACTGTTTAAACATGGTCTCTTGCACGACATAGTGCTTGTCCATCACACAATGGGAGCACTGGGCTGCCTCTTGGCGGTGGTAGGCTGGTAACTTGATTTCTTCTCGCTCTTCCAGGTCTTCTCCCAGTCTGGACAGCGCATCAGCATTAGCGTTCTTATGCCCCACTGGGTACTTGATGCTAAACTCGTAGTTATACAGCCGGGCCATCCATCGCTGTTCCAATGCACATACGTTTGCGGTTTCCAAGTGAGTCAACGGATTATTGTCTGTGAAGATGGTAAACTTTGCTGGCTGAAGCCAGGTAGTTTTTGAATCGCTCAGTCACAGTCCAGACTATGGTGAGAAACTCCAAATTGAAGGAACTATAATTGTCAAGGTTCCTTTCAGTGGGATGAAATTTCCTGCTGGCATAGGCAATCACTCTCTCTGCCTTTCTGCACTTGTGATAGCACTGCTCCCAATCCCACATTGCTGGCATCAGTGTAAAGTATAAATGGTTGGTCATAGTGAGGGTAGGCCAGGACTTCATCTCCTGTGAGAGCCAACTTCAACCGGGTGAAAGATTCTTCTATCCTGTTGTTCCACTCTAACGAAGGACTCTTGTTCTTGGCCTTCTTGTGTTGGCCCACTAGGAGGTCTCGCAGGTGTGTGGCTATCTTGGTGAAGCCCTTGATGAATCTCCGGTAGTAGCCTACCAGCCTGAGGAACTGCAGAACTTCACGAATGGTGTTGGGTCTTTGCCAGACCCTGATAGCGATGACTTTGTCAGGTTAGTGACATGCCTTCTGCGCTTACTACGTGGTCTAGGTTCTGCACCTTGGGCTTCAAAAGGTGACATTTGGACAGCTTAACTTTCAGGCCACAGTTGGACAGGGCTTCGAACACCTCATCCAGGTGCTTGAAGTGGTCTTCATAGGTCTTGGAGAAGATGATAATATTATCCAGGTACAGCAGTTGAACTCGCATAAGCCCATGGGTGTCGTGAAGGTGATCTTCTCTCTATCCGCCTCTGCCACGGGAACCTGCCAGTGCCTACTGGTGAGATCCAAGGTGGAGAAAAAGTTAGCAGATTTCAGGGCAGCTAATGACTCCTCAATTCTTGGTAGCGGGTAGGCATCTGTCATGTCGGACGCTGTTCAGACCAGGTCGTTCGACAGACAGCGGTAATTCCGCTTATGTCCACTATGCACTCATTGGCGTCGGCTAGATTTTATCTAGCTGGTACAGGGTTAATTTACCTGGTGCTAAGATTGGAAGCTGGGCAATGCCCACTGCCTTTAAATAGTTCTCCTGAACATTGGGCGTCGCCGATTATAGCTTCTGTCTTGTGCGTGGTTATCTCGGTCTGGAGTTTTGAGCTAGTAGTTGGAGTATCGTTGCTGGTGGTGTATTTCCCTTTGTCTTATTTTCTCCTTCCCATATTTGTATTTGTGTTGCCCTTTGCACTTATAGTGTATTCCTGAGTGACTGCGGCATGGTGCTTATTTTTCCTTTATCCTTGTCTGTGCTAACTGTGGGTATTGGAGTGTGATCTCTTCACTGGGTGGCGGGTGATGGTTTCAGCCTAGGGTTGAAACAGGAGATAGGGCCAAACTCCGCCAAAGGAAGGAACGTCCACCACTCCTCCTGATTGTCGGAAACAAAGCAGTGTAAATGCTGCTCCAAATTCTGGTTCATATGCTCAGTCTGACCATTTGACTGAGGATGAAACGCTGAAGAATGCGATAACTTGATCCCCAGCCGTGAGTAAAATGCTTTCCAAAACTTTACCACAAACTGAGTACCTCTATCAGACACGATGTCAGACGGAACCCCGTGAAGTCTGACCACCTCCTGCACAAATACCTGAGCCAGAGTCTTTGCGTTAGGCAATGAAGGCAAGGACACAAAGTGCGACATCTTTGAGAACCGATCAACAACCACCAAGATGACCATGTTCCCAGCTGAGGAGGGCAGGTCTGTAATAAAATCCATGGAGATCTCTGTCCATGACCTACTGGGTACCCCTAGAGGATGTAATGTGCCAGCAGGACGGGAGCGAGGCGTCTTAGCCCTAGCACGCGTGGTACATGCTGATACGTACGAGACTACGTCCTGTCAGATTTTGGGCCACCAAAACCGACGCAACACCAACTCCAAGGTTCCCCTAACCCCTGGATGGCCAGCCAGAACAGCATCAAGATGCTCACCCAACACCTTTAGGTGAAGATGGAGTGGTATAAACGATTTGTTAATGGGAAGCTCTGGTGGTACTTCCTCCTGAGCATCGGCAATCTCAGCCTCAACCTCTGTCGTGAGAGCCGAGACCACTACACCCTTTTGGAGAATGAGTACATTATCTTCCTGAGGTTCTCCCCCCGGAAAACACCTGGATAAAGCATCTGCCTTAGTGTTCTTAGACCCCAGTTGGTAAGTAACAAAAAAGTTGAATCACGTGAAAAACAACGCCCAGCGAGCCTGCCTGGGGGACAGACACTTGGCTGACTCTAAATAAAGCAGATTTTTATGGTTGGTGAAAACTGTAACCTGGTGGACTGACCCCTCCAAGAAGTGTCGCCATTCCTCAAAAGCCAACTTGATAGCCAACAACTCCCTGTTGCCGATATCGTAGTCACATTCGGCGGGCGACAGCTTCTTGGAAAAGTAGGCGCATGGACGCAACTCGCCCAAGGATGAGCCTTGTGACAGCACCGCCCCCACTCCAACCTCAGACACATCAACTTTCACGGTAAATGGTTTTGATACTTCCGGTTGCATCAGAATGGGGGCCAAAGCAAAACAGTTCTTCAGAAATTCGAATGCGTGCACAGCAGCCTCAGGCCAGATGGAGAAATTGGTACCCTTTTTCGTCATGTCAGTAAGCGGTTTAGCAATGGTAGAAAAATCTTTGATAAACTTTCTATAATAGTTAGAAAACCCAAGCAACCTCTGAAGCGCTTCTAGGTTATCAGGCCGATCCCAACGCAACACCGCTTGCACCTTAGCGGCGTCCATTTTAAACCCTGAAGCAGACACAATATTACCCAAGAAAGGCAACTCCTTATTCGAAAATGCACATTTCTCAAGTTTTGCATAGAGCTTATTCTCTCTGAGTAGCTGTAACACCTGCCTAACATGCTCTAAATGAGTATCACAGTTGCATGAATAAATGAGAATGTCATCTAGGTACACAATAACGAATTTCCCCAGGACATGCGAGAACACATCATTTATGAAATGTTGAAATACTGCAGGCGCGTTTGTCAACCCAAATGGCATCACCAAATTTTCAAAATTACTCTCAGGAGTATTAAAAGCCATCTTCCACTCATCACCTTGACAAACTCTTATGAGGTTGTACACCCCTCTGAGGTCAAGCTTGGAGAACCACTTAGCACAAGCCACCTGGTTGAACAAATCAGGTATCAGTGGCATAGTGTATGGATCATGAACCGTAATCTGGTTTAACTCCCTGAAATCTCGACACGGGCATTGTCCGCCATCTTTCTTCTTAATGAAGAAGAACCCCGCTGTCATCGGCGAGGACGAAGGCCTGATGTGCCCTTTGCTCAGACTCTCAGCAATGTAGTCTTTTAAAGCTTGCCTCTCAGGACCAGAGATGTTAAACATCCTTGCTTTCGGCAATTTGGCCCCTGGTTTAAACCTAATAGTACAGTAATAGGGGCGATGTGGTGGTAATTCTGAGCAACCCTTCTCTGAGAAAACATCCACGAAATCCTGCAGTGACTCAGGAATGCTAGGAGTCACAGCGGACACACATGTGGCCAGGCAATTCTCCTGGCAGAATCCGCTCCACTGGATTATGTCTTGAGTTTTCCAGTCAATCACCGGGTTGTGCAGAGATAACCATGGAAAACCCAAAACCATTTGTGCAGGAAGATTACTGAGTACCCTACATGTTACCTGCTCGAAATGTAGGACCCCAATATGGAGTTTCACCTCAGCCACAAACTCAGTAATCTCCCCCTGTGGGAGAGGAGCAGCATTGATGGTGACCACCCGGATAGGATGAGGCAGTTTTTCGACCGTGAACCCGGCTGTGCACGCAAACTCCTCATCAATGAGATTAGTGGCCGAACCACTAGCCACAAAAACAGTGATTGGCAGCTCTCTGCCAGTGACCAAAAGTTTGGCAGGAAGCATACATTGAGAGACCACAATGGAAGATATGCATAAGCTCAAATTAGCCTCTTCCACACCCTCTGAGCTTAGTAGTTTTCCGCCGTTGCGCTTTTCTTAGATAACAGAGGACAAGCATTTACATAATGCCCATTTTTACCACAGCAAAAACAGGCTCCCTGCTTCCTGAGCGAGGGGGCTCAATAATGTGACACCCCTGCAATTTGCATAGGCTCTGTGAGCTCACCTGCAGCCACTTCACGTGCACCTACGCCCTCCCCCATAGGCGGCGTCTCTTGCACCCCCTGATGCAAATGGCGATCAATGCGGACAACAAGACTCATAGCAGACTCTAGAGAAGCAGAAGTCTCATACATCAGGAGGGCTTGTTTAACCCTTCTCGAAAACACCCAGGAACAAACTGACTCCGCAGCGAGGGGTCATTCCATTGTGTGTCCACCGCCCAGCGGTGAAATTCAGAACAGTAATCCTCTGCCATTCGCTCCCCTTGGCGGAAAGCGCAAATTTTAGATTCTGCTAGAGCCATTCTGTCAGGATCATTATAAATGAGCCCAAGAGCAGAAAAAAAACTCTCCACTGAGTTAAATGCAGCTGAATCAGATGGTAAAGAAAATGCCCAAGCTTAGGGGTCTCCATTCAGTAAGGACAATACCAGGCCCACAGGCTGAGCCTCATTACCTGAGGAAATCGGGTGCATACAAAAATATAAAATGCAAGCTTCATGAAAAACAACAAATTTACTGTGTTCCCCAGCAAACTTCTCAGGTAAAGAGATCTTTGGCTCTGCAACTCTACCTGCAGTTTCAGCTTGCACATTAGATACTACTAGACTCTGTTGCTGAACCGCCCCCTTCAACTCAGTGACCTGTAAGGACAGCGCCTCCAACTGGCGGGTTATGGAAGTCATGGGATCCATGGAATACAAAATTTTGGGGCCGATTATAATGTCACGGGGTACTGGGTAGACTAATGCTGGTTACCCGGGCCCCTGCGATATCCCTCAGGCTAGGGAAAACCCTGTCTGTCCCTCTCCCAGAATTTACACTAATGGTGTGCTTGTCTGGGCCATCAGGCCTGACCCTGACTCCTGTTTCAGCCCTATGCTGAAACCTCCACCCGCCACCCAGTGATAGACGACACACCAACCTCCACAGAAAGCACAGACAGGGAAAACTAAAAACGCACCACGCTGCAGACACACAGGAAAACACTAATAATGTGCACAGGGCAGAACAAATACAAATATAGGAAGGAGAAATTTGACAAAGGATAATACACCACCAGATACGATATTTCTACTCCAAGACCACCACTCCAGACCGGAATCACTAGGCACGAGGCACAAGCTATAATCGGCGATGCCCAAAGTCCAGCAGAACTATTTAAAGGCAGTGGGCATGACCCGGCTTCCAACCCGAGTACCAGCTAAATTAACCCCTGACAACCCAGATAAAATCTAGTCGGCGCCACTGAGCGTATAATGGACGAATGAGGAATTACTGCTGTCTGTCGGACGCCCTAGAGTGAATAGCGTCCGACATGACAGGACACCAGCAACAGCGCTGAAGACACATTCTGAGAGAACTCTTGCTGCCGGACATGACAGGTGAGCTCAGGCCACTCTTCCATTTTTGAAGACCAAAATGCAAAACTTTTAATGGTTGGTAGGGGATCAAATAATTATTTCTCAAAATGCAAATAACTTTATATAATTTATACAATGTTAAAATTAACCTACCCTTAAAATTATAGACTGTTCATGTCTTTGTCAGTGGGCAAACTTACAAAATCAGCAAGAGACAAAATACTTATTTCCTTCACTTTATGGGGGCAAACATACAGTATATGTCCTTATAGGATTTAGTACTTCACCAGGGCCGATACATCTGACCGATGTGCAGGTGGGGGCCCAGGTGCAATTTTTGTATGGGGGTTATCGGACTCTAGTTATGCTGCTGGTACATCACAGTAATGCGGACACGACCACAGTGCAGCCTGCGTGTTAGCGACTGCTGGAGTGGAGGGAGTGGTGCACATGCTCTTCCTGATGGAAAGACAGCACAGACTCAATGTCAAATCCAGCACTGAACTGACCAACCCTAAACCTGCAGGAAGTCACATGGTATACTATATGTCTCTGTGTATACACTACAAATATTATTGACCCAGGCCAATACTTACCAGGTAGCCTTTGATTCATGGGCAATACATTTCCATTTTCCCACAATGTACGGTATTAGTAATTTATCAATTCTAGGTAAAGTCTAAGTTTTATACAGTAGTTTATCTGGAAGTCGGAAATGGCTCCACGAGATATAAGAATATATTACCATTATACATTTAACCATTAACATCTGATGATTTGATAGAGTTACTGATACAATTTTCTATACATTTAGTTAAGACAAATGTTCCACTTAGTAATAATTAATCCGATATCGGAGACTTATTATTTTTGTCTCTTGACATAGAATGAGTCAGTGTTTCAGGAATCTGTTTGGATAATTATTCTCCACTGATCCCTTCCTTGGGGATTTACGTTTTCGAGATATTGTATATAAACGAGACACAGAATTGTGAGTCATTTTTATTTTTAGAAGATATAAGTCCGCACTTTTCTCCAGGCTTTCAAAAACTATTGACTGTATTTTATACGTAGAGACTTATGGCGTGGAAGCATTAGTGTACGTGACATGCTCATTGGCACAAGGTGTAGGATCGACAATGTATGCGGATAAAAGCAAATATTTAATGGAGGGAGAAAAATAAAATCCAAAACGTGTTCTTAATTATCATCTCCTTAATAATTAATACAATTATTTGTCATAACACTTCACAAATATCGTTTCGAGATGGAGATTCATGAGGTCAACTCCACCACCGTCATTGAGTTTCTTTTACTGGGATTCCCAGATCTGGCAGATTACAAGTTGCCTTTCTTCTTAATTATTCTTCTCATGTATTGTATCACCATGTTTGAAAACCTTGTGATCATTTTCCTGGTGTCCACCAGCCAACGTCTCCATTCTCCAATGTATTTCTTCCTTGGACATTTGGCTCTCTCGGACATAATCCAACTATCAAATATAGTTCCAAAGATGCTGGATTCTGTTATAAAGGAAGGGAGCGTTATACCTTTTGTTGGGTGTTTAACTCAGTTTTACCTATATGGGGTATCAGTCAGTGCTGGATGTTTTTTGCTCACGGCCATGTCCTATGACCGGTACTTGGCCATCTGTAAACCTCTACATTATATCTCACTGATGAGCCCTGTACTCAGACACAGCCTCATCATCTCATCCTGGGGACTCAGCTTTATGATAGTGCTCATAACACTTGTTCTTGTATGTGACATAGACTTCTGTGGATCCAATGTCATTAACCATTTCTTTTGTGACTTGGCGCCTCTTTTAGAACTTTCTTGCTCAGATACCACTGGTGTAGGAATTGACATTATTGTCCATTCTGTTATTATAATAGTGTTTCCTTTCTTATTTGTTATTATCACTTATGTCTATATTTTTCTTACCATTTTTGGAATTCCCTCCACATCAGGTCGGCAGAAAGCGTTCTCCACTTGTAGCTCTCATTTGTTGGTGGTTTCTACGTACTATGGGTCTATACTCATAATCTACATGGTTCCTTACAAAGGACATTCAGTCCCCACCAACAAGTTTATTTCACTTGTCTACATTGTAATGACCCCATTATTAAACCCATTTATATACAGTCTGAGAAACAAAGAGATTCAGTCTTCTGTAACCATATATCTGACGGTTTTATGTAAGAAAAGAGACCTGTAGTCAAAGAGAGTGAAACAAACCCTAAAGATGATTTAGTATAACTCCTTGATGATGGGATCTGAAAAGGACTTAAAGGGTTTTCCACTCTTAATAAAGTGGATTACAAGCACTTGCATTTATGCAACGTATCAAAGCCAGAATGTACTCACCTTCCCCACATAAAATAAAAAAGTTATAGTCCTCAGAATAAAGCGATGCCAAAATATCTTTTTCTATAAAATAGCTTTCATCGTATAAAAGCGCCAAAACATAATAAAATGATATAAATGAGGTATCGCTGTAATCGTACTGACCCGACGAATAAAACTGCCTTATCAATTTTACTAAACGTGGAATGGTATAAACGCCTCCCCCAAAATAAATTCATGAATAGCTGGTTTTTGGTCATTCTGCCTCATAAAAATCGGAATAAAATGCGATCAAAACTGTCACGTGTCCAAAAATGTTAGCAATAAAAACGGCAACTCGTCCCGCAAAAAACAAGACCTCACATGACTCTGTGGACCAAAATATGGAAAAATTATAGGTCTCAAAATGTGGAGACGCAAAAACATTTTTGCTATAAAAAGCGTCTTTTAGTGTGTGACAGCTGCCAATCATATATAAAAAACACTATAAAAGTAAATCAAACCCCCCTTCATCACCCCCTTAGCTAGGGAAAAATAATAAAATAAAATAAATTATTTATTTCCATTTTCCCATTAGGTTTAGGGATAGGGTTAGGGCTAGGGTTAGGGCTAGGGTTAGGGCTAGGGCTAGGGTTGGGCTAGGGTTAGGGTTAGGGCTAGGGTTAGGGTTAGGGTTAGGGCTAGGGTTAGGGTTAGGGCTAGGGTTAGGGATAGGGTTAGGGATAGGGTTAGGGTTAGGGCTAGGGTTAGGGCTAGGGTTGGGGCTAGGGTTGGGGCTAGGGTTGGGGCTAAAGTTAAGGTTAGGGTTGGGGCTAAAGTTAGGGTTAGGGTTGGGGCTAAAGCTAGGGTTAGGGTTTGGATTACATTTACGGTTGGGATTAGGGTTGGGATTAGAGTTAGGGGTGTGTCAGGGTAAGGGGTGTGGTTAGGGTTACCATTGGGATTAGGATTAGGGGTGTGTTTGGATTAGGGTTTCAAGTAGAATTGGGGAGTTTCCACTGTTCAGGCACATCAGGGTCTCTCCAAACGCGACATGGCATCTGATCTCAATTCCAGCCAATTCTGCGCTGAAAAAGTAAAACAGTGCTCCTTCCCTTCCGCGCTCTGCCAAGCACCAAAATAGTCATTTACCCCCACATATGGGGTACCAACGTACTCAAGACAAATTGCGCAACAACTTTTGTGGTCCAATTTCTTCTCTTACCCTTGAGAAAATAAAAAATTGGGGGCGAAAAGATCATTTTTGTGAAAAAATATGATTTTTTATTTTTACGGCTCTGCATTGTAAACTTCTGTGAAGCACTTGTTGGGTCAAAGTGCTCACCACACATCTAGATTAGTTCTTTAAGGGGTCTACTTTCCAAAATGGTGTCATTTGTGGGGGGTTTCAATGTTTACGCACATCAGGGGCTCTCCAAACGCAACATGGCTTCCCATCTCAATTCCAGTCAATTTTGCATTGAAAAGTCAAATGGCGCTCCTTTCCTTCCGAGCTCTGCCATGCGCCCAAACAGTGGTTTACCCCCACATGTGGGGTATCAGCGTACTCAGGACAAATTGTACAACAACTTTTGGGGTCCATTTTCTCCTGTTACCCTTGGTAAAATAAAACAAATTGGAGCTGAAGTAAATTTTGTGTGAAAAAAGTTAAATGTTCATTTTTATATAAACACTCCAAAAATTCCTGTGAAACACCTGAAGGGTTAATAAACTTCTTGAATGTGGTTTTGAGCCCCTTGAGGGGTGCTGTTTTTAGAATGGTGTCACACTTGGGTATTTTCTATCATATAGACCCCTCAAAATTACTTCAAATGAGATGTGGTCCCTAAAAAAAATGGTGTTGTAAAAATGAGAAATTCTGTTCAAAATTTAACCCTTATAACTCCCTAACAAAAAAAAATTGTTTCCAAAATTGTGCTGATGTAAAGTAGACACGTGGGAAATGTTACTTATTAAGTATTTTGCATGACATATCTCTGTGATTTAAGGGCATAAAAATTCAAATTTAGAAAATTGTGAAATTTTCAAAATTTTCACCAAATTTCCGTTTTTTTCACAAATAAACACAAGTTATATCGAAGAAATTTTATGACTATCATGAAGTACAATATGTCACGAGAAAAAAATATCAGAATCGCAAGGTCTGTTGAAGCGTTCCAGAGTTATAACCTCATAAAGGGACAGTGGTCAGAATTGTAAAAATTGGCCCGGTCATTAACGTGCAAACCACCCTCGGGGCTTAAGGGGTTAATTAATTTTGCTTGTCCTTTTCCTTTTTTGTGTCAAAGTAGGTTTAAATATAAGAACTTTGCATGGTGTAGCGACATTTGAAAAATACTTCTTCCGGGAGGCCTGTCTCAGAGGACTCTTACCGCTGTGCTCTGCTTTCCGGCCGGCCGGCGCTTACACAGTGCAGAGAAGCACAGCGCCGGGGGACAGACACCGGAATTTAAGTATGTAGTGTTTGGTTTTTTTTACGTTTACGCTGGTAACCAGGGTAAACATCGGGTTACTAAGCGCGGCCCTGCGCTTAGCAACCCGATGTTTACCCTGGTTACCAGTGAAGACATCACTGAATTGGCGTCACACACGCAGATTCAGCGATGTCTACGGGAGATCCAGCGACAAAATAAAGTTCTGGCCTTTCTGCTCTGACCAACGATGGCACAGCAGGATCCTGATCACTGCTGCCTGTCAAACTCAACGATATCGCTAGCCAGGATGCTGCAACGTCACGGATCGCTTGCGATATCCTTCAGTGTGAAGGTACCTTGATTGAGAACAATCTATACAGAATAACAGATGCAGATTCTTTACTGTAAGAGCAGCAAGACTATGGAAGTCTCTACCACATGATGCTGTAATGGTTTATTCACTGCTAAAATTCAAGAATGGCCTGGATGCCTTTCTTGATAAATATAATATTACAGGTTATGAGCTCTGGATTCTGTGATGGGATATGGTCTGGTTGCTACATTGCGTTGCGAATGTATTCGGCCCCCTGGAACTTTTCAACCTTTTCCCACATATCATGCCTCAAACATAAAGACACCAAATGTAAATTTTGGGTGAAGAATCAACAACAAGTGGAACACAATTGTGAAGTTGAACGTTTTGGTTATTTTAAATTTTTGTGGAAATTCAAAAACTGAAAATGTGGAATTGCAAATGATTTTTCCTCTAATATGGAGCTATCAGTGTCTGCCTTATGGGGATTTTGCTTCCCTTTGGATCAACACTTTAGGCTATAGATTGAACTCGGTGGATGTAAGTCTACCTTCATCTAAAAAACTATTTATGGAGTGATGGCATTTTTGTTGAGTAATTTTGGTGGCTGCACAAAGCCTCTACCTCAACTATTAGGCTACGTTCACATTTGCACCTTTGGGCACAGCGTCGTCGACACATATCGACGCATGCATCATGCGCCCCTATCTTTAACATTGGGGGCGCATGGACATGCGTTGCTATGCGTTTTCATGCGGTTACCGACGCATGCGTCATTTGGGCGCACCTGGCAGGGCGCGGCCGACGCTACATGTTGCAGTTTTGGAGCGTCGAAATTATTTAAAAAAACGCATGCGTCGCCGTTGAGTCGTTAATGCATCAAAAAACCCATTGAAGTCAATTGAGAACGCAGAGGACGCAAGTGCATGCGTCGCAGCGCGTTGTGCGACGCATGCATCGTTTAATAAAATATCAAGATAAGTGTCTAGACGGTGTCTAGACAGTGACAAAACAACCCATATATATAAAAAAAGTTTTTTGCATTGTTTGTCAATTGCCTGCAGCATAGGACACACACAAGACAAGCTTTCTCTCAGATTTGCTTTCAAGAGATGTAAGTATAGAATGTATCTGCACATTTTTCTTTTTTATGTGTGTTTTATTTTTTAATTTTTTATTGCAATTTGTGGATGTTTAATTTAATGTTTGTTCTGTACTTTAATCCGGCTATACTGTGGTTGTTTAATGGAAATTGTTGTTTTTTTTATTATCTGGTTGTGATGTATTTCTGGCGTTATATGATGGCGTTTCATTGTCTCCAGCCTTGTTGGTTTTCTTGTAAAGTATGGTGGTTTATCCAGGATTGAATTTTCTTTTCCCTTGTTTTTTTTGGGGGGGGTTCGCTTTTTTTTTTTTCCTAAGAATTTATGGTGGTTTACTTAATTTATTTTGGGTTGTTCTGTAATTGCATGCGGTTGTTCCACTGTGGTTTTTTTAATAGAATTTTTTTTTTTTTTTATCTGGTTCTGATGTTTTTCTGGGGTTATATGTAACCATATGGCGTTTTCTTGGCATTGTTTTTTTTTTTTTTTAAATTGTAAAGTATGGCGGTTTATAATGGATTGCCTTTTCTTGCCCCTTTCCGAAAAAAATTAGTTATTTTTTAAAAAAAGGTATATGTTTTTTTTTTTTGATTTGTACATAGGGGGCTGTTGTTTATTATTTGTTTTGTTATCTTTTCTGGGACTGTTATTCTGCTTTTGCTATACTCTGGCATTGTGTCGTCTCTGCGATTGATTTTTATTTCATTGTATGGTGGTGTGGTTTGATCAGCGCTTGTTCAGTTGGCATTGTCCTATGGGTGCACTGTTCGTTGTGGTCGTAATGTTATGTATGGTATTTTTGATATTTTCTTGTATGTGGCTGTGTATTGTGCATTAATGTAATAATTTTTTCAATTTTTCCTTGCAGAATTATCTTGGTAAACCATGGCCACAGACTCAAGCCACACAACGCCGCAGGGGAGTTCGGTGAGTACATGATCTACTGTTGCTTACTATTCGGTGTATTTGTACACGTGTCACTAAATTTTTTTAAAACATTTTCCAGGCTTCTTCAAGTGAGGAGGAAGCGACCCAGCAGGAGCAGCGACCTCGGGGCCAAGCTGTGGTAGCAAGACAGTGAGTAAATATTTTTGCAAACAACATTAGGAATGTTTTTTTTTATTTTTTTATTTTTTTTGGGGGGGGGGTTTGTGGTGGTTAGCTATTTTTATGTAGCTTGAAAACATTAATGTTTTTCTATTATTCTAGGTTTCACAACGGGACCAAGATGAGGGGATTGACATTGATCTCCTGGTCACCTGTATCCAGGAGCGAGGCCCATTGTGGGACAGCCATGACCCCCGGCACTTGGACCAGGTGGTGTTGAGGTGGATGTGGAATGAGGTGGCCAAATCGCTGTGGGGTGGCTTTGACAGCGCTTCAGCCACGGACAAAGCAAACTTTGGTAAGTATTGCTGAAACGCCGCTCTGACCCATCAGGCCAGGATAACACAACCGTGTGTGATGTGATCCACTCCTGCAAGTTTGTAGCATCGCACACGGTTGTGTTATCATTTGAAAATGTACAATCTCTAACCTTTTTTTTGTTTGCTTTCACAGTCAAAAAATTGAAGACAAAATGGCATTCCATGAAGGACCCTTTAAATCGGGGCCTGCGGAAGGAGGAGGAACAGGCTCAAAGTGGTGCTGCTGCGGCAAGGACATCAACGTATAAGTACACACGACTTCTACAGTTCCTGAGACCAATCCTTGGCCGCCGAGAGTATTTAGTACCTATTCCAGCACATCGGGTATTGTACAACATGCATGTCCACGTAGGATATTGCCCAGCCACAAAATATATTGCCAAGCCATTTAGTATATTGCCCAGTGATGTAGTATACAGCACAGAGCCACATAGTATATTACCCAGCCACGGACAATATTTCATAGTGGCGTAGTATATTGCCCATCCAGGTTTGTCACATTTTTTTAAAACAAAAAAAAAATTCCACGGGAGACCATCTAGCCCACGGCAGGTTCCGTTCCCAGGGTTGGTCTGATCGCAGGACCTGTGATGACGTCTCGGTCACATGACCGTGACGTCATGGCAGGTCCGGCGATCAACGTAAATGATGGCGGCCCTCCCAAACGCCTACGGAGGGTGAGTATAGCAGGGTATTTTTTAAAATCAAATTTGTTACATTACATTTTTTAAAATTTATGCGGCATAGGCAGCGTCAATAGTAAAAAGTTGGTGACACCAAGGTTTAGCGGTGGCAACGGATTGCTTTACCCGTGGAATAACGTGGTGCTTTACCGCCGGCCTACTGTGTTTAGCGATGACAGAGGGGAGTATGTGGGCGACAGGCATTGACTGCGGGGAGTAAGGAGCGACCATTTTATTCAGAACTGTGCCCGTCACTGATCGGTCGCGTCAGCCTTGACAGGCAGCTGGCGAGACCAATCAGCGAATGAATAACCGTGAGTGAAGAACAGACAGACAGACTGACAGGCGGAAGTGACCCTTACAATTATGTTAAATTATTTTATAGTGTTGTGTGATGTAATGTTAACTTTATATTACACAGGAGGTGGCAAATGTGATTTTATTTTTTTGATACTAATGTTTTGTATTATCTTTTCACAGAACACACAGCAGCACCCTTGAACCTTTTCTGCCATCTGGAGTGGTCCTTCATGAATCGCCATCGGACCCGTCACAGTCATCCCACAGCGAGAGCAGGCTTGCACCACCATCTGGAGAACCGGCAGCCGGTCCATTTGGTGTTCCCCTGGCCGAGGCCTCAGGCGCTCCTTCTTTCGGGTATTCCCACCAGCGTCAGCGGGCCTCGGACAGTCCGCTAATGCCCGAATATTTTAATTTGGGCACGGTTTTCCAAAATTGTTTCAAGGTGCTGGGAGATAGGATGGACACTGCTCTGACAAATATCGACTGGCGCCTTGAATCAATGGAATCCGAGCTCATGAAGCCGGCGAAACATTTTTTGTGCCAAATTATGGGTTTGGTATGGGTTCATCTAGCTCCACGTTCAGTCTCTCTTTGGCCATAATATAATTGTGGAGAACCACACAAGCCTTCACCACTAGGGTTGAGCGACTTTTCCTTTTTTGAGGTCGAGTCGGGTTTCACGAAACCCGACTTTCTCAAAAGTTGAGTCGAGTGAAATCGGCTGATCTTCTTGAAAAGTCGGGGTCGGGGATCGGCCGAAACACGAAACCCAATGCAAGGTAATGGAAAATCTATATATTTTTATATTTACTTCAGTGCGATATATGTGAAAAGCCGGTAATTCAATTGCCGGATTTTCATTTCTCCTGCCTAAACCCGACATGATATGAGACATGGTTTACATACAGTAAACCATGTCATATCCCCCTTTTTTTGCATATTCCACACTACTAATGTTAGTAGTGTGTATGTGCAAAATTTCGGCGCTGTAGCTATTAAATTTAAGGGTTAAATTGCGGAAAAAATTGCCGTGGGCTCCCGCGCAATTTTCTCCGCCAGAGTGGTAAAGCCAGTGACTGAGGGCAGATATTAATAGCCTAGAGAGGGTCCATGGTTATTGGCCCCCCCGTGGCTACAAACATCTGCCCGCAGCCACCCCAGAAAAGGCACATCTGGAAGATGTGCCTATTCTGGCACTTGGCCACTCTCTTCCCACTCCCGTGTAGCGGTGGAATATGGGGTAATGAAGGGTTAATGCCACCTTGCTATTGTAAGGTGACATTAAGCCAGATTAATAATGGAGAGGCGTCAGTTATGACACCTATCCATTATTAATCCAATTGTATGAAATGGTTAAAAAAACACACACTCAATATTGCAAAGTATTTCAATGAAATAAACACACAGGTTGTTGTAATATTTTATTGCTCTCTCAATCCACCTGAAGACCCTCGCTCTGTAACAAAGGAAACATAATAAACCAATAATATACATACCTTCCGTCGTTATGTCCCAGGATGTAAATCCATCTGAAAGGGTTAAAATATTTTACAGGCAGGAGCTCTGCTAATGCAGCTGTGCTCGTGCCTGTAAACCCCGGGGAATGAAGGAAATGTAGGTCAATGACCTATAGTTACCTTCAGTCGCGGTGATGCGCCCTCTGCTGGATGTCTGTTATGACCTGGTGGTTTAGGAGCAACATGGGACGTGCTCTAGAGGAGGTGGTACCTGTACTGACCACAGTTCCTGAGCTTAACACAACACTAGATGTAGCCGTGGGATGTTCCTGTCACTCCCTAGACACCTCGTCACAGCCAGAGGACTAACTACCCCTAAAGATAGAAACAGAAAAGCTATCTTGCCTCAGAGAAAATCCCCAAAGGATAGACAGCCCCCCACAAATATTGACTGTGAGTGGAGAGGGAAATGACATACACAGAATGAAACCAGGATGTAGCAAAGGAGGCCACTCTAGCTAGATAGATAGAACAGGACGGAATACTGTGCGGTCAGTATTAAAAACTAGAAAAATCCACCACAGAGTTTACAAAAATCTCCACACCTGACTAAAGGTGTGGAGGGTAAATCTGCTTCCCAGAGCTTCCAGCTTAACTGAATAAATCCATACTGACAAGCTGGACTAGAAAAAATAGATAATGCAGAACAATAAAGTAGATAGGGTACCAATTTGAATAAAATATAGCTTTTAATGTAAACACTTTAAAACGTTTTAGACAAAAACGACAAAACAGACACCAATACACAAAAATGAATGCACCCAGACTGTATGTCTATTTCTTCTTGGTGCATCAAAAAATTGCTCAAAAGCATTCCATGGTCAAACCACGCTCATGAACACCTGCAGTTTGAGCACTACTAAAGCATTGACCTTTGGCCTCATGCAGGTGTTATTCTGTATTCACAAGAGTCAACATAACTTAAATACAATAAATACATGTCATAAAATGCATGACAGCCATGAATTATGCCATGGGGATTAAAATTCTGGTGCGCTATAATCCTAGTGGTGGGTTTTGAAGTATACGGGAATTGAGCTTTACCCCGTTTCCCCACATTTCCCTTGGCATTGATTCAAGGCATCTAGGTGGAACAATCGAGGTGAAATCAACGCACACTATTGTGGTGAGATTGTTCCATTCTTTAGCATTTTGTCCTTTACATTCATGTCTGTCATGCATTTTATGACATGTATTTATTGTATTTAAGTTATGTTGACTCTTGTGAATACAGAATAACACCTGCATGAGGCCAAAGGTCAATGCTTTAGTAGTGCTCAAACTGCAGGTGTTCATGAGCGTGGTTTGACCATGGAATGCTTTTGAGCAATTTTTTGATGCACCAAGAAGAAATAGACATACAGTCTGGGTGCATTCATTTTTGTGTATTGGTGTCTGTTTTGTCGTTTTTGTCTAAAAGGTTTTAAAATATTAACATTAAAAGCTATATTTTATTCAAATTGGTACCCTATCTACCTTGCTGCTTATTAAATTTTGGATTGGTAAAAATGTTTCTTTAGTAGAACAATAAAGTCCACACAAGTGGACTGCAAAAGAACAAGGCAAGGACTTATCTTTGCTGAACTGGTCAGAATAACAAGGAAATCCAAGCTGAGATGTGAATCCAACCAGGAACCATTGACAACTGGCACAGGCTGAAGGATAGAACCAGGTTAAATAGCCGAGCCAGAAAGACGATCAGTGGAAGCAGCTGCTGACTGCTAAATCCAAGGAGCAGCCGTACCACTTAAAACCACCGGAGGGATCCCAAGAGCAGAACTCACAAAAGGGCCACTTACAACCACCGGAGGGAGCCAAAGAACGGAATTCACAACAGTACCCCCCCCTTGAGGAGGGGACACCGAACCCAAACCAGAGCCCCCAGACCGATCAGGATGAGCCAAGTGAAAAGCACGAACCAAATCGGCGGCATGGACATCGGAGGCAACAACCCAAGAATTATCCTCCTGGCCATAATCCTTCTACTTGACAAGATACTGAAGCCTCCGCCTCGAAAAACGAGAATCCAAAATTTTCTCAACCACATATTCCAACTCCCCCTCAACCAACACCGGGGCAGGAGGATCAACTGAGGGAACAATGGGCACCACATATCTCCGCAACAAAGATCTATGGAAAACATTATGGATGGCAAAAGAGGCAGGAAGGGCCAAACGAAAAGACACTGGATTGATAATCTCAGAAAACTTATAAGGACCAATAAACCGAGGCTTGAACTTAGGGGAAGAAACCTTCATAGGAACATGACGAGAAGACAACCAGACTAAATCCCCCACCCGAAGCCGGGGACCAACACACCGACGGCGGTTAGCAAAACGTTGAGCCTTTTCCTGAGACAACGTCAAATTGTCCACCACATGAGTCCAAATCTGCTGCAACCTGTCCACCACAGAATCCACACCAGGACAATCAGAAGGCTCAACCTGCCCCAAAGAAAAACGAGGATGAAAACCAAAATTACAAAAGAAAGGCGAAACCAAAGTAGCCGAACTAGCCCGATTATTAAGAGCAAACTCGGCCAACGGCAAGAAAGCCACCCAATCATCCTGATCAGCAGACACAAAGCATCTCAAATAGGTTTCCAAGGTCTGATTAGTTCTCTCAGTTTGGCCATTTGTCTGAGGATGAAATGCCGAAGAAAAAGACAAATCAATGCCCTTCCTAGCACAAAAGGCCCGCCAAAACCTAGAAACAAACTGGGAACCTCTGTCAGACACAATATTCTCCGGAATGCCATGCAAACGAACCACATGCTGAAAAAACAATGGGACCAAATCAGAGGAGGAAGGCAATTTAGGCAAAGGTACCAAATGGACCATTTTAGAGAACCGGTCACAAACCACCCAGATAACAGACATCTTCTGGGAAACAGGAAGATCCGAAATAAAATCCATGGAAATATGCGTCCAGGGCCTCTCAGGGACCAGCAAAGGCAGAAGCAACCCACTAGCGTGGGAACAGCAAGGCTTGGCCCGGGCACAAGTCCCACAGGACTGCACAAAAGAACGCACATCCCGTGACAAGGAAGGCCACCAAAGGACCTAGCAACCAAATCTCCGGTACCAAAAATCCCAGGATGACCAGCCAACACTGAGCAATGAACCTCAGAAATTACTTTACTAGTCCATCTATCAGGAACAAACAGCTTCCCCACTGGACAGCGGTCAGGTTTATCAGCCTGAAATTCCTGAAGCACCCACCGTAAATCAGGGAAGATGGCAGAAAGAATCACCCCTTCTTTAAGAATGTAAACCGGCTCAAGGAGTCCAGGAGACTCAGGCAAAAAACTCCTAGAGAGGGCATCAGCCTTAACATTCTTAGCTCCCGGAAGGTACAAGACCACAAAATCAAAACGGGAGAAAAACAGGGACCATCGAGCCTGTCTAGGGTTCAGCCACTTGGCCGACTCGAGGTAAATCAGATTCTTATGATCGGTCAAGACAAGAACGCGGTGCTTGGCTCCCTCAAGCCAATGTCGCCACTCCTCAAATGCCCACTTCATAGCCAACAACTCCCAATTGCCAACGTCATAAATGCGCTCCGCAGGCGAAAACTTTCTGGAAAAAAAAGCACACGGTTTCATCAAAGAACCATCAGAATTCCTCTGAGACAAAACGGCCCCTGCCCCAATCTCAGAAGCGTCAACCTCAACCTGAAAAGGAAGAGAAACATCCGGCTGACGCAACACAGGGGCAGAAGTAAATCGGCGTTTAAGCTCCTGAAAGGCCTCAACAGCCGTAGAGGACCAATTCGTCACATCAGCGCCTTTCTTCGTCAAATCGGTTAGGGGTTTAACCACACTGGAAAAGTTGGCAATGAAACGGCGATAAAATTAGCAAAGCCCAAAAATTTCTGAAGGCTCTTCACCGATGTGGGTTGAATCCAGTCATGAATGGCTTGGACCTTAACAGGATCCATTTCTATAGACGAGGGAGAAAAAATAAAACCCCAAAAAGAGACCTTCTGAACTCCAAATAGGCACTTAGACCCCTTCACAAATAAAGCATTATCACGAAGGATCTGGAATACCATCCTGACCTGCCTCACATGAGACTCCCAATCATCGGAAAAAATCAAAATATCATCCAAATACACAATCATGAATTTATCAAGATAATTGCGGAAAATATCATGCATGAAGGACTGAAATACAGAAGGAGCATTAGAAAGCCTGAAAGGCATCACAAGGTATTCAAAATCGCCTTCGGGCGTAATAAATGCAGTTTTCCATTCGTCACCCTGTTTAATACTAACAAGATTTTATGCCCCTCGAAGGTCAATCTTAGTAAACCAACTAGCCAACTTAATCCGAGCAAACAAATCAGAAAGCAAAGGTAAAGGGTATTGGAATTTGACCGTGATCTTATTAAGAAGGCGATAATCAATACAGGGTCTCAAGGAGCCATCCTTCTTGGCAACAAAAAAGAATCCCGCTCCCAATGGTGACGAAGACGACTGAATATGCCCCTTCTCCAAAGACTCCTTGACATAACTCCGCATGGTGGCATGCTCTGGCACAGACAGATTGAAAAGTCGACTGTTGTGAATTCCGTTCTTGGGCTCCCTCCTGTGGTTATGAATGGTACTTTTGGGAATTCTGCCCTTGGGTTCCCTCTGGTGGTTTCGAGTGGAACAGCTGCTCCTTGAGTTTGGCCATAGCAGCTGCTTTCACTAATCGGCTCCCCTGGCCTTGCTATTTAACTGGGCTCTGGTCTGTAATTCATGCTAGCTGTCAATGTTTTCTGGGTTAGATTCAGTCCTCTCCTTGGATTTCTCTGATGGCCTGTCCATTTCAGCATAAGATAAGTTCTTGCTAGTTCTTTGTACTTACTGCTCAGTTTAAAGTTATGTCTCTTTTTGTCCAGCTTGTCATTATGAAATACTCAGGCTTGCTGGAAGCTCTGGGGAAGCAGATTTGCCCCTCCACACCGTGAGTCGGTGTGGAGACCTTTTTTGTAAACTCTGCGTGGATTTTTAGTTTTTAATACTGACCGCACAGTATCCTTTTTTATTTCTGTCTATCTAGTTTAGAATTGGCCTCCTTTGCTAAAATCTGTTTTCATTTCTGTGTGTGTCATTTCCCTCTCCACTCACAGTCAATATTTGTGGGGGGCTATCTTTCCTTTTGGGAATTTCTCTGAGGCAAGATAGTTTTCTATTTCCATCTTTAGGGGTAGTTAGTTCTTAGGCTGTGACGAGGTGTCTTGGGAGAGTCAGGAACACTCCACGGCTATTTCTAGTGTTGGTGTTAGGAGTAGGTATTGCGGTCAGTAAAGCTACCACCTCCTCAGAGCTTGTCCCATGATTTATTTTACCCACCAGGTCATATCAGTGCTGCTCCGTAACCACCAGGTCATAACAGTATAGCTGGCCCACAATGTGTTAAATGCATCTCAAAAGAGGGAAAAGAAAGTTCTGAGTCATTTTTTTTTCCTTTGCAGCTTGTTTTGTCTTTTTTTTCCCCTTAATCTTTGGGTGGTTCAGGATTCTGGTGCTGATATGGAGGTTCAGGGTCTGTCTTCGCATGTCGATCACCTCGCTGCAAGGGTACAGAGTATCCAAGATTATGTTGTTCAGACTCCTGTTTCTGAGCCTAGAATTCCTATTCCTGATTTGTTTTCTGGGGACAGATCTAAATTTTTGAACTTTAAAAATAATTGCAGATTGTTTTTTGCTCTGAGACCCCCTTCCTCTGGTGACTCCATTCAGCAGGTGAAGATTGTTATTTCTCTGCTACGTGGAGACCCGCAGGACTGGGCATTCTCCCTTGAGCCAGGGAATCTTGCATTGCTCAATGTAGACGCATTTTTTCAAGCACTCGGACTGCTTTATGACGAACCTAATTCTGTGGATCAGGCAGAAAAAATCTTGCTGGCTCTGAGTCAGGGTCAGGAAGCAGCAGAAATATACTGCCAGAAATTTAGAAAGTGGTCTGTGCTTACAAAATGGAATGAGGATGCCCTGGCAGCTATTTTCAGAAAGGGTCTTTCTGAAGCCCTTAAAGATGTTATGGTGGGGTTCCACACACCTGCTGGTTTGAACGAATCAATGTCTCTGGCCATTCAGATTGATCGGTGCCTGCGCGAGCGTAACGTAGTGCACCATATGGCGGTGTCCTCTGGGCAGAGCCCTGAGCCTATACAATGTGATAGGATTTTGACTAGAGCAGAACGGCAGGAATTCAGATGTCAGAATAGGCTGTGTTTTTACTGTGGTGACGCTACTCATGCTATAAAGGAACAAGACGTGCACTCTGGAAGTCGTATGGTAGGTGCTGGTTGAACCCGGAGAGATAACTTTAGAAGAAAACAACCGCACTCGAAATGTAGATTTGCATCATAAGTGTAAAGAATTTAATAGGGACACCACAGTGATTACAATCAATTGTTCAGGTATTGTAGAGGTAGGTATTGTAGAGGTAACGTTTCGACCCTTACTTGGGCCTTTGTCAAACCTCACTGAAAGGTACAGAAACAAAAATTAAAAACATGCATGAAACAAAAAACCAAACCCAAAAAACAAAAAGTTATACATATGTAACTGATCGGATAAGAAAATAAACAGAAATAAAATTTAAGAATATACATGGAACAAAAAACCATACATGTGTGGCTTAGTCAAATAAGAGAAATATACACAAGAGAGCCCCATACATAATCGCAATATATACAATATATACATAACATATACAAGGAGCCCCGTAGGGTGTGTGGGCAATGGCGGAAAGCAACTGCACAGCAAGGGGGCAAAAGCCAAGGGGGAGGGCAACGTTGTCAAATAAGATTAAAGGATAAACATAATCTGGTGGAGACAATGTAATTCTAAATATAAGGCAATACATGATTACAGTGTAACGCATACCTGACCTTCAGGAAGGAAGAGAAGAGAGCAACGCGGAACGCGATGGCTCCTGGGGAGAGCAAAGAAACTAGTAAGAAAACCATATTAGTAGGTAAGAAGAACTTATAAATAGGGGTACAGCAGCAAAATGATGGAAAAACTGGATAGCAGAAAAATCAGTGATACACAATGAAGTGCACTGAGGCTGGAGGGCTCGGGAATCAGAAAGAAGAGGCAGGGAGGAATAATAAATAGGGAAGGATAAAAATAGTGAGGGCACTGCAGCACAATGGCAAAGAGTCAAAGTAAAATGCACATACCAATGAAACAGGAAAACTTAGTAAATCCGGAACGGCACGGATACAGGGTAAAGTCCCTGGAAGAGCTGGAGCGCAAAAGAGAAGGGGGGGGAAAAAGTGTTGAGAATAGCAATAAATTGGACAGAATATAAAGAAGCGTCTGTGCATATATACCTGTGGGTCCAACGTCCAGGAATGGCGGCTAGGGTGTGTGCTGAAAGCCAGTGGCTGTAGGTGTTATAGGTACGGTACAGGAAATGGAAAGGCGTGGGAGGAGGGGCGGCAGTGACGCACTGGGCGGCAAACTATGGTGGAGCGCATAGTGAAGCGCAAGAAGCGAGCGCATGCGCTGTGCGGAATAGATGGTATGTGGTAACTGAGGGAGTAACCGGGCAGCGAGGACGCACAGGGGAGGGGCCGAGGTGGAACGCAGGATGGAGCGCAGAGGAAACAGGGGCATGCGCAGTGCAGCGCAATAGGAGATGTGCGGTGCCTATGCAGAGTGGAGCAGAATAAGCCGGTGCTGGGCCAGGCAATGCCGGCGTATCAGAGGGAGGGGACCAGCATTAAAAGCATAGAATGCGCGATATGGAGAAAGGGAATGGAAGGAGTGAATAGAGTGGAAATGAATGAAAAAGAGTAAGGTGATAGAACAAGAGGATGAGTATGGGGTAGAACGGAGAAAGAGGACATGAGGATGAATGTAAAAATAATAAAGAAGAGAGGAAGGGAGCATGATGGGGAGAGAGAGAAAAAGAAAAAAGAAGAGAGGGGCGTAAAAAGGAGGAGAGGAGGATAAAAAGGAGAAAGGGGGGGTATAAAATGAAGATCATGGAGTGAATGAATGCAATTGAAAGGATCAAGATGAGATGGAAGGGGAAGATAATGGCCGGAGTAAAAGAAATATATGAAAAATTATGAAATAAAAATATAGAATAAAAATAAAAATAAAAATAAAAATAACAAAAATAAAAATAAAAATAAAAATAACAAAATAAAAAATAATGAATAAAAAAATGAATAAAGAAATGAATAGAAAAATAATGAATAAAAAAATGAAAAAATTGTGAAGAGGGAAAAATAATAATACATAATAAGAATGCATGATGAAAAATGACTAATGAATAAGAACAAAACAAAAGTACAGAATAAGTAATGAATGACCAACAAGAATATGAGATAACCATAAAGTAATGATAATGAGATTGCTAAAAAATAATGAAAATAAAAGTAAAAATAAAAGTAAAAATAAAAGTAAAAATAAATATGAAAAAATAAAAAAATAAAAAATGAATGAAGACAAGAAAAATAAATAAAATAAATGGCTAAAAAAATGGAAGAAGTGAAAAATAAATAAAATAGAAAATGAAAAAATGAAAAAAAATAATGAAAATAAAAATGAAAATTAAAGAATAAATAATGAAAAAAAGAAAAAAAATATATATAAATGATAAAAAATAAAAAATAAAAATAAAAATAAAAAATAAAAGTAAAAATAAAAATAAAAATAAAAATAAAAATAAAAATAAAAAATCTGGGTACTTACCCCAGTGGAATATCGTAGAACAATATTCAAGCTACCTGCAAGTAGGGGATAGGTTAATGAGGTCAGAATAGAGAAGGTCGGCATACTCACACCTGCAAGAAATAGTTGAGCATAGTGAACAACATGTACAGTATACACAAGCGTCGTATAGACCAGCAGAAGACTCAGCAGGTGAACAGGGGGTCACCTTATGTAGAAGTATTGGATGATACAAGTCAGATTAGATCAAGTTCCCTATTGAGACCTTTAGGTGTTAATGTCTGTAAGGTAAAGATCCAGTAGGATTCATGTTGGCGTAGTAGTTTTATGTGGTCACCACCACGTCTGGGGCGCTCTACCTGCTCTAACACCTG
Source organism: Ranitomeya variabilis (assembly GCF_051348905.1). NCBI lineage: Eukaryota > Metazoa > Chordata > Amphibia > Anura > Dendrobatidae > Ranitomeya > Ranitomeya variabilis. The sequence continues at coordinate 13,280,059 of NC_135236.1, forward strand.
AAAACGTAGCTGGGATACTGAGTGGTTGGCTGCTACGAAGTGATATGGGAGAGGGAGCCAAGTTTTTTTGCACCTAATGGTAGATTTGTGACTAGAGATACGTTCACGAATATGCTGCGTGGTTTCACCCACGTAGAGAAGCCCACATGGGCATTTAACGGTATAAACAACGTTCCTAGATTCACAGGTGAAAAACCCTCTAATAGGGATTTGTTTGCCAGACTGTGGATGGGTGATAGTATTGGATTTGATCACATTAGAACAACATGCACAATTAAGGCATGGATACGTGCCACGTCTCTCGGTGCCCAAGAAGGTCTGGCGTGGTGGCCTAAGGGAGCTACCTACGTCTGCCTTTACAACCTGGTCCCTGATATTGTTAGGCCTGCGTTTGCACATAAGTGGCGGTATTTGAAATGCCTCAATGTGTGGATATGCATCGTGTAGTAGGGGCCAGTGACTGCGAATGATGTTGTAGATCAAGGGCATGACGGGATGGTGGGTGTGTACAAAGGGAACCCGCTCTGGTTTAGTTGTTTTTATACAATTCAAGGGTGGAACAAGGGCTAACTGTTTCTCTTTGGCAAGTAGACTGCTAGGGTAATGTCTGGCTGCAAACTTGAGGGACATGTCATCCAGACGGGTAGGTAATACATCTGGATTAGACACAATCCGTGCCACTCGTTTAAACTGTGACCGGGGTAGGCTGTTTTTAGTTGATAGTGGGTGACAGCTCTGATAATGTAAAAGGCTGTTGGTATCGGTAGGTTTGGAAAACAGATCCGTGCTGAGTTTACCCGTAGGACTTCTGAAAATCATGGTATCCAGAAATGAAATTTGAGATGTGCTGAAATTCAATGTGAACTGGAGTTCCGCACGGACTGAATTAAGCTGTTCGGAAAAAGCAATAAGGGAATCCTGTGGGCCCGTCCATAGACAAAAGACATCATCTATGTAACGGAGCCAGCAGAGACTGTGCGACTGAAACAGAAGGTTATTGTACACATACTCCTTTTCAAAAGAATCCATGTAAGTGTTGGCGTAGGCAGGGGCCACATTGGCACCCATGGCTGTACCTTGGGTTTGGAGATAAAATTGATCACCAAATAGAAAGAAATTGTTGTCTAGAATCAAAGATAATAGGTCTATGCAAAGTTGTTTAGAGTGGCGTGAAAATGCAGATTGCTCGAGAAGATCATCAACTGCTGCTATACCTAGATCGTGTTTAATGGAGGTATAAAGGCTCTTGACGTCAAATGTGACCAAAATACAATCTGGCGGGGTGGTGGTAAACTGTTTTAGAATTTGAAGGAAATGGCCCGTATCAAGGATGAAAGATCTCATATTTTTGGTGAGAGGGGTGAGGATTTTCTCCAAATAAATTGAAATGGGAGCCAATATGGAATCAGTTGACGCGACTATTGGTCGGCCAGGTGGATTGAGGAGTGATTTGTGTATTTTGGGTAATGTATAGATGACTGGAGTGACCGGATGAGGATTGGTGAGAAAACGGCTAGTTTTGGAGTCAAGGATGTTAAGAGCCTGATACTTTTGAAGAATATTATTGATCTGTAGTTTAATGTTGGGAGTTGGATCAGAGGAAATTCTTTGATATGTGGTGGTATCTGATAGTTGTCTCAGTATTTCAGCCGAATAGTCAGCTGTGTTCTGAACAACAATAGCCCCACCCTTATCGGCCGGCTTGATGGTAATTTTTTTATTAGACCTGAGTGACTCGATGGCCTGTTTCTCGACTGGGGAGATATTGCTATGGGTAGGAAAACTACCCAGGCGATGTTGCTCTAATATGGTATTGATATCCCTTTGGATCAGGTCAATATAGGCCTCAGTGGCATGATAAGTGCGTGGTGGATTGAAGGTACTGGTAGAACGCAGTCCCAAATTTATGATACTTAGTTCGGGAATAGGATCCGCCACAGTCGTGGAGGTCCTATTTCTAGCAGAGTCCGATGGCAGTCCAAAGTGAGTCTTAAGACGGAGACTACGGTAGAACCGTTGCAAATCCTGGGTCAATTTGAATTTGTCCCATGTTGGAGTAGGGCAAAAGGATAAGCCCTTTTGTAAAGCTAATAGTTCGGCGGGACTCAGGGTGTAGGATGAAATGTTGATGACTGAGTTGGGGGCCTTACCTGTGACCTCGTAGTCATGCGCTCTCGGTTTCCTGGTGGCCCTCCTTGTCGGTCGCCTCCGGGGCGGGTGTTGGGTCTCGAACTGGGACGTCCGAATAAAAAACGATTCTGTGAACCACTTGTGGAACTGTCGCTGTCTGAGCTGTAGGGCCCATATTGTCGAGGACCACTGTAACCTCGCCTGGTGTACGTAGATACGGAGTCGTTCCATCCACCATAGCTACTCATGCTATTTCTGATTGCCCGAAGCGTACTAAGAGGGTCACTAGGTCTGTTACCATTAGTACCATACAGCCTAAATTTCTCTTGTCTGTTACCCTGATTTGCTCATTGTCGTCCTTTTCTGTAATGGCATTTGTGGATTCTGGCGCTGCCCTGAATTTAATGGACTTAGATTTTGCAAAACGCTGTGGTTTTTCCTTGGAGCCTTTTCAGAGCCCTATTCCCTTGAGGGGGAGTGATGCTATGCTATTGGCCAAGAATAAACCTCAGTACTGGACACATTTGACTATGTGCATGGCTCCAGCACATCAGGAAAATATTCGCTTTTTGGTGTTGCATAATTTGCATGATGTTGTTGTGCTGGGTTTTCCATGGTTGCATGTACATAATCCGGTGCTGGATTGGAAATCTATGTCTGTGACTAGTTGGGGTTGCCAAGGGATGCATTGTGATATTCCTTTGATGTCAATTTCCTCTTCCCCCTCTTCTGAAGTTCCTGAGTTTTTGTCGGATTTCCAGGATATATTTGATGAGCCCAAGTCCAGTTCCCTGCCTCCTCATAGGGACTGTGATTGTGCTATTAATTTGATTCCTGGCTGTAAGTTCCCTAAAGGTCGACTTTTCATTCTGTCTGTGCCAGAGCATGCCGCTATGCGGAGTTATGTAAAGGAGTCCTTAGTGAAGGGGCATATTCGCCCGTCTTCGTCACCGTTGGGAGCGGCGTTCTTTTTTGTTGCCAAGAAGGATGGCTCCTTGAGGCCCTGTATAGATTATCGCCTTCTCAATAAGATCACGGTCAAATTCCAGTACCCTTTGCCTTTGCTTTCTGATTTGTTTGCTCGGATTAAAGGGGCTAGCTGGTTTACCAAGATCGAACTTCGAAGGGCGTATAATCTTGTTCGTATTAAACAGGGTGATGACTGATGAATGGAAAACAGCATTTAATACGCCCGAAGGCCATTTTGAATATCTTGTGATGCCTTTCGGACTCTCTAATGCTCCATCTGTGTTTCAGTCCTTTATGCATGATATTTTCCGGGAGTATCTGGATAAACTTATGATTTTATATTTGGATGATATTTTGGTTTTTTCCGATGATTGGGAGTCTCATGTGAAGCAGGTCAGGATGGCATTTCAGATCCTTCGTGCTAATGCACTGTTTGTGAAGGGGTCTAAGTGCCTTTTTGGAGTTCAGAAGGTTTCTTTTTTGGGTTTCATTTTTTCTCCCTCGGCTATTGAAATGGACCCTGTTAAGGTCCAGGGCATTCATGATTTAACTCAACCCACATCTGTGAAGAGCCTTCAGAAATTGTTGGGCTTTGCTAATTTTTATCGCCGCTTCATTGCTAATTTTTCTACTGTGGTTAAACCTCTGACCGATTTGACAAAGAAAGGTGCTGATTTGGTGAATTGGCCCTCTGCGGCTGTGGAGGCCTTTCAGGAGCTTAAGCGTTGTTTTACTTCTGCCCCTGTGTTGCGTCAGCCAGATGTTTCTCTCCCTTTTCAGGTTGAGGTTGACGCTTCTGAGATTGGGGCAGGAGCCGTTTTGTCTCAGAGAAGTTCTGATGGCTCTTTGATGAAACCGTGTGCTTTCTTCTCCAGAAAGTTTTTGCCTGCTGAGCGTAATTATGATGTCGGCAATCGGGAGTTCTTGGCTATAAAGTGGGCATTTGAGGAGTGGTGACATTGGCTTGAGGGAGCTAAGCATCGCGTTGTGGTCTTGACCGATCATAAGAATCTGATTTACCTCGAGTCTGCCAAGCGGTTGAACCCTAGACAGGCTCGATGGTTTTTGTTTTTCTCCCGTTTTGATTTTGTGGTCTCGTATCTTCCAGGATCTAAGAATGTGAAGGCTGATGCCCTTTCTAGGAGTTTTTTGCCTGATTCTCCGGGAGTCCTTGAGCCGGCTGGGATTCTCAAGGAGGGGGTGATTCTTTCTGCCATGTCCCCTGATTTGCGGCGGGTGCTTCAGGAGTTTCAGGCTGATAGACCTGACCGCTGTCCTGTGGGGAAACTGTTTGTTCCTGATAGATGGACTAGTAAGGTGATTTCTGAGATTCATTGTTCTGTATTGGCTGGTCATCCTGGGATTTTTGGTACCAGAGATTTGGTTGCCAGGTCCTTTTGGTGGCCTTCCTTGTCATGGGATGTGCGTTCTTTCGTGCAGTCCTGTGGGACCTGTGCCCGGGCCAAGCCCTGCTGTTCCCATGCTAGTGGGTTGCTTTTGCCTTTGCCGTCCCTGGGAGGCCCTGGACGCATATTTCTATGGATTTTATTTCTGCTCTTCCTGTCTCTCAGAAGATGTCTGTCATCTGGGTGGTTTATGACCGGTTTTCTAAGATGGTCCATTTGGTACCTTTGCCTAAGTTGCCTTCCTCCTCTGATTTGGTTCCATTATTTTTTCAGCATGTGGTTCGTTTGCATGGCATTCCGGAGAATATTGTGTCTGACAGAGGTTCCCAGTTTGTTTCTAGGTTTTGGCGGTCTTTTTGTGCTAGAATGGGTATTGATTTGTCTTTTTCTTCAGCATTTCATCCTCAGACGAATGGCCAAATGGAGCGAACCAATCAGACCTTGGAAACCTATTTGAGATGCTTTGTGGCTGCTGATCAGGATGATTGGTTGGCTTTCTTGCCATTGGCCGAATTTGCCCTTAATAATCGGGCTAGTTCTGCTTCCTTGGTTTCACCCTTCTTTTGTAATTCTGGTTTTCATCCTCGTTTTTCTTCAGGGCAGGTTGAGCCTTCTGAAGTCCTGGGGTGGATTCTGTGGTTGACAGGTTGCAGCAAATTTGTGCTCATGTGGTGGACAATTTGTTGTTGTCTCAGGAGGAGGCTCAGTGTTTTGCTAACGATCGTCGGTGTGTTGGTTCCTGGCTTCGGGTTGGGGATTTGGTCTGGTTGTCTTCCCGTCATGTTCCTATGAAGGTTTCTTCCCCTAAGTTCAAGCCACGGTTTATTGGTCCTTATAGGATTTCTGAGATTATCAATCCAGTGTCTTTTCGTTTGGCCCTTCCAGCCTCTTTTTCCATCCATAATGTTTTTCATAGATTTTTTGTGGAAATATGTGGTGCCCGTTGTTCCCTCTGTTGATCCTCCTGCCCCAGTGTTTATTGATGGGGAGTTGGAGTATGTGGTTGAGAAGATTTTGGATTCTCGTTTTTCGAGGCGGAAGCTTCAGTATCTTGTCAAATGGAAGGGTTACGGCCAGGAGGATAATTCTTGGGTTGTTGCCTCTGATGTTCATGCTGACGATTTGGTTCATGCCTTTCATTTGGCTTGTCCTGATCGGCCTGGGGGTTCTGGTTAGGGTTTGGTGACCCCTCCTCAAGGGGGGGTACTGTTGTGAATTCTGCTCTTGGGCTCCCTCCGGTGGTTATAAGTGGTAGCGCTGCTGTCTTTGGATCGCAGCATCCATCAGGTGTGTCCACTTATTGCAAGTCTGACTGGGCTATTTAGTCTTGCTTGACCCTTTAGTCAGTGCTAGTTGTCCATTGTTCCTGGAGGATTCACATCCCTGCCTGGTCTCTCCTGCTTTGCTGTTCATTTCAACAAAGCTAAGTTCTGGCTTTGTTTTTTGCAGTCCACATGTTGTGGGCCTTATAGTTCAGTGTATTTCATGTTTTGTCTTGTCCAGCTTGGTCTGTATAAGGATTTGTTCAGCCAAGCTGGTATCTCTGGAGATGCAGATATACCCTCCATATCTTTAGTTAGATGTGGAGATTTTGTATTTTCTGTGGTGGATGTTTTCTAGTGTTTTAATACTAACCGCATAGTACTCTGTCCTATCCTTTCTATTTAGCTAGAGCGGCCTACTTTGCTAAATTCTGATTTCAGTCTGCGTATGTTTTTTCCCTCTCCTCTCACAGTCAATATTTGTGGGGGGCTGTCTATCCTTTGGGGATTTTCTCTGAGGCAAGATAGTTTTTCCGTTTCTATCTCTAGGGGTATTTAGTCCTCCGGATGTGTTGAGGTGTCTAGGGAGTGTTAGGTAAAACCCACGGCTACTTCAAGTTGCAGTGTTAAGTTCAGGGTCTGCGGTCAGTACAGGTACCACCTTCTCAAGAGTACATCTCATGCTGCTCCTATGCCACCAGATCATAACACATTTCCTTCATTCACCGGGGTTTACAGGCACGAGCACAGCTGCATTAGCAGAGCTCCTGCCTGTAAAATATTTTAACCCCTTCAGATGGATTTATATCGTGGGACATAACGACGGAAGGTATGTATATTGTTGGTTTATTATGTTTCCTTTGTTACAGATCGAGGTTCTTCAGGTGGATTGAGAGAACAATAAAATATTACAACAACCTGTTTGTTTATTTCATTAAAATACTTTGCAATATTGTGTGTGTGTTTTTTTTAACCATTTCATACAATTGGATTAATAATGGATAGGTGTCATAATTGACGCCTCTCCATTATTAATCTGGCTTAATGTCACCTTACAATAGCAAGGTGGCATTAACCGTTCATTACCCCATATCCCACCGCTACACGGGAGTGGAAAGAGAGTGGCCAAGTGCCAGAATAGGCGCATCTTCCAGATGTGCCTTTTCTGGGGTGGCTGGGGGCAGATGTTTGTAGCCAGGGGGGGCCAATAACCATGGACCCTCTTTAGGCTATTAATATCTGCCCTCAGTCACTGGCTTTACCACTCTGGCGGAGAAAATTGCACGGGAGCCCACGCCAATTTTTTCCACGATTTAACCCTTAAATTTAATAGCTACAGCGCCGAAATTTTGCACATACACACTACTAACATTAGTAGTGTGGAATATGCAAAAAAAGGGGGATATGAGATGGTTTACTGTATGTAAACCATGTCTCATATCATGTCGGGTTTAGGCAGGAGAAATGAAAAGCCGGCAATTGAATTACCGGCTTTTCACATATATCGCGCCGAAGTTAATAAAAATATAAATATATATATATATATATATATGTCTCAATGACATACATATATATACACTCACTGGCCACTTTATTAGGTACACCATGCTAGTAACGGGTTGGACCCCCTTTTGCCTTCAGAACTGCCTCAATTCTTCGTGGCATAGATTCAACAAGGTGCTGGAAGCATTCCTCAGAGATTTTGGTCCATATTGACATGATGGCATCACACAGTTGCCGCAGATTTGTCGGCTGCACATCCCAAAGATGCTCCATACAAGGCAGGATGGATCCATGCTTTCATGTTGTTTACGCCAAATTCTGACCCTACCATCCGAATGTCGCAGCAGAAATCGAGACTCATCAGACCAAGCAACGTTTTTCCAATCTTCTACTGTCCAATTTCGATGAGCTTGTACAAATTGTAGCCTCAGTTTCCTGTTCTTAGCTGAAAGGAGTGGTACCCGGTGTGGTCTTCTGCTGCTGTAGCCCATCTGCCTCAAAGTTCAACGCACTGTGCGTTCAGAGATGCTCTTAGGCCTACCTTGGTTGTAACGGGTGGCGATTTGAGTCACTGTTGCCTTTCTATCAGCTCGAACCAGTCTGCCCATTCTCCTCTGACCTCTGGCATCAACAAGGCATTTCCGCCCATAGAACTGCCGCTCACTGGATTTTTTTTCTTTTTCGGACCATTCTCTGTAAACCCTAGAGATGGTTGTGCGTGAAAATCCCAGTAGATCAGCAGTTTCTGAAATACTCAGACCAGCCCTTCTGGCACCAACAACCATGCCACGTTCAAAGGCACTCAAATCACCTTTCTTCCCCATACTGATGCTTGGTTTGAACTGCAGGAGATTGTCTTGACCATGTCTACATGCCTAAATGCACTGAGTTGCCGCCATATGATTGGCTGATTAGAAATTAAGTGTTAACAAGAAGTTGGACAGGTGTACCTAATAAAGTGGCCAGTGAGTGTATATATATATATATATATATATATATATATATATATATATAAAAAAAAAGAAACCCGACTTTGGAGCGAATATCGCCGACGGCCGACCCGATCCCACGGTGAGATCGGGTTGGGTTTCACGAAACCCGACTTTCCCAAAAGTCGGCGACTTTTGAAATTGGCTGATCTATTTCGCTCAACCCTATTCACCACCTCATCCACTGTCTCAATTTTCAGATTAATGGCGGATTCTAAAATACGCCATTTGGAGACCAGGATGCCAAAGGCGCACTCCACAGTTCTTCTGGCCCTGGACAGTCTATAATTAAAAATACTTTTGGTGTGGTCCAAGCCCCGACTGGAGTAGGGTTTCAGTAGGTTAGCAGACATTTGAAATGCCTCATCCCCAACCACAACAAATGGCATTGCTGGGCCTTCGGTGTTGGGAAGAGGTCGTGGCTGGGGGAAATTAAAATTGTTTCCATATAACCTTTGGCCCATATCAGACTCTTTAAATGTCCGTGAGTCATTTGTCCGGCCAAACGCTCCAATGTGCATGGCGAGAAACCTGCAGTCCGCACCTGCAATTGCCATGAGCACGGTGGAAAACTATTTTTTATAATTAAAGAACTGAGATCCAGTTCTTGCAGGCTTTGTAATCCGAATGTGCTTCCCATCCACAGCTCCAATGCAGTTCGGGAAAGAACAAACTTGTTCAAATATTTGGGCGTTGGCCTCCCATAATTCAGTAGTAGGGAGGGGTAAAAATTAATCACGGAGATTGTCCCACAAAGCGCGGCATGTGTCGGCAACAATTCCGGAAAGTGTGGAGACTCCAATCCTAAATTGAAAATGCAGGGATCTTAAGGTCTCTCCAGTAGCCAGGAAACTGCCAAGAAGATAAATTAAAAAATTTAATTAACATTGAAAAAAAAAAAAAAAAAACTTAACATATGACAGGCGTCCACATTGCAAGATAACGTACCGTAGAGTCACCAGTAGCCGTTCCTCTGCATAAATTGATCTCTGTAGCTGTGTGTCCTGCCTGGTAATGGCTCCTTCCACAAGACGCAGCAGATACCGGAAGCTGTCTTGAGACATCCTGATATATTCGAAATACTTTTCCAGATTGTCATTTAGCTCGCCAAACAAGCAATGGTAGGCTCCATGACTTCAACTATAGGGTGTAGTCAAAAGCGCCAATGTCTCCTTCTCCGTTTTTCTCTTTTCCTTTGTTCGTAATAGGCAATAGCATAAGCATTAGCCAAGGCAAAATCCAACTCCATGTTCATGTAGATACTCTCCATGGGACGCTCCATCTTGATGCTGGAATCACAAGCAAAATGGGAGGAATTCATCTCTGCCAGGGTATACAGTGTATACACAAATTCCATTACACCCACCCTCTTCTATCCATTGGTGGTCTTTATCTAGTGTCTAGACACTAATTGGGGCTTTTTTCCTGCAATTGTGTAAAGAATTACATCATTCTAGGCCAACGCATGCGTCTAAAAAAGCTGCGTTTTGAATGCGTTATGCATTGCGTCGATGACGCTGCGCCCAAAGGCGCAAATATGAACGTAGCCTTACTGACGCCTATACTATGACATAGAAAGCAAACTGACAGTCAGTTTTGGTGATGCCAAATATTAGTGTCTCGCAAACGCTCTTTTGACTGAAGGTAATCAGAAATTACACACTTCAAATTCTTCTGGAAAGTCATCTCAGAAGAGTAGAAACTGTTAGAGCCGAAAAGATGACTCAACTTCATATTAAGACCCATGGTCTTGGAGAGGTATGAAAAAGGCCAGGCTTCTTAGCAATTTATTCCAGTAGATCACCACTGATAAGTCCTATTTAGTCCATTAAAAAGAAGCTGACTCAGCACTTCTTGGAGGACTGCAGTCAGTTTATCAAACAGATCATCAGCATAGCGGGACGCTAACCCATACTTGTCTACATCAATCAGACTATATTAAAAGTTCACCAATATTATCACAATTGTAATTAGGAAAACTATTCTTTTTTAAATAAGTTATAATAAAAATGAATTCAAAGTTATACTGTAGTTGGTAAAGGATAAAACTAAGTCTAATTGGGAGTTAAACGCCATTGTAACATCTATAACACAAGTCATAAAATATCCTCAGGGGGAATGTCCCACCGGGAGCAGAACTAGTCCTCCATGACATCTCATCGTAGAGATCCCTCTATATAAGGATCAGAAGTAATAACATTGTGCCTTTTCCTAGGACAAGGACAAATCGCTGCAATTCCTCACAAATGTAAGAATTAAGAATGATCATCTCATCTTGGAAAATGTCCAGCAGCTGCAAAAATCTTAAAGTTAATGAACCACAAGAACCTCGTACAGGACTGACGGTTTCCGGTATTTTTTCATCTGTGTCTTATTCTAAGCTGAATTTGTCGATTCTTTTTACAGCATGAAACATTAGTGTGAAATCATTTCATACATTTTAGCAGCTCATTCAAATGAAGAAATATTTGGTGCCATTAGAAAACAAATTCCTTTTTCCAATTTGCCGAAGTTTAGCGCAGCAATGTTTTATATTACAATGTATTTTCTTATTATTAGTATTTTAATTATTTTTGTAAAAGAAGCAAAATAAATCATAAATTGCAGGTAGAATCAGAGAAAAATTTTTCTTTTAATATGATAGGGAGTCTCTCCGCATTGACTGTTGAATCCAAGCCTAGGCTCTTGGTACACCCTTAGTATGGACAGACAGATCAATGCGCCTTCCCAACCACCTTTTCTGCATTTATCTCTTCCCTTTCTTCCTTGATTGACCGCTCTGGATTTACAGGAGACAGAGAAGGGCAGAGATAGATGTTTGGTCATCTGAAAGGCTCACCAAGTGCTTGTGCTTGGTTTGCACACAGCCTTTCAGAAGATTATTATTTTATATAAATTCCTTTGGTTAGTACTTATTTATGTAGACATCTTTTCCGTCCACTTAACGGTGCGGATATGTACAACTTTCCAATACAATTTCTTCCCTTTTCCTTTAAATAAACTCCATCTCTACTTCTCAGATAATTATTTTCAAATTATATTTAAAACAGAGTTTTGACAGTGAAAGTGTCCGAAGGTCGGGAACCATACGACGTTTAGCTGTTTCTTGTTATTAACAGATTTTTCTTCTTGTAGCTTACAACATATATGAAATTGGCTCCTCTGAATATGCAACATCACAATTTTAGTACAGTTACCGAGATTCTGCTTTTGGGATTTCAAAATTTAAAGCGTTTCAATCTTTGCTTCTTTCTTCTCCTGCTGGTCATCTACTCTGTGACTATATGTGGAAACCTTCTCATCATTCTGGTGGTGTCCTGCAGCCGAGAGCTCCACTCTCCCATGTACTTCTTCCTCACACAACTCTCCTTCTCGGACATTCTTCTCACCACCACCATCGTACCCAACACACTTGACATTATGTTATATGAAGAAAGCTCTCTGTCTTTTATAGGCTGCTTGACTCAATATTATTTCTTCTCAGCTTCTGAGGTATTGGAATGTCTTCTTCTGACCGTGATGTCCTATGACCGGTATCAGGCCATCTGTCACCCTCTACATTACACTTCACTCATGGACTTTACATTTTGTGTCAGAGCCGTTCTCTCGTGTTGGTTGGTGATTTGTGCTACGTTGCTGATGATCTTTTTTACCATGAGTCGTTTGGATTTCTGTGGACCAAACATCATTGACCATTTCTTCTGTGACTTGGAACCTTTACTGGAGCTTTCCTGTTCAGATACTTTTATGATGAAGCTGGAAACTTTTTTCTTGGTTATTGTATATGCAATTTTCCCTCTTATTGTTATTATACTTTCCTATGTGTACATCATAGTCGCCATACTAAAGATCCCATCTGTGACCGGACGGCAGAAGACCTTCTCCACCTGCAGCTCTCACCTGGCTGTTGTGGCCTTATTTTATGGATCCCTTATCACCACTTATGTGTTTCCACGCAAGCAAAATGCAAAGACATTCCTGTCTCTGTTCTACACCGTGATTACTCCTCTTCTCAATCCGATGATATACAGTCTGAGCAATAAAGATATTAAGCAGGCTCTTCGAAAACTTTTGAAAAACCTTTCTGAAATGTTTCATATAAGTTGCCTGCTACGTCTTTCTTCTTTACCAGATAAAAAATAACATCTTCAACATGAGCGCCTTTTAATTCTGCCAGATGACAGAGGCATGTCTATGGGTTCATTACAAAGTCAATCTGATTTCTTAATCCTCTCGCCTGAGCTTTCATCATCTAACTTCATGAACACTGATCTGCTTTTGGCCTTAAAGAGGACCTCAGGTAAAAGGTGGCCATTTTTTGCTTCTATTTTATTCCCATTATTACCCTGAGTATTCCATTTTTTATTTGTTTGAAACCCCCTCTATACGGTTCCAGAGATATGAGCCTTTTTTTTTGCTAATTTTAATGGATTCTACAAGGGTTCAGTGCTCACAGTGTAATTGAGCAGATCAGCTTAAAGACACACCCCAGGGGATCCTATGCACATGCCTCCTTGGAAAAGACTATAAAAATCAAAACTGACCAAAAATGTCCAAATCTCTGGATTTATAATTCAAATGAAAAAAAGCAAAAAAACAAACCCAATACTCAGCAAAGCTGGGGATATAAAATTAGAGTAAAAGCTGGACACATTTGATCACAGTTCCTCTTTATGGACCAAAAATTAGTTTTCCTTTTTTTTTTAATTAATTGCCTTTCACAAATTAAACCTTTTTATTTTTCCTAAGGAGGGAGCTTGTGATTTTATGGCTTGCATTTTATTTTGCAAAGTCAGCGTTTTAGAACACATTGAATCTATTGATTAGCTTAGATTTCTTTATGCCGGATCGGAAAAGAAAAAAAATTGCAAAACTGCCTCTGATTATAGCATATATATTTTTAAAGTTAATTGTGCAATAACAATAATCTGCTAAAATTTTGTGGCGCAGTGGAAATACAATGCTACCAATAATTTTTATGCTTAGTTTCGATAGCCCTGTATTTTTTTTGGAATAGGTAATTTTTGTTTATTAGATTCTGAACCTGTGTGATCACAATTTGTTACATGTACATCAAAATGCTGCAAAAGTATGAGGGCATCTTATTATTCCAAAGAGATTGCAGAGCTTAGAGCAATGCAAAAGTGCACCCACTTTTAATTTTTCTCCATCACTTTCTTGCAGGTGAAAATAATTATTCTTCTAAAAATCATAATGACTTTTCATTCTCATGTTGATTTTGGTAAAAAAAATAAAAAAAAAAACATTTTTGAGGTCATGAGGGTCAGAGGCTTTGCTCCCATAAGTATTTGGTGAGTTTTTGATGCTGCAGATTTTTTGTAGTATTTCCACACTTTTTGGTAAATTTAGTTTCTTTTGCTTTTTTAGTGTGAAATGTTTACATATACGTTGCTATTACATTTTTGAGGCTGCTGTTTTTATCTTTTTCCTATATCATGTGTTAAATATCACTGCTGTATTTATTTATTTATATTTTTAATTCTTTATTTATGCAAGAACCAATGAAATAAGTGAAATTAGCAAACCGTCCTCTAGGTGCCGGGATTCTGCCTCTGCACAGGATGGATCCCAAGCCTTGTCTTCTCCTGCAGTCCCCCATTGAGCCTCAACCACAGTGAATGCTTCTGAGCAAAGAGTCTCGGCGTCTTGCTCAGATCCGGGCTGTACACTTGGTTACTGCTGCCTCTCCTGGTTGAGCTATAGTAACTGGCTATGCCCAGCGGCAAGCAGTCATTCCTGAATCTAAGTCCAGGTCTTGCTCTTGAGTCAACTTCTCATCGGTGGTCATCCGTCACAAGCTCAGGTCCTGGTCCATCTCTGGATTGGCCGGTGAGCAAGTTCCTGTCAGATTGAAAGAAAGTATAAAAGGATCTTTGGTGCCCCCTTCGGTGCGCTAAGATCATTTATGTTATGTGAGAGAGTGGAATCATACGGTAGTGTGGACTCATTTGCATGTGCTCAGGGCAAGCCAAGCACTTTTAGAATTCCGGCACCTCCGGAGAGGAGTTTGTGTGCGTGTTCAGGGCTGGCATTGGGCTTTTAGAATTCCGGCTTCTCCAGAGAGGAGTTCATATGTGTGCACACGCTGTATTTAAGTCTACCTACCAGTTCCCATGCCCCAGTGGGGTCTGCGTTCCCCTGTAAAGTAACAGGGTTCACGTCTAGCGTCATATTCGCTCTGTGGCTGTGTGCAGTTAACACAGCTCCTCTGCAGTGCGTCTCTCCCGTCGCTGTGTGCGATTAGCACAGCCATGTGTTAATCCACTGAGTGATGCTAACTCAGTGCTAGCCAGTTACTCTCGCTACTTGTCTCGCTAATGTCCTCTTAGCTGCAGGTTACTAACTCTGCACGGTGGACCCTGCGTGGCAAACGCACTTTACTAATATAATTCATTTAGTGCGTTAAGCCCACCCTAACACCATCATTTACAACAATCAGGTAAAAAAATATTACAATTTCATCATATGCAAACCAGTAAACAAAAGAACACAGGATCCTTAAGGTGCCCCTGTCAGCAGGATTGTGCATAGTAACCTTAAAAGTTAATTTGGAGGACACATCTGTTGTATCTAGAGAGCCTCCTCTGATAGCCACTAGACGCAGTCATTTCCCTGCCGCCTGGGGCACCTGTTGCATTATGGTCTGCCTGCCCACAAAAAAAGATCGACTGTAGATGAATGAAACGTGACCTGCATTCTGCTCGAGATACCTCCATGGCCTCCACTGGCTCGGTGGTCAGAGCTGGAGACTTCAAAGGATTGGAAAAAGTTGGACCCAACTGAATCCTTTGTCTACACTGCGCTCACTCTAATCTTCGTTCAACATGCCGAAGATTAATGCTAGTGGACACCGTTATCAAATCCTCAATTGTAGTGGGATTCTCACTACTGGACAGGGCATCTTTCACGTGGTCAGCAAGACCCCGCCAGAACACGGGAATCAGGACTGTATCTGGACACTCCAGCTCAGACTCTAAAGTCCGAAATTGGACAGCAAATTGGCTTACCAAGGAAGAGCCCTAGGTTAACACCAGGAGTTGGAGCACGGTGCTATAAGTCACTTGAGGACCCAAAAAGACCTATTTCAGAGCGCCCAGAAAATGAGAGTCGCTCTGAATCAGCTGGTCATTATGCTCCCACAGTTGTGTAGCCCATTTCAACACCCTGCCCGTCAATAGAGATACTACAAATCTGTAATGATTATAGGGGATTACTCAGGAGACTCTTTGCGTGGAACAAGACAACTACAGGACACAGTTTTATAAGTGGTAAAGTCTATATTATCACACGGTGATTCAAACAGGTGCAGACCAAAGCTCAAGTCCACAACACTTGGTGTAAATATTAAATGCAGCTTAACAGTCTATAGGAACATTAGAGGAAAACACAATCAAGCAGAAAGTCTATGAAGCACAGTTGTACTTGAGGATACTTGCCACAAGTAAGTCTTTGTTTAGTCCAAACACAGATATATATGCTTATAAGGCAGTTCAAGCAATGTCTTAGCTCAACCAGGTAGGCCTGGGTGACAATCTCAGGTTTAAGAAGAGCAGCAACAGCTTACATGTCCAGCAAATGCAGATGGAAACAAACACAAGCAGCCAGATGGAGGAGGATTACTGGAAACCTTTGTATGCAGCAGAAACTCAGAGCTGAGTAGCAGGATCTCCACACAGGTGAGCAGTAGCAGGAGCAAATGCAAAGCCAGGGAGCCACCAGGGTAAGACATTGGATGCAAGGCAGAATACTCTAGCACAGACTAAAGGCAGGGGTTGAGTTATATAGCAGGAAGACACAGTGCACATGAGACCAAAGATGCCATCTTGGAAAAGGGCAGTAATGCACAAAAGGTATTCAAAAATGTTCAGAGTCCTGACAGAATCCCACTTTGGCCCATTCAGACGAGAAATGTGAGGCCAGCCTCTACAGTTGAATAGCGCACTGGTTCAGGAATCCTCTGCAAGCCTTGCTAACTCTCTAGAACTTTTTTGGGGGCGGGAAAGATGGGACAGGCATTGTGGCAGCGACTTTGATAGCGGCCTTACTGGCAGCTTGTGCCACAACTGCGGTAAAATCCACTGCTGAAATTGTCCGCTCAAGAGCGGACAACCTGACTTCCAGCTGCTGGATGTACCGCTGTAGTCGCTGCTCATCGACTATTGCTAGCAAGACCTTGGCGCTAGTATACTCTAAGGATTGGCGGATTGCACTAAATAAATTCAATAAAGAAGTGCCATCGCAACCCAGAGTCCACCATGTGGACATGTAAAACTGCAGCTAATGTGAACAATGGTGGAACACGTAGGGAGCGATTGCTGGCTCACACAATAGAGCTGTGTCACTCGCACACAGTAACAAAGAGTATATGACGCTAGACACGATCCCTATTAACCTCACAGGGGATCAAAGCCCACTTATGGGGCAAGGAGCAAACTGTGGTCCAGCAGTCAGCAGCAGCACTCAACCAACTCCTCTCCGGAGATGCCAGAATTCTGATTGCTAGACACCAGCCCTGAATCCATAAAAACAAACTCCTCTCCAGAGGTGCTGGAACTATAATAGCTTACCGCCAACCCTGAGCACATGCTGACGAAAACCACATTGTTGAAATATCTTATTCTCACATGGAAGGAGGCTGATACTGGCAAGCTGGCGTACATCTCTGAGAGCCTTTGATATGTAAAGCTCAAGTCCAGTCGAACAGGACCTTGCCCGTGGACCAATTCAGAGCTGCCGCATCACCAGAGCAGCTGACGACCGACCACCAATGAGATGTCACCACATCACAAGCATGCTCAGAAGGGTGATTTCTGGGCTTAGTCTCCATAGTGTTCACTCATCGCTGCCTATCACTGGTTACCATAGGTTTGGCTGAAGAGCCAGCAGTAACCAGATAAATAGGACGAGCCTGAGCAAGACTCTGCATTCACAGAGGCTAAAGCTTGATGGGAGACCACAGATGCAGGCAAGGCTTGGGATCTACCCTGTACAGTGGGAGAATCCCGGTGCCTAATATTACCCTCCCTGCTAACATCCCCCTGGCAACGTTTGTCACACTCAAAAGCCACAATAAACTGGGGGGCACAAATGTGCTTTATAGGCTCCTAGGTCCTATCCTCAGGCCTATGACCCTTCCAGTTTACACAAAAAATTTTTGAACCACGTACCACCTTGGACCAGACAATGGCATTGACCTCAAAATCATCTGAGGATGTATCCGAGCTTCCGGCAGGAGTCCCAGAAGATCTCGTTACATATACGGGTTTCAACAAAGACACATGGAAGGTGTCAGTTGTGTCAAGATGTGGTGGAAGTCTGAGATGATAGACTTCAGGGTTCACCTGTTCCAGGACTTTGAAGGGACCTAGATAGCGGGGAGAAAATTTAGTGGACTCCTCACGCAGCATGATGCTATGAGGTGAGATTTACACTAAGTCGCCAGGGGCGAAGACCAGAGCTGGACGACAATGTGCATTGGCGGAGACCCTCATTCTTTCCTTAGAAGCCCGAATGGCATCTGAGTGCTGTCCCAGATCTTATGAGCCTTCACTACCCAGTCCACCACCCCAGGGTCAGTAGACAAGATTGGCACGGGCACGGGAACATGCAGATGCTGGCCGTAGTTAAGGAGGAACAGCATCTGCCCAATGGTTTTGGAAATGGCATTATTTAGCGCAAACTACACTCAAGACAGTAAGGACGCCCAGTTGACATGCCTGGCAGAGACAAAATGCCGAAGACACATGACCAAAGTCTGAAGGCTCTCTCCACCAGCCCATTAGTCTCAGGATGATATGGGGTAGAGAGATTGAACTCAATACAGAGCAACTGACAAAGCTCTCTCCAGAACTGGGAGGCAATCTGGGGACCCCAGTCACTGACAATCTTGTAAGGCATCCCTTGAAGGTGGAAACCATGCTTCAAAAAGAATACTGTTAGAGCCCGTGCCGATTGTATGCATGGAAGGGGGACCAGATGTACCATCTTAGAGAAATGGTCAGAGAATACCCAAATAACTGTGTTATTACAGGCAATCCACAGTAAAGTCCAAATAATCCAGATGAGAGAAAATAAAGAAAATAAAGTCCATCCCAACCATCTCACAGGACCTATCTGCCATCGGCAAGGGATGAAGCAAGCCCACGGGTCTCTGCCTAGAAGCCATCCACTCCAGAATCCAGTACAAACTTATTACCCTCACCCACAAAGCACTCCATGGCTCAGCACCACCCTACATCTCCTCCTTCATCTCAGTCTACCACTCTACAAGTGCCCTCCATTCTGCTAATGACCGGAGGTTAACATTAGTGATGGGCGAGCACTAAAATGCTTGGGTGCTCATTGCTCGGGTCAAGCAGATTGGTATATTCTGGTACTCGACCAAGCAACGAGCCCAATGTAAGTCTATGGGAAACCCAAGTATTTTTACCGCAATCTCAACTGGGGTCCCTTTAAGGTCTTAAAACATCTGAAAATGATGGAAACACTGCTCAACTGACACAGGAACATCATGGGGATCTCCCCTGGAAGAATTTCTGACTCTTAAGTCACAGCTGTAAGCAATGTTGTCAGAGTTTCACACCATTTTTACAGATGCACCAAAAAACATACAAAAAGAAACCGAAATTGATTTTGCTGGGAAATATTTTAAGGTACCTCCTTTCCAGGGTAATGACTTGTATATAAGGCAAAATAACTAACCCGAGACCAAAATGTTCCTCCACCACTTGGGCTATGTTCACACACAGCATTTTTTATTTGTTTTTCAACTTTAACATTGCTTTTATCCAATACAAATGCAGTCACAGGGAAATGTCATTGTAACATTCAACAACCCTAGCTGGCCATGTGGTGTGTGACACATAAGGAGATACATCTTGTTTCATTTATGAAGGAGGGACTCTTAAAGTCGCAAAGCCGATTTTTAGAGGGGCATCAGGTGGCATTAATATTCTTAAAGGGCCATTATTAAACAGTGGGTCTCCTATGGTGTTATTGCAGTGAGTGGCTGGGCTGCCAAGAATTATGACTCACCCCAATACCCCTTTCACGAGAGGTACAAGAGGGCTTCCTGAATTTTTTTTTGGATTAAATGCAAGGCCTGCTCTGCTGATATGGAAATTTGGATTGGATAAATTTATCCCTGTGTGTGTGCTGCGGCCGCTCCCAATAAGACTGAGTATTTTGAGCGCTCATCAAGAATGGACAGTACACCATTGTGACAGAACAACATTCCATCAATACTGAAACTTTATTGTACATACATAGTTTTATAATTGCATATAGAAAGGAGTGGTTAGGGGTTGTTAGGGGTGGTTAGTTAATTACCTTATTGTCTAGCTCCTCTGTCATTGGTTATCTAAACATATATGGAATATTGTGATTAATGCACATATGGATGCTGATTAACCCCTTAGTGACAGAGCCAATTTGGTACTTAATGACCGAGCCAATTTTTACAATTCTGACCAGTGTCACTTTAAGAGGTTATAACTCTGGAACACTTTATCTGATCCCGCTGATTCTGAGATTGTTTTTTCGTGACATATTGTACTTCAAGTTAGTGGTAACATTTCTTCGATATTACTTGCGATTATTTATGAAAAAAATGGAAATATGGCGAAAATTTTTAAAATTTAGCAATCTTCAAATTTTGTATTTTTATGCCCTTAAATCAGAGAGATATGTCACAAAAAATAGTTCATAAATAACATTTCCCACATGTCTACTTTACATCAGCACAATTTTGGAAACTATTTTTTTTTGTTAGGGCGTTATAAGGGTTAAAATATGACCAGCAATTTCTCATTTTTACAACACCGTGTTTTTTTTAGGGACCACATCACCTTTGAAGTCATTTTGAGGGGTCTATATGATAGCAAATACCCAAGTGTGACACCATTCTAAAAACTGCACCCCTCAAGCTGCTCAAAACCACATTCAAGAAGTTTATTAACCCTTTACGTACTTCACAGGAACTGAAACAATGTGGAAGAAAAAAATGAACATTTAACTTTTTTTTGCAAACATTTTATTTCAGAACCATTTTTTTTAATTTTCTCAAGTGTAAAAACAGAAATTTAACCACAAATTTTGTTGTGCAATTTTTCCTGAGTACGACGATACCCCATATGTGGAGGGAAACCACTGTTTGGGCGCACGGCAGAGCTTGGAAGTGAAGGAGCACCGTTTGACTGTTTCAATGCAGAATTGGCTGGAATTGAGATCGGACGCCATGTCGCGTTTGGAGAGCTCCTAATGTGCCTAAACAGTGGAAACCCCCCACAAGTGACACCATTTTGGAAACTAGACCCCTTAAGGAACTGATCTAGATGTGTGGTGAGCACCTTGAACCCCCAAGTGCTTCACAGAAGTTTATAACGTAGAGCCGTGAAAATAAAAAATCGCATTTGTTTTCACAAAAATGATATTTTTGCCCACACATTCATATTTTCACAAGGGTAACAGGAGAAATTAGACCACAAACATTGTTCTGCAATTTCTCCTGAGTACGTCGATACCCCATATGTGGAGGTAAACCACTGTTTGGGCGCACCGCAGAGCTTGGAAGTGAAGGAGCACCGTTTGACTTTTTCAATGCAGAATTGGCTGGAATTGAGATCGGATGCCATGTCGCGTTTGGAGAGCCCCTGATGTGCCTAAACAGTGGAAACCCCCCACAAGTGATACCATTTTGGAAACTAGACCCCTTAAGGAACTTAAGGATCTAGATGTGTGGTGAGCACTTTGAACCCCCAAGTGTTATGATCCTAGTGGCAAGGATCGCGGGTCGGACTAGCTAAGTAACTGAACAGACGACTAGCTCTGGGGAAGTGGTAACTAGATTGACCGCAACCTGATCCTATCCGCACACAACTATAGGCAGCCGTGGAACATTACCTGAAAATCCTAGACGTCTCTTCACGGCCTGAGAAACTGACTATTCCTGGAGGGAAAGAAAGTCCTCTCTTGCCTCAGTGGAATGACCCCAAAGATATAGAATAGCCCCCCACAAATATTAACGGTGAGTTAAGGGGAAAGCACAAACGCAGAGATGAAATTAGATTTAGCAAATGAGGCCCGCTAATACTAGATAGCAGAAAATAGGAAGAGAACCGTGCGGTCAATAAAAAACCCTATTCAAAATATCCACGCAGAGATTGCTCGAGCCCCTGCACCAACTAACGGTGGGGGAAGCAACTCCGTACCCCAGAAATCACATATTAGCAAGCTGGACTAGACTCATCATACACAGAAATCATATTGCAGGCAGATGAGCAAAAAATATTCAAACAGAACTTAGCTTATCCTGAAGAGGCAGAAAACGAGATAATCAGGAGTAATCAGAATAGCACTGAATACATTGACAGTCGGCAACAAGTGGAAGTGAAGCAGAGCTAAATAGGAGCCTCCCTGGTGAATAACGAGGCAGCTGATCCAGCCAGACCCGCAGGATAATAAACCAAACCACCAGGGGGAGCCAAAAAAACAAAGTCACACAATACCATCTGTGACCACAAGAGGGAGCCTGAGGAGGGGTCACCGAACCCTCATCAAAACCCCCAGGGCAATCAGGGTGAGCCACATGGAAGGCACGAACCAAATCGGCCGCATGAACATCAGAGGCAACAACCCAGGAATTATCCTCCTGACCATAGCCTTTCCACTTAACCAAATACTGAAGCCTCCGTCTAGAAATACGAGAATCCAAGATCTTCTCCACCACGTATTCCAATTCTCCCTCAACCAGCACAGGGGCAGGAGGCTCAACCGAAGGAACCACAGGCATCCCATACCTCCGCAACAATGACCGATGGAACACATTATGAATAGCAAACGATGCCGGGAGGTCCAAACGAAAAGACACAGGGTTAAGGACTTCCAAAATCTTATAAGGACCGATAAACTGAGGCTTAAACTTAGGAGAGGAGACCTTCATAGGAACAAAGCGAGAAGACAACCACACCAAGTCCCCAACGCGAAGTCGGGGACCCACACAGCGACGGCGGTTGGCAAAGCGCTGAGCCTTCTCTTGTGACAGCTTCAAATTGTCCACCACATTATTCCAAATCTGATGCAACCTATCCACCACAACATCCACTCCAGGACAGTCAGAAGGCTCCACCTGACCCGAGGAAAAACGAGGATGAAACCCTGAATTACAAAAAAAAGGCGAAACCAAAGTAGCAGAACTAGCCCGATTATTAAGGGCAAACTCGGCCAATGGCAATAAAGTCACCCAGTCGTCCTGATCAGCAGAAACAAAACATCTTAAATAGGTTTCCAAAGTCTGATTAGTGCGCTCGGTTTGGCCATTCGTCTGAGGATGGAAGGCCGATGAAAAAGCCAAATTAATGCCCATCTTAGCACAAAAGGTCCGCCAAAATCTAGACACAAACTGGGATCCTCTGTCGGAAATAATATTTTCAGGGATCCCGTGCAAACGAACCACATTTTGAAAAAACAGAGGAACCAACTCGGAGGAGGAAGGCAACTTAGGCAAGGGCACCAAATGGACCGTCTTAGAAAAATGATCACACACCACCCAAATGACAGACATTCTCTGAGAGACAGGGAGATCTGAAATAAAATCCATGGAAATGTGCGTCCAAGGCCTCTTCGGGACAGGCAAAGGTAACAACAAGCCACTGGCACGACAACAGCAAGGCTTAGCCCGAGCACAAATTCCACAAGACTGCACAAAGGAACGCACATCCCGCGACAAGGAAGGCCACCAGAAGGACCTAGCCACCAAATCTCTGGTACCAAAAATCCCAGGATGGCCTGCCAACACCGAAGAATGAACCTCGGAAATAACTCTGCTGGTCCGTCTATCTGGGACAAACAGTCTCTCCGGTGGACAACGGTCAGGTCTATCCGCCTGAAACTCCTGCAGCACTCGTCGCAAATCTGGGGAGATGGCAGACAAAATCACCCCTTCTCTGAGGATACCAGCTGGCTCTGAATAACCAGGAGAGTCAGGCACAAAACTCCTAGAAAGAGCATCAGCCTTCACATTCTTCGAACCAGGCAGGTATGAGACCACGAAATCAAAACGAGAGAAAAACAACGACCAACGAGCCTGTCTAGGATTCAGCCGCTTGGCCGACTCGAGATAAATCAAATTCTTGTGATCAGTCAAGACCACCACACGATTCTTAGCTCCCTCGAGCCAATGTTGCCACTCCTCAAATGCCCACTTCATAGCCAACAACTCCTGATTACCAACATCATAATTCCGCTCGGCAGGCGAAAACTTTCTTGAAAAGAAAGCACATGGCTTCATCACAGAGCCATCAGAGCTTCTCTGCGACAAAACAGCCCCCGCTCCAATCTCAGAAGCATCAACCTCGACCTGGAAAGGAAGGGAGACGTCTGGCTGACATAAGACCGGAGCCGAAGAAAACCGGCGCTTCAGCTCCCGAAAGGCCTCCACAGCCGCAGGAGACCAATTAGTAACATAAGAACCCTTCTTGGTCAAATCCGTCAATGGCTTAACAACACCAGAAAAATTAGCGATGAAGCGACGGTAAAAATTAGCAAAACCCAAGAACTTCTGAAGACTCTTAACAGATGTAGGCTGAGTCCAGTCATGAATAGCCTGAACCTTGACTGGGTCCATCTCAATAGCAGAAGGAGAAAAAATGAAACCCAAAAAAGAAACCTTCTGGACTCCAAAAAGACATTTTGAGCCCTTCACAAAGAAAGCATTGGCACGCAGGACCTGAAACACCATCCTGACCTGCTTAACATGGGACTCCCAATCATCCGAAAAAACCAGAATATCATCCAGATACACAATCATAAATTTATCCAGATATTCGCGGAAGATGTCGTGCATAAAAGACTGAAAGACAGAAGGAGCATTAGAAAGTCCAAAAGGCATCACCAAGTACTCAAAATGGCCTTCGGGCGTATTAAATGCAGTTTTCCATTCATCACCCTGCTTGATACGCACAAGGTTATACGCACCACAAAGATCTATCTTGGTGAACCAACTAGACCCCCTAATGCGAGCAAACAGATCAGATAACAATGGCAAAGGATACTGAAATTTGACCGTGATTTTGTTTAGAAGGCGATAATCAATACAAGGTCTCAGGGAACCATCCTTCTTAGCCACAAAAAAGAACCCCGCACCAATAGGGGAGGAGGAGGGGCGAATAAGTCCTTTCTCCAAAGACTCCTTTATATAACTCTGCATAGCAGCATGCTCCGGCACTGACAAATTGAAAAGTCGTCCCTTAGGAAACTTACTACCAGGAATCAAATTTATAGCACAATCACAATCCCTATGAGGAGGTAGAGAACTGAGTTTGGGCTCATCAAATACATCCTGGTAATCCAACAAAAACGCAGGGACCTCAGAAGGAGTGGATGAAGCAATTGACACCACAGGAGCATCGCCATGAATTCCCTGACAACCCCAACTTGACACAGACATTGCTTTCCAATCCAGGACTGGATTATGAGTCTGCAACCATGGCAGGCCCAACACGACAACATCCAGCAAATTATGCAATACAAGAAAGCGAATCACCTCCTGATGAACAGGAGTCATGCACATGGTCACTTGTGTCCAGTACTGAGGTTTATTCATAGCCAATGGTGTAGCATCAATTCCCCTTAGTGGAATAGGGAATTTTAAAGGCTCCAAAACAAAACCACAGCGCCTGGCAAATGACAAATCCATCAGACTCAGGGCAGCACCTGAATCCACAAAAGCCATAACCGGGTAAGATGACAGGGAACAAATCAGGGTAACAGACAAAATAAACTTAGGCTGTAAAGTACCGATGGTGACAGATTTATCAATCTTTTTGTGCGCTTAGAGCATGCTGAGATAACATGAGCTGAGTCACCACAGTAAAAGCA
Organism: Ranitomeya variabilis; assembly: GCF_051348905.1. Classification (NCBI taxonomy): domain Eukaryota; kingdom Metazoa; phylum Chordata; class Amphibia; order Anura; family Dendrobatidae; genus Ranitomeya; species Ranitomeya variabilis. Next base: position 13,305,214 of record NC_135236.1, read on the forward strand.
CAACCCATTTTGCCGTCTATAATTTTGCCGTTCACTTCTGGTCAGAATTCTATCACATTGCATAGACTCAGGTGTCTGTTCAGAAGACACCGCCAAATGGTGCGCAGGTTTGCGCTCCCGCAAACGCCGATCAATCTGAATGGCCAGATTCATTGACTCATTCAGACCTGCAGGCGTAGGGAACCCCACCATGACATTCTTAATGGCTTCAGAAAGACCTTTTCTGAAATTTGCAGCCAGGGCACACTCATTCCATTGAGTAAGCACCGACCATTTCCGAAATTTCTGGCAGTACACTTCTGCATCATCTTGCCCCTGAGAGAGGGCCAACAACGCTTTTTCAGCCTGGTTCTCAAGATTAGGTTCCTCATAGAGCAATCCAAGGGCCAGAAAAAACGCATCCACACTGAGCAATGCAGGATCCCCTGGAGCCAATACGAAAGCCCAATCTTGAGGATCGCCACGCAAGAAAGAAATAATAATCTTAACTTGCTGATCAGAATCCCCAGAGGAATGAGGCTTCAAAGAAAGAAACAATTTGCAATTGTTCTTAAAATTCAGGAACCTAGATCTATCTCCAGAAAACAACTCCGGAATAGGTATTCCAGGCTCTGACATAGGACTGTGCACAACAAAATCCTGAATACTTTGTACCCTTGCAGCAAGATGATCTACACTGGAGGCTAAACTCTGGATATCCATATCAGCAACTGAACTCAGAGCCACACCAAGATTAAGAGGAGGAGAGAAGCCAGACACACAGCAGCTAGACACACGGCAGCAAAAAAAAAAAAAAAAAAATTCTCCAAGCTTCTTTTCTCCTGCTTCTGCCATGCAATTAACACTTTACCGGCCGGCTGTACTGTTATGATCCTAGTGGCAAGGATCGCGGGTCGAACTAGCTAAGTAACTGAACAGACGACTAGCTCTGGGGAAGTGGTAACTAGATTGACCGCAACCTGATCCTATCCACACACAACTATAGGCAGCCGTGGAACGTTACCTGAAAATCCTAGATGTCTCTTCACGGCCTGAGAAACTGACTATTCCTGGAGGGAAAGAAAGTCCTCTCTTGCCTCAGTGGAATGACCCCAAAGATATAGAATAGCCCCCCACAAATATTAACGGTGAGTTAAGGGGAAAGCACAAACGCAGAGATGAAATTAGATTTAGCAAATGAGGCCCGCTAATACTAGATAGCAGAAAATAGGAAGAGAACCGTGCGGTCAATAAAAAACCCTATTCAAAATATCCACGCAGAGATTGCTCGAGCCCCCGCACCAACTAACGGTGGGGGAAGCAACTCCGTACGCCAGAAATCACATATTAGCAAGCTGGACTAGACTCATCATACACAGAAATCATATTGCAGGCAGATGAGCAAAAAATATTCAAACAGAACTTAGCTTATCCTGAAGAGGCAGAAAACGAGATAATCAGGAGTAATCAGAATAGCACTGAATACATTGACAGCCGGCAACAAGTGGAAGTGAAGCAGAGCTAAATAGGAGCCTCCCTGGTGAATAACGAGGCAGCTGATCCAGCCAGACCCGCAGGATAATAAACCAAACCACCAGGGGGAGCCAAAAAACCAAAGTCACACAATACCATCTGTGACCACAAGAGGGAGCCTGAAAACGGAGTTCACAACACCCAAGTGCTTCACAGAAGTTTATAACGTAGAGCCGTGAAAATAAAAAATCACATTTTTTCTACAAAAATGATCTTTTTGCCCCCAAATTTTTATTTTCACAAGGGTAACAGGAGAAATTAGACCACAAAAGTTGTTGTGCAATTTCTCCTGAGTACGTCAATACCCCATATGTGGGGGTAAACCACTGTTTGGGCGCACCGCAGAGCTTGGAAGAGAAGGAGTGTCGTTTTACTTTTTCAATGTAGAATTGGCTGGAATTGAGATCGGACGCCATGTCACGTTTGGAGAGCCGCTGATGTGCCTAAACAGTGGAGACCCCCCACAAATGACACCATTTTGGAAACTAGACCCCTTAAGGAACTTATCTAGATGTGTGGTGAGCACTTTAAACTCCCAGGTGCTTCACAGAAGTTTATAACGTAGAGCCGTGAAAATAAAAAAATCGCATTTTTTGCCTCCAAATTTTTATTTTACCAAGGGTAACAGGAGAAATTGGACCCCAGAAGTTGTTGTATAATTTGTCCTGAGTACGCCGACACCCCGTATGTGGGGGTAAACCACTGTTTGGGCGCATGGCTGAGCTCAGAAGCAAAGGAGCGCCATTTGACTTTTCAATGCAAAATTGACTGGAATTGAGATCGGACGCCATGTCGCGTTTGGAGAGCCGCTGATGTGCCTAAACAGTAGAAACCCCCCAAAAGTGACCCCATTTTGGAAACTAGACCCCCCATGGAATTTATCTAGATGTGTAGTGAGAACTTTAAATGCCCAAGTGCATCACAGAAGTTTATAATGCAGAGTCGTGAAAATAAAAAATATTTTTTTTTTAGCAATAAAGATTTTTTAGCCCCCAAGTTTTTATTTTCACAAGGTTAACAAGAGAAATTGGACCACAAAAGTTGTTGTCCTGAGTATGCTGTCCTGAGTATGCTGGTACCCCATATGTGGGGGTAAACCACTGTTTGGGCGCACGGCAGAGCTCGGAAGGGAAGGAGCGCCATTTTGGAATGCAGACTTTGATAGAATTGCCTGCGGGCGTTATGTTGCGTTTGCAGACCCCTAATGTACCTAAACAGTAGAAACCCCCAACAAGTGACCCCATTTTGGAAAATAGACCCCCAAGGAACTTATCTAGATATGTGGTGAGAACTTTGAATGCCCAAGTGCTTCACAGAAGTTTATAATGCAGAGTAGTAAAAATAAAAAATATTTTTTTTTCCCACAAAAAAGATTTTTTAGCCCCTAAATTTTTATTTTCACAAAAGTAACAAGAGAAATTGGACCCCAAAAGTTGTTGTCCAATTTGTCCTGAGTATGCTGGTACCAAATATGTGGGGGTAAACCACTGTTTGGGCGCACGGCAGAGCTCGGAAGGAAAGGAGCGCCATTTTGGAATGCAGACTTTGATAGAATTGTCTGCAAGCGTTATGTTGCGTTTGCAGACCCCTAATGTACCTAAACAGTAGAAACCCCCAACAAGTGACCCCATTTTGGAAAATAGACCCCCCATGGAACTTATCTAGATATGTGGTGAGAACTTTGAATGCCCAAGTGCTTCACAGAAGTTTATAATGCAGAGTAGTAAAAATAAAAAATATTTTTTTTTCACACAAAAAATATTTTTTAGCCCCCAAATTTTTATTTTCACAAGGGTAACAAGAGAAATTGGACCCCAAAAGTTGTTGTGCAATTTGTCATGAGTATGCTGGTACCCAATATGTGGGGGTAAACCACTGTTTGGGCGCATGGCAGAGCTCGGAAGGGAAGGAGCGCCATTTTGAAATGCAGGCTTTGATAGAATGGTCTGCGGGCATTATGTTGCGTTTGCAGAGCCACTGATGTACCTAAACAGTAGAAACCCCCCACAAGTGACCCCATTTTGAAAACTAGACCCCCCAAGGAACTTATCTAGATATGTGGTGAGAACTTTGAATGCCCAAGTGGTTCACAGAAGTTTATAATGCAGAGTAGTGAAAATAGAAAATATTTTTTTTTCCCCAAAAAAAGATTTTTTAGCCCCCAAATTTTTATTTTCACAAGGGTAACTAGAGAAATTGGACCCCAAAAGTTGTTGTCCAATTTGTCCTGAGTATGCTGGTACCCAATATGTGGGGGTAAACCACTGTTTGGGCGCACGGCAGAGCTCGGAAGGGAAGGAGTGCCATTTTGGAATGCAGACTTTGATAGAATTGTCTGCGGGTGTTATGTTGTGTTTGCAGAGCCCCTGATGTACCTAAACAGTAGACACCCCCCACAAGTGACCAAATTTTGGAAACTAGACCCCCTAAGGAACTTATCTAGATATGTGGTGAGAACTTTGAATGCTCAAGTGCTTCACAGAAGTTTATAATGCAGAGTAGCGAAAATAAAAAAATATTTTTTTTTCCCACAAAAAAGATTTTTAGCCCCCAAGTTTTTATTTTCACAAGGGTAACAGGAGAAATTGGACCCCAAAAGTTGTTGTCCAATTTATCCCAAGTACGCTGATGCCCCATATGTGGGGGTAAACCACTGTTTGGGCGCACGGCAGAGCTCAGGAGGGAGGGAGCACCATTTGACTTTTTTAGCGCAAAATTGGCTGTCATGTTTGGAGACCCCCTGATGTACCTAAACAGTGGAAACCCCCAAATTATAACTCCAACCCTAACTCCCTAACCCTAATCTCAACCCGATCCATAATCCTAATCACAACCCTAATGATAATCACAACCCTAACCCCAAAACAGCCCTAATCTCAACCCTAACCATAACCCTAATCAAAACCCTAAATCCAACACACCCCTAACCCTAATCCCAACCCTAATCCCAACCCTAACCCTAATCCCAACCCTAATCCCAAACGTAACCCTATTCCCAACCCTAATCCCAAACGTAACCTAATCCCAACCCTAATCCAAACCCTAACCCTAATCCCAACTCTAACCCTAACTTTAGCCCCAACCCTAACCCTAACTTTAGCCCCAACCCTAACCATAACTTTATCCCCGTCGTCACAAAAAAAGTTCAATGTAACCTTTTTTTTGTACGTCGCGTCCGCCATCTCCACGCATGCGTGGCCGTAACTCTGCCCCCGCTTCCCCAGGACATAGACTGGGCAACGGATGCGTTGAAAAACTGCATCCGCTGCCCACGTTGTGCACAATTTTCACAACGTGCGTCAGTACGTCGGGCCGACGCATTGCGACCGCCCCGTACCGACGCAAGTGTGAAAGAAGCCTAAGGCTGCTTTCACACTAGCGTCGTACTCGGCCCATCGCAGTGTGTCGGGCCGACGTACCGACGCTAGCGTTGTAAGCGCCGCACAACGGGTGCAGCGGATGCTGTTTTTTCAACGCATCCACTGCCCCATTGTGAGGTGCGGGGAGGCGGGGGCGGAGTTCCGGCCGCGCATGCGCGGTCGGAAATGGCGGACACGTCGCACAAAAAAGTTACATGTAGCTTTTTTTGTGCCGACGGTCCGCCAAAGCATGACGCATCCGTCGCACGACGGATGCGACGTGTGGCAATCCGTCGCAATGCGTCGCTAATGCAAGCCAATGGAGAAAAAACGCATCCTGCAAGCACTTTTGCAGGATGCGTTTTTTCTCCAACGACGCATTGCGACGGAAGCCAAAAAACGCTAGTGTGAAAGTAGCCTAACCCTAACCCTAGCCCTAACCCTAACCCTAAATTTAGCCCCAACCCTAACCCTAACCCTAGCCCTAACCCTAACCCTAACCCTAACCCTAATTTTAGCCCCAACTCGTCTCTCCTGCCGGCCGGCAGATGGCAGCAGATGGCGGGCGCACTGCGCATGCGCCCGCCATGAGGAAAAAGCCGTCTGGCAGGAGGAGACAGAAGAGGACCCAGGGACACCGGGTGAGTATGATAGGGTCCCCGAATCCCCCTATTTCTCTGTCCTCTGATGTGCGATCACATCAGAGGGCAGAGAATTACAGATCGCTTTTTTTTTTTTTTTTTTTGCGGTCGCCGGTAAACTGTTACCGGCGATCGCAAAACAGGGGTCGGTGCAAACTGACCCCAATCATGTTCTTTGGGGTCTCGGCTACCCCCGGCAGCCGAGACCCCAAAGATCTTCCGGGTTTCCGGAAAAAAGATGGCGGCGCCCATCGGGAGCCACGAGGAGCACCGGGGGAGATAGGTGAGTATTGGGGGGCTATCGGGGGCCATCGGGGACCCTATTTCTCTGTCCTCCGATGTGCGATCACATCGGAGGACAGAGAAATTAAATGGCAAATCGCGGTTTTGTTTTTTTTGTTGCGACCGCCGGTAAATGGTTAAAGTGGTTTAAGTGGTTTAAGTACCCTTAGCGGCCGCCGTTAAAAGGCGTATCGGAGGTCGTTAAGGGGTTAAGCAACTAAAATGTAGCTCTGCATCTAGGACAAAGTTGAGACATCTGATCAGCACTTAACACATCTGGCGTTATTCCGCTTTTGAGATGGAAAACCCCATACAATCTGTCTGGCTTATATCAGTTTATGTGAGCCATTTTAAGCCATTGATTATAATGTATATATTAGCTGTGAGTATATGAGTATATATGATTATAGAGCAGTATACATGCAAGTGAGATCTACATGATATATATATTTCTATCACAAGCCCCCCTTAGATATCACTTGCCCTAATCCTAGCCTCCTGTCCCAAAGTGCTGCAACTCTTTTGTGCTGTCGGTGAACTGACGCAACCTAACGCCTGCACCCCACTCCATACAGACTTTTCACAAATGGGCGGTCAGGAGATCTGTCCCTAACGGGGGTTCGTTGCAATCAGTCTCTTAGTCAATAGCATGTGTAGTGTATTCTTTATCAAGTAGGTCATCTATTTGGTCAGGCAGGGCATCCACAACATCATTCTGGCTTATCTTCTGGTAGGGGAGCTTTCTTGCAATGCGATGAGTGGATCCAAGTGGGTCTTCCCTCCAGTTTCACAGAGTTTGGTGTAATCAGCAGCACTTGAACAGGACCATCAAATCTGGGATCGAGTGGTGTTCTCCTTACAAACTTTTTTCACCAACACCCAGTCTCCTGGCTTCAAGGCGTGCGTACTGGACACTGGACCTGGCAATGAAGAAAAAACTCGGGAATGGACGTTAGCAAGTTTCTTGGTGAGTTCAATTACATAAGCAGACAAAGTATCATATTGCATAATCAGCTGCTGAGGGAAAGGATACCCCTAACCTGGGACTAGACCCAAACAAAATTTCATATGGTGACAGCTTTTCTGGGCCTCTGGGAGTGTGCCTAACACTGAGTAGTGTGATTGGAAGTGTGTAGGCCTAAGTCTGACCCTACTGCTGACCAGATCTCCCGTGTGAGATTTGCTGTGAATGCGGGTCCCTGGTCACTCTCTATCACTTCTTGGACCCCATAGCTGCATATCTTGTCTCTGAGAGTAGCTTCTTTGCAGTAGTCTTTGCTGACTGGTTCCTCACTCACTGGGAAAGCTTCTGGCCATCCTGAGAACACGTCCACGGCCACGAGGGCATAATCAAAATCTCCACTTGGTGGCATTTGGATGTGGTCTATCTGGATCCTCTGGAAGGGGCACAGTGGTCTGGCAAGATGATGTGTGGGAACTTTCTCCATTCTTCCAGGGTTGCATTTGCCGCAGGTCAGACAGCTGCTAGTGAACTTGGCTGTTAGGGTGGAGATCCCTGAAGCGAACCAGTAAGCACCAATCAGATCATTCATCTGTGTCTTTAATCTGTGTGTGGGCCCATGTGCCCACTGAACCACTTTAGGGTAGATGCTTTGGGGTAAACATGGTTTGTAGTCAATTGCGTATACCCTTCCTTCTTCATGTGTTTCTCTCTTCCGCATCCAGCATTCCTTCTTGTCATTTTGGGGGTGCTCCTGCAGCTTTTTAATCTGATCACAGGATGTCATTTGGTCAGGTTTCTTGTCTTCAGTCATCATGTAGTAGCCGTCCGGCTCTACGACCTCTCCCACATTTCCATATTGTCTTCCCTTGACTGCTTCTTTGGCTGCCATATCCGCCATGTTGTTGCCTCGTGCCTCTACTGTGTTTAGTTTTCCATGCGCTTTGACTTTTAGTACTGCCACCATTTTTGGAAGTTGAAGTGCATTCAGCAGGTCCTTAATGGCTCCATGATGCTTCACGGTTGTTCCGCTTGCTGTGATGAAGTCCCTTGCAGCCCAGATGGGCCCAAAGTCATGTGCTATGCCATGCGAATACCTTGAATCGGTATACATTTTTTCAGTCTTGTCTTCTGCCATCTGGTAGGCCTTCATCAGCGCTATCAGTTCTGCTTCCTGGGCTGACAGACTAGGCAGCAGACTTCTGGACCCCAGGATCTCTTGATTGCTGGTCACTGCACATCCCGTGTGGAATCTTCCTTCATCATCTGCAAATCTGGAGCCATCGACATAGAGGATCAACTCTGGGTTGGTCAGTGGCTCTTCTGCCACCTTGGGTAGTCCTGCTCTTTCCTGTCCGGAAGGTATCATGCAGATTTTGATCAGAATTTTTATCTGAGGATCCATATCTGTATCCCCCTTGGGAGTGGGTGTAGAGTGGACGAGTTGAGGACTGTGCATCTGGAGATGGTGACATTGTTGGGCAGGAGTAGAGAGCACTGGAGGCGAAGATGCCTGGCGGTGGAGAGATGCTTTGGCTGGGTTTGGTTGAGGATTGCTGAGATGTCATGCAGAGCCAGGATTTCCAATGGTTTTTCCAATGATGTCAGTAGTCCTGTCCAGGAGGGCGTGTGCTGCAACTGCTGCTCTCATGCGGGAGGAAGAGGCTCCCCTTGCAACTGGATCCAGGCGAGCTGAAAAGTAGTCCAAAAGTCTTTGCTTTCCCCCCTGAAGCTGCGTCAGGACTCCAGTAGCAAGGCCTTCTTTTCTCATCAAGACGGAATGGCTTCTCGTAGTCAGTTAGGCCTAGTGCTGGCGCTGAGACTACAGAGCCTTTTAACTTCTTGAACGAGCTGAAGGCTGCATCTGTCAGGAGGAACGGGGTCATGCTGACGCATTCACAGTGGCTGCATTAGGACTGAAGCATCAGGGATCCAGGCTCTGCAATATGAAACTAGACCAAGGAAGGCCTGTAGCACCTTTGGAGTTGTTGGAGGAACCATCTTCTCCACTGTGATCTTCCGGTCATCTGTCAGGTGTTTCGCCTGGTGAGCAATACAGTGTCTCTGGAACATAACTCGCTTCAGACACCACTGGACTTTGTTATTTGAGATCTTGCAGTGCTGCTCCGCCAGGTAGAGTAGAAGATACAAGAAATGGGCTTTACACGTGTCAAAGTCAATTGCACAAAGGAGTAGATCGTCCATGTATTGTAGCAGGGTTACTTCTGCATGTTCTGTGACCCAGTTGGTGAAGACTGTGGACATTGCTTTGGTCAACTGTGAAGGGCTGTTCTGGGCCCACTGTGGCATCACTGTCCATGTGTGGTGTCCCCCCTGGTGCGTTAAGGCAAACAGGTACTGGTCATCCGGGTGAAGGGGAACACTGAAGAAAACATTAGCCAGGTCGGTCACTGCGAACACTTTTGCTGTGGCAGGCACATTTGAGAGCAGAGTATGCGGATTCGGCATAATTGCAGTTTCAAACACTGTGGCCTCATTCACAGCTCTCAGGTCATGTACTATTCTGAACTTGGCTGGCTCTCATTTTACAGGCTTTTTCTTGACCGGGAAAAGCAGAGTATTGCAAGGCGATGTGCTAGGAACAATGATACCTATTTCCAGGTAGACCTTCAGTTGGTCAGAGGCAGCTTGACTCTAGGCCTGGCCTGGGCCTTATGAGGGTATGGGGTACATGGCTTAAGTGACACCCGTACTGGGGCAACATGAGGTTTTCTCATGTCCTGGGGTCCCTTAGACCATAGACTTTCTGGTACTACGTCCAGTACCTCCTTGGGTAGACCTCATTGGTTGTTTAAGGTTCTTGTAGGGCCGCCAGAATGATTCTTCTTGGGTCAGGGATGAAGAAAGTGTCACTGTCCAATCTTTCTGGAACACTGTGGTTGCTTTCAGCTTCTGCAGTAGGTTCACTCCCAGCAGGTTGAGTGGAAGGTCCTTGACACCACAAACTGGGACAGGATAGAGTGTTCTGGCTGAGTGCACACGCTCAGTGGCATTGTAAGCTGAGAATGTCTGACTTGACCATCAATGCCCATGCGAGGCACAGAGGATTCTGATAGGCAGGTGGGATCAGCAAGTTCCACAGGTCTCATTACACTTCCACCGGTGTGAAGAAAAGATCTGACAATGCCATCCACTTTCAGGGTAATTTGAGGTATTAGTCCTGCAGATGGGGTTTTACATGTCAGGAGTGTAGTGTATTGCGGACCTGGCTTGCTTGCCTCTGTCCTAAGGACGGGGTACTTCACTGCTTTCTGCACTTCTTCCTTGACCTGTTTCTCTGGACCAACTCTTGGGTTGCATGGGTCCAGTCTCTTTGGGGGCGTGGGTGCTTTGCACTGGTTCTGGAAATGGCCAAACGTGCCACAGATGTAACACTTGACACTTCTTCTGTCTTCGTAGGGTGGTTGCGCTTCCAGGTCAGTGGTCACCATGAGAGGGGCTGTCTTCTGCACCCCTGGTTGGAACTCAATCCCTTTGGCTACTGTGGACAACATGATGGGCACTGTAGCGGCAGCGGGGACCGACCTGCTGATTGAAGCTGCGGTGGTAAGATGGGGCCTGCAGGTGCATCAGTGGCGAGGCCCGGGGGTGCCATGAGACCGGTGGCTGCATCCAACCCAAGGTCTTGGGGCATTACAGGGGCTGCGGCTGCATCTGCCATCACTTCTTCCCCCTGTTCTGACATAGCTTCTCCCCTTTGCTAAACTTATTGAGGTCGGTGTCTCCTCTCCGGAGTCTGCAGCGGTTCTTCTGGTGTGTCACTCAGCACTTTGCAGCGTCTTCACCTCTGGCTCCCCTTCTGGCGTTCTCAGCAGCACGGCACCCATTTCCTTCTCTGCGCTCTTTGTGGTGCTATAATGGGGGCAGTTATGGCAACAATCGGCAATAAACAGTCTCCTAGGCGCACATAAACCATTTTGCTGGGTCAGTCCACTGCCATTGACCTGTTCTCAGGCCTAGCCATTATCAGTGGTTTCCTAATTGGCTGTCTCAGTCCATGCACAAAGGCCTGTGCCAACATTTGCCTGTGTATCTGGTCTTGAATAGTGAAGCCCAAGTCTTGGAATACTTGCATTACTCTGCCATGAAACTTCTTTACAGACTCTGTCTTGTCTTGGCCCTTTGTCATGTAAGCTGAGGGCTTGTCCTGCCAATCTGCATTTGGCCCACTCTCTGAGCTGTTCAATTAGCTGTGGCCCTGACTCCCAAGCGTGTACATCTAATTCTGCTGGAAGTTTGAATTGTTCCTTCATGATTGGCCAGAGTGCATCACCTGCTTTTGTTTCCATTTATGGCCCAGAGATCATTCCAGGTGGCTGCATATGTTCACTGGTTCTGCTACATTCTTCAGTAAAATGGCATGGGATGCATCCCTGGGTCTGGAAGATTGTCATCTGACTTGAAGTGCAGTGCACATAGTGTCATGGTGGTGCCTCTATCTGCCCCTGCATTCTTGGTTCCTGTGGGTTTCTTTCCCTAGTACTGGACAGCATGTATGATGTTCCCTCTTCATCGTCATCAGAGGAATAGTTGTGATAGCATGTACTGGGGTCATACACTGGCTGATATTGGACTTAGAAGTTGCCTTTTTATGTGAGGATGTCTCCTGTTATGATCCTTAGTGGTTGAGGATCACAAATTACTCCAGCTAAGTAACAAACATAGGACAAGCTCTAGGGAGGTGGTAAACTGGACTGACCGCAAAACTGAACCTATCCAAACACACTAGAGGTAGCCGGTGAACGTGCCTAAAAATCCTAGACACCTCGAGCCAGCCTGAGGAACCAACTACCCCTAGAGAGAAAGAAAGACCTCTCTTGCCTCCAGAGAAATAATCCCCAAAGATATAGAAGCCCCCAACAAATAACAACGGTGAGGTAAGAGGAAGGCACATACACAGGGGTGAAAGCAGATTCATCAAATGAGGCCCACTAATACTAGATAGCAGAAAATAGAAAAGGGGTCTGTGCGGTCAGTAAAAAACCCTTACAAAATATCCACACTGAGATTTCAAGAACCCCCGCACCAACTAACGGTGTGGGGGGAAAAACTCAGTCCCCTAGAGCAACCAGCAAGCGAGGTAATCACATTTTAGCAAGCTGGACAAGAAACATGATGAATGCTGATAATCAAAAAATGAACAAACAAAAACTTAGCTTGTCTTGGAGAGACTGGGAGCAAGGTAGTCACAAGGAATCTGAAGAGCACTGAATACATTGATAGCAGGCAAGGAACTGAGTATCCAGGTGAGCTAAATAGGAAACCAACCAAGGATAACGAACCAGCTGATGCAGCCAACCTGCAGAAAGACAACACTACACAGTACCACTTGTGACCACTAGAGGGAGCCCAAAAATAGAGTTCACAACAGTCTCCCCCCTTGCTGAAGCTGTGATCGATTAGGCTTATAGTTCTATGTTGGTGTGAATGTAGGCAGCTCTGACTGGTGCTGAAATTGTACATTATCAACAAATGATGATGTCAGTACTCCCCCCTCTGCACCCAGGGCTGAGCTGTCTGCTGCCTGATATGTCCGAGGCTGCCCACTGCAGGGGGGGATTTTCACCTTCTTTCCCCGATATCACAACTGGCAATGGCTGGATTGTGCCAGGAACATAGAAGGGGAACCTTGTGCTGTAAGCACCACATTGTTTGAATTGGGCGTTGGCCCAGCAAAAGAAGAAGAAGAAGAAGGAGGGGTTGATTGAAGAAGGAGGAAAGAGGTGTGGAGAAGGAGAATGAGGAGATAGAAAGAGGGTGAGGAGAAGATGGGAGGTGTGGTAGAGAGAGAGAAGGAGGAGAAGAGAGGAGTGGACAAGGAAGAGAAGGAGGAGATAGGTGTGGTGGGGGAGTGGAGAAGGAGGAGAGAGTGAGAGGGTGAGGAGAAGAGGGAGGAGAAGATTGGAGGTGTTGAGGAGAGAGAGAAGGAGGAGTAGAAAGGTGTGGAGGTGAGAGAGAGAGGGAGAGAAAGAAAGAGACGGAAAGTGTGGAGAAAGAGGAGAGGAAAGGAGAGTGAGAGAAAAGAAGAAGGAGAGAAAGAGTGGCAGAGAAAAAAGAGGATAGAGAAGAGAATTCCTCCCCCCTCTGCAGTCCATGCAGAGGGCATGGTTGGAACTACGATGCCTTCTCCCTGTAGACAGGGACGGGGCGCGCCACATACTGTGCAAAAACTCCCTATACCATGGATTTTGCTGAGAGCAGACTGCGCAGATCCAATATCTCCCATCTCATACACATAAAAATCACTTCCTGTTTTGCTCACATAACTTTCTGTACCACCTAAATGATATAAGCTCTGCTGCTACTTCATACCATGTATTAGTATTCAGCAATTTAACATCGGCTAACTTCTCTTATTTTCCTTTCTATGTCATGCCATTCTGCAGCTTGAAGTCTGCCATTTTTATGAATTTCACATACTTCATTCCTTCCAAAATTCTTCACATACTGTACTTAACACCTTCGTGTTCTGCCACTATCACAATCTGGGGGGCCGTTTTCTCTCCAGGAAGTAAAAGGCTTTCCTGTTGCTTGGCCACCTTATTCCCCATGGCAAAAATCAAAATAAAAAACAAACAAAAGAGAAAAAAAAAACAGCAAAAACTTCTAAAAATTAGTATATGAAAACTCCCCCAAAAAACCAAAACGATAAGAAAAACCATCAAAAACTTAGTTCACAACCAAAAACTCAAAATTTTGATACAAAAGAAAAAACTTTTTTTTTAAAAAAAAAGGTAGAGACAAAAAACTTTAAAATATAAAAAAACTTTAAAAAATATAAAAACCCAGAATAAAGACCTTCAAAAGAGTAAAAAAAACTATATTTTTTCTCTCCTGCTCTACGCTCAATGCAGTCAGAGACACATACTTCCCCTTTTCTTATGCTATTGTATCCAATGTCACTAAAATCACGTATCTGAAAACACGTATGTCGCATCAAAAATAATAGATAAAATTTGTTTCACTTCTTCACAAATAGCTACACATAGCCAGCATTGCAGAAACAGCCAGAAAAAAAAACAGATGTGACAGTGTGATTTACAATGCATAAATTTCTGCTTGCAGCTGGAAAAGAGGAAGTTCAGGAGAGAGAGAAAAAAAACCCTTTCTTTTACAATTGCATGCTCTTAAAGCAGCGATACATGAATCGAACCAAACAGAAACAGATACAGATAGACGTCCGGGAGATGCCTTTTTAATTATTCTGTGACACGTGCAGGTTGCGCTGGGAAAAGACTACTGCCAATCGCACTGGGCACACCTGTGCCCGGGCCGCCTGAGTGAGAAGCACAACAAGCGGGAAATCTACCACCCCGGTCCAGTCATCCTAACTGGATCGCCGGCACTACGGGAATCTGCTGTAGCCCTCTAAGTTATCAGTACCCGTGCCTGGAGCCTGGGACTACCTGCCCCGGAACTACCTGTTCCACCTATGCACGGGAATCCTGCAATAACTTATCGAGCGATTTGACCTCCTGCGATCTGTTACCCAGCCACCACAAAACAGTTACTTCCTTTCTTCTCCCGGATCTTACAAAAACACAGAACACATACACGGCACACAGCAGAAACCTTGACTCATATCCCAGGGTTTGGATACAGGCTTTGGACTTTTTACACTACCTGGGAATGCGGTGGTGACCACACCTGACAGGCAAGAAGTATAGACCCGGACTGGGCACAGGGGACTTTCAGGTAAGATGATAACATTTTCTTACCTTACTTATGGAGCTGCGCAGTCTACGTCCCGTGAACCAAGGCCGTGGCCAACACCTCCGTCTCTCCGGTCAGCAGGGTCCTGTGTGTTTCATCCAGGCCTCGTTGGGGGCCATTTGATATGGAAATTTGGATTGGATAAATTTATCCCTGTGTGTGTGCTGCGGCTGCTCCCAATAAGACTGAGTATTTTGAGCGCTCATCAAGAATGGACTGTACACCATTGTGACAGAACAACATTCCATCAATACTGATACTTTATTGTACATACATAGTTTTATAATTGCATATAGAAAGGAGTGGTTAGGGGTTGTTAGGGGTGGTTAGTTAATTACCATATTGTCTAGCTCCTCTGTCATTGGTTATCTAAACATATATGGAATATTGTGATTAATGCACATATGGATGCTGATTAAGCAACTAAAATGTAGCTCTGCATCTAGGACAAAGTTGAGACATCTGATCAGCACTTAACACATCTGGCGTTGTTCCGCTTTTGAGATGGAAAACCCCATACAATCTGTCTGGCTTATATCAGTTTATGTCAGCCATTTTAAGCCATTGATTATAATGTATATATTAGCTGTGAGTATATGAGTATATATAATTATAGAGTAGTATACATGCAAGTGAGATCTACATGATATATATATTTCTATCACACTGCTACCAAGTCACATGCACCCCAACAAGCCTTTGAACCCAGGTACTGGATGGCCACAGGAAAACCCACTTCACAGTCTTCAATTGGTCCTGCCATACTGTTTCTTTACGTATTAACAGTAGTGATGAGCGAGCACTAAAATGCTCGGGTCGAGCAGATTGAAATACTCGGGTACTCGGCCAGAACAACGAGCCCAATGTAAGTCTATGGGAGACCCGAGTATTTTTACCGCGATCCCCCTGGGAGTCATTTTAATGTCTAAAAACATCTGAAAATGAAGGAAACACTGCTCAAATGACACAGGGACATCATGGGGATCACCCCTGGAAGCATTCCTGACTCCTAGTTCACAGCTGTAAACATTTTTTTCCGATATTCATGCCATTTTTCCCGGTGCAACAAAAAACACACTAAAACTAAACCAAAATGGATTTTGCTGGGAAATATGTTAAGGTACATCCTTTGCAGGTTAATGACTTGCCTGTAAGGCCAAATATTTAACCCCAGACTGAAATGTTCCACCCCCACTTAAGCTTAGTTCAGACGCAGCGTTTTTGAAGTGTTTTACAACTTTTAACATTGCTTTCAACCACTACAAATGTATTCACTGGGAAATGTCATTGTAACATTTAACTCCCCTAGCTGGCCATGTGGTGTGTGACACATAAGCAGACCCATTTTGTTTCATTTATGAAGGAGGGACTCTTAAGGTCACTGAGCCTATTTTAACTGGTGCATCAGGCAGCATTAATGTTCTTAAAGGGCCATTATGAAACAGTGGGTCTCCAAAGCTGTTGTAGCCTATGCTGTAAGTGGATGGGCTGCCAAGAATTACGACGCACCACAATACCCCTGTCATAAGATGTCCAGTGGGGACTCCTGAAAAAGTGTTGGATTGAATTCAAGGCCTGACCTGCTACCAATTCATATGCACCCCAATAAGCCTTTGAACCCACATACTGGATGGGCCCAGGAAAATCCAATTGTATTTTTCAATGGTATGATGGTTCCCTCTTTGCAGAATTAATTTACAGGAGAACTTGGCAATTTTATTTGCCATGTTTTTAATATTAAGGTTCAGATACGGCTTTAATTAATGCTAATACTTGCAATACAAGGCAATTTTATTTCGAACTACAAAATTCAAGAAATACTACACAAGAAAGAAAAAAAGAGCATGAAAAGTCCTCATTAAAATCATGATCATAATTTATTCAAAATTCATATTACACAACAAAGTAACCATAGAAAATAAACACAGACAAAGTGTCTCTGCCGCGGGTAGCGCTGATGCCTCCTCCCCCTCCCATTCATGGTGGCGTCTGCATGATGCGGCGAGTGTGTTGTCACCATGGGAACGCTTCCCAGCACTCGCCGCTTCTTGACGTCGGCCTGGATGACTGGGTGCTGGAGGCTCCGCCCACATGCGCTCGTCAGACGCAGCGAGGCATTTCCGGTTTAACACAGCCGTCCACTTTCCATACCGCACTTGGGACTATATAAAGCTTAGTTTTTTGCACAATGTCACACTGCCCCTTGAAAAAGCAGCAGCGAAATGCGCGTTGGGGTATCTGCGCGGTGGGCCACGGCGTCTATAGGTGAGACATACCGGTTATTTTATTTCCATGCACAGTTGCTATTACAGTGTGGGGGTTTCTTGTCACATGGCATATTCTCAGCGTTTTACTAGCAGTGACATGTGGTATGTCTCATCCCTGCTTATCGCAGGGCAGATCAATTTGGCTGCTCTGTAACTAACACACTCCTAGTCATATGGCAATTTGCCGGTTACTTACTATGGTGTATATGTGTTTGTCATAAATTTTGGTGAGCGCCCTTTTCTGCTATGGGCCGCCGGCCCCTGCCAGTCTGCATCATCTTCCAGTAGACCTGCCCAGTCATTGTGTTATGTTATTTTGTTGTGTTTTTGTATTTTTGTGTTATATTATTGTATGTTTAGCTTTTCTATTTATATATTAATAAAGTTGTATACTTTTATATTATTTTGCCTCACATTAGTTATACACTGCTCTCATGATTTAGTATGCTTTGGGATTTAAAGGCTTTTGGTTCTTTATTTTCATAGACCAAGGGTAGCTGACCAAAAAATGCAATGTGTACCTGCAAAGCAAGAATTTTGACACCACAGATACACCTAACGTCTGCTTGAGATAACAGACTGTTTCTATATGTGGCCTGTTTTTTTTCTTCATTTTTTAAACCACAAAATACTGTATAGACCAAGGCAAGCAGACCAAAAAATTCAATGTATGCTTGAAAAGCAAGGATTTTGGCACCACAGATACACCAGGCGTCTGACGGAGATAACAGACTGTTTATATATGTAGCCTGCTTTTTTTTGTTAATTTTTTAAACCACAAATAACTGTATAGACCAAGTCAAGCAGACCAAAAAATGCAATGTATGCCTGAAAAGCAAGGATTTTGACACCACAGATACGCCGGGCATCTGACGTATATAAGACTGTTTCTATAAGTGCCCTGTTTTTTTATGTTTTAACCCCTTCACCCCCAAGGGTGGTTTGCACGTTAATGACCAGGCCAATTTTTACAATTCTGACCACTGTCCTTTTATGAGGTTATAACTCTGGAACGCTTCAACGGATCCTGGTAATTCTGACACTGTTTTCTCGAGACATATTGTACTTCATGATAGTGGTAAAATTTCTTTGATATTACCTGCAATTATTTGTGAAAAAACGGAAATGTGGTGAAAATTTTGAAAATTTTGCAATTTTCCAACTTTGAATTTTTATGCAATTAAATCACAGTGATATGTCACACAATATACTTAATAAGTAACATTTACCACATGTCTACTTTAAATCAGCATAATTTTGGAACCAAAATTTTTTTTTTGTTAGGGAGTTATAAGGGTTAAAATTTGACCAGCAATTTCTCATTTTTACACCACCATTTTTTATTAGGGACCACATCTCATTTGAAGTCAATTTGAGGGGTCTATATGATAGAAAATACCCAAGTGTGACACCATTCTAAAAACTGCACCCCTCAAGGAGCTCAAAACCACATTCAAGAAGTATATTAACCCTTCAGGTGTTTCACAGGAATTTTTGGAATGTTTAAATAAAAATGAACATTTAACTTTTTTTCACACAAAATTTACTTCAGCTCCAATTTGTTTTATTTTACCAAGGGTAACGGGAGAAAATGGACCCCAAATGATGTTGTACAATTTGTCCTGAGTGCGTAGATACCCCATATGTGGGGGTAAACCACTGTTTGGACGCATGACAGAGCTCGGACGCGAAGGAGTGCCATTTGACTTTTCAATGCAAAATTGACTGGAATTGAGATGGGACGCCATGTTGTGTTTGGAGAGCCCCTGATGTGCCTAAACATTGAAACCCCCCACAAGTGACACCATTTTGGAAAGTAGACCCCCTAAGGAACTTATCTAGAGGTGTGGTGAGCACTTTGACCCACCAAGTGCTTCACAGAAGTTTATAATGCAGAACCGTAAAAATAAAAAATCATATTTTTTCACAAAAATTATATTTTCGCCCCCAATTTTTTATTTTCCCAAGGTTATGAGAATAAATTGGACCCCAAAAGTTGTTGTACAATTTGTTCTGAGTACGCTGATACCCCATATGTGGGGGTAAACCACTGTTTGGGCGCATGGGAGAGCTCGGAAGGGAAGGAGCGCCATTTGACTTTTCAATGCAAAATTGACAGGAATTGAGATGGGACGCCATGTTGCGTTTGGAGAGCCACTGATGTGCCTAAACATTGAAACCCCCCACAAGTGACACCATTTTGGAAATTAGACCCCCTAAGGAACTTATCTAGCGGTGTGGTGAGCACTTTGACCCACCAAGTGCTTCACAGAAGTTTATAATGCAGAACCGTAAAAATAAAAAATCATATTTTTTCACAAAAATTATCTTTTTGCCTCAATTTTTTATTTTCCCAAGGGTAAGAGAAGAAATTGGACCCCAAATGTTGTTGTACAATTTGTTCTGAGTATGCTGATACCCCATATGTGGGGGTAAACCACTGTTTGGGCGCATGGGAGAGCTCGGAAGGGAAGGAACGCCGTGTGACTTTTCACTGCGAAATTGACAGGAATTGAGATGGGACACCATGTTGCGTTTGGAGAGCCACTGATGTGCCTAAACATTGAAACCCCCCCACAAGTGACACCATTTTGGAAAGTAGACCCCCTAAGGAACTTATCTAGAGGTGTGGGGAGCACTTTGACCCACCAAGTGCTTCACAGAAGTTTATAATGCCGAGCCGTAAAAATAAAACAAAACTTTTTTCCACAAAAATTATTTTTTAGCCCCAGTTTTGTATTTTCCCGAGGGTAACATGATAAATTGGACCCCAAAAGTTGTTGTCAATTTGACCTGAGTACGCTGATACCCCATATGTGGGGGGGAACCACCGTTTGGGCGCATGGGAGGGCTCGGAAGGGATGGAGCGCTGTTATGACCCCAATGGCAGAGGGTCTCAGGAATAATGCTAAGTCTGTAAATACAGAAAACCAGCTCATAGGGCAGTGGTAACTGGGCTGACCATATAACTAATCCTAGCACCACAAATACCAGCAGCCGGGGAATGTTCCTAAGTTGATCCTAGACGTCTCGCGCCAGCCGGAGAGCTAACTACCCCTAGAAGGGAAAAGAAAGACCTTTCTTGCCTCCAGAGGAAATACCCCAAAAGTTGGATAGAAGCCCCCCACCAATAATAACGGTGAGGTAAGAGGAAAAGACAAACATAAGAATGAGCTAGGTATTTAGCAAAGAGAGGCCCACTAGCTAATAGCAGAATATAGAAAGATAACTTATATGGTCAGCAAAAAATCCTATCAAAAATATCCACACTGGAAATTCAAGAACCCCCGAACCGTCTAACGGCCCGGGGGGAGAACACCAGCCCCCTAGAGCTTCCAGCAAGGTCAGGAATCACATTTTGTACAAGCTGGACAAAAAATGATAGCAAACAAATAACCCAAAAAACAAAGGAGCAGACTTAGCTTAATTTTGCACGAACCAGGACCAGCAAATAGGAGCAAACAGAATGTGTCTGATAACACCGATGCCAGGCACTGGACTAAGGTTCCAGGAGGTTTATATAGCAACACCCCTGAAGTAACGACCCAGCTGAGTGGAAACTGAGGGAAGGAAATCCCAGAGTCATATCACTAGTAACCACAAGAGGGAGCCAAAAAGTCTAATTCACAACAGTACCCCCCCCTTAAGGAGGGGTCACCGAACCCTCACCAAGACCACCAGGGCGATCAGGATGAGCAGCGTGAAAGGCACGAACTAAATCGGCCGCATGCACATCAGAGGCAACCACCCAGGAATTATCCTCCTGACCATAACCCTTCCACTTGACCAAATACTGAAGCCTCCGCCTGGAGAGACGAGAATCCAAGATCTTCTCCACCACGTACTCCAACTCACCCTCAACCAACACCGGAGCAGGAGGCTCAGCAGAAGGAACCACAGGCACAACGTAGCGTCGTAACAAAGACCTATGGAACACGTTGTGAATGGCAAACGAAACCGGAAGATCCAAGCGAAAGGACACTGGATTAAGGATTTCCAATATCTTGTAAGGACCGATGAAGCGAGGCTTAAATTTAGGAGAGGAGACCTTCATAGGAACAAATCGAGAAGACAGCCACACCAAATCCCCAACACGAAGTCGGGGACCCACACCGCGGCGGCGGTTGGCAAAACGCTGAGCCTTCTCCTGTGACAATTTTAAGTTGTCCACCACATGATTCCAGATCTGCTGCAACCTATCCACCACAGAATCTACCCCAGGACAGTCAGAAGGCTCCACATGTCCCGAGGAAAAACGAGGATGGAAACCAGAGTTGCAGAAAAATGGCGAAACCAAGTAGCGGAACTAGCCCGATTATTTAGGGCAAACTCAGCCAACGGCAAGAAGGTCACCCAATCATCCTGATCTGCCGAAACAAAACACCTCAAGTAAGCCTCCAGAGTCTGATTAGTTCGCTCAGTTTGTCCATTAGTCTGAGGATGAAAGGCAGACGAGAACGACAAATCAATGCCCATCCTAGTACAAAAGGATCGCCAGAACCTGGAAACAAACTGGGATCCTCTGTCAGACACAATATTCTCAGGAATGCCGTGTAAACGAACCACATTCTGAAGGAACACAGGAACCAGATCGGAAGAGGAAGGCAGGTTAGGCAAAGGCACCAAATGGACCATTTTTGAAAAGCGATCACATACCACCCAGATGACAGACATACCCCGAGACACCGGGAGATCAGAAATGAAATCCATGGAAATATGTGTCCAAGGCCTCTTCGGGACAGGCAAGGGCAAGAGCAACCCGCTGGCACGAGAACAGCAAGGCTTAGCTCGAGCACAAGTCCCACAGGACTGCACAAATGACCGCACATCCCGTGACAAGGAAGGCCACCAAAATGACCTAGCCACCAGATCTCTGGTGCCAAAAATTCCCGGATGACCTGCCAACACCGAGGAATGAACCTCGGAAATGACTCTGCTGGTCCACTTATCAGGAACAAACAGTCTGTCAGGTGGACAAGAGTCAGGTCTACCAGCTTGAAATCTCTGCAACACACGTCGCAAATCAGGAGAAATGGCTGACAAAATAACTCCCTCTTTAAGAATACCAACAGGTTCTGTGACTCCAGGAGAGTCAGGCACAAAGCTCCTTGAAAGAGCATCAGCTTTCACATTCTTTGAACCTGGTAAATATGAGACCACAAAGTCAAAACGGGAGAAAAACAATGACCAGCGGGCCTGTCTAGGATTCAAGCGTTTAGCAGACTCGAGATACATCAAATTTTTGTGATCAGTCAAGACCACCACACGATGCTTAGCACCCTCGAGCCAATGACGCCACTCCTCAAATGCCCACTTCATGGCCAGTAATTCCCGATTGCCAACATCATAATTCTGCTCAGCAGGCGAAAACTTCCTAGAGAAGAAAGCACATGGTCTCATTACCGAGCAACCAGGGCCTCTCTGTGACAAAACGGCCCCTGCCCCAATCTCAGAAGCATCCACCTCGACCTGAAAGGGAAGTGAGACATCAGGCTGGCACAAAACAGGCGCCGAAGTAAACCGGCGCTTCAACTCCTGGAACGCCTCCACGGCTGCAGGAGCCAAGTTAGCAACATCAGAACCTTTCTTGGTCATATCCGTCAAAGGTTTAACAACGCTAGAAAAATTAGCGATAAAACGACGGTAGAAGTTAGCAAAACCCAAGAACTTATGAAGACTCTTAACTGACGTGGGTTGAGTCCACTCATGAATAGCTCGGACCTTGACTGGGTCCATCTCCACAGCAGAAGGGGAAAAAATAAACCCCAAAAAGGGAACTTTCTGTACTCCAAAGAGACACTTTGAGCCTTTAACAAACAAGGCATTCTCACGCAAAACCTGAAACACCATCCTGACCTGCTCCACATGTGAGTCCCAATCTTCAGAGAAAACCAGAATATCGTCCAGATAAACAATCATAAATTTATCCAGATACTTCCGGAAAATATCATGCATAAAGGACTGAAATACTGAGGGAGCATTAGAAAGCCCAAAAGGCATCACCAAGTACTCAAAATGACCTTCAGGCGTATTAAATGCAGTCTTCCATTCATCACCTTGCTTAATGCGCACAAAGTTGTACGCACCACGAAGATCTATCTTGGTGAACCACTTGGCACCCTTAATCCAGGCAAACAAGTCCGACAAGAGAGGCAAAGGATGCTGAAATTTTACAGTGATTTTATTCAGAAGCCGATAGTCAATACAAGGTCTCAAAGATCCGTCCTTCTTGGCCACAAAAAAGAATCCCGCACCAAGAGGGGAAGAGGATGGACGGATATGCCCCTTCTCCAGAGACTCCTTGATATACGAACGCATTGCGGCATGCTCAGGTACAGACAGATTAAATAATCTTCCCTTAGGAAATTTACTACCTGGAATCAAATCTATGGCGCAGTCACAGTCCCTGTGAGGAGGCAGAGCACTGGATCTGGACTCACTGAATACATCCTGATAATCAGACAAATACTCAGGAACTTCCGAAGGAGTAGAGGAAGCAATAGACACTGGCGGGGAATTAGCATGAATTCCCTGACAGCCCCAACTTGACACAGACATTGCCTTCCAATCCAAGACTGGATTGTGGGTCTGTAACCATGGCAGACCCAAAACGACCAAATCATGCATTTTATGCAGAACAAGAAAACGAATTACCTCCCGATGATCAGGAGTCATGCACATGGTCACCTGCGTCCAAAATTGCGGTTTATTTTCCGCCAATGGCGTAGCATCAATACCTCTAAGAGGAATAGGATTTACTAACGGTTCAAGAACAAAACCACAGCGCTTGGCAAATGACAGATCCATAAGACTCAGGGCAGCACCTGAATCCACAAACGCCATAACAGGGTAAGAAGACAAAGAGCAAATTAAAGTCACAGACAAAATAATTTTAGGTTGCAATTTACCAATGGCGACAGGACTAACAACCCTTGTTAGGCGTTTAGAGCATGCTGATATAACATGTGTAGAATCACCACAGTAAAAACACAACCCATTCTGACGTCTATGATTTTTCCGTTCATTTCTAGCCTGAATTCTATCACATTGCATTAAATCAGGTGTTTGTTCAGACAACACCACCAGAGGATTAGCGTTTTTGCGCTCCCGCAAACGCCGGTCAATTTGAATAGCAAGCGCCATAGAATCATTCAGACTTGTAGGAATGGGGAAACCCACCATCACATTCTTAATGGCTTCAGAAAGGCCATTTTTGAAATTTGCGGCCAGCGCACACTCATTCCACTGAGTAAGAACGGACCATTTCCGAAATTTTTGGCAATACACTTCAGCTTCATCCTGACCCTGAGAAATAGCCAGCAAGGCTTTTTCTGCCTGAATTTCAAGATTGGGTTCCTCATAAAGCAATCCGAGCGCCAGAAAAAACGCATCAATATTCGCCAATGCCGGATCTCCTGGCGCTAGCGAGAAAGCCCAATCCTGAGGGTCGCCCCGTAAAAAAGAAATAACAATTTTAACTTGCTGAGCTGAATCTCCAGATGAACGGGGTCTCAGAGAAAGAAACAATTTACAATTATTCTTGAAATTCCTAAACCTAAATCGATCTCCAGAAAACAATTCCGGAATAGGTATTTTAGGTTCAGACATAGGACTACTGGTAACAAAATCTTGTATACCCTGCACACGAGCTGCCAGCTGGTTTAAACTTGTAATCAAGGTCTGGACATACATGTCTGCAGCAAGCACAAGCCACTCAAAGGTAAAGGGGAGAAAGAGAGGAAAGAAAAAAAAAAAAACTCAGAATTTCCTTTCTTATTATCCCACTTCTGCAATGCTTTAAACATTCAATGTTGGCCTGGCATACTGTTATGACCCCAATGGCAGAGGGTCTCAGGAATAATGCTAAGTCTGTAAATACAGAAAACCAGCTCATAGGGCAGTGGTAACTGGGCTGACCATATAACTAATCCTAGCACCACAAATACCAGCAGCCGGGGAACGTTCCTACGTTGATCCTAGACGTCTCGCGCCAGCCGGAGAGCTAACTACCCCTAGAAGGGAAAAGAAAGACCTTTCTTGCCTCCAGAGGAAATACCCCAAAAGTTGGATAGAAGCCCCCCACAAATAATAACGGTGAGGTAAGAGGAAAAGACAAACATAAGAATGAGCTAGGTATTTAGCAAAGAGAGGCCCACTAGCTAATAGCAGAATATAGAAAGATAACTTATATGGTCAGCAAAAAATCCTATCAAAAATATCCACACTGGAAATTCAAGAACCCCCGAACCGTCTAACGGCCCGGGGGGAGAACACCAGCCCCCTAGAGCTTCCAGCAAGGTCAGGAATCACATTTTGTACAAGCTGGACAAAAAATGATAGCAAACAAATAACCCAAAAAACAAAGGAGCAGAATTAGCTTAATTTTGCACGAACCAGGACCAGCAAATAGGAGCAAACAGAATGTGTCTGATAACACCGATGCCAGGCACTGGACTAAGGTTCCAGGAGGTTTATATAGCAACACCCCTGAAGTAACGACCCAGCTGAGTGGAAACTGAGGGAAGGAAATCCCAGAGTCATATCACTAGTAACCACAAGAGGGAGCCAAAAAGTCTAATTCACAACAGAGCGCCATTTGGAATGCAGACTTAGATGGAATGGTCTGCAGGCGTCACATTGCGTTTGCAGAGCCCCTAATGTACCTAAACAGTAAAAAAAACCACAAGTGACACCATTTTGGAAAGTAGACCCCCTAAGGAACTCATCTAGATGTGTTGTTAGAGCTTTGAACCCCCAAGTGTTTCACTACAGTTTATAACGCAGAGTCGTGCAAATAAAAAATATTTTTTTTCCACAAAAAATATTTTTTATCCCCCAGTTTTGTATTTTCCCAAAGGTAACAGGAGAAATTGGACCCTAAATATTGTTGTCCAATTTGTCCTGAGTATGCTGATACCTGATATGTGGGGGGGAACCACCGTTTGAGTGCATGGCAGAGCTCGGAAGGGAAGGAGCATCATTTGGAATGCAGACATAGATGGATTGGTCTGCAGGCGTCACATTGCGTTTGCAGAGCCCCTAATGTACCTAAACAGTAGAAACCCCCACAAGTGACCTAATATTGGTAACTAGACCCCCCAAGGAACTTATCTAGTTGTGTTGTGAGAACTTTGAACCCCCAAGTGTTTCACTACAGTTTATAACGCAGAGACGTGAAAATAATAAAAAAAATCTTTCCCCAAAAAATTATTTTTTAGCCCCCAGTTTTGTATTTTCCCAAGGGTAACAGGCGAAATTGGACCTCAAAAGTTGTTGTCCAATTTGTCTTGAGTACGCTGATACCCCATATGTGGGGGGGAACCACCGTTAGGGCACATAGGAGGGCTCGGAAGGGAAGGAGCGCCATTTGGAATGCAGACATAGATGGAATGGTCTGCAGGCGTCACATTGCGTTTGCAGAGCCCCTAATGTACCTAAGCAGTAGAAACCCCCCACAAGTGACACCATTTTGGAAAGTAG
Organism: Ranitomeya variabilis; assembly: GCF_051348905.1. Lineage (NCBI taxonomy): Eukaryota > Metazoa > Chordata > Amphibia > Anura > Dendrobatidae > Ranitomeya > Ranitomeya variabilis. Next base: position 13,331,450 of record NC_135236.1, read on the forward strand.
ACCCCCTAAGGAACTCATCTAGATGTGTTGTGAGAGCTTTGAACCCCCAAGTGTTTCACTACAGTTTATAACGCAGAGCCATGCAAATAAAAAATATTTTTTTTTCCACAAAAATTATTTTTTAGCCCCCAGTTTTGTATTTTCCCAAGGGTAACAGGAGAAATTGGACCCCAAAAGTTGTTCTCCAATGTGTTCCGAGTACGCTGATACCCCAAATGTTGGGGTAAACCCCTGTTTGGGCGCACGGGAGAGCTTGGAAGGGAAGGAGCACTGTTTTACTTTTTAACTTAGTATTGGCTGGAATTGAGATCGGAAGCCATGTCGCGTTTGGAGAGCCCCTGATGTGCCTAAACAGTGGAAACCCCCCAATTATAACTGAAACCCTAATCCAAACACACCCCTAACCCTAATCCCAATGGTAACCCTAACCACACCTCTAACCCAGAAACACCCCTAACCCTAATCCCAACCCTATTCCCAACCGTAAATGTAATCCAAACCCTAACCCTAACTTTAGCCCGAACCCTAACTGTAGCCTTAACCCTAGCCCCAACCATAACCCTAACCCTAGCCCTAGCCCTAACCCTAACCCTAACCCTAGCCCTAACCCTAACCCTAGCCCTAACCCTAACCCTAGCCCTAACCCTAACCCTAACCCTAGCCCTAACCCTAGCCCTAACCCTAACCCTAGCTCTAACCCTAGCCCTAACCCTAATGGGAAAATGGAAATAAATACATTTTTTTTATTTTTCGCTAACTAAGGGGGTGATGAAGGGGGATTTGATTTACTTTTATAGTGGTTTTTTTAGCGGATTTTTATGATTGGCAGCCGTCACACACTGAAAGACGCTTTTTATTGCTAAAAGTATTTTTTGCGTTACCACATTTTGAGAGCTATAATTTTTCCATATTTGAGTCCACAGAGTCATGTAAGGTCTTTTTTTTTGCGTGACGAGTTGACGTTTTTATTGGTAATATGCTCGGGCACGGGAGATTTTTTTGATCGCTTTTTATTCCGATTTTTGTGAGGCAGAATGACCAAAAACCAGCTATTCATGAATTTCTTTTGGGGGAGGCGTTTATACCGTTCCGCATTTGGTAAAATTGATAAAGCAGTTTTATTCTTCGGGTCAGTACGATTACAGCGATATCTCGTTTATATCATTTTTTTATGTTTTGACGCTTTTATACGATATAAACTATTTTATAGAAAAAAATAATTATTTTGGCATCGCTTTATTCTGAGGACTATAACTTTTTTATTTTTTCGCTGATTATGCTGTATGGTGGCTTGTTTTTTGCGGGATAAGATGACGTTTTCAGTGGTACCATGGTTATTTATATCTGTCTTTTTGATCGCGTGTTATTCTACTTTATGTTTGGCGGTATGAGAATAAAGTGTTGTTTTTTGCCTCGTTTTTTTTTTTTTTTTTACGGTGTTCACTGAAGGGGTTAACTAGTGATATAGTTTTATAGGTTGGGTCGTTACGGACGCGGCGATACTAAATATGTGTACTTTTATTGTTTGATATTTTTTTATATTTAGAAATTTTTTTTTTCTTTTTTTTTTTACACATATGGAAATTTTTTTTTTTTACTTTTTTACTTTGTCCCAGGGGGGGACATCACAGATCACCGATTTGACAGCTTGCACAGCACTCTGTCAAATTGGCGATCTTACTTCCAGCAGTGCAGGCTGCAGCTTTCATCTGCAGCCTGCTCTGCACCCAGAAGTAATCCCTGCAGGACCCGGATGCAGCCCCGTGGCCATTTTGGATCCGGGGCCTGCAGGGATATGAGGTAAGAGACCCTTGCAGCAACGCGATCACATCACGTTGCTCCGGGGGTCTCAGGGAAGCCCGCAGGGAGCCCCCTCCCTGCACGATGCTTCCCTGTACCGCCGGCACACCGCGATCATGTGTGTTCGCGGTGTGCCGGGGGTTAATGTGCCGGGGGCGGTCCGTGACCGCTCCTGGCACATAGTGCCGGATGTCAGCTGCGATAGTCAGCTGACACCCGGCCGCGATCGGCCGCGATCGGCCGCGATCGGCCGCGCTCCCCCCGTGAGCGCGGCCGATCGGCTATGACATACTATCCCGTCGAGGGTCAGATAGGCCCAGGTCACCTCGACAGGATAGTACGTCTAAGGTCACAGAGGGGTTAATTTTTTAAACCACAAAATACTATATAGTCCAAGGGTAGCAGACCAAAAAATGCAATGTATGCCTGCAAAGCAAGGATTTTGACACTGCAGATACACCGGTCATCTGATGGAGATTATAGACTGTTTAAATATGTGGCCTCTAAAGAAAAAATAATAATAACCCCCCAAAATACTGTATAGACCAGGGCTAGCAGACCAAGAAATGCTATGTATGCCTGCAAAGCAAGGATTTTGACACCACAGATACACCGGGCTGTTTAAATATGTGGCCTTTTTGTTAAACCCCAAAATACTGTATAGACGAAGGGTAGCACACAGACCAAAAAGTGGAATGTATAGATTTTTACGCTCTTGTATTGAAATGACCTGGCTGTAGTCTGCAGTGTGACCAAGCAAATAAATGTAGAAAAGAGAGGGCTATGGATTGCTTTGTAATAAAATTAGCAGGTATAAGGTGCAAAAGAAAAAAAGCCACAGATACCTGCAGTTACGTATATAGAAAATATGCAGCAGCAGACAGTAATGGAACTTTTTGAGGTGTGCAGTGAGGTTTATATACTCACATTCAGTGCCTGCATGCCTTGCACTGATGTGGATATGTGTACATAGACTACTCTGCCTACCTAGCGCTGCAATCTATGTACCCCCTAATTAGCCCGAAAAAAGACTGTTGGTTTATCAGGATTTGTGGATTGATCGCTAGTAGACTCACACTAACTAATAAAAGAACAAATCTAACCCTATTTCAGCTGCAGCACTCCCTACTCTAGCTGAATACGGAGCAGAATGCGGCGAGCAGGGCGGAGCCAGGTCTCTTATAGACCTGATGACACTGTGCGGCCCAGCCAATCACTGTAATACCACAAAAAAGATGGCTGCGGTATCACAGTGCATGGCAGACAATCCTTGCATGTTGATTGGTGCTTTAAAAAGCGCCAAAATTAAAAGGAGGAGACCCGAGCTCGCACCGAATAATCCCAGAAATACTCGGTGCTCACCGAGTACACCGAGCATAGTGATACTCGAGTGAGTACCGAGTAGTGGCGAGCATGTTTGCTCATAACTAGTTAACATCCTCAATAATCAGAACCTCCCACTCCCGTCTCCAAGACTTTTCACATGCTGCACCAGTTCTTTGGAATGCACTACCCAGGTTAATGCGATTAATCTCCAATTCCCGCAGTTTTAAGCGTGCCCTAAAAACACATTTGTTAAGACTGGCATACCGTCTCAACGCATTAACCAAACTATCCCTGTGTTTCCAATTTAATTTTTTTTACCATAACCAGGTTCCTCGCATCATGTTTTCACATGCTTCATGCATCTAATAGCCCTCTGTGTCTATATTGTTACATACTTAGGCTGATAACCGGTTCATGCAGCTTTACATCAACACCTGATTCTTGCACTTTGGCTGGTCCAAAAAAACGAAAACAATTATTACCATCCACCTTTCATGTCTCCCCTTTTCCTCATAGATTGTAAGTTTGCAAGCAGGGACCTCATTCCTCTTGGCATCTGTTTTGACCTTTGCATTTATTGTTATGCTGTAATGCCTATTGTCTGTAGAGGTCCCCTCCAAAATGTAAAGTGCTGCGGAATATGTCGGGGCTATAAGAATAAAAATTATTATTATTATTATTATTATTATTATTAAGGCCAATTCTTGGCACATGAGAAAACAAGCTTGAACGTAGTCCCCTGCATCACGCGCCATCTAAGGCCACCAATAAGACCTCGCCAGAAGCTCAGTGGTCCTCTTGATGCTGAAATGCCCACCCAGCTTGGAAGTGTGTGCCTAAGAAAGTATCTCTGGCTGCAAGTAAGATGGAACATAGGATTTGCCCGGTGGCACCTGCTCTATCGACCCTGGTGCCACCGTTTGGAGACTCTCCGAAGAGACAAATAGCCATGGCTCATCCCCCTCTTCGGAAGAGACTACGGAATGTGACAGGGCATCAGCTCATAAATTCTTCTCTGTAGACAGAAAATGGATAGTAAAGTTAAATCTGGAGATGAATAAGGACCACCTGGCCTGGCGAGAATTCAGCCATTGAGTCATCTGCAAGTAGAGCAGATTCATGTGATCCATGAAAACCTTGAACGGGTTCCTAGCTCCCTCAAGAAGGTGTCTCCACTTTGAGAAGGCCAATTTCATGACCAATAACCATGAGCATCCTTCTGGTACAGGACAACTCCTGCACCGACGGAAGAGGCGTCAACTTCCAGGATAAATGGCTTATCCACATCTGGCCGATGTAGCACTGGCACCCTAGCAAAGTGGGACTTTAGGGAAGTAAAGGCCTTAGAAACCTCCTTGGACCGTTGCTTAGTGTTAGCTCCCTTCTTGGTGAGGGCTACCAATGGAGCTGCTAGGGTAGAAAAGTATGGAGTGAACTGGTGGTAATAGTTGATAAACTATCCAGATACTCCACTACAGATGTGAATAACAGCTCCCGAAAAATGTCGTTAATGAAATCCTGGAAGACTGCGTGAGCATTACAGAGACCAAACGGCATCACTAAATACTCATAATGACTGTCCTGAGTATTAAGTGCAGTCTTCCATTCTTCCCCTTCTCATATGCAAATTTAATTATAGGCCCCACACAGATCCAATTTAGTGAAAATCCTAGCACCCCGTAGCCTATAGAAGAGCTCGGAGATGAGTGGCAAAGGGTATTTATTTTTTATGGTAATGGCATTCAAACCCCTATAATCTATGCAAGGACGAAGTTCTCCACTCTTCTGGACAAAGAAGAACCCAGCCCCTGCAGGAGACACTGACTTCCTAATAAACCCTCTCGCCAGGTTCTCCTTGATATACTCCAACATAGCCTCAGTTTCCAGGAGAGAGAATGGGTAAACACACCCTGAGGAGGCTCTGCCCCCAGAATTACATCAATAGTTCAATCATAGGGGCGATGAGGAGGAAGAGTCTCAGCAGCCTTTTTGAGAACACATCCTCATATTGCCAATATTGCCTAGGAAGAGGAGTTAGGTCTGAAGGGATCTCAGAAGACCCAAACTGAATGTGGTGCCTAAGACACTGTCCCTTGCATGATGTACTCCATCCCAATATGCTCCCAGGTGTCCAATCTATATGAGGTGAATGGCGGTGCAACCAGAGTGTGCCCAACAGTAACTTATCAATACCCTCAGGGATGACCAACAAGGAGATTATCTCGTTATGCTTTGGAGAGAATGTGAGTGTAAGAGGGATGGTTTGATGAGTGGTTTGGGTGGACAGGACAGCCCCATTAATCACCTGGATGGCGATTGGCTTCGGGAGTATTGCTTGGGGTATTGTATTGTGTGCCATCAGCCGAAGGTGGAAGATAGAAAGTTGCCATCAGCCCCGGAATCAATGCAAGCCTCAGTGATGTGAGTAGTTTATCCATATGACAAGGTCACCTTAAAGGTTAATTTATAGGACACTTCTGCTCTGTCTAGAGAGCCTCCTCCGATAGCCACTAGATGTGGTCATTTCCCTGCTGCCTGGGGCACTTGTTGGCATTATGATCTGCCTGCCCACAAACAAAGCAGAACGACCACAGAAGAACGAAACGCGACCTGCATTCCACTCGAGATACCTCCATGGTCTCCACTGGCTCAGTGGTCAGAGCCAGAGACTCCAAAGGATTGGTAAAAGTTAGAGCCAACTGAATCCTTTGTCTACTCTGCGCTCGCTCTAATCTTTGTTCAACATGCCGAAGATCGATGCGAGTGGATACAGTTATCAAGTACTCCATTGTAGTTTGAATCTGCCTAGTGGACAGGGCATCTTTCACGTGGTCAGCAAGACTCTCCCAGAACATGGGAATCAGGACTTTATCTTGCCACTCCAGCTCGGATGCTAAAGTCTGTAACTGGATACCAAATTGGCTGACCAAGGAACTGGGTTAATGCCAGGGGTTGGAGCGCGGTGTCATGAGTCATTTGAGGATCCAGAAAGACCTATTTCAGAGCGTCCAGAAAATGAGAGGCGCTCTGAATCAGCTGGTCATTATACTCCCACAGCGGCGTAGCCCACTCCAACTCCTTGCTATCTCCCTAGAACTTATAGAGGTGGGACATGTGGGAAAGACGGGACAGGCATTGTAGCAGCGACCCTGCTCACTGGCAGCTTGTGCCTCAACTGCAGTAAAATTCACTGCTGAAGTTGTCCACTCAAGAGCGGATAACCTGACCTCCAGCTGCTCGATGTAACTCTGTAGTCGCTGCTCATCTGGTATACTGTGAGGGTTGGCGGATTGCACTAAATAAATTTAATAAAGAAGTGCAATAGCAACTCAGAATACACCGTGCAGAGATGTAAAACTGCAGCTATTGTGAACAATGGCAGTAACTCATCACTCAGCACACGAAGTTGTGTCAGCCGCACACAAAAACAGAATAGATGCTCTGCTATAGAGCTGTGTCACTCACACACAGTAACGAAGCAGACGCAGAGTATATGATGCTAGACACAATCCCTGTTAACCTCACAGGGGATCGAAGACCACTTACGGGGCAAGTAGCAAACAGTGATCAAGCAGTCAGTAGCAGCACTCAACCAACTCCTCTCTGGAGGTGCCGGAATTCTAATGGCTAGATGCCTTCTCTGATTCCATGCAAACAAACTCCTCTCCAGAGGTGCTGGAATTATATCAGCTTATTGCCGACCCTGAGCACATGCTAACAAAAACCACAGTGTTGCAATGTCTCATTCTCACATGGAAAGAGGTTGATACTAGTGCACCAAGAATCATAGAATCATAGAATATTAGAGTTGGAAGCGACCCCCTGGGTCATCTGGTACAACCCCCTGCTCAAAGCAGGATTCACTAAATCATCCCAAACAGATGTCTGTCCAGCCTCTTTTTGAAGACTTCCATTGAAGGAGAGCTCACCACATCTCGTGGCGGCCTGTTCCACTCATTGATCACCCTAACAGCCAATTGTTTACCATTCAACTGGTTACCATAGGCTTGGCTGAAGAGCCAGCAGTAACTAGACGAATAGCTCAAGCCTGAGCAAGATGCTGGGACTGATGTCTATACTCAGCAGCACCCACAGTGGCCAAGGCTGAATCAAGACTGCAGATGCAATGGGAGAATCCCAGCACCTAACACAAACATCCAAGTATTTTAGTGCTCACTCATCGCTAGTATTTTACAACAAAGAAGATGATTTAACTCCTTTTATTATGAATTACTATTGAGAAACAATCAGTGCTAGGTCAACCAGATATTTTAGGCTTAATTTATTAACATACTATGAACAAGACACTTACAAACATATAGTGTATAGTTCTGTAATTTGTCAAGTTGGTGATCTGTCTATTATTTATGTCAGTAAAAGATTTTTTTTTACCAGTATTACTTCAGAGATATGAGGTCATAAGATCCTAGAATGTCCTGCATGAAGAGTAGATCAGTGTCTTGTCTTCACAACACAGCCAAATTGTCTTCCTGTTATCAACATAGGAAGTAGTTTACACAGAGCTGCTTTGATCTCTTGATTCCTGAGACTATAGATGATGGGGTTTAATAATGGCGTCCCAGCTGTGTACAGAGGTGACACAATCTTCTTAACATTGTAGGAGTAAAGATTTGAAGGGATCATGTAGATGTTCATCAAAGTCCCGTAATATATGCTCACCACAATCAAATGAGAACTGCACGTGGAAAAGGCTTTTTTCCTCCCAATGGTGGAAGAAATGTTCAATATGTTCTTAAAAATTGAAACATATGTAAAAGAAATAAAGAAGATTGGAAAAATAATAATCGGTATGGTCAAAATGAAATCCAGTATGTCCTAGATAGAATGGTTGGAGCAGGTTAACTGTAGAAGAGGAGCAAGGTCACACATATAATAGTCCATGATGTGAGGACCACAAAAATTTAAATTACAGACAAACATTATTAGAACAAATGCTACTATGAATCCAATCAACCAAGGCCAAAAGGCCAGATATGATCGTAACGTTATGTCCATGATGGAATTGTAATAGAGAGGTTTGCAGATGGCCAGATAACGGTCATAAGACATGACTGTGAGGAGAAGACATTCGGCAGTCGTTGCACCACTGTAGAAGAAGAACTGAACAATGCAGTCAGTAACATTTATGAAGCCTCTTCTGTCTTTCACCACTTGGAGCATCTTAGGAGTGATAATTGATGTCAGTAAGATGTCAGAGGAGGACAGATGACTCAGAAAGAAATACATAGGGGACTTGAGACTCTGAGATTTGGACACCAACATAATGATGATTGAGTTTCCAGTCAATGTAAAGATAATAAGAAAAACAATAAATAAGAAATAATTTAATATCCAATGATTCTGAAACCCAAAGAGAAGAAATTGTGTGACTGAAGTCTCATTTACGTCTGCCATCTCTGGAAGTCACAGGTGGTAGTCTTGTTGACCTTATATTCTACTGACCTGTGCACTGCTGGGGTCATTATTTGCTGCAATTGTCTTAGTATTTATCAATAAATTTTTTATAGTAAGAAAATTAGTACATCAGTAAAATTACCACCTGATTCTCCAAAATACCTTTTACCAACTAACCTTAACATGGATCACCAAAAAGTCCATCTTCAGTTTGCTTCAAAGAAAAATGAAATCCTCCCCAAGAGGACACCAGGACCAGATGCAAAGTCTTTCTCTATATCCCCTTTGGCTATTCTGGCCAATTACCATTTGGTAAGGTCAAATTCATTTATTTTATCATATACAAAAAATTGGACATGTCGAAAAGACAAATGACTTAAATGGGTGCATAAATAAATAAAAACATGGATGTAAAACTTGGATATGATAATGGAAAGTAGAAGCTCCTAGCCCTACTTCAGCTCACAAGTTCTGCATCATACAAAGTCATAATATTCCGTCAATTATGGTTGACGGTCTCATATGTCACCAATTTCTTCTTTCTTTCATTTCTTTTAGTAGGACATTAGCAACTTCACAAAATGCATTTGAATTTGCAATCCTTAAGCAAATTGGTGGAAATATTATAAGTATGGACACAAACTCTTATCTCTTGTCCGTGAACCCTGAAAACAAATTTGAAGAATACATGTTTAGAGGCACTCTTAGGAGAGAGTATCTGTGCAGTCTGGTGCTGAAAGGTGGTGATGCGGTAGCCCTAAAGGTGTTAGGTTTTTGAAGGCTCTAACTAACGATTGTATCAGGGCAAAACAAGTCATATTTTATTACTATGATGGTCCAAACACAACCAGCATCAATTTCTTTGGAAATGGCCTTTATATTAAACAATTAAGTAACACCTTGCAAAGGACATCACAAGGCTTGTGCAGACAATAATCTGCACGAAAATATTCTAGAAACCATCAGTCTTCGTGAATGGTGTAGAGGCCATACGGTGCAATAAAAAAATGTACATGTATCTTTTATGTTAGCGTTTTTTCCAACCCCAGCTCAACTTCACCAGATTTTCTATGTCCTAGCAAAAAATACTAAATTTGGTGTCACGAGTCCAGTCTAGAGTAAGGTAACTACATGGTGTTCACAGACGCTGCATGTTGTGATCCTAATGGCAGAGGATCTCAGAGTCTTCAGCAAAGTCTGCAAACATAAAAACTAGCTCTTAGGGAGGTGGTAACTGAGCTGACCACATACCTGATCCTAGCCCACAAATAATAGCAGCCGGGGAACGTGCCTACGTTGGTTCTAGACGTCTCACGCCAGCCGGAGATCTAACTAACCCTTTCAGAGAAAATACAGACCTCACTTGCCTCCAGAGAAATACCCCAAAGTAGATACAAGCCCCCAACAAATAATAACGGTGAGGTAAGAGGAAAGGACAAACGTAAGTATGAACTAGATTCAGCAAAGAGAGGCCCACTAAATAATAGCAGAAATATAGAAAGCAGACTTATGTGGTCAGCGAAAAACCCTACTAAAATATCCACGCTGAATATCCAAGAACCCCCGTACCGACTAACGGTATGGGGGGAGAATATTAGCCCCCTAAGAGCTTCCAGCAAAATCAGGAATCACATTATGAACAAGCTGGACAAAAAACAGAATAATACAAATAAACAAAAAACAAGAAAGCAGGACTTAGCTTATGTTGCAAAAATCAGGACCAGTAGACAAGAGCAACCAGACAAGGACTGATTACATGGATGCCAGGCACTGGACTAAGACTCCAGGAAGTTTAAATAGAAACACCCAGTGTCTTAACGAACAGGTGACTACAAAGCCGAGGAAAGAGAATCCAAGAGCCATACCGCGAGTGACCACAAGAGGGAGCCCAAAAGTATAGTTCATAACAGTACCCACCCTTTAAGGAGGGGTCACCGAATCCTCACCACGACCACCAGGGTGACCAGGATGGGCAGCGTGAAAAGCACGAACCAAATCGGCCGCATGAACATCAGAGGCGACCACCCAAGAATTATCCTCCTGACCATAGCCCTTCCATTTGACCAGATACTGAAGCCTCCGTCTAGAGAGACGAGAATCTAACATCTTCTCCACCACATACTCCAACTCGCCCTCAACCAAGACCGGAGCAGGAGGGTCAACAGCAGGAACCACAGGCACAATGTACCGCCGCAACAAAGACCTATGGAACACATTGTGAATGGCAAACGACACCGGAAGATCCAAACGAAAAGACACCGGATTAAGGACCTCCAAAATTCTATATGGACCAATAAAGCGAGGCTTAAACTTAGGAGAGGAAACCTTCAGAGGGACAAACCGAGAAGACAACCAAACCAAATCCCCAACACGAAGTCGGGGACCCACACCGCGGCGGCGGTTGGCAAAATGCTGAGCCTTCTCCTGTGACAACTTCAAGTTGTCCACCACATGATTCCAAGTCCGCTGCAACCTATCAACCACAGAATCCACCCCAGGACAGTCAGAAGGCTCAACATGACCCGAGGAGAAACGAGGATGAAAACCAGAGTTGCAGAAAAATGGCGAAACCAAAGTAGCGGAACTAGCCCGATTATTGAGGGTAAACTCAGCCAATGGCAAGAAGGTCACCCAATCATCCTGATCCGCAGAAACAAAACATCTCAAATAAGCCTCCAGCGTCTGATTAGTTCGCTCCGTTTGGCCATTAGTCTGAGGATGAAAGGCAGACGAGAACGACAAATCAATGCCCATCCTAGCACAAAAGGATCGCCAGAACCTGGAAACAAACTGGGATCCTCTGTCAGACACAATATTCTCAGGAATGCCGTGTAAACGAACCACATTCTGAAGGAACACAGGAACGAGATCGGAAGAGGAAGGCAGCTTAGGCAAAGGCACCAAATGGACCATTTTCGAGAAGCGATCACATACCACCCAGATGACAGACATACCCTGAGACACCGGGAGATCAGAAATGAAATCCATGGAAATGTGTGTCCAAGGCCTCTTCGGGACAGGCAAGGGCAAGAGCAACACACTGGCACGAGAACAGCAAGGCTTAGCTCGAGCACAAGTCCCACAGGACTGCACAAATGACCGCACATCCCATGACAAGGAAGGCCACCAAAAGGACCTAGCCACCAGATCTCTGGTGCCAAAAATTCCCAGATGACCTGCCAACACCGAGGAATGAACCTCGGAAATGACTCTGCTGGTCCACTTATCAGGAACAAACAGTCTGTCAGGTGGACAAGAGTCAGGTCTACCAGCCTGAAATCTCTGCAACACGCGTCGCAAATCAGGAGAAATGGCTGACAAGATAACTCCCTCTTTAAGAATACCAACAGGTTCTGCGACTCCAGGAGAGTCAGGCACAAAGCTCCTTGAAAGAGCATCAGCCTTCACATTCTTTGAACCTGGTAAATACGAGACCACAAAGTCAAAACGGGAGAAAAACAATGACCAGCGGGCCTGTCTAGGATTCAGGTGTTTAGCAGACTCGAGATACATCAAATTTTTGTGATCAGTCAAGACCACCACACGATGCTTAGCACCCTCGAGCCAATGACGCCACTCCTCAAATGCCCACTTCATGGCCAGTAACTCCCGATTGCCAACATCATAATTCCGCTCAGCAGGCGAAAACTTCCTAGAGAAGAAAGCACATGGTCTCATTACTGAGCAACCAGGGCCTCTCTGTGACAAAACGGCCCCTGCCCCAATCTCAGAAGCATCCACTTTGACCTGAAAGGGAAGTGAGACATCAGGCTGGCACAAAACAGGCGCCGAAGTAAACTGGCGCTTCAACTCTTGGAACGCCTCCACGGCTGCAGGAGCCCAGTTAGCAACATCAGAACCTATCTTGGTCATATCCGTCAAAGGTTTAACAACGCTAGAAAAATTAGCGATAAAACGACGGTAGAAGTTAGCAAAACCCAAGAACTTCTGAAGACTCTTAACTGATGTGGGTTGAGTCCACTCATGAATAGCTCGGACCTTGACTGGGTCCATCTCCACAGCGGAAGGGGAAAAAATAAACCCCAAAAAGGGAACCTTCTGTACTCCAAAGAGACACTTTGAGCCTTTAACAAACAAAGCATTCTCACGCAAAACCTGAAACACCATCCTGACCTGCTCCACATGTGAGTCCCAATCTTCAGAGAAAACCAGAATATCATCCAGATAAACAATCATAAATTTATCCAGATACTTCCGGAAAATATCATGCATAAAGGACTGAAACACTGAGGGAGCATTAGAGAGCCCAAAAGGCATCACCAAGTACTCAAAATGACCTTCGGGCGTATTAAATGCAGTCTTCCATTCATCTCCTTGCTTAATGCGCACAAGGTTGTACGCACCACGAAGATCTATCTTGGTGAACCACTTGGCACCTTTAATCCGGGCAAACAAGTCCGACAACAGAGGCAAAGGATACTGAAATTTAACAGTGATTTTATTCAGAAGCCGACAGTCAATACAAGGTCTCAAAGATCCGTCCTTCTTGGCCACAAAAAAGAATCCCGCACCAAGAGGGGAAGAGGAAGAACGGATATGCCCCTTCTCCAGAAACTCCTTGATATACGAACGCATTGCGGCATGCTCAGGTACAGACAGATTAAATAATCTTCCCTTGGGAAATTTACTACCTGGAATCAAATCTATGGCGCAGTCACAGTCCCTATGAGGAGGTAGAGCACTGGATCTGGACTCGCTGAATACATCCTGATAATCAGACAAATACTCAGGAACTTCCGAAGGAGTAGAGGAAGCAATAGACACCGGCGGAGAATCAGCATGAATTCCCTGACAACCCCAACTTGACACAGACATTGCCTTCCAATCCAAGACTGGATTGTGGGTCTGTAACCATGGCAGACCCAAAACGACCAAATCATGCATTTTATGCAGAACAAGAAAACGAATCACCTCCCGATGTTCAGGAGTCATGCACATGGTTACCTGCGTCCAAAACTGCGGTTTATTTTCCGCCAATGGCGTAGCATCAATACCTCTAAGAGGAATAGGATTTACCAACGGTTCAAGAACAAAACCACAGCGCTTGGCAAATGACAGATCCATAAGACTCAGGGCAGCACCTGAATCCACAAACGCTATAACAGGGTAAGAAGACAAAGAGCAAATTAAAGTCACAGACAAAATAAATTTAGGTTGCAAATTACCAATGGCGACAGGACTAACAACCCTTGTTAGACGTCTAGAGCATGCTGATATAACATGTGTAGAATCACCACAGTAAAAACATAACCCATTCTGACGTCTATGATTTTTCCGCTCATTTCTAGTCTGAATTCTATCACATTGCATTAAATCAGGTGTTTGTTCAGACAACACCACCAGAGGATTAGCGGTTTTGCACTCCCGCAAACGCCGGTCAATTTGAATAGCCAGCGCCATAGAATCATTCAGATTTGTAGGAACGGGGAAACCCACCATCACATTCTTAATGGCTTCAGAAAGGCCATTTCTGAAATTTGCGGCCAGAGCACACTCATTCCACTGAGTAAGCACGGACCATTTCCGAAATTTTTGGCAATACACTTCAGCTTCATCTTCATCCTGGCCCTGAGAAATAGCCAGCAAGGCTTTTTCTGCCTGAATTTCAAGATTGGGTTCCTCGTAAAGCAATCCGAGCGCCAGAAAAAACGCATCAATATTTGCCAATGCCGGATCTCCTGGCGCTAGGGAGAAAGCCCAATCCTGAGGGTCGCCCCGTAAAAAAGAAATAACAATTTTAACTTGCTGAGCTGAATCTCCAGATGAACGGGGTCTCAGAGAAAGAAACAATTTACAATTATTCATGAAATTCCTAAACCTAAATCGGTCTCCAGAAAATAATTCCGGAATAGGTATTTTAGGTTCAGACATAGGACTACTGGTAACAAAATCTTGTATGCCCTGCACACGAGCTGCCAGCTGGTTTACACTTGTAATCAAGGTCTGGACATTCATGTCTGCAGCAAGCACAAGCCACTCAAAGGTAAAGGGGAGGAAGAGAGGAAAGAAAAAAAAAAAAACTCAGAATTTCCTTTCTTATTATCCCACTTCTGCAATGCATTAAACATTCAATGTTGGCCTGGCATACTGTTATGACCCCAATGGCAGAGGGTCTCAGGAATAATTGCTAAGTCTGCAAACACAGAAAACCAGCTCATAGGGCAGTGGTAACTGGGCTGACCATATACAGTATCTAATCCTAGCACCACAAATACCAGCAGCCGGGGAACGTGCCTACGTTGATTCTAGACGTCTCGCGCCAGCCGGAGAACTAACTAACCCTAGAAGGGAAAAGAAAGACCTTTCTTGCCTCCAGAGAAAAGACCCCAAAAGTTGGATACAAGCCCCCAACAAATAATAACGGTGAGGTAAGAGGAAAAGACAAACATAAGAATGAGCTAGGTATTTAGCAAAGAGAGGCCCACTAGCTAATAGCAGAATATAGAAAGATAACTTATATGGTCAGCAAAAACCCTATCAAAAATATCCACACTGGAAATTCAAGAACCCCCGAACCGTCTAACGGCCCAGGGGGAGAACACCAGCCCCCTAGAGGTCCAACAAGGTCAGGAATCACATTTAGTACAAGCTGGACAAAAATGAGAGCAAGCAAATAACCCAAAAAACAAAGAAGCAGGACTTAGCTTAATTTTGCACAAACCAGGACCAGCAGATAGGAGCAAACAGAATGTGTGTGATTACAACGATGCCAGGCACTGGACTAAGGATCCAGGAGGTTTATATAGCAACACCCCTGAACTAACGACCCAGCTGGGTGCAAACTGAGGGAAGAAAACCCCAGAGTCATATCACTAGTAACCACAAGAGGGAGCCAAAAAGTCTAATTCACAACAATGTGCTCAAGGTCGGCTGTGAGCTGTTAGAATTCCAGCACCTCCAGAAAGGAGTTTGTGTGTGTGAATTTAGGGCTGGCATATAGCCACTAGAATTCTGGCACCACCGGAGAGGAGTTTGTTTGTATGAATTTAGGGCAGGCGTATAGCCACTAGAATTCCGGTAACACTGGAGAGGAGTTGTTTGAGTGCTTTTGCTAACTGTATGACCACTGTATGCTACCTGCTCCGTTAGTGAGCTTCTATCCTCTGTGAGTTTAACAGAGCACAGTGTTACCTTTATTGTTAGCGACTCTGTGAAGCAACAGAGTTCGCTCCTTTACAGACCGGGTGACTGAACCCGTGTCTATTCAGGTGTAGTACCGCCATAAAGTACCACCATTTACTAGCAGCAGGTTCTACTCCTGCATGGTGGACAACGGGCTGCAAACGCACCTATACTATCTCTGTATTTACTCGGTGCGTTCCGCCAGCCCTAACACCATGTGTGCCAGACTGCTAACAGGCAAGATTTCTATGTCCTCACCAACAGGATGACTGTCCATGCTGTCCTACTCTTCCTCCTTCTCCTCTGACAATCCACGCTGAACAGACGGTATGACAGTTGTGCTTGTAGTACCATCTATATTGCATGAAAGTAGCTCCTGTTCTTCCTCCTCCTCCTCTCCCTCATTGTCTACCAATCCATGTTGGGACGACATGAGTCTGGGATATGTGTAATCACCCTATATGGTTCCTTGCTCTATTTCCTCGTGATCCTCCTGCAATGCATCCTCTTTCATTGGGAGCAGAGAGGTTTTAGTAATGCAGAGAAGTGGGATGGTGATGCTAATTAAGTTGTCATTGCCGCTCACCATCTTGGTGGAGTCCTCAAAGTTTTGTAGGATGGAACATATGTCTGACATCCATATCCACTCCTGAGGTCTTATGTGTGGATTCTGAACTGAATAATGATGGCCTTGTTGATGCAGGTAGTCAACAACTGCCCCCTTCTGCTCTCAAATCCTTTCCAATATATGCAGGGTAGAGGTCCAACATATGGAGACATCACACACCAGTCGGTGAGCTGGAAGCTGCAAACACTGCTGAAGCACAGCAAGGGAGGCTGAAGCTGTAGCTGACTTTCTAAAATGGGCACACAGGTGGCGTATTTCACAAGCAGATCTCTGAGCTCCAGGTAGCTTTTGAGAAACAGTTGAAGAATGGTGTCAACACATGGGCCAGGCATGATACATGTGTGAGATCACCTCACCTCAGAGCAACCACCAGATTCTGGCCATTGTCACACATGACCCTGCCTGGCTGTACGTTCAGCGGTGTCAGCCTGTTGTGAATTCCATTTCTCGGACTCCCTCCTGTGGTCATGAATGGTACTTTGGTTAATTCTGCTCTTGGACTCCCTCTGGTGGCTTTGAGCGGAACTGCTGGTCTCTGAGGTTGGCTTTCTCAGATGCCCTTGTTTATTGTTATGCTGGCTTCCCTATTTAACTCTACTCAGATCGTTACTTCATGCCAGCTGTCAATGTCTCAGTATTGGTTCAGATCTCTCTTGGACTTCTCTGAGGACCTGTCTACTCCAGCAGAAGCTAAGTCCCTGCTAGTTCATTTGTTTTTACTGCTGCCTGAATATATTTCTTAGTACTGCTAAATTCTAGTCCAGCTTGCTATCATGATATTTCCTTGCTATCTGGAAGCTCTGGGGGTGCAGTGTTGCACCTCCACACCATGAGTCGGTGTGGGGGTCTTTTTGCATACTCTGCGTGGTTTTTGTAGTTTTTTGTGCTGACCGCATAGTTCCCTTTTCTATCCTCTGACTATTTAGTGAAGTCTGGCCTCCTTTGCTAAAACCTGTTTTATTCCTGTGTTTGTGACTTTCCTCTTAACTCACAGTCAATATATGTGGGGGGCTGCCTTTACCTTTGGGGAATTTCTCTGAGGCAAGGTTAGGCTTCTATTTCTATCTTTAGGGGTAGTTAGCTCTTATGCTGTGAAGAGCCGTCTAGGGAGAGTTAGGTACGCTCCACGGCTATTTCTAGTGTGTGTGCTAGGAGTAGGGTTTGCAGTCAGCAGAGCTCCCACTTCCCCAGAGCTAGTCCCGATTTCTAGTTTACTCATCAGGTCATTCCGTGTGCTCCTAACCACCAGGTCCATAACAGTACAGCTGGCCAACAAAGTGTAAATGCATCTCAAAAGAGGGATAAGAGAAGTTCTGAACCCATTTTTTTTTCTTTGCAGTGTGTTTTGTCTCTCTTTTCCCCTTAATCTCTGGGTGGTTCAGGACTCAGGTGTAGATATGGATATTCAAGGTCTGTCCTCTTGTGTGGATCAACTCGCTGCAAGGGTACAAAGCATTCAAGATTATGTAGTTCAGAATTCGATGTTAGAGCCTAGAATTCCAATTCCTGATTTGTTTTTTGGGGATAGATCTAAGTTTCTGAATTTCTAAAATAATTGTAGACTGTTTCTTGCTTTGCAACCCCGCTCCTCTGGTGACCCCATTCAGCAAGTAAAAATTATTATTTCTTTGTTACGTGGTGACCCTCAAGACTGGGCATTCTCCCTTGCGCCAGGAGATCCTGCATTGCTTAATGTAGATGCGTTTTTTCTGGCGCTTGGATTGCTTTATGACGAACAGAATTCAGTGGATCAGGCAGAGAAAACCTTGCTGGCCTTGTGTCAGGGTCAGGATGAAGCGGAGGTATATTGTCAGAAATTTAGAAAGTGGTCTGTGCTTACTCAATGGAATGAGTGTGCCCTGGCAGCAATTTTTAGAAAGGGTCTTTCTGAGGCCCTTAAGGATGTTATGGTGGGGTTCCCCATGCCTGCTGGTCTGAATGAATCAATGTCCTTGGCCATTCAAATTGATCGACGTTTGCCCGAGCGCAAAGTTATGCACCATTTGGCGGTGTCCTCTGAGCAGAGGCCTGAGCTTATGCAATGTGATAGAACTTTGACCAGAACTAAACGGCAAGAACACAGACGTCAGAATCGGCTGTGTTTTTACTGTGGTGACCCTACTCATGCTATCTCTGATTGTCCTAAGCGCACTAAGCGGTTCGCTAGGTCTGTCACAATGGGTACTGTAAAGCCTAAATTTCTTTTGTCTGTTACTCTGATTTGCTCTTTATCATCCTACTCGGTTATGGCATTTGTGGATTCGGGCGCTGCCCTGAATTTGATGGACTTGGAGTTTGCCAGGCGCTGTGGTTTTTTTCCTGGAGCCTTTGCAGCATCCTATTCCATTAAGGGGAATTGATGCTACGCCTTTGGCCAAGAATAAACCTCAGTACTGGACTCAGTTGACCATGTGCATGGCTCCTGCACATCAGGAAGATATTCGCTTTTTGGTGTTGCATAATTTGCATGATGTGGTCGTGTTGGGTTTGCCATGGCTACAGGTTCATAATCCAGTATTGGATTGGAAATCAATGTCTGTGACTAGTTGGGGTTGTCAAGGGGTACATGGCGATGTTCCGTTGATGTCAATTTCTTCATCCACTCCTTCTGATGTCCCTGAGTTTCTGTCGGATTACCGGGATGTATTTGATGAGCCCAAATCCAGTATCCTACCCCCTCATAGGGATTGTGATTGTGCTATAAATTTGATTCCTGGTAGTAAGTTTCCTAAGGGCCGACTTTTTAATTTATCCGTGGCAGAGAACGCCGCTATGTGGAGTTATATAAAGGAGTCCTTGGAGAAAGGGCATATTCGCCCGTCTTCGTCACCGTTGGGAGCAGGGTTCTTTTTTGTGGCCAAGAAGGATGGTTCTCTGAGACCATGTATAGATTACGGCCTTCTCAATAAAATCATGGTCAAATTTCAGTACCCTTTGCCTCTGCTGTCTGATTTGTTTGCTCGGATTAAGGGGGCTAGTTGGTTCACCAAGATAGATCTTCGAGGGGCGTTTAACCTTGTGCGTATTAAACAGGGCGATGAATGGAAAACAGCATTTAATACGCCCGAGGGCCATTTTGAGTACTTGGTGATGCCATTCGGGCTTTCTAATGCTCCATCTGTGTTTCAGTCCTTTATGCATGACATCTTCCAAAAGTATCTGGATAGATTCATGATTGTATATTTGGATGATATTTTGGTCTTTTCTGATGATTGGGAGTCTCACGTGAAGCAGGTCAGAATGGTATTCCAGGTCCTTCGTGCTAATTCCTTGTTTGTGAAGGGGTCTAAATGTCTCTTCGGAGTTCAGAAGGTTTCCTTTTTGGGCTTCATTTTTTCCCCTTCTACTATCGAGATGGATCCTGTTAAAGTTCAGGCCATTTATGATTGGACTCAACCTTCATCTGTGAAGAGTCTTCAGAAATTCCTGGGCTTTGCTAATTTTTACCGTCGCTTCATCGCTAATTTTTCTAGTGTGGTTAAACCTTTGACTGATTTGACAAAGAAAGGTGCTGATGTGGTGAATTGGTCCTCTGCGGCCGTGGAGGCTTTTTAGGAGCTGAAACATCGTTTTTCTTCAGCCCCTGTGTTGCGTCAGCCAGATGTTTCGCTCCCTTTTCAGGTTGAGGTTGATGCTTCTGAGATTGGAGCAGGGGCTGTTTTGTCTCAAAGAAGTTCTGATGGCTCTGTGATGAAGCCATGTGCCTTCTTTTCTAGAAAGTTTTTGCCTGCTGAGCGTAATTATGATGTTGGCAATCGGGAGCTGCTAGCTATGAAGTGGGCATTCGAGGAGTGGCAACATTGGCTTGAGGGGGCCAAGCACCGCGTGGTGGTCTTGACGGATCACAAGAATCTGACTTATCTCGAGTCTGCCAAGCGGTTGAATCCTAGACAGGCTCGATGGTCACTGTTTTTCTCCCGTTTCGATTTTGTGGTCTCATACCTTCTGGGTTCTAAGAATGTGAAGGCTGATGCCCTTTCTAGGAGTTTTGTGCCTGATTCTCTGGGAGTCCCTGAGTAGGCTGGTATTCTCAAAGAGGGGGTAATTCTGTCTGCCATCTCCCCTGATTTGCGGCGGGTGCTGCAGGAGTTTCAGGCTGATAGACCTGACCGTTGTCCAGCGGAGAAACTGTTTGTCCCTGATAGATGGACTAGCAGAGTTATTTCTGAGGTTCATTGCTCGGTGTTGGCTGGTCATCCTGGGATTTTTGGTACCAGAGATTTGGTGGCTAGGTCCTTTTGGTGGCCTTCCTTGTCACGGGATGTGCGTTCTTTTGTGCAGTCTTGTGGGACTTGTGCTCGGGCCAAGCCCTGCTGTTCTCATGCCAGTGGGTTGCTTTTGCCCTTGCCGGTCCCGAAAAGGCCCTGGACGCATGTTTCCATGGATTTTATTTCGGATCTTCCTGACTCTCAAAGGATGTCTGTCATCTGGGTGGTTTATGATCGCTTTTCTAAGATTGTCCATTTGGTACCCTTGCCTAAATTACCTTCCTCCTCTGATTTGGTGCCATTATTCTTTCAGCATGTGGTTCGTTTGCATGGCATTCCGGAGAACATTGTGTCGGACAGAGGGTCCCAGTTTGTCTCTAGGTTTTGGCGGTCCTTTTGTGCTAAGATGGGCATTGATTTGTCTTTTTCTTCAGCTTTCCATCCTCAGACAAATGGCCAAACCGAATGAATCAACCAGACTTTGGAAAGCTATCTGAGATGCTTTGTTTCTGCTGATCAGGATGATTCGGTGACCTTTTTGCCATTGGCTGAGTTCGCCCTTAATAATCGGGCTAGTTCGGCTACTTTGGTTTCGCCTTTTTTTGCAATTCTGTTTTTCATCCTCGTTTTTCTTCAGGGCAGGTTGAGCCTTCTGACTGTCCTGGTGTGGATTCTGTGGTGGACAGATTGCAGTAAATTTGGACTCACGTAGTGGACAATCTGATGTTGTCCCAGGAGAAGGCTCAACGTTTCGCTAACCGCCGTCGTTGTGTTGGTCCTCAACTTCGTGTTGGGGATTTGGTTTGGTTATCTTCTCGTTATGTTCCTATGAAGGTTTCTTCTCCTAAGTTTAAGCCTCGTTTCATTGGTCCTTATAAGATTTCTGAAATTCTCAACCCTGTGTCATTTCGTTTGGTCCTTCCAGCTTCCTTTGCCATCCATAATGTTTTCCATAGGTCATTGTTGCGGAGGTATGTGGCGCCTATGGTTCCCTCCGTTGATCCTCCTGCTCCGGTGTTGGTTGAGGGGGAGTTGGAGTATGTGGTGGAAAAAATTTGGGATTCTCGTATTTCGAGACGGAGGCTCCAGTACCTGGTTAAGTGGAAGGGCTATGGTCAGGAGGATAATTCCTGGGTTGTTGCCTCCGATGTCCATGCTGCAGATTTGGTTTGTGCATTTCATTTGGCTCGTTCTGATCGACCTGGGGGCCCTGGTGAGGGTTCGGTGACCCCTCCTCAAGGGGGGGTACTGTGGTGAATTCCATTTCTCGGACTCCCTCCTGTGGTCATGAATGGTACTTTGGTTAGTTCTGCTCTTGGACTCCCTCTGGTGGCTTTGAGCGGAACTGCTGGTCTCTGAGGTTTGCTTTCTCAGCTTCCCTCGTTTATTGTTATGCTGGCTTCCCTATTTAACTCTACTCAGATCGTTACTTCATGCCAGCTGTCAATGTCTCAGTATTGGTTCAGATCTCTCTTGGACTTCTCTGAGGACCTGTCTACTTCAGCAGAAGCTAAGTCCCTGCTAGTTCAATTGTTGTTACTGCTGCCTGAATATATTTCTTAGTACTGCTAAATTCTAGTCCAGCTTGCTATCATGATGTTTTCTTGCTAGCTGGAAGCTCTGGGGATGCAGTGTTGCACCTCCACACCGTGAGTCAGTGTGGGGGTCTTTTTGCATACTCTGCGTGGTTTTTGTAGTTTTTTGTGCTGACCGCATAGTTCCCTTTTCTATCCTCTGACTATTTAGTGAAGTCTGGCCTCCTTTGCTAAAACCTGTTTTATTCCTGTGTTTGTGACTTTCCTCTTAACTCACAGTCAATATATGTGGGGGGCTACCTTTACCTTTGGGGAATTTCTGTGAGGCAAGGTTAGGCTTCTATTTCTATCTTTAGGGGTAGTTAGCTCTTAGGCTGTGAAGAGGCGTCTAGGGAGAGTTAGGTACGCTCCACGGCTATTTCTAGTGTGTGTGCTAGGAGTAGGGTTTGCGGTCAGCAGAGTTCCCACTTCCCCAGAGCTAGTCCCGATTTCTAGTTTACTCATCAGGTCATTCCGGGTGCTCCTAACCACCAGGTCCATAACATCAGCCACAATTCTGACTGCTCTTTCAGAGCTGTCCACAACTCTTCACCATTGTGCGGTTTGTCAGCTAAGCATATTAGCTTCAGCACAGCCTGTTGCCGCTTGGCTGATGCAGTGCTGCAGTGCTTCCATCTTGTGACTGATGTGCTCATTTCAGAGATGGAGGCTGAAGAGGAGGAGGAGGCGCAGGAGCTGTAGACTGTGGGGGTGACCCTGATTGACTTAGGGCCCACAATCCTCGGCATTGGGAGGACTTGTTCCATCCCAAGGTTTGACTTGGTCCCGGCTTCCACTATGTTAACCCAGTGTGCCGTCAGTGAGATATACCATCCCTGCCCACAAGCACTCATCCACGTGTCTGTGGTTAGGTGGACTTTCCAACTAACAGCATTGTTGAGGGTACGGGTAATTTTGTGGGACACGTGCTTGTATAATGTCAGGATGGCACAATGGGACAAATAGTGATGGCTGTTGACCTATTACCTTGGGACGGCCACAGCCATCAGGTTGCTGAAAGCTTACATCTCCACGAGCCTAAAAGGCAACATTACAAGCGCAAGCAGATGAGAAATGTGTGAATTTATTACTGTGGCCTGTGGGGAGTTGACTGTGTATTTCCGATTGCATTACAATGACTGGGGTATGGACAACAGAAGGCTGCGCTGGGACAAGGATATGGACGTGCTTTATGATGGTGCTAATTGACTGTGGGCAATGACAGGGGCAGTGCAGGAGGCATCTTCGCATGCACCATGGACAGGAGATTGTCTTGCACACACTACAGTGGAAGAAGCAGTGGTGTCACCTGCAGACATTGATCTTGGAGCCTGGGGTTCTGCCCACAAAGTCAGGCGCTTTGATTCCATGTGCCTGATCATGCTGCTGGTGGTTAGGCTGGTAGTTTTGCTACCCTTGCTGATGCGGGCACGGCAGGTGGTGCAAATGGCCTGTGTTGGGTTATCGACAGAGTCTTTAAAAAACAACCAGACTCGTGAAGACCTAACAGTTGGTCTGGAAACTTTCGTCATGTTAGTGTTACGGGGAACGGTTGCCCGCCTTCTGTCTGCGACCACCACACTGCTTCTTCCTGCCTGTTTGGTGCTATGCCTCCTTCCCCATGTGTGCTGCTCTCCTCGCTCTGCATGTCCTCCTGCCAGGTTTGGTCCGTTACTATATCATCCACCACTTTGTCTTCCACATCGGCTCCCTGGTCCTCCTCCTGACTTTCTGGCAATTGTGTCTAATCATTGTCCACCTCTTGTGACAATTTCCCACGTCTCCTTCGTGTAACCATGGCTGCTCAATTATTTGGGCATCGTTACATGCGATTCCATCATTTGTCTCCGGGCACTTGGCATGGTGGGAGGAAGGAGGATCAGGTTGAGTAATATGCAGTCCAGACTCACGGCTACCCAGACTTGACCATGTGGAAGACGTGGTGGTGATGGTGGTAAAGTGACTGGAAGCATTATCCGCTATCCAACCAACAACCTTTTGACAGTGCTCTGGGTTCAATAGTGGTGTGCTGCGGTCTCCTATTTATTGGGAAAGGAAGGTCGAGTGCGAAGATATTGGGGTTTGCTGTCATCCAATTTCAGCTTGCCATGGCTTCGGCCTCTGCATGCACCATCAGCATCATGTCCACTTCCCCTTGCCATGTGCCTTGCCCATTTTAAATGGACTGCTACAATATTTTCTACGTTCACTAAAAATGGCTGAATTTGGAGTAAACTTATATGTGATCAGTGTGCGTAAAAAACACAGTTTAAATTATCTGGACTGTAGGTAACAAATATTATTTTGAACAAACTGTTGTTAATAACTAGGGTAAGACACAGCAACAATTTTTCAAAGGAGCCCTCAAATGCAGCAATTTTAAGCCCACAGATATAGGAGGTGTTTGACAGAGATACCACACCAATCAATATGTGGCATTGATTTTTTTTTTTTACGAAATAAATATTGTATAGAGCTAGGGTAATACACAGCAAAAAAAGGTGAATTTAGGCCTGAAATGCCCAAACTTGTAGCCCACAGATAAACCAGGCGTCCGACAGAGAAACCACAATGTTCAATATGTGGCCTCTATTTTTTACCCCCAAATAATGTATAGAACTAGGGTAACAGACAGCTATTATAGTGGAATGGAGGCCTGAAATGCCCAAATTTGTAGCCCACAGATAAATCAGGCGTCTGACAGAGAATCCAATGTACAATATCTGGCCTGTATTTTTTTTTTTTACAGAAAAATACTGTATAGAACTAGGGTAACACAGAGCAAAAAAAGGTGAATGCAGGCCTGAAATGCCCAATTTTGTAGCTCACAGATAGATCAGGTGTCTGACAGAGAAACCACAATGTTCAATATGTGACTGAGACCGGCCGGTCCGAAGGCGCATCCAGAGTTTCCTTTGCAGGTGGAAATCAGTGCCTACCTTCTAGCGCCTGTGTGTTGTAGCACCTCCCTGCTGAGCACCATGGGATAGTCCTCACAACTGTTGTGTCTGTTTCTGATGTTCTTCTCTCTCACAACTCGTATCTATTCTGATGTTCTTTCTCCGTCCCCCAGATGATATGGATAGGACGCACCCGTATGACGGGTAGGCCTGGAGTTCTTCTGGGACCCTAGTGTCGCCCCTCTCCCACAATTGCCCCCTATGTCTGCTTAGGTGATTTAGGTGAGACAGACAACCTAAAATTAACTGTCCTACCGCTGTTTGAAGTATTGTTTGGAGCCTAATATTTCCTCGGCGTTCGGGCCACCGGCTACGCGCCTCAGTAGGATGTTGCCTCGATCTTACGGCACGACTCCTACTGGCTTTATCTCCTTTTTGCTGCGATCTCGTTTCTCACTTCTCCACAGTAAACCTCGCTTCTTTTCCTTTCTTAGGATGCCACCGCATTCAAGTGCAGGCGCGGCTCTGTAACTTTCTGTTCTGTTCGCTAGGCCACTGTCAGGATCCCACCCCTGACAGAGACCCCCTGAATCTTCCCCTGCAACACCCTCTGCCACAGGATGTTGCCTGGATCCAACCCAGTCAGCTTCTGACTAACTTCCTATCCAGCCCCCAGTTTTACCAGATTGTGAGGAGTGGCCTAATACATAGAACCCTTTGCTTCCCCTGGTGGCCAGAATGTGAAGTGTAAAGTGTGACTGTGACACCTGGTCAGGTGAACTCCTTAAGTGCCATCAGACGTACCATCACTCCCCTTAGCGGCGGAGCGTCAGTACTGCAACGACCAGGACTCTGGGGCACTGCACTCCCCCCCGGTTAAATCCAGTACTCCCGGACTGGGAAGAAAACAACAATACGTGTCAGCAAAAGACATACAAATTTTGAAATGCAATGAACAAGTAATAATAACAGTGCTTCCCTTTATGGGAGGTGAGGACTCTTAAACGTTACAAACAAAACATGGTTAAATATTTTAAATAACATACTATAAATAACTTCTATTACCCAGTCAGGTATCCTACTAAGTGCAAATTCTGAACAATAATTTAACATTTCCTTTAAGGACGTATAAGCTGAACCCACTAAAGGCTTACTATAAAACTCTAAAATATAAATTAACTTTTTCCTTTATTTTTCTCTTTTAAGTGCAACATTTTCTTTTTACTCTCTGATTGTTCATATGCAGGACCGCATGTCTATCTGTCCAGGCCTACTGCCTCTTTTCTTAGTACAGGACCACTGAGCCATCTCTCTATGGCTCTCAGGATGACTTCACTAACTAACCCCTATGGGTTTACTCTATTGAAACTCAGCTTTCAACTCTTTCCTGTCCTCATTCTCTAGTAACATTATTAAGCATTCTCTATAACTATCTAGCTAACTACATACTACTCCTATATAAAACATTATTACCATCTACTTTCTTTTAAGACAACATTATACTTCAAGTGCAACTAGTGAACGTTCCCTTTAAGAGGGAACCAAGTCTCTTTGAGGTAATGCAGACTCTCTCTATCTGCAAGTACAGTTAAGGTAAGAGCTTCCATGCTGTACTCAGGAACAGTCTCTTCGCAAAGCTCTCCTTCTTGTAAAACCAGTAAGGGGCACCTTTAAGAAGGTGCAAACTATTTACATTACAGTTTGTGAACCATTCACCATCCATGATTTGACAGTCTTGGTAACATTGTGGAACAAAAGCAAAAATGAAAACAAAAGCAAAAATAAAAGGCAATAGGGATCCCAGGTAAACGAAGGGATCCCTTTAAGAACAACCCTGGTCGGGTATTAGCAGCAGAAGACACAGATGACGAACAGTTAATAAACTATATACAATCTCAGCAGTTTAGGCTCATAAATCAGGAGGTGGTTTCCAGCAGGGCTTTACCTCACAGGTAGCCCTCTGGGGCTTAGAGAGGCTTGGCCCCGAATCCACCCCCCACAGCCGAGGACGGGTGGAACTCACGGTCACACGTTGGGTCGAGACCGCCGGATGATCCATGGCGCAGGCGGTAATCGGCCCCTCAACAAGGGGTCCAGTCTCCTGGGCCTCAGGGGCGGCCAGAAGAGCTGCGCACCGCTGGACATTATGAGCCCTCCAACCAGTCCCTCGCTGCCACCGGGTATAGACTACAGCATCTCCAGGCTGCAGGTCGCGGTCCGCATCAATCGCTCCATGACAGGGCTCCACCTCGCCCCGGGTGACATGTACCTTCAGCGGCTCCCCGATCTCCTGAATAACTCCCCGTCCTTCCTGGGAGTTGAAGGTGATCACTACACCCCACTTCGGTGGAAGATCCTGCACTTTGGCTCTCAAGTCGATCCCGGCCACAGGTTGGGCTTCGCTCTCCTTTTCCTTCTGCCACGTGGCCACCAGGTGCCGCCGGTGCTCCACCCATGGCATTCAGCTTCAGATCCTGCTCCTGCAGTTCACGGCCCGGTGACGGGGTCCGTGAGTCCCCCACTGTCGGGTCGGGTGAAGAAGGGATTGCAGGGGACAGGCGAATCTCCGCAGAGTGGACCAGCTGGGAACTCACCCGGGCGTGGGCTTCTCGGCACCGCTCCTCCTGCCAGGCCTCAGCCGCAACCACCCATTCGTCTGGCTAGCGGCTGGTGGGTCCTCCTCTCGCGAGGAATTCTGCAGTGGTCAGCGCCCGCTGTAACGGTGGGTCCTGGCTTGCTCCCACCAATGTGGGCTGGCGCCGGGTCGGGTCATCCCCACATGGCTGCTTGGAGGCCGCCATGTCTGTCCCTTCTTTTAGATCGTCTTCCCGTGTTCTCTTTCATGGGCGGCCCCGTCTCCATGGTCTCCACCCTCCAAAGAGAATAAGGAGGCGGACCTCAGCTGCTGATGGACACGTCCTCAGGCTACAGCAATACTTAGACTGGGCGGCCATTGTCTTTCGCGCTCTTCAGCTTGTGTACGCCCACTTCCATGCCCTTCTTCTCCTCCTGCACTCCTCTTAGTGCTGTAATGGCGACGGTTTTGGCGGGAATCAGCAATGCACTGTCTTTGCAATAAGTAACAGTTCAAGCACAATTCAGACACAGTTCCAAGGCACACATGACCTGATTCTTCAGGCTTAAGTAGATCCTGTTCATGATGACAAGTTGGAGCGCCCCCAGATGCAGGGCCGCGGGGTACTCGGGACCGGGCCTCTCTCTCTCTCAGTTCTGGGGTCGTCACGGTGGCTAAACCCGGTCCGTGACCCTGCTAAGGGGCGTCCAATGAAAGATGTGATGATGGTGCGTGGTGCAGGTCGCGATGAATAATGAGGACACAGGGCTGCAGTCTCTACCTCTTTACTGAAGGCTTCAGGATCCTCAATCCAGAGTACTGTTAACAGGGCTGGCTGAGACCGGCCGGTCCGAAGGCACATCCAGAGTTTCCTTTGCAGGTGGAAATCAGTGCCTACCTTCTAGCGCCTGTGTGTTGTAGTACCTCCCTGCTGAGCACCACGGGATAGTCCTCACAACTGTTGTGTCTGTTTCTGATGTTCTTCTCTCTCACAACTCGTATCTATTCTGATGTTCTTTCTCCGTCCCCCAGATGATATGGATAGGACGCACCCGTATGACGGGTAGGCCTGGAGTTCTTCTGGGACCCTAGCGTCGCCCCTCTCCCACAATTGCCCCCTATGTTTGCTTAGGTGATTTAGGTGAGACAGCCAACCTAAAATTAACTGTCCTACCGCTGTTTGAAGTATTGCTTGGTGCCTAATAGTTCCTCGGCGTTCCGGCCACCGGCTACGCACCTCAGTAGGATGTTGCCTCGATCTTACGGCACGACTCCTACTGGCTTTATCTCCTTTTTGCTGCGATCTCGTTTCTCACTTCTCCACAGTAAACCTCGCTTCTTTTTCTTTCTTAGGATGCCACCGCATTCAAGTGCAGGCGCGGCTCCGTAACTTTCTGTTCTGTTCGCTAGGCCACTGTCAGGATCCCACCCCTGACAGAGACCCCCTGAATCTTCCCCTGCAACACCCTCTGCCACAGGATGTTGCCTGGATCCAACCCAGTCAGCTTCTGACTAACTTCCTATCCAACCCCCAGTTTTACCAGATTGTGAGGAGTGGCCTAATACATAGAACCCTTTGCTCCCCCTGGTGGCCAGAATGTGAAGTGTAAAGTGTGACTGTGATACCTGGTCAGGTGAACTCCTTAAGTGCCATCAGACGTACCATCACTCCCCTTAGCGGCGGAGCATCAGTACTGCAAAGACCAGGACTCTGGGGCGCTGCACCTCCACTGCCCAATCCACCACTCTAGGATCAGAGGATGAAAGGGGCATAGGCACAGGTACATGCGGATGCTCATCGTAATTCAGGAGGAACGATGTCTGCTCAGTGGAGTCAGAGATGGAGTTATTTAACGCAAACTCCACCCAGGGCAGCAAAAATGTCCAGTCATCATGCCTGGCAGAAACAAAATGCTGTAGATACATGATAAGAGTCTGGTTGGCCCTCTCCACCAGCCCATTCCTCTCGGGATGGTACGTCGAAGAGAGCTTGAGCTCTATGGTGAGAAGCTGACAAAGCTCCCTCCAGAACCGAGATGCAAACTGGGGACATCAATCGCTGACAATCTTGTCAGGCATCCCATGCAGGCGAAAAATATGTTTAATGAAAAGCACCACCAAGGCCAGTGCCGAAGGCACGCATGGAAGAGGGACCAGATGTACCATTTTGGAGAAATGGTGGGTAACCACCCAAATAACCCAGTTGTTGCGAGACTTGGGCAAGTCCACAATAAAATCTATCCCGACCATCTCCCAGGGCCTATTTGCCACCAGCAAAGGATCTAACAAGCCCGCAGGTGTCTGCCAAGGAGACCGATTCCAGGCACATGACTCACAAGCCTGCACATAATCCCTTACATCCTGCACCATTCGAGGCCACCAATAAATTCTCATCAAAAGCTCAGTGGTCCTTTTGATACCAAAGTGCCCTCCCAACCTGGTGGAGTGAGCCCAAGTGAGGACCTCTGGGCGCAAGTTAGGTGATACATAGGATTTATAATAGTTGAATGTAGGGTTGAGCGAAACGGGTCGATCATTTTCAAAAGTCGCCGACTTTTGGCTAAGTCGGCGTCTCATGAAACCCGATCCGACCCCTGTGCTTGTCGGCCATGCGGTACGCGACTTTCGCGCCAAAGTCGCGTTTCAATGACGCGAAAAGCGCCATTTCTCAGCCAATGAAGGTGAACGCAGAGTGTGGGCAGCGTGATGACATAGATCCTGGTCCCCACCATCTTAGAGAAGGGCATTGCAGTGATTGGCTTGCTGTCTGCGGCGTCACAGGGGCTATAAAGGGGCGTTCCCGCCGACCGCCATCTTACTGCTGCTGATCTGAGCTTAGGGACAGGTTGCTGCCGCTTCATCAGAAGCAGGGAGAGCGTTAGGCAGGGTCCACTAACCACCAAACCGCTTGTGCTGCAGCGATTTCCACTGTCCAACACCACCTTCGGTGTGCAGGGACTGTGGAAGCTATTTTTTTTTTTTTTTCCCCTCAGCGCTGTAGCTCATTGGGCTGCCCTAGAAGGCTCCGTGATAGCTGTATTGCTGTGTGTACGCCACTGTGGAAACCAACTGCTTTTTTCAAAGCACATATCCTCTTGTTCCTTCCTTTCTGCACAGCTATCTTTTCTGTTTGTCCACACTTTTTATTTATTTTGTGCATCAGTCCACTCCTATTGCTGCCTGCCATACCTGGCTTACATTACTGCAGGGAGATAGTAATTGTAGGACAGTTTTTTTTTTTTTTTTGTTTTTTTTTTGTGGGAGATTAAGATTGGCATTTCTGCTACAGTGCCATCCCTGTGTGTGCCATCTCTCACTGAGTGGGCCATAGAAAGCCTATTTATTTTTTCCGTGATTTGTGTTCTAAAATCTACCTCAACACAAAAACACTACATCAATCAGTGGGAGAAAAATATTGGCCTCAGTCAGGGCTTGTGTGCCACTGCTGTGTGTGCTATCTCTCATTCAGTGGGCTATAGCAAGCCTATTTTTTTTTTTTTTTTTTTTTTTAATATTATTTGGTTTCTAAAGTCTCCCTGAAAAAAAAAAAAAACCATAAAAAAACAGTGGGAGAGTAATATTGCCCTTTCAGCTTGTGTGCCAGTCTTGACTCCTGGGTGTGCCACCTCTCTCCCTCTCATTCAGTGGGCCATAGAAAGCCTATTTATTTTTTTTTTTAAATATTATTGGGTTTCTAAAGTCTCCCTGAAAAAACAAAAAATACATAAAAAAACAGTGGGAGAGTAATATTGCCCTTTCAGCTTGTGTGCCAGTCTTGACTCCTGGGTGTGCCACCTCTCTCCCTTTCATTCAGTGGGCCATAGAAAGCCTATTTATTTTTTCCGTGATTTGTGTTCTAAAATCTACCTCAACACAAAAACACTACATCAATCAGTGGGAGAAAAATATTGGCCTCAGTCAGGGCTTGTGTGCCACTGCTGTGTGTGCTATCTCTCATTCAGTGGGCTATAGCAAGCCTATTTTTTTTTTTTTTTTTTTTTTTAATATTATTTGGTTTCTAAAGTCTCCCTGAAAAAAAAAAAAAACCATAAAAAAACAGTGGGAGAGTAATATTGCCCTTTCAGCTTGTGTGCCAGTCTTGACTCCTGGGTGTGCCACCTCTCTCCCTCTCATTCAGTGGGCCATAGAAAGCCTATTTATTTTTTTTTTTAAATATTATTGGGTTTCTAAAGTCTCCCTGAAAAAACAAAAAATACATAAAAAAACAGTGGGAGAGTAATATTGCCCTTTCAGCTTGTGTGCCAGTCTTGACTCCTGGGTGTGCCACCTCTCTCCCTTTCATTCAGTGGGCCATAGAAAGCCTATTTATTTTTTCCGTGATTTGTGTTCTAAATTCTACCTCAACACAAAAACACTACATCAATCAGTGGGAGAAAAATATTGGCCTCAGTCAGGGCTTGTGTGCCACTGCTGTGTGTGCTATCTCTCATTCAGTGGGCCATAGAAAGCCTATTTATTTTTTTTTTTTAATATTATTTGGTTTCTAATTCTCCCTGAAAAAAAAAAAAAAAACCTAAAAAAACAGTGGGAGAATAATATTGCCCTTTCAGCTTGTGTGCCAGTCTTGACTCCTGGGTGTGCCACCTCTCTCCCTCTCATTCAGTGGGCCATAGAAAGCCTATTTATTTTTTTTTTTAAATATTATTGGGTTTCTAAAGTCTCCCTGAAAAAACAAAAAATACATAAAAAAACAGTGGGAGAGTAATATTGCCCTTTCAGCTTGTGTGCCAGTCTTGACTCCTGGGTGTGCCACCTCTCTCCCTTTCATTCAGTGGGCCATAGAAAGCCTATTTATTTTTTGGTTTTTTTAATATTATTTGGTTTCTAAAGTCTCCCTGAAAATAAAAAAAAAAAATACATAAAAAAACAGTGGGAGAGTAATATTGCCCTTTCAGCTTGTGTGCCAGTCTTGACTCCTGGGTGTGCCACCTCTCTCCCTTTCATTCAGTGGGCCATAGAAAGCCTATTTATTTTTTGGTTTTTTTAATATTATTTGGTTTCTAAAGTCTCCCTGAAAATAAAAAAAAAAAATACATAAAAAAACAGTGGGAGAGTAATATTGCCATTTCAGCTTGTGTGCCAGTCTTGACTCCTGGGTGTGCCACCTCTGTCCCTCTCATTCAGTGGGCCATAGAAAGCCTTGTTTTTTTTTTTTTTTTTTAATATTATTTGGTTTCTAAAGTCTCCCTGAAAATAAAAAAAAAAAAAACATAAAAAAACAGTGGGAGAGTAATATTGCCCTTTCAGCTTGTGTGCCAGTCTTGACTCCTGGGTGTGCCACCTCTGTCCCTCTCATTCAGTGGGCCATAGAAAGCCTTGTTTTTTTGTTTTTTTTTTAATATTATTTGGTTTCTAAAGTCTCCCTGAAAATAAAAAAAAAATACATAAAAAAACAGTGGGAGAGTAATATTGCCATTTCAGCTTGTGTGCCAGTCTTGACTCCTGGGTGTGCCACCTCTCTCTCTAATTGTGGGCCATAGAAAGCCTATTTATTTTTTGGTTTTTTTAATATTATTTGGTTTCTAAAGTCTCCCTGAAAATAAAAAAAAAAAATACATAAAAAAACAGTGGGAGAGTAATATTGCCCTTTCAGCTTGTGTGCCAGTCTTGACTCCTGGGTGTGCCACCTCTCTCCCTTTCATTCAGTGGGCCATAGAAAGCCTATTTATTTTTTGGTTTTTTTAATATTATTTGGTTTCTAAAGTCTCCCTGAAAATAAAAAAAAAAAATACATAAAAAAACAGTGGGAGAGTAATATTGCCATTTCAGCTTGTGTGCCAGTCTTGACTCCTGGGTGTGCCACCTCTGTCCCTCTCATTCAGTGGGCCATAGAAAGCCTTGTTTTTATTTTTTTTTTTTAATATTATTTGGTTTCTAAAGTCTCCCTGAAAATAAAAAAAAAATACATAAAAAAACAGTGGGAGAGTAATATTGCCATTTCAGCTTGTGTGCCAGTCTTGACTCCTGGGTGTGCCACCTCTCTCTCTAATTGTGGGCCATAGAAAGCCTATTTATTTTTTGGTTTTTTTAATATTATTTGGTTTCTAAAGTCTCCCTGAAAATAAAAAAAAAAAATACATAAAAAAACAGTGGGAGAGTAATATTGCCCTTTCAGCTTGTGTGCCAGTCTTGACTCCTGGGTGTGCCACCTCTCTCCCTTTCATTCAGTGGGCCATAGAAAGCCTATTTATTTTTTGGTTTTTTTAATATTATTTGGTTTCTAAAGTCTCCCTGAAAATAAAAAAAAAAAATACATAAAAAAACAGTGGGAGAGTAATATTGCCATTTCAGCTTGTGTGCCAGTCTTGACTCCTGGGTGTGCCACCTCTGTCCCTCTCATTCAGTGGGCCATAGAAAGCCTTGTTTTTATTTTTTTTTTTTTATATTATTTGGTTTCTAAAGTCTCCCTGAAAATAAAAAAAAAAAAAACATAAAAAAACAGTGGGAGAGTAATATTGCCCTTTCAGCTTGTGTGCCAGTCTTGACTCCTGGGTGTGCCACCTCTGTCCCTCTCATTCAGTGGGCCATAGAAAGCCTTGTTTTTTTTTTTTTTTTAATATTATTTGGTTTCTAAAGTCTCCCTGAAAATAAAAAAAAAATACATAAAAAAACAGTGGGAGAGTAATATTGCCATTTCAGCTTGTGTGCCAGTCTTGACTCCTGGGTGTGCCACCTCTGTCCCTCTCATTCAGTGGGCCATAGAAAGCCTTGTTTTTTTGTTTTTTTTTTAATATTATTTGGTTTCTAAAGTCTCCCTGAAAATAAAAAAAAAATACATAAAAAAACAGTGGGAGAGTAATATTGCCATTTCAGCTTGTGTGCCAGTCTTGACTCCTGGGTGTGCCACCTCTGTCCCTCTCATTCAGTGGGCCATAGAAAGCCTTGTTTTTTTGTTTTTTTTTTTAATATTATTTGGTTTCTAAAGTCTCCCTGAAAATAAAAAAAAAATACATAAAAAAACAGTGGGAGAGTAATATTGCCATTTCAGCTTGTGTGCCAGTCTTGACTCCTGGGTGTGCCACCTCTCTCTCTAATTGTGGGCCATAGAAAGCCTTTTTATTTTTTTCCTTCATTTGTGTTTTAAAATCTACCTCAACACAAAAACACTACATCAATCAGTGGGAGAAAAATATTGGCCTCAGTCAGGGCTTGTGTGCCACTCCTGTGCGTGCCATCTCTCATTCAGTGGGCCATAGAAAGCCTTGTTTTTTTGTTTTTTTTTTAAATATTATTTGGTTTCTAAAGTCTCACAGAGAAAAAAAAAAAAATAAATTAGGTGGGAGATTAATATTGACATTAGTGCTTGAGTGACAGTCCTGCGTGTGTGTCATCTCTGTGATTTGGTGTCACAGAAAACAGAGTGTGTAACATTGTGCCTGATTTTCCTTGTGGTCTCACCAACCTGTTAAGGGATATTGAAATCATACTGAAGTTATAGCTCACCGTGTAAGTTGTTTGACAGCAACAAATAAAGTTAGTTTGGTTACGATTTTTAAACAATGAGGAAGTCTGGTGCAAGAGGTCGTCGTGGGCGTTCATTGTCAGCTGGTAATGATGGTAGTGGTAGTGGAGCATCAGGTGGTCGTGGGGATAAAAATATTCCACCTAAGTCTGGAGCTGTGGAGCCAGTTTCGTCGTCAGGCTACACAAGGCCTCGAACGCTCTCTTTTCTGGGAGTAGGAAAACCGCTTTTAAAGGCTGAGCAGCAACAGCAAGTTTTGGCTTACATTGCAGACTCAGCCTCTAGCTCTTTTGCCTCCTCTTCCGAAACTGGTAAATGTAAAAGCAGCGCGTCGCTTGTGGATGTTCACGGTCAGGGACAAGTCGCTTCCTTGTCCTCCTCAGCAAAAACTACAACAAGAGAGAAGGATGCAGCAGGCGACACAACGGGTCACTCCATGGAGCTCTTTACACATACCGTCCCTGGCTTAGAAAGTGAAACATTTAACAGGCCATGCCCATTACAAGTAGATTCTGACATGGAGTGCACTGATGCACAGCCACAGCCAGAGTACTATGCTGCTCCTTTGACTCAGACCACCACATTGCCCTCTCAGGGTACAGATCCACAATCAGACCCTGATGAGACTATGTTGCCCCGCCACGAACGCTATACCACCGACCGACACAGTGACACAGACGAAGTTGCACACGAGCTCGAAGAGGAGGTAATAGATGACCCAGTTATTGACCCCGATTGGCAGCCATTGGGGGAACAGGGTGCAGGCGGCAGTAGTTCAGAAGCGGAGGTGGAGGAGGGGCCGCAGCAGGCATCAACATCGCAACAGGTTCCATCTGCCGGGCCCGTATCTGGCCCAAAACGCGTGTCAAAGCCAAAACCTGTTGGAGGACAGCGTGGCCATCCGGTTAAAGCTCAGTCTGCAATCCCTGAAAAGGGATCCGAGTCTAGGAAGAGTGCAGTCTGGCATTTTTTTAAACAACATCCAACTGATCAGCGCAAAGTCATCTGTCAAAAATGTTCAACTAGCTTAAGCAGAGGTCAGAATCTGAAAAGTCTAAATACTAGTTGCATGCATAGACACTTAACCACCATGCATTTTCAAGCCTGGACTAACTACCAAACGTCCCTTAAGGTTGTAGCACCCTCGGCCAATGAAGCTAGTCAGCAACGCAACATCCCTTCCGTCACTGTAAGGCCACCATTTTCCGCACCACCGGCAGTATCTGTGCAGGTTTCTTTGCCAGCCAAAAGCAGTCAGGGTCAGGGAATCACCAGTTTAGTAGGAGGAAATATTGCATCTAGGGCACCGGCGGAAACAATACCGTCTCCAACCGTCTCTCAGTCTGCCATGTACACCGGCACACCCGAAAGTTCCACGATCTCCTGCTCTCCAGTCCAGCTCACCCTACATGAGACTCTGGTTAGAAAAAGGAAGTACTTATCCTCGCATCCGCGTACACAGGGTTTTAACGCCCACATAGCTAGACTAATCTCGTTAGAGATGATGCCCTACCGTTTAGTTGAAAGCGAAGCTTTTAAAGCCCTGATGGAGTACGCTGAACCACGATACGAGCTACCTAGTCGACACTTTTTTTCCAGAAAAGCCATCCCAGCCCTGCACCAGCATGTTAAACAGCGCATCGTCCATGCACTTAGGCAATCTGTGAGTACAAAGGTGCACCTGACTACAGATGCATGGACCAGTAGGCATGGCCAGGGACGTTATGTGTCCATCACGGCACACTGGGTGAATGTGGTGGATGCAGGGTCCACAGGCGACATCAATTTAGGGACAGTTGTGCCTAGCCCACGGTCTAGGAAACAGTTGGCTGTAGGCGTTCGCACCCCCTCCTCCTCCTCCTCGTCCTCCTGCAGAAGCTACAGCTCTTCCACAGAACGCAGTCGGCCAACCACTCCATCGGCAGATGACACTGTTGCACACCAGTTGTCCCATTATGGGCCAGCTACTGCCAAGCGTCAGCAGGCTGTATTGGCTATGAAGTGTTTGGGCGACAACAGACACACCGCGGAAGTTCTGTCCGAGTTCTTGCAACAAGAAACGCAGTCGTGGCTGGGCACAGTAGATCTTGAGGCAGGCAAGGTAGTGAGTGATAACGGAAGGAATTTCATGGCTGCCATCTCCCTTTCCCAACTGAAACACATTCCTTGCCTGGCTCACACCTTAAACCTGGTGGTGCAGTGCTTATTGAAAACTTATCCTGGGTTCTCCGACCTGCTCCTCAAAGTGCGTGCACTTTGCTCACATATCCGACGTTCGCCTGTACACGCCAGCCGTATGCAGACCTATCAGCGGTCTTTGAACCTTCCCCAGCATCGCCTAATCATAGACGTTGCAACAAGGTGGAACTCAACACTGCACATGCTTCAGAGACTGTGCGAACAGAGGCGTGCTGTTATTTATTTGTGGGAGGATACACGGGCAGGCAGTAGGATGGCAGACATGGAGTTGTCAGGTGTGCAGTGGTCGAAGATACAAGACATGTGTCAAGTCCTTCAGTGTTTTGAGGAATGCACACGGCTGGTTAGTGCAGACAACGCCGTAATAAGCATGAGCATCCCCCTAATGCGTCTGCTGATGCAAAGTTTGACGCACATAAAGGAGCAGGCGTCTGCACCAGAGGAAGAGGGAAGCCTTGATGACAGTCAGCCATTGTCTGGTCAGGGCAGTGTACAGGACGAGGTAGCGGGCGAAGAGGAGGTGGAGGACGAGGAGGATGATGGGGATGAGTATATTTTTAATGCGGAAACTTTCACGGGGGCACAGGAAATTGGTTGCGTGTCACGGCCGGGTTCTGGTTTTTTGAGGGACACAAGTGACGTAGATTTGCCTGCAACTGCCCCTCAACCAATCACAACCGGAGATTTGACAACTGGAACTTTGGCCCACATGGCGGATTATGCCTTACGTATCCTAAAAAGGGACACACGCATTACGAAAATGATGAACGATGACGATTACTGGTTGGCCTGCCTCCTTGATCCACGCTATAAAGGCAAATTGCAAAATATTATGCCACATGAGAACTTGGAACTAATATTAGCAACCAAACAATCAACTCTTGTTGACCGTTTGCTTCAGGCATTCCCAGCACACAGCGCACGTGATCGTTCTCACACAAGCTCCAGGGGGCAGCAGACTAGGAGTGTTAGGGGTGCACACATCAGAAGTGGCGTTGGACAGAGGGGTTTTCTGACCAGGTTGTGGAGTGATTTTGCTATGACCGCAGACAGGACAGGTACTGCTGCATCAATTGAAAGTGACAGGAGACAACATTTGTCCAGTATGGTTACTAACTATTTTTCATCCCTTATCGATGTTCTCCCTCAACCGTCATTCCCATTTGATTACTGGGCCTCCAAATTAGACACCTGGCCAGAATTGGCAGAATATGCATTGCAGGAGCTTGCTTGCCTGGCAGCAAGTGTCCTATCAGAAAGAGTATTCAGTGCTGCAGGTTCAATATTAACCGAAAAAAGGACTCGTCTGGCTACCCAAAATGTTGACGATCTAACATTCATTAAAATGAACCACAACTGGATTTCGAAATCTTTTGCCCCACCTTGCCCGGCCGACACCTAGCTTTCCTATGAAAAGCTCTTGCCTGTGAATTACTTTTCTAATGTCTAATTTGCTGCAGCTGATTGTACAGCATACGACATGTTTACACCTCCCTAAATGGC
Source organism: Ranitomeya variabilis (assembly GCF_051348905.1). Classification (NCBI taxonomy): domain Eukaryota; kingdom Metazoa; phylum Chordata; class Amphibia; order Anura; family Dendrobatidae; genus Ranitomeya; species Ranitomeya variabilis. Next base: position 13,370,204 of record NC_135236.1, read on the forward strand.
AAAACTCCCCACACGGGGCCGTGGTATCGCGACTTGGCGCAAGCACCCGTGAGACTGCTGTTTGTCTGAAGAGGTGGGTGTGCTCGCTTTTGGTTGACGGCATTGCTACTGGGTCCCTCATAGTACAATGTAGTGTCTCTGGCGGTGGTGGTGCGCACCCAACGTCAGACACACCGTTGTAACATGAGGGGCCCTGGGGCGGTCCCGCCGGCCTCAAGAGAGTTCCCCCCTACCCCAGCTCAAAATGTGCTCTACCACGTGCAAAATTATGTCGCACAGCTCCACCAATCTTTAGTCTATTCGCTGACATCATTCAATGTCTGGCACTGACAATACAAATTTGTAGACATCTATGATGCAACTTAAAGTAGTCTGTGTCTGTGTCCTATATTGGCACCATTAAATAGTTACTGCCAAATTACTATGTCAGAAACTCAGTAGATGAGCCCACCCCTGTACCTAAGTATGCCACCTTTTTTTTTTGTTTTGGTTGTTTTGCGAGACATTAACATCTATTTATATTTTGGGAGTACTGGGACAGACACTCCTTGCACTACTCCTCCACTCACCACCAAGCTGCCTGTGTATCCATGTAACCGCTGTAAAACTGCCATGAGCCTATTGTTTGTTATTTTAGGCCTTTGATAGCCTGTCTGCGGTCCCTACTTTAAATACTCCTCCACTGACCACCAAGCTGCCTGCCCGTGTATCCATGTAACCGCTGTGAAACTGCCATGAGCCTATTGTTTGTTATGTTAGGCCTTTGATAGCCTGTCTGCGGTCCCTACTTTAAATACTCCTCCACTGACCAGACCACTGCTGCCCGTGTACCCCTGGAACCAATTATAAAGTGCCTACAGCCAGCCCATTTTCTTATGTTAGGCCTTTGAAGCCTGTCTGCGGTCCCTACTTTAAATACTCCTCCACTGACCAGACCACTGCTGCCCGTGTACCCCTGGAACCAATTATAAAGTGCCTACAGCCAGCCCATTTTCTTATGTTAGGCCTTTGAAGCCTGTCTGCGGTCCCTACTTTAAATACTCCTCCACTCACCACCACCAAGCTGCCTGCCCGTGTATCCATGTAACCGCTGTGAAACTGCCATGAGCCTATTGTTTGTTATTTTAGGCCTTTGATAGCCTGTGTGCGGTCCCTACTTTAAATACTCCTCCACTCACCACCAAGCTGCCTGCCCGTGTATCCATGTAACCGCTGTGAAACTGCCATGAGCCTATTGTTTGTTATGTTAGGCCTTTGATAGCCTGTCTGCGGTCCCTACTTTAAATACTCCTCCACTGACCAGACCACTGCTGCCCGTGTACCCCTGGAACCAATTATAAAGTGCCTACAGCCAGCCCATTTTCTTATGTTAGGCCTTTGAAGCCTGTCTGCGGTCCCTACTTTAAATACTCCTCCACTGACCAGACCACTGCTGCCCGTGTACCCCTGGAACCAATTATAAAGTGCCTACAGCCAGCCCATTTTCTTATGTTAGGCCTTTGAAGCCTGTCTGCGGTCCCTACTTTAAATACTCCTCCACTCACCACCACCAAGCTGCCTGCCCGTGTATCCATGTAACCGCTGTGAAACTGCCATGAGCCTATTGTTTGTTATTTTAGGCCTTTGATAGCCTGTCTGCGGTCCCTACTTTAAATACTCCTCCACTCACCACCAAGCTGCCTGTGTATCCATGTAACCGCTGTAAAACTGCCATGAGCCTATTGTTTGTTATTTTAGGCCTTTGATAGCCTGTCTGCGGTCCCTACTTTAAATACTCCTCCACTGACCACCAAGCTGCCTGCCCGTGTATCCATGTAACCGCTGTGAAACTGCCATGAGCCTATTGTTTGTTATGTTAGGCCTTTGATAGCCTGTCTGCGGTCCCTACTTTAAATACTCCTCCACTGACCAGACCACTGCTGCCCGTGTACCCCTGGAACCAATTATAAAGTACCTACAGCCAGCCCATTTTCTTATGTTAGGCCTTTGAAGCCTGTCTGCGGTCCCTACTTTAAATACTCCTCCACTGACCAGACCACTGCTGCCCGTGTACCCCTGGAACCAATTATAAAGTGCCTACAGCCAGCCCATTTTCTTATGTTAGGCCTTTGAAGCCTGTCTGCGGTCCCTACTTTAAATACTCCTCCACTCACCACCACCAAGCTGCCTGCCCGTGTATCCATGTAACCGCTGTGAAACTGCCATGAGCCTATTGTTTGTTATTTTAGGCCTTTGATAGCCTGTGTGCGGTCCCTACTTTAAATACTCCTCCACTCACCACCAAGCTGCCTGCCCGTGTATCCATGTAACCGCTGTGAAACTGCCATGAGCCTATTGTTTGTTATGTTAGGCCTTTGATAGCCTGTCTGCGGTCCCTACTTTAAATACTCCTCCACTGACCAGACCACTGCTGCCCGTGTACCCCTGGAACCAATTATAAAGTGCCTACAGCCAGCCCATTTTCTTATGTTAGGCCTTTGAAGCCTGTCTGCGGTCCCTACTTTAAATACTCCTCCACTGACCAGACCACTGCTGCCCGTGTACCCCTGGAACCAATTATAAAGTGCCTACAGCCAGCCCATTTTCTTATGTTAGGCCTTTGAAGCCTGTCTGCGGTCCCTACTTTAAATACTCCTCCACTCACCACCACCAAGCTGCCTGCCCGTGTATCCATGTAACCGCTGTGAAACTGCCATGAGCCTATTGTTTGTTATTTTAGGCCTTTGATAGCCTGTCTGCGGTCCCTACTTTAAATACTCCTCCACTCACCACCAAGCTGCCTGTGTATCCATGTAACCGCTGTAAAACTGCCATGAGCCTATTGTTTGTTATTTTAGGCCTTTGATAGCCTGTCTGCGGTCCCTACTTTAAATACTCCTCCACTGACCACCAAGCTGCCTGCCCGTGTATCCATGTAACCGCTGTGAAACTGCCATGAGCCTATTGTTTGTTATGTTAGGCCTTTGATAGCCTGTCTGCGGTCCCTACTTTAAATACTCCTCCACTGACCAGACCACTGCTGCCCGTGTACCCCTGGAACCAATTATAAAGTGCCTACAGCCAGCCCATTTTCTTATGTTAGGCCTTTGAAGCCTGTCTGCGGTCCCTACTTTAAATACTCCTCCACTGACCAGACCACTGCTGCCCGTGTACCCCTGGAACCAATTATAAAGTGCCTACAGCCAGCCCATTTTCTTATGTTAGGCCTTTGAAGCCTGTCTGCGGTCCCTACTTTAAATACTCCTCCACTCACCACCACCAAGCTGCCTGCCCGTGTATCCATGTAACCGCTGTGAAACTGCCATGAGCCTATTGTTTGTTATTTTAGGCCTTTGATAGCCTGTGTGCGGTCCCTACTTTAAATACTCCTCCACTCACCACCAAGCTGCCTGCCCGTGTATCCATGTAACCGCTGTGAAACTGCCATGAGCCTATTGTTTGTTATGTTAGGCCTTTGATAGCCTGTCTGCGGTCCCTACTTTAAATACTCCTCCACTGACCAGACCACTGCTGCCCGTGTACCCCTGGAACCAATTATAAAGTGCCTACAGCCAGCCCATTTTCTTATGTTAGGCCTTTGAAGCCTGTCTGCGGTCCCTACTTTAAATACTCCTCCACTGACCAGACCACTGCTGCCCGTGTACCCCTGGAACCAATTATAAAGTGCCTACAGCCAGCCCATTTTCTTATGTTAGGCCTTTGAAGCCTGTCTGCGGTCCCTACTTTAAATACTCCTCCACTCACCACCACCAAGCTGCCTGCCCGTGTATCCATGTAACCGCTGTGAAACTGCCATGAGCCTATTGTTTGTTATTTTAGGCCTTTGATAGCCTGTGTGCGGTCCCTACTTTAAATACTCCTCCACTCACCACCAAGCTGCCTGCCCGTGTATCCATGTAACCGCTGTGAAACTGCCATGAGCCTATTGTTTGTTATGTTAGGCCTTTGATAGCCTGTCTGCGGTCCCTACTTTAAATACTCCTCCACTGACCAGACCACTGCTGCCCGTGTACCCCTGGAACCAATTATAAAGTGCCTACAGCCAGCCCATTTTCTTATGTTAGGCCTTTGAAGCCTGTCTGCGGTCCCTACTTTAAATACTCCTCCACTGACCAGACCACTGCTGCCCGTGTACCCCTGGAACCAATTATAAAGTGCCTACAGCCAGCCCATTTTCTTATGTTAGGCCTTTGAAGCCTGTCTGCGGTCCCTACTTTAAATACTCCTCCACTCACCACCACCAAGCTGCCTGCCCGTGTATCCATGTAACCGCTGTGAAACTGCCATGAGCCTATTGTTTGTTATTTTAGGCCTTTGATAGCCTGTCTGCGGTCCCTACTTTAAATACTCCTCCACTCACCACCAAGCTGCCTGTGTATCCATGTAACCGCTGTAAAACTGCCATGAGCCTATTGTTTGCTATTTTAGGCCTTTGATAGCCTGTCTGCGGTCCCTACTTTAAATACTCCTCCACTGACCAGACCACTGCTGCCCGTGTACCCCTGGAACCAATTATAAAGTGCCTACAGCCAGCCCATTTTCTTATGTTAGGCCTTTGAAGCCTGTCTGCGGTCCCTACTTTAAATACTCCTCCACTGACCAGACCACTGCTGCCCGTGTACCCCTGGAACCAATTATAAAGTGCCTACAGCCAGCCCATTTTCTTATGTTAGGCCTTTGAAGCCTGTCTGCGGTCCCTACTTTAAATACTCCTCCACTCACCACCACCAAGCTGCCTGCCCGTGTATCCATGTAACCGCTGTGAAACTGCCATGAGCCTATTGTTTGTTATTTTAGGCCTTTGATAGCCTGTCTGCGGTCCCTACTTTAAATACTCCTCCACTCACCACCAAGCTGCCTGTGTATCCATGTAACCGCTGTAAAACTGCCATGAGCCTATTGTTTGTTATTTTAGGCCTTTGATAGCCTGTCTGCGGTCCCTACTTTAAATACTCCTCCACTCACCACCAAGCTGCCTGTGTATCCATGTAACCGCTGTAAAACTGCCATGAGCCTATTGTTTGTTATTTTAGGCCTTTGATAGCCTGTCTGCGGTCCCTACTTTAAATACTCCTCCACTGACCACCAAGCTGCCTGCCCGTGTATCCATGTAACCGCTGTGAAACTGCCATGAGCCTATTGTTTGTTATGTTAGGCCTTTGATAGCCTGTCTGCGGTCCCTACTTTAAATACTCCTCCACTCACCACCACCAAGCTGCCTGCCCGTGTATCCATGTAACCGCTGTAAAACTGCCATGAGCCTATTGTTTGTTATTTTAGGCCTTTGATAGCCTGTCTGCGGCCCCTACTTGCAATACTCCTCCACTGACCACAATGCTGCCTGGAGTGCCTGCCTGTGTATCCATGTAACCGATGTAAAACTGCCATGACTGCCTACTGTTTGTTATTTTAGGCCTTTGATAGCCTGTCTGCAGCCCCTACTTGCAATACTCCTCCACTGACCACACCAATGCTGCCCGTGTACCCCTGGAACCTATTTAAAAGTTCATAGAGCCTAGTTATATATTTTATTTACTATTAATAAGGCCATGATGGACTACGCTGTACCACGCTACAAGCTAACCAGTCGACACTTCTTTTGCGAGAAAAGCCATCCCAACCCTCCACCAGCATGTAGAAGACCGCATTGTCCATGCACTCTGGCAATCTGTGAGTACAAAGGTGCACCTGACAACAGACGCATGGACCTGTAGGCATGGCCACGGAAGATTACGTGTCCATTACGGCGCAATGGGTTAATGTGGTGGATGCATGGTCCACAGGGGACAGCCTACTAAGTCTGTCTGCAGTCCCTAATTCAAATTGTCCTCCACTGTCTAAATCGGAACTTCCACCTTCTGGCTTTCGGCCTATAGTATCAGAAATTAAACTGCATTTGGCCTTCAACTTTGGTTAGGGCCTACTAACGGCTTCTGCCCCTCCCTGGTGTTGCCCTCAACTAAATAAAGCTGAGCTTCAACCTTCTGCTCCAAATTACCATTTTGAAAAATGCAATAGGCTTTTCAGGCCTACTAAAGGAGTCTGTCTGTGTGCCCCTGCCTGGTGTTGTCCTCAACTAAATAAAGCTGAGCTTCAACCTTCCGGCTCTCATTATGTGGTTTAAAAAAAAAAAATGGTGGTTAGGGCCTACTAACGGCTTCTGCCCCTCCCTGGTGTTGTCCTCAACTAAATAAAGCTGAGCTTCAACCTTCCGGCTCTCATTATGTGGTTTTAAAAAAAAAAATGGTGGTTAGGGCCTACTAACGGCTTCTGCCCCTCCCTGGTGTTGTCCTCAACTAAATAAAGCTGAGCTTCAACCTTCCGGCTCTCATTATGTGGTTTTAAAAAAAAAAATGGTGGTTAGGGCCTACTAACGGCTTCTGCCCCTCCCTGGTGTTGTCCTCAACTAAATAAAGCTGAGCTTCAACCTTCCGGCTCTCATTATGTGGTTTTAAAAAAAAAAAAGGTGGTTAGGGCCTACTAACGGCTTCTGCCCCTCCCTGGTGTTGTCCTCAACTAAATAAAGCTGAGCTTCAACCTTCCGGCTCTCATTATGTGGTTTTAAAAAAAAAAATGGTGGTTAGGGCCTACTAACGGCTTCTGCCCCTCCCTGGTGTTGTCCTCAACTAAATAAAGCTGAGCTTCAACCTTCCGGCTCTCATTAAGTGGTTTTAAAAAAAAAATGGTGGTTAGGGCCTACTAACGGCTTCTGCCCCTCCCTGGTGTTGTCCTCAACTAAATAAAGCTGAGCTTCAACCTTCCGGCTCTCATTATGTGGTTTTAAAAAAAAAAAAGGTGGTTAGGGCCTACTAACGGCTTCTGCCCCTCCCTGGTGTTGTCCTCAACTAAATAAAGCTGAGCTTCAACCTTCCGGCTCTCATTATGTGGTTTTAAAAAAAAAAATGGTGGTTAGGGCCTACTAACGGCTTCTGCCCCTCCCTGGTGTTGTCCTCAACTAAATAAAGCTGAGCTTCAACCTTCCGGCTCTCATTATGTGGTTTTAAAAAAAAAAATGGTGGTTAGGGCCTACTAACGGCTTCTGCCCCTCCCTGGTGTTGTCCTCAACTAAATAAAGCTGAGCTTCAACCTTCCGGCTCTCATTATGTGGTTTTAAAAAAAAAAATGGTGGTTAGGGCCTACTAACGGCTTCTGCCCCTCCCTGGTGTTGTCCTCAACTAAATAAAGCTGAGCTTCAACCTTCCGGCTCTCATTAAGTGGTTTTAAAAAAAAAATGGTGGTTAGGGCCTACTAACGGCTTCTGCCCCTCCCTGGTGTTGTCCTCAACTAAATAAAGCTGAGCTTCAACCTTCCGGCTCTCATTATGTGGTTTTAAAAAAAAAAAAGGTGGTTAGGGCCTACTAACGGCTTCTGCCCCTCCCTGGTGTTGTCCTCAACTAAATAAAGCTGAGCTTCAACCTTCCGGCTCTCATTATGTGGTTTTAAAAAAAAAAATGGTGGTTAGGGCCTACTAACGGCTTCTGCCCCTCCCTGGTGTTGTCCTCAACTAAATAAAGCTGAGCTTCAACCTTCCGGCTCTCATTATGTGGTTTTTAAAAAAAAAATGGTGGTTAGGGCCTACTAACGGCTTCTGCCCCTCCCTGGTGTTGTCCTCAACTAAATAAAGCTGAGCTTCAACCTTCCGGCTCTCATTATGTGGTTTTAAAAAAAAAAATGGTGGTTAGGGCCTACTAACGGCTTCTGCCCCTCCCTGGTGTTGTCCTCAACTAAATAAAGCTGAGCTTCAACCTTCCGGCTCTCATTATGTGGTTTTAAAAAAAAAAAAGGTGGTTAGGGCCTACTAACGGCTTCTGCCCCTCCCTGGTGTTGTCCTCAACTAAATAAAGCTGAGCTTCAACCTTCCGGCTCTCATTAAGTGGTTTTAAAACAAAAATGGTGGTTAGGGCCTACTAACGGCTTCTGCCCCTCCCTGGTGTTGTCCTCAACTAAATAAAGCTGAGCTTCAACCTTCCGGCTCTCATTATGTGGTTTTAAAAAAAAAAAAGGTGGTTAGGGCCTACTAACGGCTTCTGCCCCTCCCTGGTGTTGTCCTCAACTAAATAAAGCTGAGCTTCAACCTTCCGGCTCTCATTATGTGGTTTTAAAAAAAAAAATGGTGGTTAGGGCCTACTAACGGCTTCTGCCCCTCCCTGGTGTTGTCCTCAACTAAATAAAGCTGAGCTTCAACCTTCCGGCTCTCATTAAGTGGTTTTAAAAAAAAAATGGTGGTTAGGGCCTACTAACGGCTTCTGCCCCTCCCTGGTGTTGCCCTCAACTAAATAAAGCTGAGCTTCAACCTTCTGCTCCAAATTACCATTTTAAAAAATGCAATAGGCTTTTCCGGCCTACTAAAGGTGTCTGCCCCTCCCTGGTGTTGTCCTCAACTGAACAAAGCTGAGCTTCCACATTCTGGCTTTCGCCCTATACTATCAGATATTAAACTGCATTTGGCCTACTAGTGTGGTTAGGCCCTTGAAACAGTGTCTGCTGCTCTTGGGTTTGCTACTCCACTGAACAAAGCAATGCCGCCTGTTTAGTCCTGTTACCAATTTTGAACTGCATGTAGCCTACTTTATTCTTTGGCCCTATATCTGTTTCCTCCTCATCCTGCCCATTGCCCAGCCACTGCTAAATGAGTCTGCTGGTACATTGACCTAGACCACTACATTCCCCTTGTACTCTACACAGCCAGAATCTGTCCCTGCTGAAAGTAAGGTTCCCCTTCCCGCATGTTATACCACCTTACACAGGGACAAAGAGGAAGGTGCAGATGAAAGTGCAGGTTCCTTCATCAGGTGGGGGGGCATACTCGTTGGCGACGTCACTGGCACAGGGCCCCTCAGAGTACGCAAAAGTGTCGCTGCTGGTGGGAGGCGCCCCCGCCATGCAAACACACCGCCGTACTTTGAGGGGCCCTGTGCCAGTGGCAATGCGAACGAGTGGGCCCCCCCCCTGCTTGCTCAGGATCACAGCACTTGCAACTTTTAAATACTTACCTTTCCCTGCAACACCGCCGTGACGTAGTCCGCATTTCCTGGGCCCACGAAAAACTTGAGCCGGCCCTACTCCCCCCACAACTTTTGCCAAATGACCCCCAATTCCCTATGCCCAACTATTATTATAAAGTTAATTAAGATTGACAAGCTTCAGAAACAAGAATGGATGTTTTTGGCATTAAAATGGGCACTGTAGGTGTTTTCCTGGCCTCCACTCACTGCCGACTATGCTTCCCCATTGACTTGCATTGGGTTTCGTGTTTCGGTCGATCCCCGACTTTTAGCGATAATCGGCCGACTGCACTCGACTCGACTCTGGACAAAATCGGGTTTCCCAAAACCCTACTCGATCTTAAAAAAATGAAAGTCGCTCAACCCTAGTTGAATGCAAATTTGCGCTGGTAAACCCAAAAGCTGCTAGGGCACTAGTTATATACCAATAAATCAGTGAACCTGCTTCACACAGTATGCGTTGTCTGGTGGAGAGTATTATTCAGGTACCAGAGTCCGTGATATACCCAGTCTATGCACGGAGCTGTAGGTGGCACTCTGTTGCTGTTAGCACCATGGATTAAAAAGTGCTGGTAACGCACTCAATAAAAATGAAAACAAAATAGAAGTCAGTACCTTCTAGGAGTGGAAACAGGTGATCTGCTGCTTGTGAAGATTCTTAGAAGAGCTGGATAATGTAGCAGAAGTCTTCAATAGATCGTGATCCCGGAGAGCTGTTCCGGATGGTAACAGCTACTACGAGTGTAGGAATCCAGCAGGGGGCGTGGACGTACCGTCTACGGCCAGCGACGCTACAGTGTGCGAGTGGTGTGAGCGGCGCATACAGGACCTGTGTGACGTGTGATTCAGGTGACCGCCCCACGTGGCTACAGAATTAGGTACGGATCGCGGTAAGGACCAGAACAAACCAACGCGTTTCGAAAACAACTGTTTTCTTCCTCAGGGCTCAAGGAAGAAAACATATATTTCCTGATGTGCTGGAGCCATGTTCATGGCTAACTGTGTCCAGTACTGAGGTTTATTCTTGGCCAATGGCGTAGCATCAATCCCCCTCAAGGGAATAGGACTCTGCAAAGGCTCCAAGGAAAAACCACAGCGCTTGGCAAATTCTAGGTCCATTAAGTTAAGGGCAGCGCCAGAATCCACAAATGCCATTACAGAAAAGGACGACAATGAGCAAATCAGGGTAACAGACAAGAGAAATTTAGGCTGTACAGTACTGATGGTAACCGACTTAGCAACCCTCTTAGTTCGCTTCGGGCAGTCAGAGATAGCATGAGTAGCGTCACCACAGTAAAAACACAGCCCATTCTGATGTCTGAACTCCTGCCGTTCTGCTCTCGTCAAAACTCTATCGCATTGCAAAGGCTCAGAACTCTGCCCAGAGGGCACCGCCATATGGTGCACCACCTTACATTCATGTAAGCGCCGATCGATCTGAATGGCCAGAGACATTGATTCGTTCAAACCAGCAGGCGTGGGAAACCCCACCATAACATCTTTAAGAACTTCAGAAAGACCCTTTCTGAAAATAGCCTCCAGGGCATCCTCATTCCATTTTGTAAGCACAGACCACTTTCTAAATTTCTGACAATATATCTCTACTGCTTCCTGACCTTGACACAGAGCCAGCAAAATTTTTTCTGCCTGATCCACAGAATTGGGTTCGTCATAAAGCAGTCCAAGTGCTTGAAAAAACTAATCTATATTGAGCAATGCAGGATTACCTGGCTCCAGGGAGAATGCCCAGTCCTGCGGGTCGCCACGCAACAGAGAAATAACAATCTTCACCTGCTGAATGGGGTCACCAGAGGAACGGGGTCTCAGAGCAAAAAATAATCTGCAATTATTTTTAAAATTCAAAAACCTAGATCTATCCCCAGAAAACAAAACAGGAATAGGAATTCTAGGCTCAGAAACAGGAGTTTGAACAACATAGTCTTGGATACTCTGTACCCTTGCAGCGAGATGATCAACACGTGCAGACAGACCTTGAACCTCCATATCAGCACCAAGCTCCTGCACCATCCAAAAATCAAGGGGAAAAAAAGGACAAAAATAACAACACAAAAAAAAAATTACTCAGAACTTTCTCTTTCCTCTTTTGAGATGTATTTAACACATTGTGGGCCAGCTGTACTGTTATGACCTGGTGGGTACGGAGCGGTACTGAGATGACCTGGTGAGCAAAACCAATCATGGACTCGCTTAGAGGAGGTAGCAGCTCCACAGACAGTATTCACTAATATGACCTAGCGAATACGGAGCAGCACTGAAATGACCTGGTGGGTAAAACAAAAGTAGTACTAGCTCTGAGGAGGTGGTAACTTTACTGACTGCAATCCCTACTCCTAACACCAACACTAGAAATAGCTGTGGAGCGTACCTAACTCTGCCTAGACGCCTCTGCACAGCCTAAGAACTAGCTACCCCTGAAGATGGAAACGGAAAACTATCTCGCCTCAGAGAAATCCCCAAAGAAAGATAGCCCCCCACAAATATTGACGGTGAGTGGAGAGGGAAATGACAAACTCAGAAATGAAACTAGATTTTTTAGCAAAGGAGGCCAAAACTATCTAAATAGACAGAGATAGAAAAGATTGCTGTGCGGTCAGTATAAAAACTAAAAGTCCACGCAGAGTTTACAAAAATAACCACCACACCGACTCACGGTGTGGGGGGGCAAATCTGCGACCCCAGAGCTTCCAACTAGCCGGAATATCTCATAATGACAAGCTGGACAAAGAGACATAAATAGAACTGAACAGAAGGTCATAAGCAGGGAAACACCCAAAAACTAGCAGACTTATTTTAAGCTGAAAATGGACTGGCCAACAGAGAACTTCCAGGAAAGGACTGAATCCACAGGAAATACATTGACAGCTGGCATCACCTACAGCCAAAAGCCCAGTTTAATAACAAGGCCAGGAAACCGATTAGTGAACACAGCTGCTAAGTTCCACTTGAAACCACCAGAGGGAGCCCAAGAGCAGAACTCCCAAAAATACCATTAGCAACAACAGGATGGAGCCCAAGAACAGAATTCACAACACTCCCAGCATTCATGATCTGATTACTTGCTATTTTTGACAAGGAGGGAAGCATTTTTAAAGTTGTTCAAGCAATACCTGGCAGAGCACACCAGCATACTCTCTAAATCCTCTGTGAACTGCAGCTATTGGGTCTCAAAGCAGGAAAACTGGCATCAGCTGTTGCTCTACACCTTGGAGATATTGTGCTGCCCTGCCACTAGCGTATTGTCTGATTGCGTTTTCAGAGCCACTGGGGAAAGGGGGGTCATAGCAGACACCTTTGCCTATCAATAGAAATTGCTGGCAGGCTCCCTCTGATAACAATGAATGAAGCCTTGATTAGACCTGACTTTTCCACATCACCAGGTGACAGAAGCACATAAAGTGTTTTGAATGTTCAATATTTTTGTGAGGCTCGCTAGTTATTGCCTTCTAGGATCTATGAATGACTGGATGACCCTACTTATGCTTTTTTCCTGACCTTGGATTTCCTGACCTGGCCTTTATGAGTGTAATAGTACCAATACCACGCTTTCCTATTTTTTGAGGCACTCCAAGTGGTGCATTCAAATGTGTATGGATGAACCTACTTGTTATAGGGTAGGAGTAACACAACTACACTTTGCTCACAATATTGAATGATGGACTACAGTTGGGGTCTTAAAGGGGGCATGGATGACCCTGTTTGTAATTTTTGGCAAGATTTGCACTTAGTGCATAGCCTTTATCAATCTAGTAGTACCACTACATTACAATTTGAGCCGAATGTGTATGAGGCCCTCCTTTATATCAAATACAGGGTTCCTAATTGTTTGCACTTCTTCCTTAAATCATAAATTAGACTGAAATATCATTTTTTTAATAATTATAAATATATATTTTTTAAAATCCTTTTAAAATGTTGCCTTATATACAAGTCATTATACAGGAAAAAAAGGGTAAAAACATGACACCATTGATCTCAGCAGCAATCTGGGAGTCAGAGATGCTTTTAGAGATCTTCCCCATGCTATTCTCCCTCAAGTCGGCACGTTTTCCATCAATTTGAACATTTTCACTGCCCCCCAAATCTTTTTGTAGGGTCTGCCAGAAAAATTGTTGGATTTACCATTGACTCCCATTATACTCGTTACTTGAAACGAGCATCTGAGCATTAGAAATTGCCCAGTTCCAGTAAAAAGCATCCAAGCATTTTAGTGCTCACTCATCTCTAGTAATTTACAACAAAGAAGATGATTTAACTCCTTTTATTATGAATTACTATTGAGACACATTCAGTACTAGGTCAAGCAGATATTTTAGGCTTAATGGACTAACACAGTATGGACAAAACAAATACAAGCCAATAATGTATAGTTCTGTAGTGTATCAAGATAATGATGTGAGATCAGTCTATTATTTTTATCAGTAACATATTTTTTTACCTATATTACTTCAGAGATATGAGGTCATAAGATCCTAGAATGTCCTGCATGAAGAGTAGATCAGTGTCTTGTCTTCACAACAGAGCCAAATTGTCTTCCTGTTAACAACGTAGGAAGTAGTTTACACAGAGCTGCTTTGATCTCTTGATTCCTGAGACTATAGATGATGGGGTTTAATAATGGCGTCCCAGCTGTGTACAGAGGTGACACAATCTTATTTACATTGTAGGAGTAAAGATTTGAAGGAATCATGTAGACGTTCATCAAAGTCCCGTAATATGTGCTCACCACAATCAAATGAGAACTGCACGTGGAAAAGGCTTTTTTCCTCCCAATGGTGGAAGAAATGTTCAATATGTTCTTAAAAATTGAAACATATGTAAAAGAAATAAAGAAAAATGGCAAAATAATAAATGGTATGGTCAAGATGAAATCCAAAATGTCCAAGATAGAATGGTTGGAGCAGGTTAACTGTAGAAGAGGAGCAAGGTCACACAAATAATGGTCCATGATGTAAGGACCACAAAACTTAAAATTACAGACAAACATTATTAGTACAAATGCTATTATGAATCCAATCAACCAAGGCCAAAAGGCCAGATATGATCGTAACTTTATGTCCATGATGGAATTGTAATGGAGAGGTTTGCAGATGGCCAGATAACGGTCATAAGACATGACTGTGAGGAGAAGACATTCGGCAGTTGTTGTACCACTGTAGAAGAAGAGCTGAACAATGCAGTCAGTAACATTTATGAAGCCTCTTCTGTCTTTTACCACTTGGAGCATCTTAGGAGTGACGGTTGATGTTAGTAAGATGTCAGAGAGGGACAGATGACTCAGAAAGAAATACATAGGGGACTTGAGACTCTGAGATTTGGACACCAACATAATGATAATTGAGTTTCCAAGCAATGTCAAGGTAAAGATAATAAAAAAAACAATAAATAAGAAATAATTTAATATCCAATGGTTCCGAAACCCCAAGAGAAGGAATTGTGTGACTGAGGTCTCATTTATGTCTGCCATCTATGGAAGTCACAGATGGTAGTCAATGTTGACCTTATATTCTACTGACCTGTGCACTGCTGTGATAAACCTGTTATAGCAGGGAGTTGAGTTAATCAGTAAAATTACCACCTGATTCTTCAAAATACCTTTTACCAACTAATCTTAACATGGATCACCAAAAAGTCCATCTTCAGTTTGCTTCAAGAAAAATAAAAGCCCTCCCCAAGAAGACATCAGGACCAGATGCAAAGTATTTCTCTATGTACCCCCTTTGGCTATTCTGACTCTACCAATAACCATTTGTTAAGGTCAAATTCAAGTCAGTTATTTTATCATGTACAAAAAATTGGACATGTCGAAAGGTCCAATGACTAAAATGTGTACATGTTCTAAAAAAAATAAATAAATGCAAACATGAATGTAAAACTTGGATGTTATAATGGCAAGTAAAAGCTCCTAGCCGTAGAAATCTGCATCGTGCAAAGTGGTAATATTGCATCAATAACAGTCGATGGCCTCATATTTCACCAATTTCTTCTTTCTTACATTTCCTTTTGGTTGGACATTAACAACTTCAGAAAAGTTATTTTGTTCTTCCCTCTTGGGCCGTGTCCATTTTATATACATTATGTCTATGTGAGGTTGTGTTTGTCGTGGTTGTAATGTGAATTGAGGCATTTGAATTTAGAGTCCGTAAGTTAGTTATGTTTAAGTGCAACTCTTATCTCTTGTCCTTGAACTCGGAAAAACAATTTGAAGGATACAACAGATGCCATGTCATGTATAGAGGCATTCTTAGGAGAGAGTATCCGTGCAGTCTGGTGCTGATAAGTGGTTTGGTTTTGTACAAGTAACTGGGTGCTCTAAAAAGTGTTCAATGTTTGAAGGCTCTAACTAACATTTGTATCAGGGAAAAACAAGACATATTTTATTACCATGATTGTCCAAACACAACCAGCATCAATTTCTTTGGAAATGGCCTTTAAATGAGGCAATTAAGTAACACCTTGTAAAGGACATCACAAGACTTGTGTAGACAATCATCTGCACGACACTATTCTAGAATCCATCAACCTTCATGAATGGTGTAGAGGCCATACGGTGCAATAAAAAAATGTACATGTATCTTTTATGTTAGTGACTTTTCCTACCACAGCTCAACTTCCCCAGATTTTCTATGTTATAGAAAAATCGTCAATTGCATGGCACAAGTGCAGTCTAGAATAAGATAAGTACATGGTGTTCAGAGACGCTGCAGATATTGTACTGCAGAAAATAATAAAACAATATTCCTGATCTTTTATATATTTTCTTTATGGGGTAAACTCAATGGGAAGAATAATCTTAGAGGAATATTCAAAATCTCCTGTGTATAAATGATGAAAATGGCACCTTTGTGTATTCTGAATCATAAAATTGTATAACCTCAACATTTTCTGTTTAATTATTGTGCCTGTGATATGCAGCTAGTAGACGTTATATTAACCCCCTAAATATATACTGTAGCCTATTTTGACACTGACAACATGGCACTTTACGTATATTTTCCTGGAGACATAGCTTATTTTCTATTTTTCCATTGACATTGCCATAAAAGGGTAATTTATTGATTTATTTTTGCCGATCATTTTTCAATTGTACAATTTTCATATACGTATAACTCATTGATTAGGGGCTGTAGGTGTGACCAAAAACCTGTGCAGAAAATCTATCTCTATCCTATTCTTATCATGGAAATCTCAAAAATACTTATCAATGCTCAGTGCTGCAGTGCACTACATTATTATTTTATTATTATTATTATTATTATTATTATTATTATTTATTTCTATAGCACCATTAATTCCATGGTGCTGTACATGAGAAGGGGTTACATCAAAATACAAATATCACTTACAGTAAACAAAACTAACAATGACAGACCGGTACAGAGGGACGAGGACCCTGCCCTTGCGGGCTTACATTCTACAGGATTATGGGGAAGGAGACAGTAGGTCGAGGGTTGCAGTAGCTCCAATGTTGTTGAGCTGGCCGTGTGGTCTTTACAGGCTGTAAGCTTCCTTGAAGAGATGGGTTTTCAGGTTTCTTTTGAAAGATCCAAAAGTAGTGGATAACCGGACGTGTTGGGGCACTGAATTCCAGAGGATGGGTGATATTCAGGAGAAGTCTTGGAGGCGATTGGGTGAGGAGCGAATAAGCGTGGAGGAGAGGAGGAGGTCTTGGGAGCACCGGAGGTTACGTGAGGGAAGATATTGAGAGATTAGTGTGGAAAAATACGGAGGAGAAAGGTTATGGATGGCTTTGTAGGTCAGTGTTAGTAATTTACACTGGATACTCTGGGAAATTGGGAGCCAGCGAAGGGATTTGCAAAGAAGGGAAGCAGGAGTGTAATGAGGAGAGAGATTAATTAGTCGGGCAGCAGAGTTAAGGTTGGACTGGAGGGGCGCGAGAGTGTTAGAAGGTAGGCTACAGAGGAGTATGTTGCAGTAGTTGATGCGGGAGATGATTAGGGCATGCACGAGCATTTTGGTAGAGTGAGGGTTTAGGAAAGGACGGATTCTGGAAATATTTTTGAGCTGGAGGTGACAAGAGGTGGCGAGAGCTTGGATGTGCTTTTTGAAGGACAGAGCAGAGTCAAGGGTTACTCTAAGGCAGCGGATTTTGGGGACAGGGGAAAGTGTGATTTCATTTATTTTGATAGATAGATCAGGTAGGAAAGATATGCGTGATGGAGGAAAGATAATGAGTTCAGATTTGTCCACATTGAGCTTGAGGAAGCGAGAGGAGAAGAAGGAGGATATGGCTGAAAGACACTGTGGGATTCTGGAGAGCAGAGAGGTGACATCTGGGCCAGAGAGGTAGATCTGAGTGTCATCGGCATTTAGATGGTACTGGAAGCCATAGGACCTTATGAGTTGTCCCAGGCCGAGTGTATAGATTGAGAAGAGTAAGGGTCCTAGGACAGAGCCTTGAGGGACTCCAATAGAGAGGGGGTGAGATGAAGAGGTAGTATGGGAGTAGGAAACACTAAATGTGTGGCTGGCAAGGTATGAGGAGATCCAAGATACAGCAAGGTCTTTGACCCCAAAGGAAGAGAGGATCTGTAGTAGGATGCAGTGGTCAACTGTGTCGAAGGCAAAAGACAGGTCTAGGAGGAGGCATATAGAGAATTGTCTGTTAGCTTTGGCTGTAAGTAAGTCGTTAGTAATTTTGGTCAGGACAGTCTCAGTGGAATGGTGGGGACGGAAGCCAGATTGTAGGTTGTCGAAGAGAGTTAGATGCAAAGTGAGAGGAAAGTTCAGCTAGATGTGCTGCTCAAGGAGTTTGGAAGCAATTGGGAGCAAAGATATGGGGTACATCTCCTCTTCATCTCTGTCTACCACAAACTATTCCTCTCCACAGTGCTGCACCACCCTACATCTGCTCCACATCGCTTTCTACCACCTACTATTCCTTTAGAGTGCTGGACTTCCCTATAACACCTTTCATCTCTGTCTTCAACTCTATCCATCTTTTCCAAAGAGCTGCTGCCTCACCATAAATCTTTTTCTCATTTTTCTCAACCACATATAATTCCTCCACAGTGTTTCAACACCCACATCTTCTTTGCATATGTGGTCTCAATTCTACCCATCCTCACCACCAAGCTGTACAAACTTACATCACATGCCTTATCTCTATCCTACATTGTACCATGCTCTCCACAGTACACAACTGCCCTACAACTACTCCACTACATCTCCTCCTCATCTCCATCTACCATCCTATATGTCCTCTCCACAGTGCTGCACCACTTCACATCTTCTCCCAATCTCTGTCCATCACCCTATCTGTCTTCTCCAACTTGTTGCATCACTCTACATTTCCTCAGACATCAGTCTACCTCCCTGTCTTCTACAGTGCTGCACCTCCATACATTTTCTCTGTCATCTGTCTACCACCCTTCCCATCCTTTCCACTGAACTGCAGTGCCCTATATCTGCTCCTCACCTCTGTCTACCACCCTCTATAGCATCTCCACAGTGATGCCCTACACCTCCTCCTAATCTCTGTCCCCAAATTATCAGTGTTTTCAACTGTTCTGCACATCCATATATCTCCAACTCTTCTCAGTATAGCCACCTATTTGTCTCTCCGCAATCTTTCACCACCCTACATGTCCTTCATCATCTGTTAACCAAATACCCATAATGTAATTTCAACAAATCTACTACTGTACTTACTTTGCTGCAACTGACATTTTAATGTCCAAACAGAATAAATTCTAATGTACACAGATTTAAAGAGAGTCCGACACCAGGTTTTGCTACCCAATCTGAGTGCAGTTCGGCATGATATACAGTGGGTACGGAAAGTATTCAGACCCATTTAAATTTTTCACCCTGTTTCATTGCAGCCATTTGGTAAATTCAAAAAAGTTCATTTTTTTCTCATTAATGTAAGCTCTGCACCTCATCTTGACTGAAGAAAAACAGAGATGTAGACATTTTTTAAATTTTATTAAAAAAGAAAAACTGAAATATCACATGGTCATAAGTCTTCAGCCCCTTTGCTCAGTATTGAGGAGAAGCACCTTTTGAGCTAGTACAGCCATGGGTCTTCTTGGGAATGATGTAACAAATTTTTCACACCTGGATTTGGGGATCCTCGGCCATTCTTCCTTGCAGATCCTCTCCAGTTCCGTCAGGTTGGATGGTGAACATTGGTGGACAGCCATTTTCTGGTCTCTCCAGAGATGCTCCATTGGGTTTAGGTCAGAACTCTGGCTGGGCCAGTCAAGAATGGTCACAGAGTTGTTCTGAAGCCACTCCTTTGTTATTTTAGCTGTGGGCTTAGGGTCACTGTCTTGTTGGAAGGTGAACCTTCCACCAAGTCTGAGGTCCACAGCACTCTGGAAGAGTTTTTCATCCAGGATATCTCTGTACTTGGCTGCATTCATATGTCATTCAATGGCAACCAGTAGTGTTGAGCATTCTGATACCGCAAGTATCGGGCATCGGCAGATATTTGCGGTATCGGAATTCCGATACCGAGTTCCGATACTTTTGTGATATCGGGAATCGGTATCGGGATCGATAATAATGTGTAAAATAAAGAATTAAAATAAAAAATATGGATATACTTACCTCTCCGGTGGCCCCTGCACCTTACTGCTATTAACCGGCAGCCTCCTTTGCTTAAAATGAGCGCGTTTAGGACCTTCCATGACGTCACGGCTTCTGATTGGTCGCGTGCCGCTCATGTGACCGCCACGCGACCAATCACAAGCCGCGACGTCATTCTCAGGCCCTAAACTCCTCATTCTAGGAATTTAGGACCTGAGAATGACGTCGCGGCTTTTGATTGGTCGCGTGGCGGTCACATGAGCGGCACACGACCAATCAGAAGCCGTGACGTCATGGAAGGTTCTGAACGCACTCATTTTAAGCAAAGCAGGCTGCCGGTTAACAGCGGTAAGGTGCAGGGGCCTCCGGAGGGGTGAGTATATCAATATTTTTTATTTTAATTCTTTATTTTACACATTAATATGGATCTCAGGGCCTGAAGGAGAGTTTCCTCTCCTTCAGACCCTGGGAACCATCAGGATACCTTCCGATACTTGGTGTCCCATTGACTTGTATTGCTATCGGGTATCGGTATCGGCGATAACCAATACTTTTCGGGTATCGGCCGATACTATCCGATACCGATACTTTCAAGTATCGGACGGTATCGCTCAACACTAGCAACCAGTCGTCTTGTCCCTGCAGCTGAAAAACACCCCATAGCATGATGCTGCCACCACTATGTTTCACTGTTGGGATTGTATTGGGCAGGTGATGAGCAGTGTCTCGGTTTCTCCACACATACCGCTTAGAATTATCACCAAAAAGTTCTATCTTCGTCTCATCAGACCAGATAATCTTATTTCTCATAGTCTGGGAGTCCCTCATGGTTTTTTTTTAGCAAAGTCTATGCGGGCTTTAATGTGTCTTGCACTGAGGAGATGCTTCTTTTGGGCCACTCTGCCATAAAGGCCTGACTGGTGGTTGCTGCAGTGATAGATGACTTTGTGGAACTTTCTCCCATTTCCCTACTGCATCTCTGGAGCTCAGCCACAGTGATCTTGGGGTTCTTCTTTACCTCTCTCACCAAGGCTCTTCTCCCACGATTGCTCAGTTTGGCTGGACGGCCAGGTCTAGGAGGACTTCTGGTGGTCCCAATATTATTCCATTTAAAGGATTATGGAGGCCACTGTGCTCTTAGGAACCTTGAGTACTCCAGAAATTCTGTTGAAACCTTGGCCAGATCTGTGCCTTGCCACAATTCTGTCTCTGAGCTCCTTGGCCAGTTCCTTTGACCTCATGATTCTCATTTGGTCTGACATGCACTGTGAGCTGTGAGGTCTTATATAGACAGGTGTGCGCCTTTCCAAATCAAGTCCTATCAGTTTAATTACACACAGCTGGACTCCAATGAAGGAGTAGAACCATCTCACGGAGGATCACAAGGAAATGGACAGCATGTGACCTAAATATGAGTGTCTGAGCAAAGGGTCTGAGGACTTATGACTATGTGATATTTTAGTTTTTATTTTTTAATAAATTTGCAAAAATGTCTACATTTGGATGTTTTAGTCTTGATAAAGTGCAGAGTGTACAGTAATGTGAAAAAAATATCTTTTCTGAATTTATCATGGCTGCAATGAAACAAAAAGAAAAATTTAAAGGAGTCTGAATACTTTCTGTACCCACTGTAGGGGCAGAGATCCTGATTTCAGCAATGTGTTACTTACTGTGCCGGTTTCTGTAGTTTCGATAAAATAACTGTACTGCTGGAGTCAGAATCAGAGATGAGTGGACAGATCCACTGAGGATCAAGTTAAAGTAGAATTTCCTGAAATTAATGGTTTAAAGCAAAATTTAATCAATCTGTGATAAGATTCACAGTTTTTATTTTAAAAAAGTCTCCAACACCACACATGCTGCAATCTCAGTGAACAGGCTAATGGCGTCAGGTACCGCAGTGCAAGCTGCCCGGTATCGCCCTGCAGCAATCCGATCACATGTTGCACAGCCAATCATGGGGTTTCTCCTAGGCAAGGTATATCATAGGGGCTGGCCAAAGAAATGCCTGTACTGTGTAGAGATAGAAGCTCAGAGCACACAGCATAGGGAGGAGAAAGTGACGTAACGCGATGCCTGCTGATCTATAAATCTAAAATATCGTTTTATTTTTGCAATACCTGATTTAATTATCTACTCCAGTTACTATCCACCCGACGGCCATGCAGCCATTGCTGCCACACAATGTGTTTGTTGCTGGTCATGAACCTACGTGTTGGAACTTCAGAACTTTGCATTTTAGGTTTCATTAACTTACTTTTCATACTGTCGTCCTTCCTCTTCTTATGATCGACTTTCTGGTACCTAGTTTGCACCCACAAGTAGTACCTTGTTGTTGTCATCAGCCCCATCATTCTCTTCACCTCCTAATTTCCATACACTTCCTTCCTTATCCTTTCCTGCCCTTTTAAACTCTCCAATGTGTTGTTCCTGTCGCAAACACTCAGTGTCACGTCAGCCACACACATCCTGGCTGACGATCATGTTTCATAGTGCTTGACTGTACTATTGCTGCTGGAGGGTCCACTACTAATGTAAGGTGGTTTTCTCCCGCCGCAGCAGCGGAGACCAGAGAGAGAGATCCGTGCAGTGTGAGCCCAGTGACTACCAGAGAACAAAGTGCCATACAGTCCACGTCCATGAGAAAAGCACGTGCCACATAAGAGTCACCGGGAACTAGACTTGCGCCCTGACTTTGCCATTATATATTTGTCGAGCCACATTGGGGTTGTACAGGACTGTGGCCCTCGCCCAAACACCACTACCACCACTGCTGACAGAGATTGCGAGGAGAGACGTGCAGGGTGCCTGTTGGTCACCACGTAGCGAAGTGTTGAATGTACGGGCTAGTGAGTACTGCGTGCATGCTGCCAGAGAGAGTTATGGTGATGGACTGTTTGTTGTTGCCCAGGACCCTGACAGTATTGCGGTCTTTCCTGCCTTGACAGCAGCCACTTATGGACTAGGGGCCCAGTGGAAGGTACCGGACACTGACCACTGCCGCCAGAAGACAGACCACCATTACAGGCAGGACCTTCTCGGACAAGCACCGCACCAGCTGTTGTCGGCGATACTGACTTTCAAGCAGCATCTACAGTCAGTGAAACTTCTGACACGGTAAGTGTGCAAAGGAACTGCCATTACTGAATCCTGCATACTTACTCCTTTTCAACCCTGCATATACTTTTGCAATTGAACCGTTCTTTCTGACATTTAACTGTTTATTTCCCCGTTCAAACTGTTTGCCTCCCTGCGTGGAGTGTCCCCCTGTTCAAGTAAAATTGTTAACCCTTGCTCTTCTTCCTGCATCTCGCAACCTGCTCACACTAACCATGCATTTCCAAGCATCTCCTCTCCTGTCCCATCTTATTTCTCTACCATGCTGTTACTACCATGGCCACTCCAAAGCCACGCCAGCCACACACCTCCTGGATGCATAATGCTTGTCTGTACTAATGAAGCTGTGAATGATACTCTATTATTTTAATACCTTCAAGAAAAAGCTCTGAAAAGAGCACCAACTGTATATCAATTACATCAATAGATGCATTTGCCCCGTACATAAAAAAAGATAATTTTTAGACCATTTATTTGATTTCGACAGCCTTGCAGTCTGATGCTGTGGTGTGTTACCATCTGTTTTCCCATGGCCAGTTATTTGGAAGTTATTTGAACATTAAAAAACAGCTTAAAATATGATCAACTGACTTTAAGGGGAATTCAAATTGTTCCACACATATTTTTCTGGCAATTAGATACTTTCTAAGTCTGCAATTTGCCTGAATTTCTGTTAGGGCTGGTAGAACGCACCGAGTAAATATAGAGATGTTATTTGGTGCGTTCGCAGCCCGGGGTCCTCTGGGCAGGAAAAGAACCTGCTGCCGGCAAACGGCGGCACTATATGGCGGTAGAAGCGATCTCTGTTGCTTCACTGAGTCGCTATAAAGAAAGGACTGTGTCCTGTTAAACTTCACAGGGATACACAGTAACTGCTGAGCAGATAGCAGCTTGTGGTCACGTAGTGAAGGAGGCAATCATACAATCTCCTCACCGGAGGAGCCGGTATTCTAGGTGGCTTATTTCAGCCGGGGCCCCGAAACCATATACAGAATCTCCTCACCGGAGGTGCTGGTATTCTAAGTGGCTTATTTCAGCCGGGTCCCTGAAACCACACAAGTGTGACCACATTGGCGCAAAACTCATAACATGCATTGATACTAGCGCATGGCCGTGCGGCCATACGAACCTTATATAGCTGCAGCAAGTACAAGACCTTCCTAGAAGGACCAATGAGAGGCTGCCACAGAGCCTGAGCACCTTCAGGACCTTCCTGGAGAACCAATGGGCTTTGCTGCAGTATCCAAGCATGTGACCCTCGATCTCCAATGAGAGATCTTACCCTGGGCATGCTCAGAAGGAGAAAAGCAGGACTTAGTCCCAGAAGCTTATGCTCGCCGCTGCCCAGCACTGGCTTCAATGGCAGAAGCTGGAAAAGCAGCAGTAACCCTTTGCACAGAGTCAGACTGAGCGAGACGCTGGGACCGACGTCTCCGCTGAGCAGGCTCCACTGCAGCAGGAGAAGAATGGGAGACCACAGCGGAGATGGCCCGAGATTCCCCCTGTGCAGAGGCGGGAACTCAACCCCTAACAATTTATTTGCGTCAAATCTAATTTGGGGGCAAATTTGAATTTCAAAAGATCAGATGATCTCTGTCTCTATATTATGCCGCTCCCATATTAGGTGGCCATTATCCTTTAAGAGTATTAAAATTCCATCTCTTTAAGTCTGATTTATTACATTCTCTAAACTACATTTTTTCTGATAACCTGGTCACATGTTTTAAGAGTATTCAGCACACTGCTTGCCCCGATAATATGCTTCATATTGCCCGATGAATTTTATATTTTTATACAATAGCTAGACCATACAATGGAAGCTCTTTCTACCTATTGAATCACCTATATTTTGTTACAGATTGTAAACTCTCAACACTCTCAATTACTCTTAAAGGGCCACTGTCACCCCCCTCCAGCCGTTATAAACTAAAAGAGCCACCTTGTGCAGCAGTAATGCTGCAGTCTAACAAGGTGGCTCTTTTAGTTTTTGATTCATTTATTACCTCAATAAAGCGTTTTAAAAATTGGCCACAAATACCAGATATTGTATCTGGAGGCGGTCCGAATCGTCCTCTATCAATCTCCCAACTGCCGTCACTCTTCTCTTCAGGGGCGATGGTCACCGCCCCCTGCGCGCTGTTGCTTCTTAAATCCGGCGCCTGCGCTGTGCGTGCCTGCCTGGGGCCTGCGCAGTCTTCATTGTCAGTCACAGCTCAGACGCAGGGTGCCTGACTGCGCCTGTGCGCGCAGTGCGGCCACCCTGTTCCTGAATCCCCGCCCCGCACTGTGTTATTCATTATGCACAGTGCGGGGCTGGGGTTCCTGGGCATGCACACTGCGTTAGTCAGACGCTCCCCCGGTCCCCCGCCTTCCAGAATTGTTCTTTGTGGCTGTTCAAAATGTCGGCAATGAAATCTGTATATTCCGGCAATGCTGGAAGGCGGGGGACCGGGGGAGCGTCTGACTAGCGCAGTGCGCATGCCCAGGAACCCCAGCCCCGCACTGTGCATAATGAATAACACAGTGCGGGGCGGGGATTCAGGAACAGGGTGGCCGCACTGCGCGCACAGGCACCCTGCGTCTGAGCTGTGACTGACAATGAAGACTGCGCAGGCCCCAGGCAGGCACGCACAGCGCAGGCGCCGGATTTAAGAAGCAACAGCGCGAAGGGGGCGGCGACCATCTCCCCTGAAGAGAAGAGTGACGGCAGTTGGGAGATTCATAGAGGACGATTCGGACCGCCTCCAGATACAATATCTGTTATTTGTGGCCAATTTTTAAAACGCTTTATTGAGGTAATAAATGAATCAAAAACTAAAAGAGCCACCTTGTTAGACTGCAGCATTACTGCTGCACAAGGTGGCTCTTTTAGTTTATAACGGCTGGAGGGGGTGACAGTGGCCCTTTAAATGCAAGCTCCTAATTAGGCCCTCACACATATCTCCTCATGGACAGATCCCAAGTTTTCCTTCTTCATTATCTGCTCATAAGAAGCATGTCTGCCACAGGCACCTGAAACGAGGATAGAGTTTCCCATCTTCTCCGACTCTTGCACCTCCTTTATGACCTCAAATAGAACAGTACCATCACTTTTTTGTCTGCTTTGATTCTTCTTGAGCAAGATAGAGTGGAGTACCAGAGTTCTGCTTTTTCCTTAGTGAAGCAAACTTGAGTTCAAATATAATGTAGACAGGAGACAATATGATATATGTGATTGTCCATCTGATATGTTGGATGACCTCACTTAAAGGTCTAACATGTGAAAAAAATCCTTGTTTTGGTTCTGAGTTTCCAAGATAAATTATTGCTTTCCTACAAGAAGTCTTTCTTGATATTGGTTGTTCAACTATTGGTGGTTCAGTGGTAGAATTCAGGTAATCCACACGGGAAGCCCGGATTTGATTCCCGGCCAATGCCACATTAATTTTGGAGGATGCTTTTAATACCATGGATGGCAAGAAGAACAAACAAAATCAATTTTGTAACAAATCAAGCCAGACATGTGATGTGAAACAAGGATCACCAAGCTACGACTTGCCTACTTTGGACACATAATGCGAAGAAAACAATCACTGGAAAATGACATCATGGTTGGAAGAATAGAAGGAACAAGGTGAAGAGGAAAACCAGCAATACAATGACATGATACTATGAAGAAGACCCTGGTGGATCTAAACTTGCACATTCATCCATCAAGTCGCCATATCATATCCTTTTTGTTATCAGGATGATATTTCAACTAAATTTTAATGAAAGGCCATAGATGTATAGCTAGAAGAGGTAGATAATTAGCATATATTCAGTCTCCCAGTTTATATCAAAGAACTTTCAACAACCACACTTGGCCCTCTGTTAAATTCAATTTCTCAGTTAATAAATGCAATATGTTCAGATATGCAAAAAAAGCTATAGATGAACATCTACATATAAATTCCTCCATCATTTGTTGTTTACTCCATAGGCTCCACTATTTGTAATAGTAAATACAGTATATTGATTATACCAGCCATAAAATAAAAAAAGAGAGTAGTGGAACACATGCAAAATATAAACCATAGGGATAGGACATATTCAGGTGTTACTACACATCTTATTGACATGCACAAAGAGAATATGGGTAGCCTTTCTTCTTTGGGATTAAAAAAGTCCATCCGCCCAATAGAGGAGCCAATTTGAAAATGTTTCTCTTTGAAGCTTTTTGGATCATTAATTTAGACACTAAATATCCCAAGGGCATAAATAAAATAAAAATCACACTGTGTTTATTTATTAATATATTGTTAATATATTGTTTTATATTATATTATTATTTTTTCATGTTTCAGTAATTAAATCAATATTATCCATTAATTCTTGGAACATATAAAATGTTCAATTTATCAAATATCTTGTAGGTGTTTCGTATTGTGATATAATCTTTTCATAATTTGCTCTGACATAAAGACAGACATTGCTCTAATTGCGATTTTTTTTATACCTTTCATTTTTATAGTGTGGTAACAATGGTTCTGTTCATTGTTTATACACTTCCTAGCGATTTGGTGGTTTACGGTAATGATCTATAGTCACGAGTTTGTAATTGTATCCTTTAAACACGGTATCCTGCGCTGCTTTTGCATATTCTATGATTAAGGGCGGCTATGCCAGAAACGTGTCATTATTACTATTAATTTTAATTATGGATATCCCTGTTTTTAAACCGAGGAAATAAAAAATAGTTTTATTCATTGATGTACCAATTCATTTCTTCCTTTTGGTCATTGCACACGGCTTTTTAGCAGTATAGATTAATGTACGCGCAGATGGTGGTAGATACCACAGCACGGAGAGGCTTTTCAGTTCTCTTTTTGTATGGACTTCACATCTCTTGTTCCTCTGCCTTTTCTGAATTCTGCCTTTTCCTCTGGCAGCTTTTTGTTAATGTGACGCTGTAACCGTCATGAAGGATCCTCAGTAGTATTTTGCTGGCGTGAAGAATGAGCAGGGCTGCCAACAGGTATTTCAGGGCCCCATACTGGCATCATTTTCAGGCCCCCTTGAGACTCCGTCCAGACTCTTCTACCTCAGCTCCACCTTCCTCAGTCCCAAGGCCCACCAATCAGACATTAACAGTACCCATCGAACACCAGATTACATGCGCACCAGAAGCTTTTGTTTTGGCCAAAAGTTTTTTAAGTTGCCACCACAACAAGGTAGGACCAGTCTATTCTAACCTATTAAACATTTCTTAAAATAGCCAATACTCTTTGAGGTTTGTTATATAGTGTCAGTGGACAGGTAATACAGTGATCACCAGTGACATTATACACAGGAGCTCTGTATATAGTGTACAGGTAATACAGGGATCACCAGTGACATTATACCCAGGAGCTCTGTATATAGTGTCAGTGTACAGGTAATACAGTGATCACCAGTGACATTATACTCATGAGCTCTGTATACAATGTATAGTGTACAGGTAATACAGGGATCACCAGTGATATTAAACACAGAAGCTCTGTTTATAGTGTATAGTGTACAGGTAATACAGTGATCTCCAAGTGACATTATCACAGGAGCTCTGTATATAGTGAAAAAGTAATACAGGTATCACCAGTGACATTATACACAGGAACACAGGAGCTCTGTATATAGTGTCAGTGTACAGGTAATACAGTGATCCCCAGGTGACATTGTACACAAGAGCTCTGTATAAACTGGCAGTCTACAGGTAATACAGGGATCATCAGTGACATTATCCACAGGAGCTCTGTATATAGTGTCAGTGTACAGGTAATACAGGGATCACCAGTGATATTACACACAGGTGCTTTTTATATTCTATATAGTGTACAGTGTACACGTAACAGACTGACTCACCAGTGACTTTCTAGTTGAAGTCCTTCATCTTTGCTTTTTTTCTTTATCAATAGCAGACCGCAGACTAAAACAGTTATATAGATCACAGCTTCCAGAGTGTATGCCCCAATTTTTCCCCAACTTCTACACTACACCAGATGAAGAAAAAAAGTAAACATAGTGCCACCTTGCACAGTAACAGTCAAAATAAGAAAAGCCGGGTGCACTGCCATATAAGTGATATAGAGGCCGGGGTGCAATCAGGAAAAAAACAACAATGGAAATGAGAAGAAAAAATAAAAGAAGACAGTACTGAAGTTATGCACACCACTGCAATCATTATAATATGAAAAATCCATTTTATTAGTGCACCATATTTAAAAAATAATTAAAAATAACCACACAAGTGCCCCCATCCTGAGTATACAACATGAACCTCAATATACAACCTGATACATGATAATAATTGTATATACAGTGCCTACAAGTAGTATTCAACCCCCTGCAGATTTAGCAGGTTTAATAAGATGCAAATAAGTTAGAGCCTTCAAACTTCAAACAAGAGCAGGATTTATTAACAGATGATAAATCTTACAAACCAAAAAGTTTTGTTGCTCAGTTTAATTTTTATAAATTTTAAACATAAACGTGTGGGTCAATTATTATTCAACCCCTAGGTTTAATATTTTGTGGAATAACCTTTGTTTGCAATTACAGCTAATAATCATCTTTTATAAGACCTGATCAGGCCGGCACAGGTCTCTGGAGTTATCTTGGCCCACTCCTCCATGCAGATCTTCTCCAAGTTATCTAGGTTCTTTGGGTGTCTCATGTGGACTTTAATCTTGAGCTCCTTCCACAAGTTTTCAATTGGGTTAAGGTCAGGAGACTGACTAGGCCACTGCAACACCTTGATTTTTTGCCTCTTGAACCAGGCCTTGGTTTTCTTGGCTGTGTGCTTTGGGTCGTTGTCTTGTTGGAAGATGAAATGATGACCCATCTTAAGATCCTTGATGGAGGAGCGGAGGTTCTTGGCCAAAATCTCCAGGTAGGCAGTGCTATCCATCTTCCCATGGATGCGAACCAGATGGCCAGGCCCCTTGGCTGAGAAACAGCCCCACAGCATGATGCTGCCACCACCATGCTTGACTGTAGGGATGGTATTCTTGGAGTCGTATGCAGTGCCATCCAGTCTCCAAACGTCACGTGTGTGGTTGGCACCAAAGATCTCGATCTTGGTCTCATCAGACCAGAGAACCTTGAACCAGTCAGTCTCAGAGTCCTCCAAGTGATCATGAGCAAACTGTAGACGAGCCTTGACATGACGCTTTGAAAGTAAAGGTACCTTACGGGCTCGTCTGGAACGGAGACCATTGCGGTGGAGTACGTTACTTATGGTGTTGACTGAAACCAATGTCCCCACTGCCATGAGATCTTCCCGGAGCTCCTTCCTTGTTGTCCTTGGGTTAGCATTGACTCTTCGGACAAGCCTAGCCTCGGCACGGGAGGAAACTTTCAAAGGCTGTCCAGGCCATGGAAGGCTAACAGTAGTTCCATAAGCCTTCCACTTCCGGATGATGCTCCCAACAGTGGAGACAGGTAGGCCCAACTCCTTGGAAAGGGTTTTGTACCCCTTGCCAGCCTTGTGACCCTCCACGATCTTGTCTCTGATGGCCTTGGAATGCTCCTTTGTCTTTCCCATGTTGACCATGTATGAGTGCTGCTCACAAGTTTGGGGAGGGTCTTAAATAGTCAGAAAAGGCTGGAAAAAGAGATAATTAATCCAAACATGTGAAACTCATTGTTCTTTGTGCCTGAACTACTTCTTAATACTTTAGGGGAACCAAACAGAATTCTGGTGGGTTGAGGGGTTGAATAATAAATGACCCTCTGAAAAGACTTTTCACAATTTAAAAAAAAAAATAAACAAAGAAATAACATTCTTTTTTGCTGCAGTGCATTTCACACTTCCAGGCTGATCTACAGTCCAAATGTCACAATGCCAAGTTAATTCCAAATGTGTAAACCTGCGAAATCTGCAGGGGGTTGAATACTACTTGTAGGCACTGTATATACACATGCATAGATATGAGATGTGCCCCTCACTTGATGGCTCATGGGACACCTAAGAACTCCTATACAGATAAATTATTAAATAGGCAATATGAAATATATTGAAAAAATTAACCAATAAATGCCTAATCCAAGGCAAATACCTAGACCACCAACAGATGACTAATGAGCCAACATTCCTAAATATGTATGGACAGTAGGTCCATATTGCAAGATAAAAGGGAGGGAAAAAGACAGGAGGATACTATCCAATATAATCAGATTGCATGAAAGATAACCAGGTTCAGAGGTCCCAGAATGGAAGGCAGGACATGGCCCCACGCGTATCGCCTCAAAGATGAGGCTTCATCTGGGGAAGTGAAAGGTGTGTCGCCAATTCATGGATAAATATACAAAAAATCCCATGCTTAATAGCCTACCGGTGTCGTTCACCATAATCAATTCAGGAGGCAGAAGTCACAGAGAAGCCACATTCGCCATAACGCCGAAAAGAAGGTAATGCGCAGGCGTGGGCTGGAGCGCAGCCACAACAGCCGTGAAGGTCCAAACAAAGAATGCGCAAGCGCAGATTGAGGCACCGGCCTGATCGCCGCGCATGCGTCATGCAGAGCAAAAGGAAAGAAAGCAGCACGCAGATGCAGACTGAAAACCAGCTACAGCTGCTATGAACAAGGAGAAGCTACATAGGCACAGACCAAAGCACTGGCCAAATAGCCGCGCATGCGCCATATGATAGAGGATGCCTGGCTCAATTCCTGCCATAAAAGTAGGCATCCAATGTGCACGGGCGCAGGCTGGAGCAAGAATGACCAGCCACACGTATGCCATATGGGTATCCAATCCCATAATAGGGATTAAATAGGGAAGAGTGTAATATGCAAGAAAACTTGTACAAGAGCGGGAACTTGAACCCAAGCCATTTTGTACATACTGTATAATTGTATCATGTGCTAGGTGTGCAGGTAGCACTGTCAGGCGCTAGATAGCATCAACCATTCACGAGCAGTCAACAACGCTAGGAAGGGGATGATTAAGGAGCGACAGTCACACATCTACACACACACGTTATCAAGAATACACTAGCGCATGGCTGAGCGGCCATGCAAACTTTTTATAGCAGCAGTGCTACGGGACCTTCCAGATGGTCCAATAGGAGCCGCAACAGGACCCGAGCATGTGACCCCCGACCTCCAATGGGAGGTCATCCCATGGGCATGCTCAGTATGGGAAAAGCAGGACTTAGTCCCAGAAAGACCTGCTCACTGCTGATCAATGCTGGCTACAAAAGCAGAGCCTGGAAGGACAGCAGAATCCAGTCACACAGTATCAGATTGAGCCAGATGCTGGAACCGACGTCTCCGCTGAGCAGGCTCCACTGCGGCTGGAGAAGAATTGGAGACCGCAGCGGAGATGGTTTGAGATTCCCCCTGTGCAGAGGCGGGAAATCGACACCTGACATTACCCTCCTTAGAGGGCCCCTCCTCCCTGGGGCTCGCTATGTTCAAACGCTGCAATGAGCAGCGGAGCCCGAATGTGCTCCCCAGGTTCTGTCCTCTGGGCCGTGACCCTTCCAGTCCACCAGATAGAACTTTTTGCCAAGTACCACCTTGCACCCCAAGATAGCATTCACCTCATAATCGTCTGTGGACGATATCGATGTCCCGGCAGATTACTCTGAAAACTGAGACATGTAAACGGGCTTTAAGAGGGACACATGAAAGGCGTCGGTGATACCCAGGCATGGAGGAAGAGCTAGACGGTAGACTACAGGATTAACCTGATCCAGAACCTTGAAGCAACCTAAGTAGTGAGGCACAAACTTAGTGGACTCAACTCTCAGCCTGATATTGTGGACGGAGAGCCACACTAAGTCGCCAGGAGCAAAGGTCAGAGCGGGACGCCGATGTGCATTGACAGAGACCCTCATTCTCTCCTTGGAGGCCCAGATGGCATCCTGTGTGCGGTCCCAGATGTCACGTGCTTCCAATGCCCAGTCTGCCACCCTAGAGTCGGTGGAAGACACATGCATGGGCACAGGAACCCGCGGATGCTGGCCATGATTAAGGAGGAATGGGGTCTGCCCAGTGGAGACGGCTACGGCGTTGTTCAAGGCAAAATCCTCCCACGGTAGCAAGGATGCCCAGTCATCTTGCCTGGCTAAGACAAAATATCATAGATATGTGACCAGGTTCTGGTTGGCCCTGTCTACCAACCCATTCTTCTCGAGATGGTACGCTGAATAGAGATTCAGTACAAAGCTCTATCCAGAACCGAGATGCAAACTGGGGACCCCGGTCACTGACAATCTTATCAGGCATACCATGTAAGTGGAAGACATGTTTAACAAAAAACGCCACCAAGGCCCATGCAGAAGGTAACTATGGGAG
Source organism: Ranitomeya variabilis (assembly GCF_051348905.1). Classification (NCBI taxonomy): domain Eukaryota; kingdom Metazoa; phylum Chordata; class Amphibia; order Anura; family Dendrobatidae; genus Ranitomeya; species Ranitomeya variabilis. The sequence goes on from NC_135236.1 coordinate 13,403,196, forward strand.
AGCCACCAAATGCACCATTTTAGGGAAATGGTCGGTAAATACCCAAATAATGGTGCAGCTCTGGGACTTGGGTAAGCCAACCACAAAGTCCATCCTGACCATCTACCAGGGCCTATCAGCCACAGGTAGGAGGTAAAGTAGCTCAGCAGGCCGTTGTCGAGAAGACCTATTCTTGGTGCAGGAGACGCACGCCCGAATATAGTCTTTGACGTCACGAGCCATATGTGGCCACCAGTACGTCCTCGTCAGAAACTCTGATGTTCTCTTGATCCCGAAATATCCACCCACCCTGGACAAGTGAGCCCAAGAGAGAACCTCAGGTTGCAAATTTAATGGCACAAAAGTCTTGCCAGTTGGCACAGACTCTAGCAACAATGGAGCCAGTTTTCAGACTCTGGGAGGGGACAATTAGCCGAGGCTCCTCCTCTGATGACACCACAGAGCGGGAAAGAGCATCGGCACAAATGTTCTTCTCCCCGGATAGGAAATGAAGGGTTAAGTGGAACTGGGAAAAGAACAGGGACCATCTAGCTTGGCGAGAATTTAGCCATTGGGCTGTTTGCAAATACATCAAATTCTTGCGGTCAGTGTAAACTTGGAAGGGAAAGCGAGCTCCCCCAAGAGGTGTCTCCACTCTGAAAAGGCCAACTTCATTGCTAGCAACTCCCTGTCCCCAATGGAATAATTCCTCTCTGCCGGAGTGAAAGTCTTGGAGTAGTAGAAGCAAAGATGCTTCCGACCTTGAGCTCCAGCACTGACGGATGAGGCATCCACTTCAGTAATGAAGGGTTTATCTACATCAGGACGATGCAGAATGGAAGCGCTAGGAAAATGAGACTTAACAGATAAGAAGGCCTTGGAGAATTCATCCGGCCACAATTTGGGATTTGCACCCTTCCTGGTGAGGGCTACCAGGGGAGCTACGAAAGTGGAGTAGTGGGGAAAGAACTGGCGATAATAATTGATGAACCCCATAAAGCATTGCACCGCTTTGAGAGAATGAGGTTCCTGCCAGTCCATCACTGGCTTGTAGCTTGGCAGGATCCATAGGTAATCCCTGGGCTGAGATGATATAACCCAGGAAAGGCAAGGACTCCTGCTCAATCACACACTTGGCATAGAAAGAGTTTGCCCGTAGGAGGTCGAAGACTCTGCAAACATCTCTTCGGTGGGAATCTATATCTGGAGAGTAGATGAGAATATCATCCAGATAGACTACCACCGAGGTGGAGAGCATATCCCGGAAGATGTCGTTCACAAAGTCTTGAAAGACAGCTGGGGCATTACAGAGCCCAAAGGGCATCAACAGATACTCATAGTGCCCATCCCTGGTATTAACAGCCATCTTCCATTCGTCCCCCTCATGGATGTGAATCAGGTTGTAAGCACCCTGCAGATCTAACTTATTAAATGCCCTCTCCCCTCGTAGTCTATCGAAGAGCTTAGATATCAAAGGCAGAGATTACTTATTCTTAACAGTGATGGCGTTAAGACCCCTGTAGTAAATACATGGATGCGATTCTCCGTTCTTCTTTTGCACAAAGAAGAACCCTGCCCCCGCAGGTGACACTGACTTCCTAATGAATCCTCTTGCCAGATTTTCATGGATGCATAGGGACATTGCCTCCATATCCGGGAGAGACAGGGGATAGACTCATCCCTGGGGAGGCTCTGACCCAGGCAAGAGATCAATAGGACAGTCATAGGTGCGGTGAGGCGGAACAGTCTCTGTTGCTCTCTTGGAGAATACGTCCGCATAAGACCAATAGTGCTTGGGGCGAAAGGTAAGATCTGCATGTACCTCTGTTGTGGCAACCTGAACGCACTCCCTCAGACATCTGCCCTCACAAGATTTACTCCATCCCAGAATTCTCCCAGAGGACCACTCTATTTGTGGAGAGTGGTAACGCAACCAAGGTATCCCTAGCAGAATCTCGTCTATTCCCTCTGGAATGACAAGAAGAGAAATGATCTCCTGATGGGATGGAGACATGGATAATGTAAATGGGATAGTCTGGTGTCTAATTTGTGAGGGCAGTGTCGACCCATTCACCACTCTTACGGTCACTGGTTTGGCTAGCATAACCAGGGGTATTGCGTGCCGTTGGGCGAAGGCTGAGGACATGAAATTTCCCTCTGCCCCGGAATCCACACAAAGCTCGACCGTAAAAGTGGAAGGGCCAAAGGTAATTTTCCCCTTGAAGGACAATTTAGAGGAAAATGTCGCCGTGTCTAGTGAACCTCCTCCTACAGTTACTAGACGCTGTTGTTTCCCCTGCAGCTATGGACATTTCTTGGTATAATATCCTGACTGCTGGCAGACTTTACAGACCATGGATATTCGAGCTGCCCGAGACTTAGGACCTGCTCGAGAAACCTCCATGGCCTCATAGGGCTTGGACGCCTGAACAGGGGACTCCAGTGGTTTAGCGAAAGTAGGTGTCAGCCGAAACCTCTGCCTACACTGGGCTCTCTCCAATCTCCACTCATGAAAATGGATGACAATGCGAGTGGATATGGCTATCAGCTCTTCCAGTGTGACGGGAATCTCCCTATTGGCCAAGGTGTCCTTCACATGGTCAGCCAGTCCTCTCCAGAACACAAGGATAAGGACTTTATCTGGCCGCTCCAGCTCAGATGCCAAAGTCTGAAAGTGAACGAAAAAATAACTGACCATGGATGAACCCTGTGTCAAAGCCAACAGTTGGAGCGCCGGATCATGGGTGACACGAGGTCCTAAAAAGACCTGTCTCAGAGAGTCCAGAAACCTTGGTGCACTATGCACCACATGATCGTCACGCTCCCACAGTGGCGCTGCTCACTCTACTGCGCTGCCTGACAACAGGGATACAATAAATCCCACCTTCGCCCACTCCGTGGGAAAACGTGCAGCCAGGAGCTCAAGGTGTATGGCACACTGACTCACGAATCCCTAACACAGCTTACTGTCACCAGTTAACTTATCAGGTAGCGGGAGAAGGGATAAAGTCATATCAGGGGTGGCAGTGAACAAACTGGCTGCAGCTACGCTAGCAGCCTGAACAGTGACCGCGGTAGCATCCACAGCCGTGGTTGTGCACTCAAGAGCCGCCAACCTACCCTCCAGCTTCTGGATGTACTGTTGTAATCGCTGTTCATCTGCCATTACTAGCCAGACCCTGGCGCTAGTGTAATATTAGGGCTAGTGGAACGCACCAAATAATTAGAAAGATTGTATAAGGTGCATTCGCAGCCCGGGGTCCACCATGCACAGATGGAATCTGCTGCTGAGTAATGACGGACTATATGGCGGTATAATGTGGATACACACATGGGTTAGCTTCACCCGGTATGAAGGAAGCAAACCCTGTTGCGTCACAGGGCCACGGTACCGCACAAAGAGCGCAAGCAAGGAGTTACAGAACTCTGTCCCAAGACTCAGGGAAAGAGTTCCTCTAGACCTCTTGTGCTCAAAACCACTACTGAGGTGTCAGAGTATACCAGAAATAATAATTTAATGCACAAGAGTGCGTACAGTGCCGCTCTGGCAGATGCCACTAACCACCCAGACTTGGGCCAGGAAAGCGCTTTATTAGTGCACGGCGCCGCACTGGCAGTCACTGCAATCAGACGCTGTATCGTGTGCTAGGTGTGCAGGTAGCACTGTCGGGCGCTAGATAGCATCCAACATTCGCAAGCAGTCAACAACACTAGGAAGGGGATGATTAAGGAGCGACAGTCACACATCTACACAAAAACGTTATCAAGTATACACTAGCGCATGGCCGAGCGGCCATGCAAACCTTTTAAAGCAGCAGTGCTATGGGACCTTCCATATGGTCCAATAGCAGCCACAACAGGACCCGAGCATGTGACCCCCGACCTCCAATGGGAGGTCGTCCCGTGGGCATGCTCAGTATGGGAAAAGCAGGGCTTAGTCCAAGAAAGACCTGCTCACTGCTGATCAGTGCTGGCTACAAATGCAGAGCTTGGAAGGGCAGCAGTAACCAGTCGCACAGTATCAGCTTGAGCCAGACGCTGTGACCGACATCTCAACTGAGCAGGCTCCACTGCGGCTGGAGAAGAATGGGAGACCGCATCGGAGATGGTTCAAGATTCCCTATGTGCGGAGGTGGGAACTCGACACCTAACCTATATATAAAAAATCCTTGTTACATAGGAACGGGATATAGAAATAAAAAAAGTAAAAAAAAAAAAATGTTTCTATTCACCTGGCCACGGTCCAATGGTGTCTTCTCCCTCATCCATTTGAGGCGTGGATATGCCATAACATGACACTGAAGTAATACAATGGCGACCTGAGCACCAACTTCAGCTACTTGCCTGTGATTGGCTTGTGGCTGTTATCTATTGCCGTGCAAGAAGCCAGTGGCTTTCCTTACCGCTACATATTTCAACTGAATGTGCATCCTCATTCATTATATGTAATTCATTATATATAACTTTCTCACCTTTCTCTCTTGTGTCTCTTGTCTCTCTTTGTCGCATTTCCTATCTCTCTCTCTTCTCTTACACATGCTAAATAGGAAGAAAGAAATGTTCATCAAATGGAAAGAGGGAGGCATATCTAAAGAAGAATATAATGCTGTCTGCAGAACTTGCAAGGCACAAATCAGATTACTAAAGCTGACAATGAATTAAGACTTGCAAGAGATGTCAAAAGCTCTAAAAAATGATTTGGGGGATATGTCAGAAGTAAAAGAAAAGTCAAAGATGCTATAGGATGTTTGCAGGATGAAATTGATGAAATGGTAAGAAAGGATGTTGAGAAGGCAGAACTTTGAAATTCCTATTTGGCATCTGTTTTTCCTCAGAATGGAAATTTTAAAGGAATAGAAGAATCCAGGATATTTGTAAACAGAAAGATAGTGAGGAAACACACAGAGTACTGAAGGAGATAGCAGAAGAATTTTTGAACCACTCTCCATAAATCTTTGAAAATTATCAGAGAACAGAAGCAGTATCATAAAACTGGAGAAGAGCAAATGTTCTTCCTATCTTCAAAAAGGGGAAGAAGGTGAACCCAGGGCACTATAGACTGGTGAGTCTGACTTCTATAACAGGAAAGATCTTTGAACAAATTATTCAACAACATGTATGTAAGTACCTGGATAAGAATGAAGTGATTAACCAGAGTCAGCATGGGATTGTAACTAATAAATCATATCAGACTAACTTAATTTCCTTCTATGACAGAATCACGGACTGGGTGGATCAGGGAAATGCTGTAGATATAGTATTTCTTGACTTCAGTAAAGGATTTGACAAAGTATCTCACACAATCCTTATTGAAAAAAAATGACTAAGTATGGAATGGACAAGGCAACTGTTAGGTGGATTCATAACTGGCTTAGTGATCGGATCTAAAGAGTGGTCGTAAATGGTTGCACATCCAGTTGGAAGAATGTCTCTCGTGGGGTACCACAGGGTTCTGTCCTTGGCCCTGTATTGTTCAACATCTTTACCAATGATTTAGATGAAGGAATTGAGGGTACACTGACTAAATTTGCTGATGACACAAAGCTAGGAGGGATAGCTAATACTAGAGAAGAGAGAGAGGATTCAAAAAGATATAAATAAACTGGAGCAGTGGGCAGAACCTAACAGAATGGTTTTAACAGGGAAAATTAAAAAGTACTACATCTGGGCAATGAAAATAAAAAAAGCATTTACAGAATGGGAAGAATAGGGCTAAGCAACAGCACGTGTAAAAAAACTTGGGTATAGTAATAGATCATAAACTAAACATGAGTCAACAGTGTGATGCAGAAGCAAAAAAGGCAAATGCAATTCTGGGATGTATTAACAGAAGCATACAGTCTAGATCACGTGAAGTCATTCTTGACCTCTACTCCTCATTGGTCAGACTTCATCTTGAATACTGGGTCCAGTTTTGGGCACCATATTTTTAAAAAGACATCAACAAACTGGAGCAAGTTCATAGAAAAGCGACCAGAATGGTGACCGGTCTGCAAACCATGTCCTATGAGGAATGGTTACAGAATATGGGAATGTTTAGTTTACAAAAAAGAAGACTGAAAGGAGACTTAATAGCTCTCTACAAATATCTCCAGGGCTGTCATATTGTAGGAGGATCATCTTTATTCTCATTTGCACAAGGAAAGACTAGAAACATTGGGATGAAACTGAATGGGAGGAGACACAGATTAGATACTAAAAAAAACCTT